>NC_140031.1:41529312-42129312 GCF_963513975.1 Fringilla coelebs
CATGGCAGTGGGGCTTTCCACGGCTGGCAGGCTGGTGTGGTGTGCCTGCTTTTGCAGGGCACAGGGTGGTGAGGCTGCCGGGCAGCGCTGCAGCTGCAGCAGGTTGGGGCTTGGTGGTCTGAGTCAGCACCTCCCAGCCAGCCTGGCAGTGGGAGCCTGGGAGGGCAGCCTGCCTCCAGCCTGGGATCCAGGCACCTGCACGCAGGCAGTCTTCCATCCTCTACTGCTTTCCAGGTCTTGGTGCTTTCACCAGCGTTTCCTGTCCCCTCGCTGCGGCTCCAGCGTCTGGACGCGCTCAGCTACATCTCTTTTATGGCCTTTCATCTGCAGCATAGAGCAATGCCCTGCTCATTCTGGCCTACTTGACATTTAAGTGCATGAGTAATGAGGCAAGTGAGGCACTGCATCAGGGTGAGCTCTGACTGAGCCGTGGCAGTGCAGGTCTGACCCGTAACTGCAGGGAAGCCCGTCTTACCACCTGGAGCTCTTCCCAGCACGGTGGGTTCCACCTGGTAAAGGGCTCTCTAGTTTAGCAATAACCTGGGGGATGCTGTGAAATAATCACGCTCTGGCACTTCCTTTCAGTGCTTTGAAATACCCAATTCTCACAGAAGCCTGTTGTCTATAATGAAATGCAGCTGGGAATCTGGAAATACCTCCTCTAATCTCCTCCCCTGTTCTAATGTGCCCCCTAGCAGAAGAAAGTCCAGAGAGGCAGGTAGCACAGAGTGTTGTGCCAGTTATACACTCCCCAAAAATTCCCCACTGCTTCTTGTATGGCAGCCTTCCAAGCTACTAGTACCACGAGACTAATGCAAAGGGATCCTCCTTCCTGTCTGTTTTGAAGTTTGAAGGGGTGGATTGGTTGATTTTTTGGGGGGAGTGGTGGAGGGAATGAGTTTATTCTGATTAGTTCGGTTTTTCATATTTGTCTGCATATTAACCTGCAGCAAATCTCACTTTAATTTATCCAGATTCCTCATATGGGTTAAAAAAGAACCTCTGCCTGCCACTTCTTCCCACCCTCTGTTACTCTTGATACCTAAAGTAGTATCCTGTTGGCATCAGCTGCAGCTTGCTTAATGTATTGTTTACTCCCAGGAACTGCAGAATGTCAGACAAGGAGAGAGAAAGGTATTGACCAGCTATTTGTTCAGTTACGTTGTTACCACCAAACCAGTCACAAAAAAATGATGTCACATAGTACAAAATATTAGAGGACTAATATTTCTTTTGCTCCCCATTAAATTGTCTTTCCACCAAAGCTAAGCACTTATCAGTAGACTTGCTTTTTTCCTGGCTTGGTGTGAGCTGATGTTGTCTCAAGAAAGCTGTTATCCTCAAAATGTGCCAAAGCCTATTGTTTTCTGTCACAGGTACATTATTATACTACCACTTCCATGAAGCCAAAATAAAATAAGCAAATGCATTGTGAAAGACAGCTTGACGTGGCTGCTATCTTATAGGTACATTTTATTCTGTAAGTATGTCCACAGGTTTCAAACATTTTAGACTAGAGAATGAATGCAAACACAGCTAGAAGTGGATCACACTCAGAATTGCATTATTACAGGACCTCTTTCCTATAATTAAACCCTTTCTATAACATTGCCTATAAGAAAAAAATGCTATATACTTATTTCATTTATGTCTAGAATGCAAAGATTTATGGCAGCTGTGACAACCTTAAATTATGTCTTCCAAAAGCATAACTGATTTGTATACCCAGTACTGCAGAAAATCTCACTAACATAGTCAATAATCTGATCAGCAAAAGGTTCATACCCAAGCCTAAAATCAGAAGGAGGAAATCTGCTCATCAACTTGTGTTGGTGGTTTCAAGATTGCCTTAATTATTTTAAGTTCAATCCTAAAAAAGGCTGAGAATTTTCAGCTTGCATTAAAATCTGAGAAGTCAGTGCTCAAGGCTGTGCAAGAGTAGGCCTGAGAAAAGAACAATTACCAGTGCTGAATGCCAAATCCCTCGCTGCAATAGCTGATCTGGGATTGAACCTGCTTGCACCACACATCGGTTTGGCTACAAACACAGTAAAGCAAAAGAGCTTGTCAAGACAAATGTGCAGCAATATGCCATGTGAGAGAGGCCAAAGTACGTGTTAAAACACATCTTTCTGGCTGCCAGGAGCACAGCATAATTGAGAGGGCTGTGAAAAGTCTCGTTAAACAGGTCTCTCTGATTTTACCCCTTAAATACAGTGAGTCCCATGACTGAGCTGTTTGCTACTTTGTAAAATGCAGGGTCTGTTAGTGAAATCTGATTTGTCCTCTCCTTCTTGCCTCCAGACCATGTGTTTTACATGTTCTGAAGCAAACATACATAGCTCATTCTGTATTATTGGTAATTACTGAATACTCTGCTTCTGTGAAATCAGCTCCTCTGATTACAGTTCTGTGTTCAGCTGCCACCCTTTCTGTTTCATGAGACATGTCAGCAGACAGGGCTACCTGCCTCTGTGAGGCACCCCTTTTGTCTGCACAGCAGCAGTTGCATACACCTGAAGAACAGTCTTCAGCTTCAGAGCCAAGAGCAGGTTGCAGCTCCTCCCGTAGGCATGTCCAGGTCACCCACGGGTCTGTAGTTTCTCTACAGGCAGTGGTTTTCCCCCACACTTGGCCCAAAGTTTTGGTTCTTGCAAGGAATTGACTTGACTGGGATAAAAAAATTGATTTTCTTTACTAAAAGTCCTTTGACATTAATATCTAATCCAGAACAAGAATGAGAAGGGGGAGCATAACACAGGCCTACCTGTGAAATAACCCGGCAGGTCCATATCCTGATCTTGTGATTAACATCTCTTGTATCACGCACAGAAACATCCTCTGGAGTGAGGTCGGCAGCTCAGGTCTCCCAGATCTTCTTACTAAGCTTAGGTCTTGCATTTCTTTCTGTACTGTAACTAGTCTCAATATTGCACCGAGAGGCACTAAGTTGAACTGTTTTTCAGAATAGGATTGAGGTTGGTGGATTCTGGCAGCCCTGACCCAGATCTAGCCTCTGGAGTGACATTTCACATGTATTCAGTGCTCAGTGCTTGCTTCTGTGCCTGTATGAAGCAGGTGTTTTGCACTGCCAGTCTGAGGCACTCTGTATCAGCAGCCACAGGACATAACAAAACTATTGATCTTTTGTTCAAGGTTTGAGTATTTAAAACTCATTGAAGCACTTCAGTTCTGCATGTCTTTGCTGCATCTTTGCAAAGAAAAGGCTTACAGTTTTCACAGAATGATTTAATTTGCTATGTAAATTATTAAATAAAACAATTAATGATTTCTACAGTTACAGTCATTGGGTAAACAGCCCTGAATTGAAATGCACTTGGGAAAACTCTCAAGTTTCTGTAGGTGCCAGCTTTCTAGTTTTCATAAGATTAGGTAGTCCCAAAACACATAGACTAGCTGTATTATGGGCAGGGCAGTTCAGCTCTGCTGGGGTGCAGGGCTGTGCATCCATGCCACAAGGAAAAGAATATAGCCTATTCAGCTGTTTTCAACCAAAACATGTGTTTATAAGTTCTGATGTGTAATTCCTAATAGTTGACTAAGTTTTCTTATAGTTACATCACTGAAGCATGAACTGGTACCAAGAACATAATTTTCACTTTACATCAAATGGAGAATTTGCCCTCAAAGCAACATATTCATCCCCTAAAGTGTTTGTAGTTCTGTGTCCTGCTTAAATGTCTCTGGCATTTGGAGGAAACTTTTATTTCCCATTACCTAATTTCAGATGTTTTCTAGCAAAGCCTTTGTGTAGAATTGAAAGGTTTCCTTAACTCATGTTTTTGGAATGAGGAGGCCAATTTCTGCTCAACTCACTAACAGTTTCACATCTGGATGTTAAGTTTCATTCACTGCTACCATCCTTAGAGTCTGCAGAGATATGCAGCAAGCAGAGCTGGAGTACTCCATCTGCTTTGTGAGTAGAAGCATAGCGATGCTGATGGACATCCCACCACCAGGAGTGCCAGCAACAAGCACCCTTTCCTAACCATCTCTTGTGCCCTAAGGACAATGTGCAGTCTTCAAACTGCTCTGTGGAAATGAATCCATTTTACCACCATCAGCACCTCCTACTGCATGTTAGAAATCTTCTGGCATTCTCTCAACAGAGCCAGCCTGCTACAGCATTGAAAATATGTGTCAGCAGGCCTGAAGTTAGTGTAACTAACAGTAGAAGCTTCTCTCTCTTTCACTAGGAAGCTGAATTAAATGGATAGTCAGGCACTATTGGAAAACCCAGAGATCTCTGTGGGGTTCTTTGATGGCTGCTTGAATCCTGTCTGTTGGACTGAGTTCAGAAACACAGTTCTCACAGACCTCTGCAGAGGGAGAAGGACAGAAATAGACCGCATGTAAAAATAAAGTAGTAATTTCCACTGTCTGTTGGTTACCCATTCGTGTGGTTGTGACCTATCTCAGAGGCACGAATTTCTGTAAATAACCTACTTCTGTAGGCAGGTTACTGACAGAAAGGTCTGACTGGAAGTCAAATGACTATCTACCTCCATTCAGTGGCCAAATGAGTGACCAATAGCCTCTTAGCCTTTCTATAGGGTAGTTAATCCCTTAGCAAAAGAACAATAATAATGATAATGATAATGATGATGATGATGATGATAATAATAATAATAATAATAATAATAATAATTTCCTTTGTAAAAGGCCTTTTAGATTCAGTGATGAAAAACGGTATCCAAAGTTAGAGATAGTTGTTTCTTATGGTCTGAAAGCAATCATATTTCTTCATAGCTTTGGAGAATTGGAATATTTGTAGCTTTAGGGAATTACTTTCAAGCAAAAATCCTCTAATTTATGACACTGTTTTTCAAAATGTGTTTATAACTTGCTGACAGAAGCCAGAATGTATTTGGGGACATAAGTAGTTTAATCCAGTGTCTAATCCAAGTGCACATTTGAAAAAAAAATGTTGGTTTGGGGCATTGATAATTTAGGAGAAACAGAGACCTCATACACACAAGAAAGAAGAAGGAAGTATTGAATACACCTTCAGACTGTTTATAGAGACCATAAACATATCCCCTATCACATATGCCCCTTCTGGCAGGGACCTGGTGTTGTACCTTGTTGTTCTCAGATCCAAGGTACCTGCAGCAAGGTGAGACTAGATGAGTTCCTTGGGACTGCTCCTCTTGTTGGTGGAGGACCATGGCAATGATGCTGCTCAAACAGGCCCAGCTGGGATCCACCGCTCTCCTCTGGGGCTGGTTCCATATGCCCCTCCTAGTCCAGGGCTTAGTGCAGCGCTTCCTGAATCCACAAGTGGACTGCTGGGGGAGATAGCAAGGAAATCAGGCAAATCCTAGCGAAGAGTGAAAGTCTGTGAAGGCATTGGTTTGCTCCCTTGTGGTAACAGCAAAGTCAGGGCTTCTTTCCATGCAGCTGCAGAGAGGGATGCATGCATCACTCCTTGGATGACAAGGAAGGTCTGGAGCAAGATACGGGATACAGGAAGTAGTACAAGAAACCATGAAATAACTCAGTTTGGAGCTTAAGGGCTTCCCTCCTACAGGACTTCAAGGTGTCAGTTGACATGGCCCCAGGCCTGCCTTCATGCTGCCTCAGGTACCTGGCTGTGATGGGGAGGGGCACCAAGAGAGGCAAGGGATTTGAAATGGCTTCTCTCTGGAAGAGACATTTTAGTCTTTGATGGATGTGTGAAAGGTATGAGGATACGGTGATGATTACCTTCTGTTCCATTAGTGAGTGACTAGGGAGGATATTAAATGGCAGATATTAAGCTTAGACATTTAAATGTCTGCAGGATTGGATAACTTCCAGGAATTGGCCAAAGAGCTTTCTGAACCATTAGTGTCGACACAATGAAAAATAAAAAATGGAACACTGAAGACATTGAAAAGGGTTGGAAAAAAGCCAATCTTTTAAATGAGTAAATGGAATGAGTGGGGCAGTAAATGCTCCTGAACCTGACATCCATCACTGGAGGGAATGGAGTGGCTGGTACAGGATGCAATTGACAAAGTGAAGGGTCCTAGCCTCCATCACAGGTTGATTATAAACCAATTGTAATTGCTACTACAGAAAATAATGGCAGCCGCCCCCTACTGAATGAATTAACTGGGGAACTGTGGAGTGCAAAGGCAACCATACATGGGAGACTGTTGTCCATTTGCAGCTGAACCTGAAAGAATCTGCTGTACACATGGCACCCTTCAACACAGTGTTTCTCTGAAAGAAAACCCTGAAATTGTCACAAGTCAAGTGTGGGACTGACTTCGCTGCTTGGTGTAACATACTAAGCGGTGCTACGAACAGGTTAGCTAAATATGTTGATTTAGGCTGTTTATCTGTCACTGAAATGTATATTTTAAAGCCACCAACTGGCAGATCTTGAAATAAAGAATATAGGCCACCAGGGAGGCTGATCATTATGGAGTGCTGTGGTTCCTAAAAGAACAGGAGAGTTCTATGAATATGCCTAACTGAACATAGACTCCCTGTGCCTTGCTCTGCTTGAGATATCAAATATGTTCCTCAGAGATAAAAGGCAATATGCTTAAATGTTCAAGTCTGTCTGGTCTCATTCATAAAGAAGAAAACTCGTGCAGTTGAGTTCTGCCTCCCACTGCAGAACTACATATGCACTCCCCATATGTAAGTGTGTTTCACGCATTTTTAGAAATAGATAGCTGCTACTATGTGTTAAATACTACTCTATAGATGGCATGAATCAGCTAAAACTGTTTTAAACCGGGTTATTCCCATGATACTATTCCTGCTGTAGATTCAAGACCTATAGCAAATTAAAAATCAAAGCTGAACAGCCCTTCCTGTTATACCATGGACAAACTACAACTGAGTCTGCTAGTGGCTTACTTTTTATTTGCCTTTTGCTATTGCATAAACAGAAGAACACTCCTTTCAAGTGATAGTGCTGAGTTTGGGTTCTAGGTGGTCTGATTATGTCTTCCTCACAAACTATCTTTCTTTGTTTGAACTGGTCCAAACAGCTACAAAATGGTTAAGTCAGACTCTTGCAAATTATTCAGTTTATGTCCTTGGGCTGTCTGCAGTTTTAGTTTAACAAAATTATCTGAATTCATTACCAGAAGATGAGTTCTAATGTTGTGTGAAGGCTGTTACATCTGAGAGACTGTGAACAGTGCTCCTTGTTAAGTAACACAAGGGACTTGACTTCCAGGCTCAGATTGCCTAAAATATAAACTCAACATCTCATACATTCCCATCTAACGCTCCCTCCGCCTCTGCCTCTGGACAAAGTCGGTCTGTGTTCATGCAGGGCCCATTTTGTGCAATCCAGCAGCAGACCTCATGTTAGATGCATGATGAGGAGTTGGCTCTCGCTCTTTGTTTGCCAGCAGTGGACCCTGCAGTGCTTGCAGAGCAGGGCCTGTGTGGCCCAGGTGTCTCAGGGATGTGGAGTAGGGCATTGCCACCCTGGTCTTCTCCCCCAACATCTTTCTTGTGGCCAGCATTGACTGGGACTATGGCAAAAGGAGTGAATTCAGATTAACTCCTTCTTGCAGCTTGGCAATGCAATGGGCATTTTGAGGTCACAAATATTCTTGAAAAGCACCCAAGTAATTGTGAGGGTTTATTCCTTTTGCACTAGAAATGGAGTGTAAAAGCAGTACAGTTTTTGGTGCAGCAGCAAACTTGATCTGAAGAATCGATGCAGATTTCTGAAGGTTTCTTTGTGAAACAATGGTGTGACATTTGGAAGCATATTAGTGCCCTTAGTGCATATTAGTGGTATTATTTTTTTGGTCACAAGCCATATGCCAGAGATCTTCCATAGGACCAGCACGCAGCCAGCAGGGCTGTGTGTGGAGTTTGGGGTATACTGTACATTAAAATATATGACAGGACCCAGACCATGTTCTGTCATGAGGAACATGCTGTCAAAGGGTGGCCTCAAATTTGCAAAAAGAGAGCCTAAAATATTTCATTTCTGTTTCGCTGCTTGAGAGCCCTGAATGAGAAAGCAGAAGTCTTGACATTATTCACTTCAAGTGTGATTTCCACCCCCGCCCCCCCGCCCCTCTTTTTTTTTTTTTTTGGTCCAGCCGCAAACTTCATTCTCAATTTCCTGAATGCTGATGCGAGGTCTGTGCTTCGCAAATGGTGCATTTACAGTGTGTCAGCCAGCTGTGCAGGCAGGGGTAGGGACACGCAGCTGATGGGTTTACCACGGAAATTAGGGGGAAGGGCATTAGAGTGTTTCTCTGGGGAGTGGAGAGGCTCCAGTGAGAGTGTAATGACCCCTGGAAGAGGCTGGTTCCAGGAGGATTGGTGTGAGCAGAGGCGGAAGGAAGAGTGGGCGACCCAAGGGACTGTGTGTCTTGCTGGGGGGAGGGTGTACAAGTGTGAAACTTGTTTTTGCTGCCTTCAAGTGCTGCAGATGTTCCTTTCCTGCGACTAGACACTGGGAAAAGAGCAATGTGTAAAACCTTCAGCTTTATTAGTTATTATTATTATTATTATTATCATCATAATCATCTAACTGTTGTGTAAAATTGCAAATATTTATTCAGCTTTTACTCTAGTATATTTCAACCAGACTTGTGGGTTTGCAGATTAGTGAAATCATAGGATCCGTCAGACATTTTACAAGCTCAAATGTGATGATAACATCTAATTGCAGGGATCTGAGACTGTCTGACTGCAGATGGGATGCTATTAACCTCTTTCTGTCTGTTATGGATGTGTCAGAAAATTGTCAGGATAGTGTTAAAGACACTCCAAATCTGTGTGATGAAGCAAACCATTAGGTCCTGACTCAGCAAGGATTTAGTCCATGCTTAGGCCGACGCATTTGCAAACAATCCTCTTGCAACAGTGCTTTCAAGTCACTTTTGTGTATAATCTAACCCAGGCACAGAAATGGTTGAAGGAGCAGTATCCTGAAAAGTAACCATTATCTTATTACACCTCATTGCAATACATGGAAGGCTTCAGGTCCAAGAATAGTAGTTGTATTTCATTCCAAAAAGTGACAGTAGAATACTGACATTGTTGGATGGCTGATTTGCTTCCATAGCAGTTGTTTGTTCCTTCATTCCCGGTAATGATCACTTTCATGCTTCCAAAGTCCTGGCTACTTTCAGCTTTCAATGGTAATACCTCCCGTAGGTGCCTGCCAGAAGAATCCTCAGCGTAAGCTTTGCTGTCTGAAGTTAGGGACTTTATAGTATAGGTGAAATGGGGAACTTTTTCCTTATTTCCTACTGGTTCTGCAAAGCATTGTTTAGGCTCAGTGTTTATGCAAAATCTATCCTATTTTGACCACGTTTTATGCAGACAGTAAATTAATAAAAGTAGAAGAGAAAGCTATGTAATTAATTCAGAAAAGTGATGTCAGTGGAAACTTTTTAGGTGTGCTTAGTGTAGAAGTGACCAGTAAGCACATGTTCAGTCTGGTTTCACCGTGAGACATGGATGACCTGCCCATCCGTGACTGTAAGGGAAAACCCAGCGCTAATGGAAGTCTTCCCACAGCTTTGTAAAAGTCGCTTAAGGAGCTGCCTTCAGCGGCTTCAGATCTGCCCGAGTGTAACCCGTGGGTGACACCTTGTGAGCAAAGCCGGTGAAGTCTCGACTGCGAAGCTCCTTACCCGCGCCGAGCTGCGGGTGCGCGGAGCAAGCCTTGCGTGAGCAGGGCTGCCTCTTTTAATTACCTGTCCCCCCCAGGAGGGTGGGGAGAGCAGCACTGGTGGAAATGAAGGTGTGCCATGGGCACATGTCGGAACTCAGGACATCCCTCTGGCTGTCCTGGACGGCCAAGACCCCTTCCAGGGGGCTCAGAGACCGTGGCACAGAGCCCAAGATGCTTGTGGTTTTGATTATGACCAGTGGAGCAAGTTACCAACCTTAGATGAAGATCTGCAAGACACGACAGTTTAAGTAGAATGATACTGAATTTCTCACAGGGTGAAAAATAGATTTTTTGGGGGATTTTAGAATGGGCGTTCAGGGGGAGGAATGGAGGAATCTGGGCATGTCCAGCCTTTCTCCTTCTTCTTCTTGGCCTCCATCTTCTGCTGTGATGTTGGCACTTTTAGATTGGTTCAGAGTAGAAGCTCACTGTCTAACATAGGGGATAGGTATTGAAAGTAATTGTAAATATTGTACACATAGTTTTTAGTATAAAAACATAACACTGTCCCGGGGGCAGGCAGAGTGCCTGGAACTGTCCTGCTGGATGGACCTCGGCAGGGCAGGAGAAAAAAATTTATAGATAAGATACAAACAACCTTGAGAACGAGAACTGCAGAGCTCTGACTCCTTCTTGGAGTGCCGGGCTGGGAAAAGAGACTTTGTAACTTTTCTCGGGGTCACTCTGACCAGCTAGAGAAAACCGGAGAGGCACATGAAGGGAGAGAAACGCTACCGTGACACCCAGTGGGAGCCAGCGGCGGGGAGAGCCTGCAGCGGCACTGCCTGCGGCACCCACTGATGAAAAACCAAGAGCCTGTCTTTGGTTAGAGTCATCCTTTTCTGATGAGTTGCCTGGCAGTTTAGGGTTAGAGCAGTTTATTTCAGGGTGGTCTTGCCTAGTTGGTGATGATATTCGTCACCCTTCCTTCACGAGGCTGAAAACTGCCAGTGGCAATGACTGTTTATGTGCTCTGTTTTACCAAATACCAACGCCCACCCACATACACACACAAAGAAGTTTGGCTTAAAGAGTATTTATTTATTTATTTATTTATTTATTTATTTATTTATTTCAAAATTTTAAAATGTTACCGTCAGTCTATATATTTCATTCACTTCCAGCTTTTTTTCCTCAAGCTGTGAGGGTCAAAAAGCCTTAATTCAAAATACAAAAAGCTTCTCTCCACTAGCATGAATCCCGGAACTGGGAGATTTAAAATTACAGAAAACATGCAGGGTTTCAGCCAGTCTGCTAATCCTGTTTTGCACATGTGGAACTAGGCCAGGCACAAAGAGCTTTACCATTTTGTCCAGGGTTACATATAATTTCAAACAGAGTTAGATGTGCTGATGTCCAGATTAGTAAACAAGTCTTCCTCTTCTGAAAAACAGAGATGACATAATTCTTATAGCATATTCCCCATTTCAAACCACAATATGAGGTTATTTGGCCACCACTCTCTCTAATCCTTACTAGCAAACACCAAGGTATATGTATGATTTCTGGACTTCAGTAATTGTCTTATTGTTTTACAGTTGCTTCTATGTTCTGAATGACACCTGCTTGTCACACAGTGCTGTACAATGGAAAAGATCTCTGTAACAAATTCGGGTTATTATTGTTTTATAAATGTCATTGTCAATGTTCCCAGACTTCCTTAACCAACTGGGAGTAGGCCACTTCTCCAGATATATGTATCTTAAACACTGAATAGAAACAGAGTTAAGTTGAATAACTGGTAAGTGAGGTTCACATCTTCCTCCTATTGTATCCACACAGACTGGAGCTAAGGGAAACTATATTTCTAAAAACGTGATGTCATTCTTAGATTTTGAAATATACATTCAGGATCCCGAATGGGGGATTTGCCCAGAAAGGTGGGAGGCACTTCGTGGCGTGCTGAGGGTTTGAAGACATACCCATTTTAACCACTAGAGGTCTGTTTCCCACAAGCCTCTTTCAGAACAGAGAGAGTATTCCGTATGAGCGTCAAAATTTTAAACCCTTGCATGCTAGAACATATATTTAAACAGATATTTAAACTATTTTGATTTAAGTGACTGGTATGAGAATGCCACCTGAAAAGATAACATATATTTTTTGTTTTCTGGTGTTGCAATAACAGGTAGATTTTTTTTTTCTTCTTTTAACCACTCATCTATTCAGCAGATTACTGAAGAATACTAAACAAGAAGATAACACTAGTGTGTATCTGCTGGTAATTTTACTGATTTCTCACTCCTAATTATGGAAGATGAAGTCACTGTGCAAGATAAGTCATGAAAGCCCACTCTGGTATCCTTATCTTTTTCTCAGAATGTTTGCTGGCACAAGCCAAAGGAGTTTGATAATGACCCCTCTTATCTATATTAGACAAATTACAGAGACAGAGCCCTATACTGGGAAACGAAACACTGTGCCCTAAAATGACTTATCAAATGAAGAGCTGTGAGCAGTCACTATTCAGTAAGATTGTGTGTAACTTTGAAGAAGCCTTTCCAGTCAAAGATGTTGTGCATGGCTTTGGGTACACAATTACAGAACGAGTCTGCCGGGCTTGGTGGGTGCAAGGGTAGGGCAAGATGTTATTCCCCCAGCATGTCCATATGTGTGCCTCAGCTTCCACTAGGCATGTACCCCAAACTGAATTGTTGCCATGTGAGTGTCTAGAGCAATCTCAGACTTTCAATGCTGCTTTTCTACACCTCAGCCCAATTTGCCTGCTATAACTAAGCCCCAAGAGTCCAGAGTGCACAGTCTGCATCTATAAAACTGGACTGAGCACCAAATGCAGTGCACTGTTCTGCCTGGGCAAACCAAGGACCAGGGGCTTTTGCCTTCTGTTGCTTCTGCCCCTGTTTATTCAGCTGGGCAGAAAAATCTTTGCTCAGTGCTGTCCTGCATCCCTGTTTCCATTCTCTGTCAGGCCTGTCAGAAGATCCCCTGGGCATATCTTTGGTTGGAAATACATTCCTCTGCTACAGGCTGTGCTTGACACTCTCTCTCTTCAGGCATTACCAGCAGGGAGCTCCACTCCTCACCAAACCCATGATGTATTGCACTTGAGAGAGTCCTGCCCAGACACTCTGCTTCTACTGCTTATGGGAGGTAGCTGGGGCTGGGGAAGCTGCATTCTGGTTCCATGTGGAGGAGCCCTGCATCTTTCACTTAAGGCTTTTTGCTGACAAACAGCATCAGAGACTAGGGGACTAGGCATAAGTCACTGCTGACAGAGCTTATGTTATTGGTGTGGATATTGAAATTTTAATTGTCAATAAGAGCATCTACTTGATGTCCAGGGTCATGTACAAACTGACTGGAAGCAGAGGAATTATAGATGTTCACACTTTCTGAAAACAGTGTCATAGCCATGCCCCAGACAGTAACTGATCATAACACATACCTCAAGAGTAGGCTACCTGCTACCCCACTTCTTATGTACACCATCTGTGCCTTTGCCTACCACACTTTTCCCACACTCAATGAACAACTAATGTCTAGGTGGAAACACATAATTTAGGTTTGAACTAAAATCCCATACTCAGTAATTGAGGTATCGGGCTATATGGGAAAATGACAAAGAATTAAAGATAGCAACACAAGAAAATAAAAAGCAGCAGAGATACAGTGACAGCTTAGCCAGGTGGCACACACATAATTTAACTAAATTAGCTAAAGCTATCTCAGTGAATTTCAAGATGGACAATTAAGTATAAAAAGTGATAGCAAGGAATAATAGTCCTGCAGTTCCTACTCAATAGCTCTTCACTGGCCTTTTGTCCTATACAGTGTTAAACTGAATCTGAATGTTATGTTGTATTTCTGCACATTCATCAAGTGTCACCACTTGCTTTTTGTAACCTTATCCATCAAGGAGTGCAACTGGATTTCACTTTATGGGGTCATTCATGGCTCACTTCTCACTATGATATTTGGAGCATTTGATTAACAAGATCTGGAAGAGGAAGTCTGAACTTTTAGATACCATTACACAGTAGTTTCATTAATCTGTTTCTTTATATCTAAAGAAAATACCTCTGCTCGTTTTTGTAGGTGAAAAGGAAAGAGAAGAATTGTCCATTTTCTAATTTTAAGCTTCTCCGATTTTTACTGTCACAAAGATTGTTGGATACAAATGTTTTGATTTGATGTTGCTTGTGAGCAAGGAAAATTAGCAGTGAAGAAATGTCTCAGCAAGTAACTGAGGTCAGTAAAAAGTTTTGATGCTCTTACCTTTCATTTGTTTTAAAGAAAAGGGTGAAGGGAAGGTAACCCTGCCCCCATTAGATCTCATTTCTTACCTGTTTAGATATAAGCCAGTTTCATAGGTTTTCCTTTTAAAGGCAAGAAAAAGCATATGGAAAAATTCAGAGTTGCACATTTAAGGGTCTAAGCTGACCATCTGAATTTTCATTCTCCAGTTGCCCGTTCTGTTACACGTACAACAGAAGACATCAAAGGATTAACAAAGGCGCAGAGTGTTTCACTCAGATAGGCACACCTCTGCTGAGATATGAGAGGCTCTTGACATAGGGCAACACATCTGCAAGTTACAGAATCACAGAGTCACACAGAATTAGGCTGGAAAAGACATCCAAGACCATCGAATCTAACCTTTGACTGATCACCACCCTGTCAACTAGACCACAGCACTGAGTGCTACATCTAATAATTTCTTGAACACCTCCACAGGATTCCACCATCTCCCTGCGCAGCCAATTTCAACATTTAACTCCTTCTACCCTGAGTTTAGCTCAGCTATTAGCATGGCACTAATAACACCAAGACTGTGGGTTCAGTCCAGTATGGGCCATTCACTTAAGAGTTGAAACTGATGACCCTTGAAGGTGCCTTCCAACTCAGAATATTCTGTGAAGAAATTTCTCCTGGTCTCCAGCCTGAACTTTCCTTGATGCATCTTGAGGCCATTTCTTCTTATGGTTGCCTTGTAAAGAGGCTGATCCCCACCTTGCTACCCTCTTCTTTCAGTCAGCTGCAGAGAGTGATAATGTCTCCCATGAGCCTCCTTTTCTCTAGACTAAAGTCATCCTAAAGGTTGGGCAGAGAAGTGACTGAGAGCAGCCCTGCCCAGAAGGACTTGGGGGTGCTGGTGGGTGAGAGGCTGGACATGACCCAGCCATGGGCACTGCCAGCCCAGAAAGCCAAACGTGTCCTGGGCTGCATCCAGAGCAGCGTGGGCAGCAGGGCCAGGGAGGGGATTCTGCCCCTCTGCTCTGCTCTGGTCAGAGCCCACCTGGAACCTGCATCCAGCTCTGGGCTCCCAGCACAGGGAGGACATGGAACTGTTGGAAGGAGTCCAAGGGAGGGCCACTGAGTTGATCAGAGGACAGGGCACCTCCCCTGTGAAGACAGGATGAGGGAGTTGGGGCTGTTCATCATGGAGAAAAGAAGGTTGTATGGAGACCCCACAGGAACATTCCAGTATATGAAAGGGAATACTGGAGAAGTGATCCTTTGTCAGGAGCTGTACTGGTAGGACAGAGAGTAATGGGTTCAGACTGAAAGAGGGGGACATTAGAAAGAAAGAGGAGAAGGTTGGCCAATTCAAGGTCAGGTGGGATGGAGCCTTCAAAGTGATCTGATGGAAGGTGTCTCTGCCCATGGCAGGGGCAATGGAACTAGATGGTCTCAAAGTTCCTTCCTAACCAAACTGTTCTATGATTCTGTGATCTGCCTTCTTTGTGAATTACATTTCTTCATACTGCAGAATTACCAGTGAAATGAATAATTCTGACAGCATCTCGGCTTAGGGAAGATTTTGCTCTTTTTTCTGTTTAACAAACAGACAGCTCTTCAGTGATCTTCTTAAGCACTTGATTTTAAACTTTTCTGGGCATCTCTACAAAATATCAGTACACAACAAAAAAAAAAGCTGATCAAGTTATGTAAAGTTGTTAAAAAATTCACTTTGGCATTGTATGGAGTCATTCACTGGGAAAACTAACATCATCATTCAAATTTCTCTTTAATGTCATTTGGCTGGACTGGAGAGATAAGAAAACAAGGCTGGTTTTCAGCAGTTTTTTTCTGCTGGAGGAGAGTGGCCCATATGCCGGCATTAGCAGATATGTCAGAAAAATAAATCAAGGAACTAAGGTAAGTGGGGATCAGAAACAGCTACATTATAAAAAACTCCCATTTTTATTTGTAACTGAGCCTTACTTGAGATTATTATTGGCATCATCTGGAAGACCCTGAATTGGCAGCATCTGGAAGACAGTGCTGAGTGAATGGAGAGACAGAATCTGTGATTTTTTTTTATTTGCCCCCCTTTCTCCTGGCTTGAATTAGTAACAAATATAATTTTTTTTTGTGTCACTTATGTAATTTTCCAACCTTCCATCTGAAGCTACCCTACTAAGTAAGATTTCCAGGCATTCCTGGACAAGGTGTGTGCTCAGGAATAGTAAATCTGATGCTGCAGACTTCCTGGCACACAGGCTTCAATTGAACATGCATGCACAATCTGTCCAATTTGGCCAGAAAACATAGGATGTACTGAGCTGGGTGTTATGCAGCCGTAGTGCATATGGGCTGTGAATGTGTCTAGGATTACCAGTCACACAGCAGCCAGTCAGAGCTGCTGTGAATGCACAATAAGTTTTCAGTTGCTGGACTTACAGACACACAGAAATCCCAGGAGAGATTCCTGAAAAATCCAGCCCTGATAAAATTCTGATCTGATGGAAAGAAAGCATTGCCAAGAAAACCTGGCTTTCAGCAGTTCTTAATGAAAAACAAAAAGAAAAGAAAAAAAAAGATCATCATGTCTCCCAGTGTTTCTGTGAGACTCGTGAGCTGGGGTGTTGCAGAAGGTTCCCTGATGTGTAATCAGCTATCTCCCACAAACCAGTTTACTGCTTTGGAATGCCCTTCTCAGCTCCAGTACGATGTGAATTATGCAGATTTTTGCACAGGGCTGGGGAGGAAGCTGCTCCAGACACTTGCAGCTCACCATAGTCTGAGTGTTTGGCTTTTTTTTTCCTTTTTAATGCACACTAGAGTGGGTCTCAGGAGTGTAACAGTGGAGATAAGCATGAAAAGAAAAACATCTCCTGTCTGTAATTCCATTAGTCACTCCTGGTAGAGATGGTCTTGTTTAAAATACAAAACCCAAATATGCAGGGCTGCTGCAAGAGTGACATTGAGGTGCTGAGTGTACCCAGGGAAGGGCAATGGAGCTGGTGAAAGGTCTAGAGAACAAGTCCTGTGAGGAGCATGTGCGGGAGCTGGGGGTGTTCAGCCTGGAGAAAAGGAGGCTCAGGGAAGAACTTATCACTATACAACTGCCTAAAAGGAGGCTGTAGCCAGGTGTTGGTCTGTCTCTTCTCCCAGGTAACAAGTGATAGGACAAAAAGAAACAGACTTGAGTTGTGCCGAAGGAGGTTTAGGAGAAATATTGTGAGAAATTTGTTCACCAGAAGGATTGCCAAGCACTAGAAGAGGCTGCCCAAGGAAGAAGTCGAGTCACCATCCGTGGAAGCATTTAAAAGGTGTGTAGATGTGGCACTTAGGGACATGGTTTAGTGATGAACATGACAGTGCTGGACAAATGGTTCAACTTGATGATCTTAAAGCTCTTCTCCAACCTAAGTGATTCTATGGTGATCTATATGTGACTATTAAGGGATCACATGGCTAGATGAATGCTGTATCTAAACAGTAAATAGATCATTTATATAGAGGAAAAAACTTGCTAAATATTTCCATTTAAGTATTGCAATGAAAGCAAACCTGCTGGGGAAAATAGCACTGTGCTTTGAGGTGCAAAAACTCAAACACTCAAAATTAGTGCAAGTGCTTTTGCCCTTTTTTAGTGCAAAGCCTGAAAAGATGACAGAAATAAGGGCCCTGTACTCATCTGCACAACATTCTGTAAAAATCAGGCCTATGCAAGCAATTAAGTGCTCTTCATTCTATAAACTTTCACATACATTTGTGAGAATACTCAAATTTTTTTAACTAAATGGTTGAACACTTAATTGAGAGGACTGCTGCTTCTATTACCACAGCTTTTTTTATTAACCAAGACTTGTGATATGTAGGGTTTTTTTTTTTGTTGTTTGGCCGGTTTTGTTTTGTTTGGTGGTTTTTGGTTTTTTTTTTTTTTTTTTGTTTTTTTGTTTTTTAAGAAGAAGAAGCTATGAAAAGCCTTACTTCACTGCTTTCTCAGTAGGTTAAACATCCCTGTTGCCTACAGATTGTGGATGTTTGGTCTTGGCTGGTGTCACTTCTGTGGCAAAAGTGTCACAGAATAAAGTTTATGTACAGAGGAAGCTACCTGGTTTACGAGGCGTAGGGATCAGCAGTATCTGTTTCAGGTTCAGTAGAAAAAATTACATGAGGATTAGGTAGGTGACCTGTTGATCTGCTGGAAACACAAAATCAGCTTGAATTTAACCAGGCCATTTGTAGAGCCTCCCAAAACTTGTGTTCAGTAGAAAAGTTTTTGATTTGGTTTTTATTTTGTGAGATGCCACACCTGGAGAAAGCAGCTTGCTGGGTGATTACAACAGGTCTGCAAGAGAGGAGAACTGAATGGAGGACTGGAGTGGGAAAAGGAGATGGAAATGGAAAGGGAGGGGAAGATGGATTTGGAAAGACATTGAGGAGGGAGTACTCCATCTGAGCTGAAAGGATTGGTCTCTCTTGGTAAAGAGAGTCTTTCTGATGCAAAGTCTGGATGTGCAGCACAAGCCAGGGGAACACTAGGCAGCTGAGAGCAGTGTAGGAGCCCCTACACTGGGGCTGGGGTGTCTCTTACCATGGCTTGCAAGCCTTTTCTGATGTGGAAGGTTTGAGTTTCCTCTCACTTAGGCCAAGAGGAAATGTCTGTGACTGCAGCACTTCAGCTGGAGACACGCTGTTATTTTCTCTGCAAAATGAAAAAGCATATGTTTATTATCAGCTATACTGGTGCAATGCTTTTGCATTTGTATCTGTTAAATTCTGCCAGGTGCTCTGCCTTTCTTAGTATTGAATATACTATTATTTCCCCCTTACTCTGTCTCTCACTTTTTATATTGGGGGGCTGGTTTAGAACCATACAATCATCAAGGATGGAAGGGGCCTCTAAGATCATCCAGGACAACAACCAAGCCAGCACTACTACTGTAACTCTAAACCACTAAACCACATTACCCAGCACCAGATGCAGGTGCCTCCTAAGAATCTTCAGGGATGGTGACTCTGGTGACTCCACCACCTCCCTGGGCAACTTATTCCAATGCCTGAGAACCCTAAGAGTGACTTTTTTTTCTAATATCTAATCTGATTCTCCTGTCTCAGCTGAAGGCCATTTCCCCTGGTCCTACCACTGCAGGGACAGTATTAGTGACCAACCCTCACCTCACCAGAGCCTGCTTTCAGGGAGATGCAGAGAATGACACAGTCTTCCCTGAGCCTGCTCTTTTCATGACTAAACAAACCCAGCTACCTCAGCCATTCTTTGTGAGACATGTTTGCTAGACCTTCCACGAGCCTTGATGACTTTAACTGGACGAGCTTCAGCACCTCAATGTCCTGGAGGTGTCAGAGGGGGCCAAAACTGGACCTGAGGTGCAGCCTCAGCAATGCCAAGGACAGGAGGAAGATCCCGTCCCTTGTGCTGCTGGCCACACTGCTCTTGGTTCAGGCCAGGACGCCGCTGGCCTTCTTGGCCACCTGGGCACACAGTGGCTCACACTGAGCCGGCTCTCAACAAGCACCCCCAGGTCCCTTTTTGCCAAGCAGCTTTTAAGCCAATTCTCCCTAGCCCGTAGTGCTGCATGGGTTTGCTGAGACTAAAGAGCAGCACTTTGCCTTATTGAGCCTCATGGAGTGGTCCTTGGCCCGCTGACTGAGTCTGTCCAGGTCTCTGTAGAGCCTTCCTACCCTTGAACATGTCTATGGATCACTTTAGGGGATTTCTTTGTGTAGGATGCGTCAAGGTCTACTTGATGGCTGGTTGGTTGGCTGTTGCTTGTGTTTATTTATTTCCGTTGTTGTTGTTTTGGGTTTGGTTTTTTTTTTTCCCCCTTCTTTTTTTTTTTTTCCTCTTCCCGTGTGTCCGTGGTAGGCGCTGGGGGCTCGGGAGCAGGAGGGGGCCCACGTCCTGCCGGGAGCTGCGGTGCGGCGGCAGCCGGCAGCGATCGGGCCGCCAGGGGGCAGCGCAGGCCCGGCGGCGGGCGGAGCGCCGGGCGGGCGGCAGCGCCTCCTCGGCCCGCCGCAGGAGGGGCCTGCCCGCACCGAGCCTTGCCCGGCTGTGGGGAGCACGGCCAGGGGGCACCGGCCTTACACCAGGGCTGCCAGCAGCGACGGCGGAATGCACTCGCTCACGTCTGAGTGCTGTTGCCGTGTGATATTCACCGCCCGCCCCCATCTACCCCTTGAACTACGGGAGGATTTCGAACGCTCGAGAGCCAATCCGCCGAAGGTCTGCGCCCACCAGTTAAATGTACTAAAAACACGGGAGGAAAAGACCAAGAAAGCAAGCAGTGGAGAGCGACCTTCACTAAAGCTCACTTTGCTTATTAGGCATCAAAGGTATCACACCTGCGGAGCTGGTGCCTTCGAACCATGGAGGGGGCCTTGGGCTTGCACAGCTCTCCTTTCTACACCTCCTCTTCTGCGTCAGAGGCCCGGTGTTGATACTGTGGTTTGAAATAAGCTGGATCAAGTATCTAGTAATGAATGCTTCACAGCCTTCAGCACCATCTGTGCTAGGAGACTCGGGAATAATGGGGCAAACTGAAAAGTGTGATGTCAAGAAGCCCTAATTCTAGGGTGCTACATCATTAAGCTGAAACTGGAAGCTTGCATGTCAAAGGATTAATGTGTTAATAAGGCTCCATATATCACTTTATTATCTAGACAATTATATATATTTTACTATTACATATGCATATACACTGTTCTCTACTCTGAGTTACTTTGGCTTACTAACTCAGATCCATCTCAACTAACTTTCACTTTTACTGTAATGAAAGTTATCAAAGTCACAGCTGATATCAGTGTCTTTCAAAGCTGTGAGTCAGTTCTGGATTTTCCACCTATTTCATCAGAAATAGGCCCTTGAATATTTCTAAGAGACATACCACTTAATGCATCTTACCATTCAAGCTATTCTTCTGCATTCATCCCCATTTATATACTTAAAGAAAAAAAGCAGGAAAAAGAAAGAGTATGAAGGGTTTTTATCTTTTGAGAATGATCGGTACATGCTATGTACACTATGCTAATTCCAGGAAGTGGAGACAATTGCACTTGCCTGAGTACCGGCCAGGAGATAATTTTCTGGAAACTTCTCACATCTTTTTTAGAGAAAGCAAACTAAGAATTTATGCCCTTCTCAAGCAAATTGAGACTGACACAACACTGGTTTGGTTTCCAAGTCTTTGCATGTTAGTAGGGTAAAAAAGATTGTGAGGCTTGAGAATTGATGTTTACAACGAAGAGTTTTCTCCCCAGTACTGACAGCTCTGTAGAGATCAGAGAAATATTCTTAGAGAGGCTGGATGTATCTGGCAGACATCATGCCTATGTTGTCACTAGTTTAAAATGGAAACTCACTAAGTGATTACTGCCAGGTCGAATGCTGTCACCTGTAGTGTCACCAGGGCACTAGCCAGAAACAACTGGAAGTAGAAACATGGCAGCTCATTAAAGTGGCTCAGTTTGAGAGGCATTCTGGAAACTGTCTTGCTCAAAGAGTCTGAAACTGAGCAGAATGTAGCATATACAGTCACAGATAAGACATGCTTCATCCAGGACTCCCAGTGAAAGGACATCCCCGGGTTTCAACACATTCGGATGGGGACGATGCGCCTGCAGGCTAGTAAACAGCAAGGGTGACAAGTTAGAGAGGTCTGCCTGTGCAGCCGGCTGGAGTCGGTACGGACAGGTCGCAGTAGCACAGGTTACCCCAAGGTGGCTCTCCACAACCTCTGTGGAACCGCTTGGGGCTGCTCTGAAGCGGTGACTCGGTGGAGACAAGTGCTAACCGTGAGCTTAAGCCTGAGCGTGTCAGACGCTAAAAGGACATGAAAAGTGATTTGCCTTTTAACATTTAGTCTGTGCTCTTTGACAGCGGGAAAATGTGGGGTTTTTTTCTTGCTTGGTTTGCTGACAAACAGGTTCGAATCTGAGTTCAGCAATCACACTCGTTTCACTCTGAATTAATTATGAACACTGTCCAAATTACAACTATTTTTAATAAAGGTCGACTAAAAAAAAAAAAAAAGTGGTGTTTGCTCACACCACTCCCCCTCCCCAGGATCACAGGCCCGTACAACCTGCAGAAGGATTACCAGTGACCTCAGAACAGGTCTGTATCGGGGCAATCCTGCAAGGATGAAATCCACACAGCCTCCCTGGACAGGGAGCCTGCTCCACTGCTTGACTATTCTCGAGGAAAAGGATTTTTTTTATATCCCATATGAGCCTCTTGATTTACACTCAGCTCATTGTCTCCTGCCTCCCCACTAGGCATTGCTCTGAAGACCCTGGCGTTATCTTCCAAATGATCACTCCCCAGGTTTTGGGGGCTGCAGTTTGCCGCCCAAACTTTGCCTTCCCCAGGCTGAGCTGGCCCTGGTCCCTCAGCCTGCAGGGCAGGACAGCGCCGCAGCTCTGGACCCCTCGGTGCCCTCACCTGCCCTTGCTCCAGTTTATCGGCTGTTTCCCGGCTGGGGGTGCCCAGACCGGACAGACCGCATTGCTGCTGTCCCGTGAGTGCTGAGCACAGGGGGATTATCACCTGCCTCGGCCGGCTGCTGTTCCTGTTCCTACAGACCAGGGCACGGGGGGATTTGCGGCAGCCGGGGCCACTGCTGAACATCACCATGTGACCGCCCAGTACAGCCCCAAGAACTTCTCTAGAGAGCTGCCCTCAGCCCTGGTTACAGGGCTGTCCCTTCGCGGGGTTCACAATACTGGAAACCATATTAATAAAACCTTTCGTTTAGTTTTAAAATTTTTTTTAGCTTTTATTTCTCCTGCACTGCACAGATTTTCCGTTTCAAGTCTTGGACACAAATCGCCCTACTACTTGACAGTGCCTACCGGCGAGCGGTGTGCAGGGAGCGGCCGCGCGTGCAGGTGCACCGCCGGCACCGCTGACTGGGCCCGGCACCGCCGACTAGGCCCGGCACCGCCGACTCGGGCCGGTACCGCTGCCTGGGCCCGGCACCACCGACTCGGGCCGGTACCGCTGTCTAGGCCCGGCACCGCCGACTCGGGCCGGTACCGCTGCCTGGGCCCGGCACCGCCGACTCGGGCCCGGCGCGTGCCAGCGCGCCCCCCGCCAGCCCCACGTGGCCTCTCGGCACGAGCCGCTCTTTCCCGCCCCCTCCCCCCGCCCCGAGCTTCCTCTCCGGCGCGCGCCGATTAACATAATAAAGCCGCCCCTTTCTCCCCCGCCGGCCAATGGGAGGCCGGGAGGCGCCCGCGAGGGCTATAAGTAGCGCACGGCTGCCGGCTGCCGCTTCAGAGCGCTCACGGCGTGCGCAGAGGGAGAGCTGTGTGAGTCCCGGGATTGTGCGGACTAACTGCTATGACTCTGGAGGAGATCCACGGACAGCAGCCTATGCCTGCGGGCCACGACTGGTACGTGCGGGTGGGCACTGGGGAGCGAGTAGCGGGCGGTTTTGGGGCGGCGGTGGTTGCGGCGGCGGCACCGCGCTGACCCTGTGTCCTTTCCCGGCCCGCAGGATGCAGGGCGCCGGTACGGCCCTCCACGAGCTGCTGGTGTCAGCGCAGCGCCGGGGCTGCCTCACCGCCGGCGTCTACGAGTCGGCCAAGCTGATGAATGTGTAAGTACGGTGGCGGGGCTGGGGGGAGTGTGTAAGTCAGCCCGGCGGGGCTGCGGGGTGGCCGGCGCCGACCGCGGGACTCATCGGGCTGCTCCCCTCTTGCAGCGACCCCGACAACGTCGCGTTCTGTGTGCTGGCCGCGGATCAGGAGGACGAGGGGGACATCGCCTTGCAGATCCACTTCACTCTGATCCAAGCCTTCTGTTGCGAGAACGACATCGACATCGTGCGGGTGAACGACGTGGCCAAGCTGGCGGACATCGTGGGGCCCAGCGAGGACTCGGGGGAGCAGCGCGATCTCCACTGCATCCTCATCACGGTGCGTGTCCCTCCGGCGCTGCCCCGCACTGCCGGAGCCTGCCGGGGCGGCCCCTTTTCCGCTGCGGGTGGTCGAGTCCTCTGCTGGGCACAGACAGAGCGCTTGGCACGCAACGAAGTCAGCTGAGTAGTAGTAGTAGGAGGAGGAGGCAGAACTTCTCGTAACTGGGTTTCCTCCGCTGTCCCCAAGGGCAGCATCTCTGCTTCCTGTCTTGTCTGTGTCGGGACAGAAACTGTCTGGAAGTGCTTCCAGTCCTAAGCTAATGCTTCTGTAAATATTATGATGACCTCAGCTGGCGGGCACCACTCATGGTGTGCAACTTTTTTCTTTATTGCAGAACCCAAATGAAGAAGGCTGGAAGGACCCAGCTCTGGAGAAGCTGAACTTGTTTTGCGAAGAGAGCAGGAATGTCAATGACTGGGTGCCAACTATCACCCTGCCTGAGTGATGGTCACCTGGTGCACTGGGGAGGCTGAAACCTTTGTTGCATTCTCAACGTGCTGTGCGTTCACCAAAATGTGCAACAAGCTGCTGATTCCATGGATTAGCCTGGTCAAGAGACTGGATTAAAGTCCCTCAGACTGGCATGCAGTGGGCTCTTACAGAGGAGAAAGAGGAAAACAGCTCATCTCACAAGTGAGCCTCAGTAGGCTGCAACCGTGGAGAAGCTGACATACCATGGAACTGAAAGAAGTATTGCAAGTTTGGCTGTGTGGAGCTGTTTCAGAAGGGAGAGGGAAAGTTGAGGGAAGTGGGCCAAAACTTTCCAGAAGGACTGATTAGAGTACTGTAACTAGGAACTGTTGGTGCTGTCTGCAAAACACAGAAAGTATCAATATTTATGGAGTATTGGGGATTGGTTACTAAGACAAATGCAGATATTCCAAAGCAGACAGACTTCAACAGGCCTCTTGGGTCACTCTGCAGATCTGTTTTAATACTGCAATAACTTTTATTGAAATATTTGCTGCTATTGAAGCTTTCATAATAAATTTTTGACAATTAATTTCTGGGAGTGTCTTGCTTGCTGGGTGTGGGGAAGCATGTCACTGAAATACCGCTGATGTTTTGCTTGTGTGCTGTAGTCAAAGATCTAACTCCAGTAATGGAGTTATTGCTCAAATACTTTCCTGGGCTGGCTGAATGAAGTGCTGTGCTGTCCAAGTTGATAATTCAACCTTTTACCCTCTTGCAACAGCTGCTTATCGCAACAGCTTGCAAGATGGAGGAGTCGCATGCCTAATGAGCTCACTTATTGTAATAGGAGGTCTTTGTAGTCTGCTGGAGGAACACAATGCATGTTAGAGACATGGATTTTTGGAATACAGACCTCCAGTAAATTGCATCATTGATTCTTAAATATGACTTAGATGCATTCAGAGCTGACGTGTTTCCACTTGACAGAAGCGACTTAAACGTGATGGGGGGGCTGCAAAACTCC
Organism: Fringilla coelebs; assembly: GCF_963513975.1. Lineage (NCBI taxonomy): Eukaryota > Metazoa > Chordata > Aves > Passeriformes > Fringillidae > Fringilla > Fringilla coelebs. Next base: position 41,554,563 of record NC_140031.1, read on the forward strand.
TTAGATGTCAAACACATCTAACATTTGCTTTGATTAGAATGACATCATTAAATCTAAAACTAGCAAATGGCGAATAAACATCACATCTGCCACAAGCTGCTCTCTGATTGCCATATGCTGTAACAATAGAAGCTGTCAGTCCAGAAGCCAATTTTGCAAAACCTAATTGCATGACAACACCAAATTAAGTCCAAAACAATTTAAGGATGGTGCAGCCTTTTTTAGAGATTCTGTCATGAAAAGTTAATATGGGTGGGTTGATTTGGCCCTATGTTAAAAGGGAAAACATCACTCCGTTTTTGTGCACAAACTATGCATGTGCTCCAGGACTTGACAGTAAAATGGCACAGTAATAATCCCCTCTCTGCAGAGCAAGAAAGCTAAACTACTCACTTCCTTTATAGGCACTAAAACCACTCAGTTATCACAATTGCGTTTCCTCTGGGCTGGCTTGCAGTGATTGACAGTAGCACTTGCTGAAAAGTGGTCATTTCCACTTGAGCAAGGAAGCTGCTTGCTCTCAGTTTCATTGTTCCTGATAAGGGAAGTTCAAATTCAGCTGCAGCATTCCTAGAATATGCTTCCTTGTACAGGCGCTATCTAGCAGAGTTTGGCCTTTGTTACTGTGTCATGAGAGGTTGTGGGCTGGCAGCATAACCAGAGCTTAGACTGAAGTAAACACTGTGGGGGCCTCAGACCTCTGCAAGTATTTGTTTTTGCACTTAAGATACAGGAATTTCTGCACAGACTGTTTTTCTGCTTAACCCGCTCTCAGCAACTGGTGTCTGTTTAGGACTTTGAGAAAAGTCACATGGAGAAGCAAGAGAAAAAACAACTCTGGCAGCTGTGATAACAGAAACTGCCTTTAAGGCTGTTGCCTTGATACACAGAACATATCAAGTGTGGGTGCTTTATTAGACATTTTTATATTTTTCTTTTAGCAAATGCGGGTTTCTTCATTTTACAGCCAAGAAACATATTTCTGCTCTTTGCTTGGGTCCTAATCAGTACTCAGAGCCAAGAACAGATTAAAGTGGACTGTCCTGAATTCAACTTTCATGTGAAGTGTAAGCAGTACTTTATAGCCTTGAGTGGTTTAAACGAGCCTGAGAGGACTAAAGGAAGCTCTCACGCATGTATACAATTACATAAATCATTAAATGATAGCAGAGAGTAAGTGAAACTGGTCTGTTGACTGATACAGTAGGCATTGATAGTGGTACCTGGTGGGAAGTTTAACTTCCCAGCTTTTATGGAAGGAGTGTACTATGCAGCAAACAGTTAAATTAGTTTAAATTTAACAACAACACCAAAATACTCTTGTGAGGATGTTTCCTCTAGTCTCATAAAAGATGGGAGGGTGACCTTCTCCTTCAGCCTTGTGAAACTATAATCTGTGCCCCATGAGAGGTACACAATTTCTTATGTTAGTGACCTCTACAATTCTCCTGAAATCCCTTATTGATCACTGCAAATACTGTAATGCATTATTGTAATGCAAACTGTACAAAATTGAGTTAGCCTGCAAGTGTTATTAATACAGTGCTGCAACCAAAGGCAGCTCTGACGTGCAAGTTATGTGCTGCTTCAAGCATCTGTAATGATCAACACTACTTAATGTAGCAAAAATTCAGCAGCTGGTATCTACATCTTTACATGCTCAGATATATAACTGCACAAAGAGCAACTATACATTTGTTAAAGATAGAGAGTAGGCTTGGGTATTATTGACTGTAGTGGGGACAGCTGGTCGGGAGATGGTTGGCTCATCAGATGTGCAGGATGTTTTGTCAAGTACCTGGGATATCTGGAGGTTGCAACACTGGTCTCTTGTGTCTGTGAGCAATATGCCCTGAGTACTTTGCCTTCCCAGAAAACAGAAGTACCCAGGAGAGAGCCACTGTGGGTTTCCAGAACCACTGGGAGCTCTGCCAAGGTGCCCCCCTCCCAGCTGTGTTGCTAGTCTGCACAGGCTGGCTTGTGCTGTGCCATGGTAGCCATGTCAGGGGGCTCTGGGGAGGAGACTGAAGTTAATAGATGTTAATAATAAAGGTGGCTCTTCAGAACATGATCAGCTGAGGGACGTGGCACAAGGAGCAGGACATGGAGTGGAGTTACAGATTGATGGTGCTTCTGGCTTTTGATGGTCCATCAGGCTCTTCACTTGGTGATAAACTGTGTATTTCAATATTGTCATCATAGCTTTGGTGGTGCTGACTATATTTCTAGGTACTTTTTTTGATGAAGTGATGCATAAAGTTTAAATTCAAATTTTTTTGAGCAATATCTGCATTTTTTCTGTGTGTCTATTTCAACACCTTATTGTAATGACTGACAGGAATTTCTCTTCCTATGTGGTTTCCTTCTCTTAATGGTGTTTTCTTCCTGTTACACTTCTGTGCATCTCTTTACCTTTCTCTCTTTGTGGTTAGAGATAGTTATCTCTTCAGATGCCTGACAGTTTTACTTTGTGCTGTATTAACTGCATTATCATCTTATCAGGATATATGTATGAATACTGGCATGCAGTTGTTGTCAACAATACTTCCTCCTTTCCCGTGGAGTAGAAAATACAAAGAGGAAGATAATAAAGGGAATATTATGAAGAGGAAGGCAAACTACTGCACGAAATAAAGTTTGCATAAAATCTGTGCATATACTGGATGATATAAACAGTGTTTATAGTTATGGACTCACAGGGAAGGAGCTTAGATTTCTGTATGCTGGTGAAGTCTTAGTTATAGGTGGAGGCTGTTTGAATTAATGTGTGTTCTGTGAGGAGAAGATATTTGCAAAGTTGCTAGTGTCAGGAACCAGTGCCATAGCACTGGTGTCTGACACATAAGGGAGACCTGGCTCCTCTCAACAAATATATTTGTGCCAGCTCTCAGATCCCCTGACATCAGGAGGAAAGAGCAGTGTGTGCCTGTGTTAAAACAAAGCAAGTATGCAGGCAGTATCTTTCAAGTGGAAGCAAATGCCATCACATGTGTGTGCAAGAGAGATGTGTGGAGAAGGCTGTGTGACCATTGTATTCCTTGTAGGGGCACACATTGTGGACAGCTGGGCTCATGACTATGCATCCACAAGACTTCATTCACTGCACAGCAGCAGTGGCAGAGTCCAAGTCTGGCAGAGGGATGGAGCTGTACAGACAGTACATACACCCCACCAGAACTATTCTTTCCACAGGTTTTTATGAAAACTGCTTTTTTCCCCCTGCTTATTCCTTATCCATTTCATCATGGCAGTTGTGATTTACTCACTTAGCGAAGTCTGAAAATGCAACAATAGGACATTGAAAAAGCTGTGTTACTACTTCTTGTAAAATTATTTCATATTGAATGAGTGAAGACTTTTATTATTCTGCATGGTTCTGCAGTAAGATAGCATTTTACACAACCTTCTGACTATTGGAATGTGTATGGAATATTAATTTGAATATATCAGTATCTTTAAAAGTATGATCAGATCCCATACATCATAGTTATAGTGGTTATAGTATCTCCTCCAGTCTTCCATTGCACTGGCATATGATCATTTTGCCATGCTTATTTTCTTTTTATGCCTGAAAAGAATACAGTTATTTCCTTCTGTATGTCAGCTCTCTGTAGAGCTGATTTTACTTTGAAATCATGATTTTGCAATATTAGTATCAACACACACTGCTAATTCAAAATTAGTTCAACTGGGGGTTTTTTCCTGTTTTGGTTTGGGTTTTTTTTTGGTTTGGTTTGGTTGGTTGGTTGCTTTTCTCCCTGGGATTGGAGAGGTATCTATAGAAAATAACATGAAGTTTAGTTTCTGGTTTTATATTGCCTCTGAGCTACTACTGGCAAGAAAAAAGCTACCTTTTTTTGAATATTATTTTGACAAAAGCTGTTATAACCCTGGTAGGAAGTCCCATGTCTTATAATCCATTGCAGAATAGTGACAAAATTTAACAAAGAACCTGTAATATAAATTGTAATATCGCAAGGACTTTCTGTCCCACTAGGCCTTGAATTAAAATATTTTCAGAGTGGGGAATTTGAGTTTTGCTTCCTATTCCCATTTTGGGGGTATCTAAGCTGTAGCAACATAGCTTTCACATCCTATTGAAGCCAGCATGGAGCTATGGTGCTTAGTGACTTCTATTAAAATGCACGCCTATCTAAGGCCCAAAGTTTCAAATTTGTATTTCAGAAACAAGACACGTACTAAGTGCATTTAGATATCAATATGCTCAACTGTGAGCCTAGAGCCAAAACTCTCTAGTTTACAGCTAAACTTATTTAGCTGTATACCCACAAACTTGCCTTTTGAGGCTTTGCTCCTCTGCTTAGGAATGTGTACTGTAAGGGCGCAGCTGCATTAAATGTTTTAGCTTGGATCGGTCAAGTGGCTGGAATGAATCTGTGGATCTTCTCCTGCTAGCCTGCTCTGGTTCACACAGCAGAACAGAGTTGGACCGTGCAATCAGGATTTCTCGTGGAAGAAGCCAAGCCAGAAGACATATTCTAAGGGACCACCTAATGCTTTCCAGCTGCCATTGCGCATTCAGTTCACGGGACCACACTTGAGGTACATACAGCACAATTATTTGCTGATTAAAAGTAAATAGGCAAGTCTTGGCAGTCAAAGAAGAAAAGTACGTTGGCCTACTTTTCACAAAAGAAGTGATTTTAGTGTAATACACAGACCAATTTGTTTTAAACAATTGCATGCTCTGAATTAACAGGGTTAAAAATCTGCTTTGGCAGCAGCTTGCTGAATTTAATTGTTTCTGAGGCAAGAACGATGAATGGGACTATTTCTAGAAGTGGTTGCCAAAGGTAGTTTTTGTAATAGGCCAGCACTGCCCAACTGGCAGCATCAGGACAGCTTTGCCTGGCCTGATGCCTTTGTGCCTGAGGAGCAGGTGGCTTCATGAGCCATGCGCGGTGCTCCCGCCCCACTGCTGTGCCACCCCGTAGGACAGGCAGCCCCGACACAAATCCTGTGCTGGCCAAAGCAGGGGCTGTCCTCCGTGTGGAACCTATCCACTCCAGCTGCCACTCACACAGCTGGACTTTCTACACAGGTGCAATGGAACAAAATAGTTGCTGATGATTTCCAGATGACGTAAGGATGAATACCCCAAGACAAAATCCTGCATTAAGATCTGAATCCCTGGATTAAGTTGCAGCAGTGTCACAAAAAAATTTTAGAATATAGTAAGTGCAAGGTGATGCATCTCACTGCATAGTAGGAGATTGTCGCTACCAAGTGAGAGACTATAGGGTATGTTCTAATCTTACACCAGTGCCACAATTGGCCTTATCTTTGGTCTTGTATAACATTTCTGTGCTTTATGTTTGCCTAAGTTTAAAGCAACCTGCTTACTCTAAACTATTTTTCAGATACATGAGTTAGTGCAACAAAAAAATGCATAATGTCAGTAGGTGCCTCTGTGCTGTTGAAGCATGTTTATGGTATGTGAGGAGTGAAGCTGTATGTAGTTAAAAATGGAAGGATGGTAAAGCACTTCCCTTTTTCTGAAGTATCAGTTGCATTTTTTGCTAATGCAGAGATGCTCTCTGTCTCACATTCTGGTCTGTTTTTGTAGTGCTATAAAAACAAATGTTTTGTAGTTCTTCAAACAATTTGAAGATGAAGAAAGCTCTGCATGGTTTATACTAAATTACCATCTTATCTGGAAGCTACACCTGCAGAGGAATGATAGAAAGCCTGTACGCAGCCTACCTTGTCTGGGATTGGAATCACTCCCTCCCACTGATACCAGGTTCAGCCTTGCATAGGTCAGTGCCTCACAAAGTCAGACCATATTGTACAAGTGTAAAAACAGGTGCTTTTGATTGTGTTATGGGGCCACAGGTAATAGAAGCATGCTTTCTGCCTATTAAATATGATGACAGAAATTGTTCCAGGTCTCTCCAATCATCTGGCTATCAAGTCTAATTTACAGCAAAGGTAGATTGCATGGCTCTCTGGAAAGAGATGTTTTCCATTTCTTGTTTCTGTTCAAGAATCAAGAATCTGGTTTCTTGATTTAAATAACTTTTTAAAAGTGACACTTGTTTACTTTTATAATGTCTAAATCAGCTTTCAGGCACATAGCCATTCTCCATGGCCTGTAACACATGTGACAATATTGTTTAATTGGGAAATATGTTGTGTCTTTATCCCCATGCAAAGGTACATTTTGAATTTTATAATATTTTTCATCTCTTCAAGATACATATAATATGTAAAATAATTCCTAATTTAGAGCTAAGCCCTGAGAAGCACTAGAGGAGTTGGGTGGCTAAAAAAAAAAAAAGATAAATAACACTAGCACTGAATTATGGTAGTTGTACTTGTAAAATAATTCGGACATATTTGCAGAAGAGGAACAGTGCTTTTAACTAAACATAGTATACATATCCTTGTAGGATGTATGCAAATCGCTTCTCACCCATAAGTATTGGCTCATATGCACGTAGGAAGAAGATGCAGAATGATTCAAATCTGACACTATATAAATCGGTTGGTGCTTTCTCTCTGTGTGCTCTCCTCCAACTTTTGTCAGAACAAAATTTACCACTAGAACACTGCTGCAGAATGGAATTCCCTGGTTTTCCTCTCTCAGCTAGCCTGCCTGTTTCAATGGAAGAGACAAACCAACAAATTTGATACTGTGCTATGAAGGTCTGCCTGTGTTGCACAGTTCCCATGGGCCACTTAGTGAAAAAACAATAGCAATTCTCAGAAAACTATGCAAAGGGTTTCTCAACTCTTGTACCTCCTCTACTTCTAGACCACATTTTCAAATAACCATGTGTCTTGTGTTATGTTTTCAACAGTTGTCAGTTCTCTTGGTGTCTAGAGCTCATGGTTTGGCATCTGACATGCAGGAGCCAATGAGGTAGTGCCGAATTTATTCCAGCAAGAAAGGAAGGAGCTGTGCAAGAGTAGCTTACCAAGCAGGTAAAAGTAACACAGCATAGAACTTTTCAAAGCAGTGGCATAATAAAGTTTTGGTGTTCCTAATTATTCTATATCTAACCCCAAAGAAATACATGTTGCTCTGCATCTGGTTTGCCAGAAGAACTTAGTGGTGTTGTACCTACACTGAATGAAGAAGCAGAAAAATTTCCTTTTAGGGAAGAACAGCTGTAGATGGCTGAGTGGGAGACATCAGGTATGGAAATGGTCACTGAGTTTGGTGGCAAAAAGACATATCCTAGGCCTATGACTGCAGTACCAAATACTTTATATGAGGTTCCACAATGAAGGCTTGAACCAGCTGAACCAGAACTCTTGAAAATAACCAAGTCCTACAAGATCTATGAAAGCTGTTGTCCAGATAGATGACAACAGCTCAGTATCCTGTCTGGTGCCAAGGCTGCTGCATGTGCTCGTAACTTATTACGTACTCCAGAAAATCATCTTTGAAGGAAATATTTCTGAATAATTCAGCTTTAGAAACAGAATCTGGCAGTGTGCACAATCAGACTTTAAGGTAGGCATCCAGGAGAAAACAGGCACAGAGCTTGTGGATGTTATAACAGCCCTGCTGCATCATGTAAGTTACATGTGAGCACCCACATGGATCTGAAGAATAACATGATGCTTTATTTACATGGTAAATATTTGACTGGCCTTTCTGTACCTTCGCCTGAATTACTAATAACTTACTGTGGTGTGTAATTGAAGCAAATTGCAGCATAATTATGATAATACACCCATGCAGGCCAGATCCAGGAGGACCCTGTGGAGAAGATGCTGGAGCATGCTCTGCTGCCAGAAGTGCTGACGTTACTGCGCAAGCCTTGGCTGGCTGAGGACATTTTGCAAGAACTGGTTCCCCACCTCCCAAACCTGCATTTCTCCCCCTTAGGCCCACATCCTGTATTGCTGCTTCTGCAGAGCCCACAGCTTCAGACACATGCACGCAGCTTCCCTGTCCAGAAGCAGGTTACTCCAGGCTTTCTAGGGGCCTGCCTGTAAGATTTTGGTCCTCTTGAGGTTTCTGCAGTGCCTCTTTGGCAGGGGCCGAAGTTAAAGCAGGCTGGGGGTAGGAAATATGTCACTGCTGTCACTCTCTGAGAAGCCAAAGGTGTAGTGGCCTCCGGGGTGTTTCGGACTCAGGAATCCCAATGTGGCCAAACCACCTAGTCCACCCACACTCCTGCCTCATGGGAAGGGAATGGGCTTCTTCTCTGCCCCAGTCTCCCAGAGCCCAGATGATTTATCTACCCTGAGCCAAGTGCTTGTCTGCTGAAAGTGTAACATGGGCAAGTTCCCCATTACTCCCTGAAGCTATTCTATGAAGAATATCAGAAGACTAGTGGGAAACTTCAGAAGCAGCAGTTCCTTCCACAAGCTGGAGATAAAATTTCCATTAGTGATAAGTGCAGAAGAAAGCGGCCACCTGATTCAGCTTCTGCAGTAACATTCTAATCTTCCACAGGCATATGGTTTACTGAAATGAAAACTGAATATAAGCCGCAATTGAGGTTACCAAACTTACATAAAGCCTTTCACAGCAGCAGCGTATCAGCTGGTAGGGGCTGTTTCTAGAAACTAAGGTTTCTTTGTTTCTTAGCAGCAGATGATTTCCTCTCCTGGGGCAATTATGTAGCCTAATTGCCTGTAATAATCATCCCTGCTAGAAGTGCCTTAATACCAGCCCTTTTCCTTTTTTGCACTTCTTACTGAATTTCTGCTTCCAAGGAGCAGAGATTGACTGTTAGAAGTACAGGCAATATTTAAGAATATATGTTTTTTTCTTATCTAATGCCCCTCTTTGATGCAGTTATTGGTACCTAAACCATTATTTAAAAAAATAATTTTAAAAAAAGAGAAAAATTATACTGTTAATTTTGAGATGTGATCTATTCCTGAAAGATAAATTGTCCTTCCAGTTGCTTACAGTTGTTTGGAGTGTATTTTTATTTCAACACTTCTTTGTATTTATTCTTTTTGTAAGATACCAATTAGATGAGATGTCCCAATGATGGACTCTGCTATGCTGCATTCCAGGTTTTAAAAGTAAACCAGGGAAATCCACAAAAAAAGTCATAGGGTACCCTGGACGATGGCAGGATGGGTCAGGTAATGTATCTTTGTCACTACTGATTTTCCTGGTTTCATTTAGATGTTACCAGTGTTTTCTTTCTTACAAATAATGTTGTAGCAACACCTGATCATTCACAAATAGCTTTTCCAACATTTACATTCATTCTGAACAGTGAGGAATATAGCTTGACTTTTGGACAAAGTTCAGCAAAATACATAACCATACAGGTTCAAAACAAAGCTATATCCTGCCTAAATTTTTTTTCTCTTGCTGACAAAGAGCAGATGTCTAGAGAAGGGCATCAGAAAAGGGCAAGCCCATAGGGACCCTTCCCAATGTAAAGCTCCTAAGAAATTTGCAGCCCTGGGAACTTCTGTGTCTAGCAAGGTAGTAACAATATGTGCTTTCAACATAACTTATTTAGAGGCTGAATCCGTAAAATTCAGGTGCTGGAGATAGATACATAGTAAGTGTGGTGTCAAAATAATAGTAAAAATGTTACAGAAATACAGAAAAATAGAGTTCCCAGGTGAAATGTATAAATATAGCTGACAAGGAGATTTCTCTGCTCCCTGCAATCTGCTTCTGTTGATCCTTTCTTCCCCATTAGAGTGAATGGGGAAGACGCATATTCTGTTTGCTTAAGGGCAGAGGTATCATTGGAAGAGTCCAATAATCATGTCAATGTGTATGACTTTTCCAAAAGAGGATTGCAGCCTTCACTATTAATTTAGTCCAGAAGAAAGGCCTTTTATTCTGATTAAGTTATACTTTAGAACTCAGGAAAGGAAAAAAAGGGAAGAAAAAATTATTGCTGTTCAATATATGCTTTTGATAGTTGTATTTTGATAATTATTTAATGCCTGTATTGCCACTCATGAAATAAAAAGTGCAGCCATAACCACCTTATTAATGTCACAGTTGAGTAATAATGTTAAGTGGTATCTGATTGATGCAGTCACACTTAAACTACAGGAAGAGAGACAATTAAACTTCATTTGGAGAAATGAATGGAAAAAAAAAAACCTATAACCAGAAATCTCTTAGACACATGGCAAGTGAAGTTCTATGCATGTGTCAGAAAAAGGTTGCTTTTGGTGTGATTGGGCAGGGACTGCTCTCTGTGAGATTCTGGATGCTTGGATGCATCCAAGATGAGGATATGGGTGTGTTCAAAGAAGAGGCATAAATATCTTGCAATTTGGAAGTTAAACAGGAGTACAAATGTCAATTCTTGACATCCAGGGTTTAGTCCAGGTGCCATCTAATTTCACCAACTAGAGGGTTGTACTACCTTATACAAGCTGAAGAGAGCCCAGGGATGCAGGCTTTACACTACCTAAAAGCCACTTTGGCAAGGTGATCGAGTGGCTCTCAGCCTCCTTTGCCTACTGATCCATCTCAACATATAGGGCTGTATCCAGGCACCCATTTCTCTGGCAGTGGTGGGACAGAGGTCAGAGGAGGCTTTAAAGGCAAAGGCTGCAACTTGTTTCCTGAATTCTGAGCTCAACCTCTGGACCTGAGCAAAGATGCACAAGACAGCTATTGTCTGAAACCAAAACTTTACCTGCAACAAAATGCTGTCTTCATTAGTTTTCAAGAAACACATTCATCTTTAGGTGTTATTGTGTTATTTCATACATCCTTGGTGTTGTAGTAAGCAGGGAACTCTGAACACTCAGGAATCCCAAGCTTAGGAACAGCTGACAAAATTCTGTCAAATAAAGCTGAGTAAACCTGAAGGGTTTTTCCTCCCACTGAAATCATACAACAGAAGCAATGTTGGTTTGGGCCCTATCACTTTACATGCACAGGAGCACTAGTCATATTAGTCATTGCTGTGCGGCTTGAAGAGAGATGTGAATGAAACTGCACAAGAGTTAACTCTAACTTGGCCCTTTTGTGGGGAGTATCAGTCCGTTGCTGTCACAAATTTCCCCAAACAGAAAAACTGCCCTTTGTCTAGGAACATTTCATTGTTTGACCATCATTTTTCAGGCATAAGCAGAACAGGTCTGGACATTTGGAACTGCTGTATTTTGCATCCCCCCAAGAGAACCAGAAAAGCCAGCATAGATTAGGAGAACCTCTCCTCTGCATACGGTGTTATTGCATCAGGAACATGCAATAACACTGGAGAAATACTAAATTTTTTAGAATCTTAAGGAACCATGAGGCCTCTGTTTGAATGTATTTATATAGTAGGATATTGTTAGAGAGTAGAAAGTCAGAGAGGAAGAGAAGGCACTGAAAACGGTTTTGCAAACTGCCACCCTTATAAAATTCACAGAGGTGGAGCTGCTCCTGGAAAAGGAGGGATGTTGTGCTTACCTTTAATAAGAAAGTATAAACATTGGACCCAACTGGTGTGCTGGTAGCCCTGTCCAGTTCAATGGGGTGAGATGAGAACTAAATTTGTCACTTTGTGAATGTCTCCCTTGGGAGGCTGCTCAAATGCTTTGGAGTCCTTTGGGATTTATCCCTGCCTTGACTTTCCCTGGTATTTGCATGATAATGAGAACTGTGACCTCGAGACTTTATAAGCATCATGCCAGGGTAGCTCATGTTGCTGAAGGATCTGAAACATGCAGTACCTATGCTGGACACACTTTTGGAAGGTGTGGGCATGGTGTAGCCAAGATATATCCCTCTTTGCTGGGTAGGATGGAAACATCTCACTTGTGATTTAACTGTCTTCAGCTTTGCTTAGCTTCTGCTTCTCTGGGAAACTATTGGTATGTAATTTTAATTAGAGGCAGCACCTAGGTCTTCATGTTGAAATATTGGATTCCTTTAGGGAGGCATTGTGTGCAGGTCCCTTCAAAAAATAAAGCGCTACAAGAAAACTCACCTTCAAAGGCACCTACTGATTTTTCTACAGTGTGTGAGAGAAGTAGGGAAGTGAGTTTCAGATTCTACTGCCAAACCTGAACACATTTTTTTGTAGGAAAGGGAATACTGCTCTTCCAAAACTTATGGTCTACTTTTTCTACCTTAATGATGATTGTAATGTGCAGTTTTAGTGTTTTGAGTGTACGCGGTGGACTGAAACTCAGCATGGCATCAGTGCCGGGTACTCTGCATTCCTGCACAGTTACCTCAGCTGCTGTTCTCTCTCTCTCTCACTCTCTCTCTCTGTCCCCAGCCAGGATGATTAGCCAACAAGTCTATCTATCTTGTAAGCATGTGGGCTGTCGCTCCAACTATGCACACTCACCCACACTCACAGTCATGCAGGCTGAAAAAGACAAAGGCATGTTTTCCTGGCATGGCAGTAATGCAGTCAAAATTAAAAATGAAACTGGGGAGAAACATAAAACTGAAATGTAGCCATTATGCATCTGATTGCAATTCACAGTTTTCTTCAAAGAGCCTGCAAGGCCTTTGACAGATGTGCCCCCCTTCATGAAAAAAACAATCACAAAGTTTGGGAAGCTATTTATTTATAAATTTAGGGACTGTTTATCCTTTACAAAAGAAAAGTGTAGGGCAGACGTGCTCCATGTGCTGCATGCAGAGTCATCCAAAACCTGAAGATGAGCAGAGGCTGTGGGTTGGTAAGTAAGCAAGGAACACTGAATATTCAGGAATGCCACCTTGAGGAGCCAAGAGCTGAATTATGTCAAATAAAGCTGAAGAAACATGATCGGTTTTTTTCCCTCCCACTCAAATAATACAGAAGAGGCAATGTCATTTTGGTGATTTTATCCTTTTATGTGTACAGGAACACTCATCTAGAAGTAGTCCAGTCTAGAGTTGCAATGGGTGCTAAGGGTGATCAGCAGAGACCAGCAGCCAGGGTAAGCCACTTGGCTGTACGGTGGTGGTCCTTTGTTTAGAGCTCTTCAAACTGGAGCGTGGTCAAAAGTTGAGCAGAGCTTGTTGTTGTTGTTGTTGTGGTTGTTATTTTTATTATTATCATATCCCTGCCCAGAATGCAACCTTCGTGTTACTTACTAGTTATGTATAGAGGGATGTTTTACCCACAAAGGAAGGGCTTTTTCCCCCAAAGGTTTTGGAGGACTTAGCAAGGGCACAATGTCCTGACAAAACTTGGGAAAACATAAATAATTTAAATTCCATCATTGTGCTTTCCTAAGGATATTGCCGTACTTTTTTTTTCCTGTGAAGTATTGGACATAACTTTCTCTAGTGTCTTGGAAGAGAAGTGTATTGGATAACACTTGTATATAGCTTGCCCTAAGAACATGAATGCTGTGAGGAGAAATGTGTCCAGGGTGACTTGACTTTTTGAAAATCCTTAACAAAATCCTGGGTCACTTCAATCTTTCTGCAGAAAAAGACTTTGGTGAGCCAAAACCACCAGCCTTATTGTCTTTAGTGTAAGCTGAAGGCAAAGACAAAATGACCTTTCTTAAAAAATCAACTGCTCAGTGGATGATGCCTGCAGGTCATGGTCTGGAGCTCATGATAATTTTTTCATCTCTGTTTTGGAAGCTTTCAATCAGCAAAACTAGAGACAGCATTTCAGAGCAAAAGTATACTTTCAGATTCTGATATCCGTCTGTAACTATACTCAGTGAAAAGGAATTAAACTTTTGACCTAAAGAAGAGAGTAGCTGTCCACAGCTATTTTTACTGTGGGCCAGGTTCATTATCTCATCTTAAGAAAGGAGAAATGAGGAAAGTAACTTTTTTGTGTTCTGTCTTTTGACACAGTGAGATGCATGTCATCTTAAGTTTTTAAACTAGTTTGTGATGGGGAAATATCTCTACCGGTTATGTTTAGAAATTAGTTTTGCCTATGTATTATTTGACCTTAGAAAGAAAGACAAATTGAGATCCAGAACACTTTTCTCAAATATCACAGGCCTACAGTTTCTATAATTTTTCTTTAAGATTTCATTGTAGAAATATATTGAAACTATGAGGGCACTGCTAAAGTGAAACTAATTGTTAAAAAAAAAAAGATAAATGATAAGTCTAACTGTGTAATACTGAAGGAAATCAGCCAGCAGAAAACAGCTTATGCTCTAGGGATTCTGTGTCTCAAAGGAAAGAAGAGGAATGGACAACTAATGAGCATTTTACTAAGGAGGAGTTTTTGAAAAGGATGATTTTAATTCTGTGTGTAGCAAAAATCCTCAGGGAGCGTGAAGCCAATTTCTAAAACTGACAGCAAATATTTTGTAGGAATTTTTAACTTGTAAGAATACATAAATTTAAAAAGAGTACTTACAATGCCAGTTGAAAGAATTGTGAACTTACCAGTAATGGGTCCTCAAATATTCACTGGGAACATGTCCATGCTCTCCCACTTCCCTCTTGCCTCCCATCCTGCTTAGGAAAAGGCTCCATTGAGCATTTATTGTAAGAAAAGTAGCACTGGGCAGAAAACTCCCCGTCCTTTTCCTTTGGAGGAGAGGGACATATGGAGCCAATGGGAAAAGTGTGGTGGATCTCATTCCCACCGTCCAAAGCTTTGGACATTTCCCCCAGTCTTGGCAGCGTGCAGCATGCAGGGATGAGAACAGCCTGAGTCTGAGGGTACAGCGTGGAGGTGAGGAGGTCAGTTCTGCTGTGCAGGGTCACACCAACAATCTGGAGCTCATGGCAGCCCCTGATCAATGGCAATAAATGTAAAACCTGCCACTGAGGATGGCGCGACTCCCCCAAGCATCACCGGGAGCTGGGACCTGATAGTCCAGAGTAGGTTCTGTGCAGAGAGCGTGGTGAGGGTGCTGCTGGCAGGCACATTGAGTGGGCCATCCAGCAAGAAAATTGCACCCTGGCCTGCTTCAGGGTTGTGGTTTTTCCTCTCTTCTCAGCACCGGTGAGGCTGCAGCTGGAGTCCTGCATCCTGCACATGAAAGATGCCGATAACTTGGAGCAAGTCCAGGCAATGAGGGGACTGGAGTGCTTGGTCAATCGCTGCTGTCAACTCCCTAATGGGGAGCTGTAGAGGAGATGGGAACCAAACCCTGCTGGGCCCTGCACAGGAGGATGAGAGGCAAACTGCCACAAATTTCAGCAATGGGAAAATGGAGCAACCTATAAAGAAAACCAGTTTTTTTCCTGGTGGGTGTTTAACACTGGGCAGGCTTCCCATCCCAGGAGATATTCAGAGCTTGACAAAAAATAGTCCTAGTCTCACTTCAGAGTTTACTAGCCCTGCTTTCAGAAGGATGGTGGACTGTATGCCTTCCAGTAGACTTTTCAAATCTAAATTTTACTCCATCTTTTTACCCATAAATGACCCATTAGCTTTCTTATTCTGCAGGTGTTCTCAGGACATACTTATTTCTGAACCTTGATACTCAAGGGAAATTCAGCTGCTTGGTCACTGCTCAGAATGGACAGAGGAGGAAAGCCTTGTTAGATCACATCTTCCTTTGCCAGCCTCCTGTAGCTGCCGCGAGTTAATTCACCCTTTTATCTTAGCTCCCAAACGGCTTGTAAGACAGATTTAAGGCCAGAGAAACACAAATCAGCTCTCAGTGTCACTGAGGATCAGGTAACAGAGCCTGCTAATAGAAGGAGATGGCCCAGAATTTGAAAATTTATTTCAGGTGTGTACCCATGAAGGATACACTTCTCTTGGCTCATGCCACTCCCACCCACTGGGTGACTGGAGAGTGTTTCTGGTGAAGAGCAGTGACTGGTCTGCAGATGTTCAGAGAACATCCCACACTGCGCTTGTCTCCTGCTGCAGCCAGTGTGTGGGTCTGCATGTGCAAAAACCATTAAAAGTCTTTTGTGCCCTAAGCATTCCCGCCTGCTTAAAGCTGTCTTGGCCCCACATGAAACCCATATGCACTCTACTCTCTTTTGATCGGCGCTTACTCCTCCCTTCCTTGACATTGTCCCTGATGCTGGCTCCTGCCAATGCTTGTCTGGCTCCAGGACTTACTTCACTTGGCAGAGCCCCTGCAAATGCAGACATGGAGCTTTTGCAAAGCCCATACCCCATTCTTCTGTCTCTTTCTCCTTTTGCATGCCTTACTCTTAAATCATTTCACATTTCCATGGATGCTGTCAGTCCCAGAGAGTGCAATGATATTAGATGCTATAGTCTGGGGTTCCCAAAATGTGCTCAAAAAGCTGCTCTGTGTACTGTCTTCTGTAGGAAAACACACCTTGCCTTTCTTGAGTCATACTGGTCCATTACACCAGTTTTTATTTGGCTCATTACTATGCCAGACACAATTTCACTGATCTGCACTTATTTGTAGGTAGCAAATTAGCTGAGATTGTTGCAGCAAAGCATGCCCAGGACAAATTACAATTTTTTTTTTTTTTTTGGAATAAACTCACAAACTCAGTATTTTGATATAGATCAAAAAAATCTCTGTAGTTCTCAAATGTCAGCCAGGGGCAGAAGTTTCTTGCCGTGCTCTCCCTGAGCCAGTGATTCCTTGGTCAGGTGCTGGATCACTCTATGGCTGTGTTCCTCCTCTTCAAAAACTGGCAGTCATGCAATCACAGAGCAAAGCCCACATGTTTAAGGTGAGTGTTTGGTATAGTAAATTGTTGATGCAAATAATCTGTGAGTCAGTTAAAGGCTAGGGCATTGTCCTGTGAACCATTTATCATATACATGTGAATTACTAAGGTGTAGCCAGAAGATAAGTTTAATTCATAAGCAAGGCACGCTGCTAAGCTTGCAATATGTTTTACTGAGGGTAAAATGCAAGCCCAGTGGAGAAGATATCTGTAGGGGAGGAAAAAACCACTGCAAAATCATGGATTTAATGTTTTTCCTAGGTGGCAGGTCACTGAGTTTTGCTCACTGCTACTGTGTCTATGGATTCATTTGCCTTGTCCCTTACAATAAGTGATAGAAGTTCAGGGTATACCTTCCTGTAATCCATCTTTTCCACATTTCCAAATATGACCCCATTTCCTTGTTATCAAAAATCTTTTAGGTTTCTGGAGTAGCATGTAATTCTGGAAACTCTGCATCTTTGATCTTCAGTTCTACAGCACTGTTTGGGGTCTTTCTATCCGTCCCTGCTCATAGACCTATGACAGACACACAGAGAACTACAATGTGACAGTGCTTACATGCTACCAGGCATGAGAGAAATTCCCTGCTGGCAGGAGGATCAAGCAAACAAAAGATGTCTTTGCAGTTCTGGCCTATGCTCTCTGTGTCCTACTTACACAGCTTGAACCTATGCAGGAACATCTGTAATTTTGTGCTGCTGAAGATGGGAGGCTTATAAATTAATAAGGGTTGCATCTTAAAAGTGAGATTCACTCTGTTCAGGTTGCAGGAGAAACCTATTTGTGATATGCATTCTGCTCAAACACTTAAAAAGTTTTGTAATTGCCATTAGAGTGGTGCACGGACATAAAGCTGATCCTCTGAAAGTTCTAAGTATGAAGTTAAGGGGAGGGGCAAAGGAAAGACTTCTGGCATAATGTTGAACTGGCTTTTCTGTCTCACTGTTCTGTCATTCCTGGCCCATCTTTGGGTCAGAGGTGAAAAAATGTGAGATGTGGAAGGTGACACTATGAAGTAGGCTCCCTCCATTTTCCTGCTGGGATTTTCTGTGGGACAAGTAGGTGCATGTTTCCACATTCAGGCTGGCTTCTTGGAGCATGCAGGCTGCTGGGGAGTGCAGAACTGCTCCGTTGCTCAAAGGGAGCTGCTCCAAAGGCAGCCCAGCCAAGGCCTTCTCTCCACGCAGCCGCAGCAGCAGCAGCAGCAGCCTTTTGCACAGGCAGGCATGCATCTCAGCAGCAGCCAGCTCAGTGAGAGCACAGTGGTTCAGGACTGCTGGATCCAGGCAGTCACATGAACAGAACAATGCATAAACAAGGTCTGCAATTACTTAGCTGACTCCTTCCCCAAAGCTGAGCATAAATACATATTAGAGCAAAGCCGGACTGGTAGCTCGGTTATTTTTTCCATCCTTTGGCCAAAGAGTCTGTGGCAGCTCCATTTGGATCATGTGTCCTCAGCATTCCTGTGATCAGTCATCAGGACAGCATCTTGAAAAAAGTGGTAAGCTTTATGGAGAACTGCCAGTTTTTCCTCCTTGATGTTGTTATTTCAGCTCTGGCTACTTTTCCTGAGAAACTTTCCCTTCAAACAAGTGTCTGAGATGTGATGGCTAAATGTATCAACAGTAAAGCACATATACATGTGTAGTATTTGAATCAGAGACGTGTAGCAATTGTTTCACAACCATTTTGGGCTTGTATTAGAATTGTCAGGACATAACTTTTTTCATCTCGTTGTTAAATTTGTTTTCATGAAGGTAACTATATGTCCTATCTGTTTTATTTTGTTTTGTGATTTCCTTGGCCTTGTTGGTAAGCAATACCTCTCATAGCTTGAATTAAAAAAAATTAAATTTCAAAAAGCACCCACCAGAAACCAGAGTGTAACCTTGTATTTCCAGAAGAGCTACACTTGCCTAGATTTCCCTGAGTTCATCTTATTTAGCAAAGAGAAGGTATATATTTTTTTTAATGTCCCAAATCCTTTCCTCTCCCCTTTGAAATTTATCCAGAGCACTATGTCACTCTGTGAGCACTGCAGTCAGGCTCGTGGCTGTGAAACATTGCTTAATGGGACAGTGGACCAAACAGAGTTTGGAAGCAATGTGCAGGCAGATGGCAATTCTGGGAATGGGCTGGCCTGGGGGACCAGGCATGCCGGCGTACCAGCTGGACCAAGGGCTGTGGGTGACACGGAGCCCAGCCATGGGCAGCCCTGTGGGGCAAAGCTAGTCCATAAAGAGAGCTGGCTGCCCCACACCACTGGCCACCAAGGCTTGCCCAGGGTCCCTGGTTGCTGCCAGCCATCTCAAGGCTCTCAGGCTTGGCACTGCACACTCCTTAGAGAGCCCCAGGTTTGCTTGTTTCAAAGAATGTCTATTCAGCAGAGTTTGGAAAGGGACTGCAAAAGGTGAGGACACAAAACAAGGCAAGCAAAGGCTCAGTGTGATTGGAGTACTGCCCTATTTGCAGAAGGTCTCAGGTCCCTGTACAACTGCTGAAGTCACAGCGCCCTGAGTGTCCTCTGCTCTGTCCCTGAGCCACGGCTGCACCAACATGAGGTTGTCAGGACACCACAGCCGTGTGGGAGGCAGTGCCAGACAAGCTTCAGAGCCTTTCATGTATTTCACTTTTCTACTGTTGGCCCCTCACGCTGCCACTATCTCCAGGTAACTTAGAAAGCCCCTCAGCATCCTCCATGAATGCTCATTACCATCCTTTCCAGCACCTGCAAGGGCACGGCTTCTCCACTGTGCAAAGGGTGTCACAGTGCTACAAAAGTATCTCGAGGATGAGGCCAGTGAGAAGTCCACCAAGGACTGTACCCACAGGCAAAACATTGCTTTTCTGTAGAGTATGTCTGCCAGGGCACAGACTATCCTGTTCTACTGTAAGTGTGCCTTCTGCTAAATTCAAGATCAGGTACATATCCCAAACATTAATTAGTACCTTTACTTGCAACCACAGAGCATGACACACCTGACCTCTTTCCAGCTCTTCATAACCTCAGCATAGTGGCTGGGGCATACTGCTGGAGGAGAGGGCAAGGCTGTCCTTCCCACCAGCCAGCCCATGCTCCTGCCAGGGGCAGCAGGACTGCTGCTTGCCTGGCTGCTCTTGTGGAGAGGGCAGAACCATCACCTCTGCACTGCTGCACACCAGCAGGCCAGGGGCACTGACAAAACCTCCAGAAATATTCCTGCCTTGAGGAGGTCTGGTGAGGTGGGAGGAGGAGCCTGGCAGTGCATGCTGCCTGTCTCTGGGTTTTCACCTTCTGAGACAATGGAATTTTGCCCACCAGCTAGTTTTGGAGGCTGTGGACCCATCTAAATTCACTTGTGGTGGCTTACTGAGGATTGTCCAGGCAATTGTCTTAAAGCATAATTTGCTTAGAAGCCAACTAGGAAAATCTCCTGATGACTCGTAGCAGACATTGAGTCACACCTATAAGTCATCTCCTTCACCAGACATCCTGAGCATGCTGACAGCCTGCTGAAGGGAACCTTCATCATCTGAGTGGCCTGCAAAACCATGTACCAGGGACAAAGCCCTGGCTAACCAATGGAGCTAGGAGTGTGTTAGTAGTCCAGTCTTCCTTTCCTGAATTTTGTCTGTGAGCAGAGCAGAGAGTGGCTACAACTCCAGTAGTGTGCAAATCAGTCCCTACAGATGGTCCATTTACAGAAAGTCAGCTCAGCCATGAGGAGGGAAAGGCAATCCTTGGAAGTCAGGTTTTGGTAGAAGTAAATGCAACAGAGGCAGGGGGCAAGAAAAGGGTAGATACAGTGGGCCTTTTTTTCCTTACAGTATGAAAAAGAAGCACAATGAGTGAGACAGTTCATAAGTCAATATGATACCTACAAAGCCATTCAGATTTTATTTTGCAGAAGCTTAACTCTTTGTACCCTGGACTTGAGACTATGGTGGGAACAGCAAGCATCCCAATTTTACATATTCTGTGGGAACATAAAAAGAAGATGAATCACATATTTTATGGGAACAAAATGGCATTTAAGTAGACATTCAGTAAGCTTTCTTAGAGCAGTTATATTTCTCACTAATCTTTTGTTTGCTGGAGACCAGTAGTATTCTAGTAGAAGGTTGTGTCTGAACATTTGATTTTTTAATTTGGTTATAAAACTGTCAGAGAAATTCAAGACTGATACAAAGTGAAACTTTATGTTACTTTCCTTGCAGAAATTATAATCCAAGAAACATCTCTTCTGGGTTATGCAAAAAGCAATTTCTGACACAAGATATATGTATCATCCACACTTGGGGAATTTCTAATGAGACCACATGAATGTCTAGAAATTATTCACAAAAGAACATGGACTTATATTTTTCATATCCCCAGTGCTTATTCTAGTCAGTTATTATTATTCACTGTTCTTCATCAGGCTGTCTCAGTCTCATCAAACTCAATTTCTCTTGCATGCAGCTCTCACATGTGTGTTCTCCTTGCAAGATATTCAAAGCCTTAGTTACTAAGGCACAGTGTGCTTCATGATCACAACATAGGGCTAAAAATCAGCAGTCTCCACATGCCATGTACTTTTGGTTATCCATTACAGCCAGTGATTATTGAAGGGTTTTATGAAGACAGTATAATGAAAGACTTACATTATTGCAGACACTTGCAAATGTACAGGTCAGTCTGCAAAGCTGACAAACATGTGAGGCACAGGTACCCAAATTTTCAGTAAGTGAGCTCAATCAGCACAGCAAAAATCTGTCAGCAGCTACATGTGATCAACCTAGAGAGCACTATCTTTTCCTGGAATGCAGCAAAATCGTATTTTTTATGTATCTTTTCAGCTTAGTGAGCATGAGGAGTGTCACTGGTTTTCATGTGGCAGACAAGGAGTTTAAGGTACTGCAATGACCAGTCTTAGTAGGGTACAAGTCTCTATCAGGCAACATCACAAACCTCAGTGGCTCTCAGTGCTCAAAGTGAGAGAGGTTAAATGTCTGCTCACTTATTTGACAGGTCAGAGCCTTTCTTTGTAAACTGTTTGAGGCGAGAGGTGTGCCATATTCTGCATTTCATAGAGAGCTGATCTCTTTTGGAACAATTTTAGCGAGCAGTGTTGTCTGGTTTTGATTGGGATAATGCTGTCACCTCTTTCTATCAAGAGAGCTCCTGTAACTTACAATTTGGTTTTCAGTCTAAATGGTTGTCTTTACAATCTCTGAATGTGTGCTTTGCTAATATGCACTTCAAAAATGCACAGGTTCTAAAAATGTCCAAAATGTCATTCTCAGCCAAGTAGTTTACTGGCATGGTCTTGAGAAACAAGGTACAAAGAAGAGGGAATTCATTCCCTTTCTTGAGTGGGTGGTGTGGGCACTGTTGGGAGTTGCTGCCCAGCTTCTGCCACAAACTGATATCAACATCTCAGTTCATGATTTCTGGTTGCTTTAGTGCCAAAACAAGGGCTGGATCATTAAATATTTTGCACTCTGGCCTTGCTGCAAGGTTTGTTTGGCTCACTATATGCCAACCCATCTTGACACCCTCCAGCTCACCTGATGTACACAGAGAGGGTGTTTTGTCTCAGCCACTCTGGGCTCCTTCTTTAGCCACCAGCTGAAGCGAAACACATTCCCTCAGTGCATGTCAGGTCTTAGTTCAATACCTGTCAGAAGCTGCCTAACATTTTCTGTTCACTTTGGAGATAGATGAATATGTTAGGGCAATCACCTGTTGCCTAAGACTGGACCATAGCTTCGTTTTAGCAGTTAACAATGATATTTTAAATTTTACCTAGTTCCAGCACAAAAGGATCCCTGCAGGTCAGCCAGATTATGCAAATTAATTAATTTCTTCATAAAGGGCTTTGATTAAAATCTCAGAGCCTTCTTTCCTCTCACATCTTAGCCACCAGAACCAGGCAACGCTTTCAGTGCGTATGCAGTCTTTATCACAACATATATGGGAATTAGGTTGGTTATTCTGGGACACTCACAGAGCAGCACACATCTCATTTGATAAAGTTCACTACCATATAAGGGCATTTCTGCAAATATATTTCATTGAAATAATACCCAAATAGATGGAACTAGTGCTCCACTATAAGCACTTTTTTGTGAACCAGCATAAATAGAGTAATGTGGTAGCTCTAATTTTGTTCTGTAGTGACAATGCTTGTACAAGTCTAACATGGAGTGGTTTCATTTGTACCTGTCTGAAAATTGTCTGATTATTGAGACTGGGTATAATATATTAGCTTTATTCTCCTTCCTTCTTCTTAGCACTGTAATCATTGCTTTTGCAATTTTATATTCTAAAGCAAAGAGTGGTAAAGGCCTACTAAAATAGTTATGAGTTCTAAAGAAAGCATCTCACAACTATCTTAGTATCTAGTATCACTGGAAATTCACAGCATATTTCAGCAGGAGTCTGTCAGTCCTGAAGAGGTCATGGTACTGCAATGACCATGCTGACCTAAAGTTTGTTTGACTGTGTTTTGGGGCAACTGTTGGTGTTCCCTAAATATCACGGCTGACCAAAAATCTTGTAGAAAATGTACAAGCTGAAAATTTTCTGTGTATATGTGAGGGAAGCCATGTTTTATGTGGAAACAATGTCTGTTTCCCAGATTGCATCTTCAGGATTTTTGGTTATCTTACACAGTGTTGCAGGCGGAGCATTGAGCTCTGTTGATGTGGTGCCTTTGCCATGTGTTATTTTGGGTGAATTATGCTAAAAGAAGCCTGGCTAACTGACTCAAAATTAACATCCTGTTAGTGAGACAAAGATTTGGCAGATAATCTTTAAAGACATATGACTGAAAGTAATACCACTTTACACTATAAAAGTCCAATCCACTTTTGTACAGTTAGGTTCTTCTAATGTATTTCTTCTTGGAGTGTGTTTATGAAGTTTCCTCCCTTGGATAAGGGGATGCCCACCAAAGATGCTCCTCAAGGCTAGAAGAAAGAGTTGCCCACAAGTGTTGATACAGGTTAGTTACGTCCATCTCTATTTAAGAATTGTTTCTTTTTGCCAGCTTTAATATAATTACTTTATTAGAACTGCATTAATATAGGCCACTATCCTATCCTATCCTATCCTATCCTATCCTATCCTATCCTATCCTATCCTATCCTATCCTATCCTATCCTATCCTATCTTATCCTAATCATCTTTCTTGCAGTTTTAGCTTTTATACTGTGTAGTAAATAATTCTGATGAAGGTCTTTTGTCTAATCATAAATAATTCATATTATGTAAATACATCTGATTTGCCATCTTTAAGTCCTGCTGGACAAAGTTTCTTAAACTGTGACAAAGTCTAGTGGTAAGACTAGGTCTAAGTGCACCTAGGCTCCTCTCTGAGCAGGAGTTTAGAATGCAAGGGGGTCCTTGTGGCTCAGCAGCACGGCTTCTCTAATAAACTTTGTGTGACGCTCCCACTCCATCTGTGACACCTTGACAATACTTGTTATGCAAGCTTTGAGCAATGTGAAAGCCCATAAAGCACCTGGAAGAGAAAGTGAGGGGCCTTTGAAAAGGGATCTTCCAACAGCCATGGGAAGTAGTGATTTTTCTTAAATTCCATTAGTGCACAGGAAACAAAAATCTGCTAGAGAATGTCAAGGCACTGGAGCCTGGTGCATGATTTTCTGGTGCAGACTGAGTGGCAATATTTGCAGGGTAGGCAACAAGACACACTGCTGTCTCATTCAAGCTAGCCTCCATCTCATATTGAGTTGTTTCCAAGGGCAACTCTTCTCTTAACCTGTATGTATAAGCCCTTTAATTAGTCAGAGAGAAAAATACCAAAGTATTTTTCTGTCACCTGCTGTAACCCTTCTGTCACCTACTCTTGGTTTCTACTACCTCAAATATCTGCCTTTACAAACGACCTAGGGCAGAGATTGTTAACAAAGTCTTTGCCACGTATCCAGCTACGCAGATGCCTTACCCATCTTGTCTGCATATTAATTCCATGGCTACATGCAAAAAAACACTATAAAGTTCTTCTCCTCAACTCTTGGGACAAAGGCTCGTTTCTCCCTCATGCAACTGCTCCTGTGGTCTCCATGGCTGTCACCTGGCTATTTATGGAGGCAATACTGCATTTGTTACGTGTACCACTTGTTCTTTGGTAAGTCTGGTAAATAGCAATATGCAAACTTTTGCTGACAGTATTTTTTTAAGGCCTTTTTGATTGTTGCTGATGAATAGATTATTATCATGACTTACATCTTGTACACTTAAGGCATGTTTTTAAGGGACAGAATAGTAAGCCAGTTCACCTGCTCTCTGTGCCAAGAAAGATCCACTTAGCCATGCCCATCTGAAGAGGTGCAAGAATATTTTCTGCTAACACAAAAGTCTTCTTATAGGTTGTGAAAACCTTGGTGGCTATCAAAGTTAGACTGATATTTCCTTGCAAGGTAGACCACAAATCTGATGGCACTTCTAGAAGGAAAAGTCTCACTGACTGTTCCCACCTGTCTACCATCTCTGAGTGCTGGATTTCTCCCTTGGATGTTGTTCATGGGGTGCAAATCTGGGACTTTATGAGGAGGTGAGTGTGGCTGGGATGTCTAACTCACTTCCAATGACTGTCAGCTTGCAAGGAAGCATTAGTGTTCCTGTGCATGCTGTTGCCATGGCAAGCCTCAACAATCACAGCTCCACAAGTAGGAGAAGTGGTGATAGCATGTTATGTTCAGATGGGCCACCACACACGCTAAACCAGTGATGTTCAGAGTGAAGCATGAATGCAGTTGTTAATAGAAAAAGGAGACAAAGCTGTCACGGCTGTTTTGAGAGGGGGAGATAGCTGAATGCTGCAGTAACATGGTAGGAAGTATAAAGAGAGAGATGCTGTGAACTGAAGAGGCTGAGAGAAGGAAGGCAAAAATGAAACTGAGAGTTCAGTAGTAATTCCTCACAGGATATTGTTGTCTATTCTTACAGGAATGGGGAAGAAGAAAGTAACTAGCAGGCTACTCACTAAAGGGCCCCTGAGGTTTTTTTAAGACATCTCGTGTTAGTTTACAGGACAGGCAGCCAGCATAAAAAGTGGATGTGGTTTCAGTGAGCAGAGCTAATCCAAGTAAGAAAAGAACAATGTTTACTCAAATGCTGTGAGTGCATGACTATGCAAGTTCACAGGACAAATTTCCCAAATGTCTTGAGAGCAGTAATAAAAAAAAGCACCACAGCTTTGGTGTGACCCCAGAGAGAGCCCTTCCTCCTGCCACAGCCTTAAAAAGTACTGATTCAAGCATTGCACTGCTGACCTGCAGGGAAGTGTGAAACTAGTGCTGGCAAGAATCCCAAGATCCTCATGTTCCTTGTGAGGCTGCCTGGGGTGTCACGGCCCTGCAGGAGTACAGCTGAGAAGTGCTTTGCACACTGGCAGCCCAGTGGTGCTGGTCCTCTCCTGCCATGCCCTGTCCACCTTTCCTACTTCTCTACCCTCCTTGTCCTACAGGGCACAGACTCATGCAAGACGTGTAGTGACATTTTTCACTTGTCCTTGACCTCTGGGAGCAAAGAGCTAGCCGCAAACTGGTCAGTCTCTTGAGAGGAACTGTTTAAAAATAAAAAGCCCATACTCAGTACTGACTGTCATGCTTCCGCTCTTGCTTTTACTGATTTGAACAGAAACAACTTTACAGAGGAGAATGATGCTACACCTTCTAGGAAATCAGAGGCTGCTCATTTGGTTACTGGTCTCTTTAGGCCAAATCCAGTTTCTCATCCTTTTGGCCAATGTACTTTTACTAGAGGTTGGAAGCTGGGGAAGAAATTAAGGCATAAAAGAAGGAAAGGGGTTATGATATCAGATCTTTGTGGCAGGATTAGTAATGAGGAGATAAAGCACCAGTGCCCATTTTGCTGAGGGCCTGTTTCTGTGCAGCAGTTGAGCCTTCACCTCTTGCTCTACTGATTGGTCCAGTCCTTCAGAGTGATCCCAGAGTCAGCCCTTTGTGAAAGGTTGTGCTCTTTATTTATTTTTCCCCATCAGCAAAGCATAAAGGGCAAGGCTTGCATATTTTTTTTCTTTCCCACTAGTTTCCTGCTCTCCCAGCATTGCATTCTGTGCTGTTGCTGGCAGCACACCATGTTATTGCTACAGCAGACCAAATGCAAACTCGCCAGCATTGTTGTTTATTATTTAATCATATTGAGTACATTCAGCATTTGTGAATAGTCCAGAGAAATCATATTAATACTTATTAGTTTCCACTAATTTGGAAAATACTTGAAGCTGACTTTACTTGTTGGCGTGAGAGAATGATACCATTTCCTTTTACTCTTGTACTCTGGTGAAATCTTAGTCTCTTCCTGGATCAATGACAAAACTTTATCCAGGCAAAATGCTGTGTCCAAGAGATGAGGGTGGTGCGCTGGTAGGAGGGGCATAGTGGGGGAAAAAGGGTGGGAAGGGGCATGGAGGGTGGGAACAAGTTAAGGCAGTATCCTGATAGCTGGAAAACAGCAACAGTCCTTTCAATGAGCAGCTTCTTATTCCTGGATACAAAGTGGTGATAAATAAACCCCCAACAGCAGCAATGCTTGCAGAGAGAAAACAGCTTCCTGCCTCCCACAGTAACTGATGATTAGGACAGCCTCTAGTTACGATATTCAGCTTGGCTTTTGCTCATCTAACACCGCACAGTCCTGTTTATGTACAAATTGTCCTGTGTTGTTGCTTTCTCTTTAGAGCAAAAGAGGTCTCGGGCAGCTGAGGGAAATGACAGAAGTAATACTGTGAAAATTGCACAATTTACATCGTTGTTTGTCCCTTTCCTCGAGAGCTCTGTGATAACAACGCCTGCTTATGATCATGAGAGGACGAAAACAAATCTTGGTTTCCTTTTCTGCAAGCACACAAGGAAGCTGGCACATGCTGCAAAATAACCCTCTGCAATTACAGAAGGTGCTGGCCACAGACCATGCGCTGCTCAGGGTGCTGGGGCAGCCAGAACATCATCATTCATATCCCAATAACTGTTTCCAGTGCTGACTTTTCAGGCACAAAATTCACTGCAAGAGCTTGAATCCAAAATACAAAGGACTCTCTCCTTGCTTTCTTCATTGAAGCCTTCTCGGTGTAGCACCCTGGCATTGGGCAGTAGGTGCTGAACTTACTGTGTAAGCTGCATGATTACCATGTGTATGGAAGCTGTTTGTAGATGTGAATTTGGAGGTCAATCTCTCAGTAGCTACACTAATACCCTTTGAAGTTCTGCAGCATTAACTGTGAAAGCTGCCACTCTGCCCACTGTGAAGGTCTGTATAACTTCCTGTTGTACTGAATGGGTTTGGACACAGTCCTCCTGCCCACTCAAGGCTTATCAAATGGAGAGAGGAGACATCTATTGCTTACCCCTGCCTGGGGACAGCAGCCAGGGAGGAGAGCAAAATTGTTTTTAAGGGGCTTTGTTCAGGCAAAAATCTCATCCACTTGAGTATACTTATACAGAACTTGAATTAACCAAATATACTCAGGAAAAATAGAGATGTGAATTGCAACCTGACGCTTAGTTTAGACAGTGTTGTCTAAAAAATCACAATAGGAGATCAATCACTTCTCAGAGCCTTACGAGAATGAATATTTCACCTTCATGAGATGGGTTCTACAAGGAATCTTCATTAGCTCTGCCCTGACCTTCACTAGAGTGCAGGCGCATGAGCTGATTTTATGGACATACACATGCACATATTTACAGATGTAGATTATTGAAAGATAACCTGCAGGTATGTGCACATTTTGTAAAAAAGCACAAGTGTGCATGCAGTGATTTCTTTAAAACTGTGTGTCTGAACCTTTTTTGCAAATGGACTGTTGCACGCAAATTACACTAGCATTACGGGTAAATCTGTTCTCAGAGTGGAATCGAAGAAAAAATGCATGGTACTTCTTGTTGAGGTCCACAGATTGTCCTGCAGACCAAGCACAAGTAGAATTACAGGACTATTGCCTAGAATCATAGAACCAACACTGAATGGTTTGGTTTGGAAGGCACCTTAACTAGTTCCAATCCCCCTGCCACAGGCAGGGACACTCATCACTAGACCAGGTTCCTCAGAGCCCCATTCAGCCTGGACTTAAACACTCCCAGGGATGGGGCATCCACAATTCCTCTGGGCAACCTGTTCTTGTTTGTCATGACCATCTGAGTATAAAACTAACAGCTAATCTAAACCTGCTCTCCTTTAGTTTAAAACCATTGGCTCTTGCCTTGTCACTATCTGGCCTTATAAAAAGTCTCTCTCTTTCCTTTTAATAAGCGCCCTTTAGGTACTTGAAGGCCATAGTTAGGTCTCCTTGAAGCCCTCTCTTTCTTCAGACTGCACAGCCCCATTTTCCTCAGCTTGTCTTAGTGGGAGAGCTGTTGCACCCCTCTGATCATCTTTGTGGCGTCCTTTGGATTCACCCTAACAAGTCCAAGTCGTTCTTGTGTTGAGGTGGATGCAGGGTTGCAGGTGGAATCCCACCAGAGCAGAGGGGCAGAATTCTCTCCCTGGCCCTGCTGCCTATGCTGCTTTGGATGTAGCCCAGGAAACAATTGGCTTTCAGGGCTGTGACCTCACGGTGCTGGCTCGTGTCCAGCTTTCATCCTTGATAAACCCCAAGTCCTGCTCTGCAGGGCTGCTATCTATGGGCTGTTCTCCCAGTCTCTGGTCCTGTTTACGACTGTCCTCACCCAGGTGCAGCAACTTGTACTTGGACTAGTTGAACTTTGTGAGGTTCTTGGGGACACACTTTTCATTTTTGTCCAGGTAAATAGATATCCTCTAGAAAATGGCTTTATTTCTGCAAACTGTGATTCTCAGGAAACTCTTTTCTTGAAGATGAGTAGTCTACTCATACTGGAAGTGGATTGAAGGGACTTATGACTTTTGCTCCAAAAAAATTATAGGAGCACAGTTTGACATTTGGAAACTAGAGCCAGAATAAATGTATCTCCTTTGGTCTCATGTAATTAGCTGAAACACAAGAACATGGCAAACACTCTCTCAAATGGGGTTTTACATAATAAGATTGTTTTTCTGGCTTTGCAGTCTACTTACCACAGGTGGAAATTAATTGCACCTTATTTCACCCTGAGCAGCCTCATGAAAAAGCATGACAGGGGGGACAGTTATGTTGACCTTATTGCCTTGTTAGAGGACACATTGGGTCAAGGTAACCTTTATTGACAAAACACATTTTAAAGTCCTTGGCAGTGACCGATCTCCTTCAGTCCACTGACCTAGGACTGTATTTTAAAAAAGTGAACACCATGTCCCATAAACAAGAGCACATGTGAAAGGCATGCCTTTGTTTGCAGTCACTGCTTCCAGAGCTAAAAGTGTAAACCATTCTCGTGCACAAAGGCTGCAAAAGGGATTTGTCCAGAAACACTTAAGAGGCACATAGGACTGTGGCTACTTTAGTTAGAAATTCTCTGTATATCTTAGTTTCTGCGAATCAAACCTTGTAAATGCTTGTTTTAAGCTTTTCAGATTGTGAGAACAACAGAATGACCTAAACAGATTTCAGGGTTTTTAAGGTGGGCTGTGTGCATCTTTGAACAAACACATCCACAAGCAGTTCTCGACCTTCCTCCATGTTTTTAAAGAGACTGCAGAGTTGTGAGATGTGGCTCATCTCCTCTGTCTTCAGCATTTTTGCCCTTTGCTCTCCAGAGAGGTGCTGTACAGTGTGTACGAGCAGTCACAGCGTTGCCCCCGTGGCAGCTGGCACTTCTGTCAGGGCTCACAGGCTAAAATACATCAGCAAAAGAGCAGCAAAATGCTATGGCCTCTGCCTCCTCCTCAGAAAGAAGTTCTCTATTGACACTGCTAGTGTGTGTGTTGACTTTGCCTTGCCTCTTGTGTTTGCTGGCATTTGGGAATCTGCTGCTGGGTCAGAGAGCAGAGCTGCTGTCGTTGGAGGCATGAACTCACCCACAGTGACGGACAGGGAGCCCTGTGCTGGGAACACAGTGTCAGAGACAGATGGTCATTTTTCACTATTCCCCACATCCCCTGAGTATCTAGTGGCAATCAAAGTGTTTGCTCTTCAGACCTTCCAATCCCACTATTCAGGGAATTAACATTGACATGAAATTATAAGATAGGGGAATGTAGGTACAAGGCTGCTTAAGCAGCCTACAGCTCCTGGCAGTGATGGTTTGAATCCCTGAGTTGTTATGAACAGCAATAAATATCCCTGTTTCACAACAGAAAGACAGAAAGACCTTCAGGGACCTGTGTCAAACGTGCATGAAATCAAGCAAGCGGATTGCTGCACATATGCAGTTGGAAAGTCTTCTGTGAAAAGACTGCAATAATTTCTGAATCTCCACTTGTTAAATTAGACAGCTTTCTGTAGCAGGTTTTACTCCCTTTGATAGCTAGATCCTTCCTTGCACAAACTTTATGCAGAAAATGGTAGTCCATGGGTCTAGAGCATCAGCTGGTTGCAGAGCAAGACTTCTTACAACTCCTCCTATTTCTCTCTCAATTTTCTGACAGGCTTTGCAAGTGATAAGCAGCACATTTGAAAACTAAGATGGGCAAATAACGCTGATCTTGGCACAGGACAAAGCCTCTGCAGACGCACATATGAAAGCTTTCCCACTTTGCATCTGTTTCTGGAACTAAATCTGCCTGTTTGTTCAATTGTTTACTGTTTTTTTAAATTGCTGTGATACCTGAGGATGGGTTGTATAATCATCTGCTTCTGCATAAATAACTAGAAAAGATTTTTTGTCTTTCCTTCAAGAAGGTACCATGGCTGTCAACAAATTAATGCAGATCAGGTGACTCAGCTCTCAGAAGGTTATATTTGAGCATTAGGTCCTTCCACTCTCTGCTTCTGTGGGTATACAGTAGTTGTGTTTGCAACTGAAAAGTTAGAGCTAACTATCTCTCTATCTGTACAAATGAATTTGACTCAGAAATGGGCTTCATGGCTGGGTCTGAGCTCAGACTCAGCACAGTGTTCATGACCTACCCTGTCAATGAGCCTCATTCAGCTGTGGTCTCTTCAATGGCAAAACCAGTGTAAGCAAACACCAGTCCCTGCCCTCAGTTTTTGCCACTGAGCACCTTGTAGCACACTTAGCAACTCCCTACAGCAGCTGCATGGGAGTGAACACAATGCTGTGGAAGTGGATTAGTCTTCATTGGATCCATAAGAAATCAAGATAAAGACCATAGCTCAGCAGTGGTAAAAATAAAAGGAACCAAATCAATTTTCATAATCACTTCTGATGCATGCTTTTTTAATGAAAACAGAGTTGCACCCTGGATAAACTGAAGGCCATATAGTGTGAAATTAATAAAAAACTCAGGTAAGATAGAAGAAGCTAAGGTGAGTGTTCCATGGTACATAGAAGGAAAAGATTATTGTAGAAGGCCTAAACAGTGTTGCTTTGAATATTGTGGCCTATTTTCTACATGCTGCATTTCAGGTGTCACCTTTAATAACCTTACTGCTGTCAAAGAGCATTCTGTGTAGTGTGAGAGGTCCAAAGAGGGTCTGATGATGGTCTGTACAAAGTGACTTGCTAATAGGATGCTGGCTCCTTCTCCTTGTTTCTACCTCTGTAACTAAAAATACTCTCCACAGTTTCCCAAAATTATTTTTCCATGGAAGAAATTGCAGCTGCTCTTTAATCAACAATTACATGCATGGCCATGAATTGGAAGGGAACATAGGCCATAAAGACCAGGGGACATCAGTTTATTAAAGGCAGAGTGCCTGGCCTGTGTGTTCTGCACTCACCTGGGACCATGCCAGGTTGCTCAGCCACAAGCTTAGCTCAGGCTGTGGGAGTTTCTTCACTGTAGAGGGAAGAACTTAGAACTGCACAAAAGCATTGTAAACAACTTGGAGAGATCCAAACATAAACCAACAGATGCTTATAAAATAACTCTGTTGTGATGTTCAGCAGCATCTTTTGGATGACCTTCCCCAGAGTGTCAGGGGACTGTCAAACTCAATCAGGTTTCTTCATACGCTTGTCCTTGGGCCACATCTGGGAGAGGGGAGAGTGTTGTCTCTCCTGGTAGTTGTCAGGCCCCTAGTCAGGAGCTCTGATTGCCAGAACCATAACTTCACAAGCTCTGGGTGTTGTAGTATGGCAAAACTGGGAAAAAAAAAAGTGATTCTTTTCACAGACTTAGTAAAGAAAAAGAACCCACTCACTCTGTGATGCTGTCTAGGGCTTCTTTCTAGCAGGACTTTTGACCTTGCTCCCCAGTTGGAGGGAGAGGTACGTGGGCTTGGTGGCAGGGGCTGTCAGGGAGCTGCAGAGGTGGGTTTGCTGGGGGCTGGCATATGCCACAGCACCTGGTAGACTGCAAGGCTGGACTCCCATCAGTGTCCTACCCACTCCTCTCAGGCATCACATGATTATGAGTTCAAGCACATGAAGGAAAAGAAAAACCTTGGTTAGCACAAGGTAGGGAATTTCCTCTGAAGCCAGTAAAGCCAATGGGCACTTTTAAAAATCCAGTGAGGGGTTAGATGGATCAGTTGGTGCCTGACTGTGTCTAATGACTTGGATGCATAACACCACCTTGTGTACAGCCGCCAGGTTTCTGCTGTCATTATGCTGAGAAGGAAGCAATGCCTGCATAGACCAGCACGACCACGAATTGGATAGGAGAGCGTGTCTTCCATACCATCCTGATGTCTGTTCGGCAGAATTCGGGAACGTCGGAGCAAAGGCAGCAGGAAGAGGCAGAAGCGAAAAAAGGGAAGCCCTTTTATTTTTTTAAAATGTTGGGATTTGCTGGTAAGGGCGTCAGCCTCCGTGCACCTGTTGTGGCGCGGCCGAGCGGCGGCCGAGCGCGGCGGGGTGCGCTGGGGATGCTGCAGTGCGGGGGAGCCGCCGCCAGCTGCCAGCCCCGACTCTGCCCAGCAACCCGGCCACGCTCCATCTGCCGCTCCCGTAATGAGGCGAGCCGGCCTCTGGCACAAGCCAGCCCTCGCTCCCCTATTCACCCGCATCCCCCTTTCAGCGTCCTATTGTTCTTCCCTAATGGCCTTACAATAGCCCTGCCTGTTGCCTTTACAGCCGCAGTGAGGCCAACCGGGGAAAGTCTTAATCTCTGCTTCAAATTAAAGGGACTCCTCTGAATTAATAATGTTGCCAGGAATGCACTGCCTGATACGAGGGGATGTATAGCACTCTTCAGCCCTCAGCAGCTGTGATTAGCTGGGGCTTGAAGTGTCCTGTCACAATATTTCATCCCGCTCCCCCGCTGCCCCCTCCCCATCGGCAGGGTTGCCACATGGCCTGTCTTGTGCTGCCTTTTCAAGCCCTGTGCCAATCATGCAGCAAAGATGCCCCAGATAGGGTGACAGATGGAGCCGGGGTAGTTCGAGGCTAGACTGGAGCCTGGAGCACTCACTTATGGCTCAATTCACCGCAGATTTACCATACGGAGCAGCAAGGCAGGAGAAGGACCTCCCGGCTGGGCTCCCTGCACGGGCAGGGCAGCCCACCTGTATCCCAGCCCCACGCACGGGCAGATCCCGACAGAATCTGTTCTGCAGCCTGATTAGAAACCTCTGACAGTGAGCCTCAGGGGTGCTGTGAATGAAGTAAGAGCCTGTCCTGTGAGAGTGAGGTTTTCCTCTGCTGTGAGGGGTAGGTTTGCAGGTTTGTAAGGAAAAACATATGCCTGTTAGGGGGTCGTTTGCATCCCCACACCTACACAATCATAAGATTCTTCTAGCCTTGAACATAAAGGCAGTTCCAGCCTGGCAACGTCTCTCCCAGCCAGAGAATTTTTATTCCAGTAACAGGAGAGAGAGCTACAAATGAAAGAAGATAATAGCTCTATTTTTTGTTTGATAACATTACAATGTGAAGACAGAAAGATTACTGCCAAATTTATTTCAACTAGATTAATCAAGGCATATTGTTGAGAAGCATCACAGTGTAAAATGGAAATCTCCTAAACTAAGCAATTCCAAATCTGTGATAGAGAATTCCTGGAAAAGAGAAACCCTTCAATGTCCCCACTCATGTCCGTGGCATTGCAGCTAGCACTAACTCTGCACAAGGTCTAGTTTTGCCCTTGGTGCAAGACTGAGCTCCTCTGAGGACACTGCCAGGGTGCTGCCATCCTGTCTTCAATAAATGTCCCCTTGCTGATCACATGCATGATAAATTTTTCTCCCTGAGCAGCATAAGAGAGACAAATGCTTTTGGCTGCTCCATTCTTTGTGTTTGTCCAGCTGCCCAGTGTTAGGGGCTGCAACTCCCACGTGGAAAAATAAGATGTCTTCTGGCTTTGCTGGATACCTGGACTGTTTTGACAAAGGCCGCTGTTGCTTCTATGAGATCTTGCTATGCAAATTACCTAGTGCAAATTACATTTCCTGATACTTCTGCATGCTATTCCTGCTCTGTAAATCTCAGAGAACTTTGCACTAAAAATACAGAGGCTTAATGGACTGGTATGCATATAGAAAAAATGAGTCATGGACCAGCAAAATCAGCAAGAAATGTACGGCTGGATCTTGCAAGCCATTCTTCAGGCTGATGCTTGCTAAACCCTTATGAGCATAAAAGTTTCATGCATTCTCTTTCTACTTGATGCCTACTATTTTTATTTTGAGACATCTGTTTTTAACTGCATGTTGCTTCCTGCCCTTATTGGTTCTACATGGGGGTAAGTCAGGATGGGACTTATATTTACCCAAGTGATATCAAATCACATCTCTTTGTGCTTTCTCTGAGTACTTTAGGAAAACCCTGACTGCATCCCAATGATTAGTGCTGACATTCCCCACTCAAAGCACGTTTGCATTTGTTGAAGATCCCTGTTCACCAGGGCAAGGCTATTAGGATCCCCGAGGTGTCTGAATGTGTGTAGGTCTCTGCGATGTGGTGCCTCCTTTGTTGGTTAAGCCCATTGCTTTCTACAGATTTGCTAATCTTGGAAGAACTGTCAGGATACTGTGTCAGATCACCGTGGCCTCTGTTCAGCATGCAAATGCATGGATATGTTTTTGCCCTCTGGCCAGGAGTGCTGTATCAAACAGCCTGTGACGCTCACAGTGTGCTCAGCAGGTGCTAAGCGTGGGTCAGGTGTACCATATGCCATATGGTCTGCTTAGGACTGCGTATCTTTCAAGTCCTTTAAATTACAGGCCAGGTAAGATAAAGTAAGTAAAAGCGCGTGTACAGAGCAGGCTGGGGAATACGCACCAGTAACACAGAAGTTACTCCTTATCATGTGAATGACTGAGAGTGGTGAAGTAAACCCAGTATTGTCCACTTGACTCCAAAAAGGTTATGGTGGTGAAAGGTTTGGGAGTGAGGCTTGTTTGTTCCTTTGCTTGGAGAGGAAACTATGCAAGAGATCTCTGCAAAAGCAACAGATGAGACAGTTCCTTTCTAAACGCCGAGCCTTTGGGAGCCACCGAGTGTAGAAATCAATCAAATTCCCATTTAATGATTAGCCAGAAGGCTGGTGACAGGAATACACGCATACCTTAAAGCAACCTACACGGGAAAAGGAAATGAAACAGTTTTAAGTGTTTGAGGTTTTTATACATCCTCTCCACAACACATACGTTTGCAAAATGAATTTCCTTAAGAATCTCTGTGTTTTTTCAGGAGCTAATGCGAAGCACAGAGATATGATTTTTGTAAAGGTACATGCACCATGGTTTGTGGGAAGAGGCAAGCATATTTACAGGACCAGTTGGGATTTGTAACTACTATGTTTGCGAGCTCACTTGTGGCAACTGCACTGGCAAATGACTGCATGTGCAATTTATCATTTGTGTGCATATTTCCTGTCATTGCAGGCAGAAATTTGGCATGCAACTGTGCTTATGTTTGTGCAGACACAACTATGCCTTGCCTTTCTATGGTACTAAAACACCACCCTTTTCTTCATCTTGATCTGAAGTGACTGTCCCTTGCACATTAAGGTTGCCAGGTCACCGGTCCAACCACATACACCTTAGGACACATTGTACACATACGTCCCTGATTTACATAGAAATGCAGGCCTTCCTCACCGCGCAGAGAAGAAGGTAAAATGGTGATGTATTGGTCTTTTCTGCCCCTCCAGATTGTTTACGCTGCTCTCTCTCCAGGACAAAACTCTCAAATGACTGGTGTGTAAAAGAGGAGAATGGGCGAACCACGTGCCGGGCTACTGGAGGCCTGTCCTTTTCATACCCTGTAATTTTGCAGGGGATTGTTTCAGCAGCGAAGGTATAATGCAGCTATCCGGGGAGTCCTGCCCTTTGAAGTCGGGTGTTTTGTTCTGAAATCAGCCAAAGTTCAAGCTCATACGTGTGCGGAGCAGCGGTGGGGGAAGGCAGGGGTGGGTTTTCTGACAATGCCGCATTTCAGAGCACGTGCTGCCAACTGTTGCCAAAGGCACATATACGTAGATATTACTTCTGATCGGCCCCGGCGCTGCCTTCCTCATTGTTCAGTGCAGGCAGGCGGCAGGCCCCAGCTGACAGCTGTGCATTGCGTGTATCGCTAACAGCTGCCTTTTCCTGGGGGGAAATTAAAAGATTAGGGGGATGTGGGCACGTGCTGGCTTCTGGAGATGGAGACAATGCTTGATTTAGGGTGGAACTTGTCTGCAACGGGCGACAAAGGAGGGAGGCTGGAGGGAGGCGAAGGGTCAGAGGGGCTCTTGCTTTGCAGGAGACAAAAGGAGGGAGGAAGGAGAGGAGGAGGAGGAGGAGAAGTGAAAAGCGGCTGCGGCAGGGCTCTGAAAAGGCTGCCTTGGTCCAGCAACAGCTGCTCCCACACAAGAAATTTGAGACGCTCCTTTCACAAACACAACGGCTGGCAGAAGAATAGGGAGGCCACACTTCACCAAAAATGAATCGTTTGCAATTGAAAGGGGGGACTGAGAGCTCCTAGTGTTTGTAAAGGTCTGCATCTAGACGACTAAGAAATGATTAGTCAAAGTACACCACAGAACAGCAGAAAAGTGTGCCACGGACCAGAAGGGGAAGTAAATCCCTGCCCTGCTATTAAAAGTTTGTGCAACAGCTATGCTCCACAATAAGCATTATGGAGGAAAGCATCCACGTACGTATTCGACTGTGTATATATCAGCTGTGGCATTTTGCCAGGCTGCTGGCCTTGAGCTGGAATCCAGTTTGTTGGTATGGTTGGAGCAATTTGCTTGAAATCACCTGCACCTGCTTGAGAAATGACAGGACCACTCACATCAGAAGACAGCAGAGCTGCACTGAGCATGGTGCTGATTTGCCTCCCTGTCCGATCACTGCCCCAGATACTACTTGTGAAAATTCCTGCCAGGAGGGGCTTCTCATAACTTTATTAACACTTCTGTGTTGGAAGAAAACAAAACAGGCCCTCACACAGGGAGAGGAAATAAGTTCACACAAGAAAGGCCTCTCAGAGCATCATCCTTATTGCTTCCCAATGTCAGGGTATGCCCTCTCTGTGCTAGATATTAGCTTTAATTCATGACAAATAAATATTACTGTAGTCCTTTTCCAGATGGTTCCAGCTAGTCAGTAAAGTTGGCAGGTACTCTTTTTACTGTACCATTACCTTCCTTCCCCATGTGGCTTTTTGGCAGTGTGGTGCTTGAATAACACTATGAAATCTGTCAGTATGTGTTTACTGAATTTATGGGGACAGTGGTGCAGATTTTTAAGGTCAGCCTCTGCAGTGGCACTAAAGTTTTCTGCAATAGAGTCAGCAGCCTTTGCACAATTCAGTGGCTGAATTCAGTTGTTATGTGGTTGACTTTGTGATGGATCGTGTTATGGTCAAAGAATGAAGTAATGGAAGGAGATAATGCTGTACATTAGAGATGGTAATTTGAAGAATATGGACCAGGCAGCAAAAGAACAAAAATAGTAGGGAATTTGTGAGTGCTTTATACTTTAAAGATGACTTTGCAATTGACAAAAGCAAAGGAAAAAAAGCTGGCTGATGATGGCCCTTTAGTCATTAACACACCTCCAGGTAGCTAAGGAAATTTACTTGAAATTTGTGGCACTTTGAATACAGAAGAGTGACTGAAATAGAGGGGGATGCCTGTTTGTGGTGCACCGTTCATGGTCTGGTTGCTGACAGAGACAGCTCCTTGGCTCTGTTCTGTTCCATTGCACAGAGAAAGGTGTGGTTCACTGGACAGCCCACTCTTCCCCAAAACTAATTTTATGTCTTTTTTTGGGGGGGGAGGTGGGGGAAGGAGAACACTGGGGAAGATATAGACTGGTTTGTACTGGTTAGATCCCCCTGATATCAAAGGCCCCTTTTAACAGCAGATGTTGGATTGTCATTGGAGTGATATTGTGTGACACCTTCAGGGCAGACATTCTTGTCACCGTGTAGAACAGGATTACAGTCCTGCTTGGAACGTGTAGAAAGTACTGGCATAACTGTGAGAATTCTCTATATCATATTGACATGTCCAACATATCAGGAAAAAAAATGATTTTTGTTTCATGGGGTTACCTTTTTGTTATCAAATAGAAGCAATTGTTTTATTTACAGCAGATATTCAAGCCCTCCAGTTGCACTTTAGACTTTTCCCAGTTTTCTGTAAAAAGATTCAATATAGGTTAACCCAGTAAAAATGCATGCATTTTTTTCACTTGGATTATGCCTTTTTTTTTCTCTGAGCAATTTTCCACTTGTTCAAAGTTTAAAAAGTGGGATTGGTGCTAAAATATCAGAGAACCATATTCTACCTAATTAGTATACTCTTCTCCCCAGGAAAGAAGGACAGAAGTTTAGATGACAAAACAACATGGGACCATGTCTGAAAAAATGGAATATAAAGTACAGAAAAATGTGCAAAGGATGGAAAAATAATGCACAGGGAAACTCTGTAATATAAGGATATACATTTTGATCTTGTTTGAACTAGAAATGCAAGAATGTCCTTTGATAATTATATAGCACAGGCTGCTCTTTAGCCAAAAAATTACAGCTGGTGAGACAGCAGTGATGGCAGTGGAAACAACCCAATGTAAAACAGGTGTAAGATGATAGTCTGGGCCATAGTCAGTGTGTAGTAAAACTTGAATCACTCTTGGGCATACAGCACAGGTGTCAAGCTAATCCTTGGCAGCTTGCCAGAAGCACAGCTATGTCAGATTTTTGTCATAGGGGATATAATCTATCATTTCAAACAAGCAAAGAAAATAGTTCAAGAATTAAGAGGTTAATCTTCATGAAGTTAAGCTGGGGAAATACTAGTTGTGCTAGTGTCCAGCCTAGCTAGCAAGGGCTGAGGCTGTACTCTGCTGTCCTTGGTGGTTGCACAGCGTTTGTGTGCTGTCCCACACAGGCAACTTCTCAAAAGTTAAAGCAGGGGCCAGTCTTCTGCAAAACATTAGGACCAGAAAAAGACCCATACCCCACACCATCCTACATAGAAAACCCCCAAAAAACCCAACCCAAAAACAACCTAAATGAAGAATTCACTGAGAAAAATATGGAGAACAAAAAAACATTGCTGGCATTTATGAGGACTCTCTTTTGCCATTTAGAGGGGAAAAGAAGTGGTAATACAACTGTTTCTAAACAAAAGTAAGTGGTAATGCCAGTTGACAAGGCAGCATCTTTTAATTGCTTGCTTACTGGATTTTATGGCAGTGTATTGTTCATCAAGCACAACTTGAACAACTGCTCACATTGTACTGTTCACCTTGTACAATGTGAAGGGGCATGAAACGCAAGCTCAAAGCTGAAACCTTTGGAACAATTGGTATTTTGAAAAAGGAATGAGGAGTCTCACTGTGCTTACCACTGTCTCTATACAACAGATCAAGTTAAACCCTCAGTACCAGCAGTCCATGTTCAGCCAGAAAAGAAGGTGAGAAGTGAAAAATGGTAACAAATTCATTAATGCTTTAGCATTACTATTAGGTGTTCTTTTTAGAAGAACTGTGTCAGGATGAGAGTGTTCAAGTTGGGGACTGGAACGAATGTACACATTGTACACAGCTAGGTTTTGTGTCTTGTCTCCAGAAGTGTTGTCAGCTACTAAACTCTCTTTGAAGTAGAAGTCTCAAGTGCCCAGGTCACTTCTTAGCTTTGTTCCCAGGGCTACCCATTAATCTATGATGATCTGCAACAGAACCTCTGTTCTGATGTGTTCAAACACACTGTACGTCCCTACTTTTACTTTCCCTTTTCTAAGGACACTCACACACCACACATGCCAGCCTCAGATTTAAGGAGCCTGACATACAAACTGCAATCACCATGCAATATTTCCTCCATATGCTACTACATGAAAAATGTAGAGCAGGCTTTGTTTAATGTGAAGTTAATTTTCCTATGGACTAGGTTAACTCCTTAGTAGATGACATTACTGCATTACTGCCTCAAAAGCAGTCCTGGTAATTAAGAGCAGACAGTCTTTACAATGCACTGCAGAGACAGCAGCAATTTATCAGAGACATTTGCAAATTGTGGCACTGTGTGCTCTTTGCACAAAAGGCACAGCTGCCTGCAGATAACATCAGTTCAGCAGCGATGGGGTCCCATTTGTTTTTCCCTCTGTCTCTTGCTGTCTCGTTTGGGGTGAATATCAGCTGGCTCAATCTGCTCAATTTCCAGGCTGGTCTTCTGGGAGGCACAATTCACTGAGCTGAGGAGCAGTGCACTTGTTTGTCTTGCTGATTTGGGCAGGCATTGCCTAAAGGGAATTCACCTACATCTTAGCTACAGGCTCTGGAGAGCTGTGAAAAACAGTTGCACACCCATGTTCAGAACCTTTCAGGGATGTCTCAGTGTTTCACATTACTCATACTTGCAAATATTTGCAGCCATGGATTGAGCATTTGTTACGGCTAGGGCCATAGACACTCTAACCTTCAGCGGTGGCTGCCAAGGCAGTGAGAATTGCTTAATGTGTGGTCTTCCCTGGCTTTTTTGCTCTCAATATGTGTCACATAATGTGACAGAGTGCATCGTTATGTGGACTTTGCCTGGTGCTGCGTGGGTAGTTACAATGGCCACATCTGTGAAGCTCTTTGCACGCTACCTTTGTTCTTTTCAGCTTGAGGAGAACACAAAAAGTCAGAAAGGAGGAAAGCAAGTTGCAACGTGTGTGTTTTTGGCAGTGCAAATTATTCTGTTTTCCAGCTGGATTTGTGCATGTTTGGGATAGCATGTTGTACAGCAGTGGTTGTCCTCAGCACAAGAGAATAGTGAACATCCAGAACAGAAAATACCAACTTCAGAACAAATCTAGCCTGATGCTACATTTCCCAGCACAGATAACAGGAGAGAGTGCAGACTCCTTCCCATTCTTCCATTCTTCTGTGGAAAGGTGAGTGGGGACTCTGGGACCAGGTAAGCACATTCCACTCATGCTGAGTCTACTGGATGCTTGAGAATATGTGTTATCTGACATCAAATGTCACTGTGCATTGTCACACTGGTAGATTCTTTCTTTAAATGTCCAAAAGCCAGAATCTGGTCTGTGACCAAAACAAACCAGCCTGGAGAGGATGATGCTGCTCACTGGAACTTGGTATCCCAGGGCAGCAGAAGGCACAGACTGAGGTCCAGCCTCAAGTTCTGTGCCTGCCCACTGCCATGCTCCTGCAGTGTAAACTGCACGCTCACTTAAGTGCCTCTGGTTGTGTGGTACCATATTCTGTGCTTTGAACACCCACTGTCCGTAATACTTTTTCAGTGAGTCTGGAGGAACTCTGATGACTCAGTTTCAGCGGAAACTAACTAACTGTTGTAACTATGATAAGCATCTTTATGAGTATAGTATCTGCTTGAACTTGCTACAGGTACAACTTCCCACCTCTAGTCAATCATGGATAAGGAAGAAAGATCCCTCAGAGAGAAAACCCAGTACTCATTCTGTAATAAACCGATGCCAGTTATAACATATGCAGAGCTACTGTGCGCGGAAGTGATAAATCATCTCTGGTGAGGCATGCATTGGGGTTTCCGTGAGTTTCCCCACAAGAAACCCCACAGTTGCTATATGACCATGGGGGGAGGGGGTTGAAAAATAACCCCAATTCAATACCAAGGTCTAAAGAACTGAATTTTCTACTTCTGGATCATATAGCACCAGTTTATATGTTTCATGGCAATGGAAAAATAGGACCTGTCATCCTGAATCTGCTGTACAGCAGTATTGTGTGCTCAGCTTACTGGATTACAGCAAGTTAATGGGGTGGCTCTATGATCTGATTTAAAATACTTTTCTTTGGTGACAGAATTCTAGTTGTGAATCAAATAAGAAGTTTGCCCCCAGA
This sequence comes from Fringilla coelebs, assembly GCF_963513975.1. Lineage (NCBI taxonomy): Eukaryota > Metazoa > Chordata > Aves > Passeriformes > Fringillidae > Fringilla > Fringilla coelebs. Next base: position 41,597,319 of record NC_140031.1, read on the forward strand.
TGTATTTACCAGAACCTTGTGTTGACTTTCACATATCTAAAACATTGTATGTGAGACATACCAGTGGACTGTGCTGCTAAATTTTTGAATAAGAAAGGAAGAAAAGAGCAGGTGAGAAAAAAAGAAGTTTACAGTTGTGATAAGGAAAAACAATGTTTAATCCCCAGCTCTCAAATGTGGACCAAATGTACTGGGAAACCCAAACCAAGGTTTTCATCACTCCCTCATTCTGGGAAAGGGAGATGATATGGCTGACATTCTCTGCATCTTCTGAAAGGTATTGAGATCCTTGCTCTTGTGAGTCTGGAGAAGATGAGGCCGAGGGTGAACTGTGTGTGCTGTGTCAGACAGCTCACTTGGCCCCACATACAGCTTCTGGAAATCCTTACTCTATCCTGAATTAAATATGGCTCCTTGGGTGAGCCTGGACACTTGACATGGGCTCAAAGGACTTTGTGAGGGAGACAAAACCCCTGCCTGGGTACTGCCAGGATAAGGACTAGTCCAGGATTTTCTGACTTCATTTTCCATGATAATAAATACATGCATATGTGCATATCCTGATCTCTTCCCTCAATCCCCGCCCCAGGTCGATTTCAACACTTTCTGAAAGGAAATACTGACAATGTCTTTGTAAGCATAAAAATTAAGTCTTTTCTTTCTGAAATTTTGCTCTTGTCTCTCCAGAATCCAGGGCAGGAAAAAAAAGTACAGAACTCTCTCAACTTATGCAATGCTTGGAATAAAATTTCTCTCCTTTCTGATTTTGTCAGAAGAAAAAACTTTTGTGCCCATTGTCCCAAACCTGCTGCAATGTTTTTTGCTTCTTCTCATGTTTTTTTTTCCTGCAGAAGCTTAAGCACAGCTGTGAGAAACAGTTCACTACTGAATGAACTACGGGTTAAGTGAAGGAGAGGAAAAGTGCAGATGAGGAACGTGCAGAAGAAAAGAGAGACAATCTCTGTCTTGGACAATTTGGACTTGCCCCTGGTCATTCTGCTGTTTGCAGCAGGCTTGGTGACCGAGTGTGTTGGCTGCATTTCAGTTTGTCGGCCAGCAACAGTTTTGTCCCTTCCCTCTTGTCATGTGTCACCTCGGTGCAGTGTGACTATCAACGCTAGCTTTTATGTTCCCAGTGTGTATGTGTGTGTGTATGCATTTAGTGAGGTGGTGCCTGCAACTGAGCAGAGGAAAGATGGATGAAAGTGGTTATGGGCACTCCTCTGACCCTCAAGAATCCTGCTGTGCTGCTGCACTGCCTCCATGACTCAGATGCAGCAGAGATCTCCAGAATGCCCTTTGCCTCCAGTGTGTGGTAGCTTGCACCTCTGCTCTGCAGGAATGCTTCAGCCTGCAGCCCTGGGGCTCTGCTGGCAGTCACAACTGGAGCACAGGAGGAAGGAAGGGTAGCACAAGTTGTTGGGAGGAGAGGGGGAAGGCATACTCTGAGGTGCTGTAATGATGTCTGTGTATACCCTGGAAAAGTGGGAGAAAAAAAAGTGGAAAAACTGGTGACGGGGAAGGGAGCTTGCATGGTCTCTTATGCAAACATCTGTTTGGTAAAGCTCAGGAAATGTCAAGTACAGAAATTGTAACATTATCTGAATAGAGCCACATGCATGTAGTAGTATGCCCTAAAACAACATGAGCAATGACTTATCATTAATTACCATTACAGACCAGTTTTTAGGAATGAATGACTGTACGTATCTGGGAATTCCCTTTTTTCTCCAGAGTCGCCCCTACATTTCCTTCAGCAGCTCAGCGTGTCCTTCCTTCACTTGCCCCAAGTACTTTTCCATGAACTTGAAAGTCCTGCTCAGCAGTTGCTGTGTCTGGTTGAGCAAGGCGGCTCTGCAGAGCCCCAGGCTCCGGGCGGCAGGGGTTTGCTGGGTGGTGCTCCCAGCAGAGTTGCACTGGCCGTGTTTGTAGCACGCCGCACCCTGTCTAATCCAGTGGGGACAGGCCAGGATTTGTGGGGCCCTGGGACAGCAGCCTCTGACACTGCAGCACTTTCTGTGTCACTGGGGTCATAAACAAAGTCACACTAACACGTGTGTCGCACTAACGCGTGATGTCTCTGCTCTCACTGGGCTGGGGGTTCAAGCCTGCTCATTGCTGGCAGTCAGCAAACTGATGTTTTTCTTCCCACTTTTTTTCCACAGCTGAAAGATCTGCTACTCTTTAGCTCAGGTGTAGCCCTCTTTCAATGTGAGCGACACCAATCCTCGCCAGGCTGTGCTGAGGTTTCCAGATCAGTGTTAATGCTTCCCGTAGGAGTGCCGTGTTCCGGGGTGGGTAGGGGAAGACCTGTTAGTGCACTGTTTTTCTTAGTCATTTTCAGAAGACAGGACTGAAACTAGGTAAAGGTTCATGCTTGGACCAAACCCTTGTGGCTGGAGCTCCTCTCTGACTGTGACAATGCGTGAGTCATCCTTGAAGCCGTGCAATCCTTGCTGTCAGGGTGTCACAGGATCTTGCCTGCACTCAGATTTACTGACAAATGGACCTGAAACCTGCCCCAGGTAGGGAAAAGAATTTTTAGCCATGCTTCTGGTTCACTGAAGGGAAGGACTGATTGCAGTGGAACTGGGATGCCATAGATATTTTCTGGCCAAAGGCTGAGCCCTGGGATGAGTGAATGTCTGGCGGGGGGCATGGCAGCTTGAGCCTCCTTTTTTGCAAGTGCCATGGGCGAGGGCAGCAGGACCTAAACAAAATGGTTGGATCTGGCTTTGCATTTGTTTCTGCCCAGAGCTGTGAGTCAGAAACTAAAAGCTTGGTCTGGTTGTAAAACAGAATGTGTTCTCTGTGAAGATACACCTCCCAAACATTTTGTGTTTAGCCATAGAGAACTGCCTGACTAGAAAACTGAAGAGAGGCTTGGGAATAAAAACTGCAAGAGGAAGTATTAGTGAGACATGGTGGGTTTACCCAGGTCAGGACAGTGGCAAAGCAGGGATATTGGTTGAAAACAAATGCATGCAGTACTAGTGGAGCAACAGTGGACACACACGAACAAGGGGACCTTTCCATGTATGATTTGAGCAATGTAGATGATGCCTTTTCCCTAGCTTTAAAAAACTGAGAGCCGGACATAGTTAGGGGATAAGGGTTTTTTACCTCAGCATTTTAATAAGGATCCTTATTGATGCACCATGTCGCCAAGGTGGAATGTGCTGCAATGCACACACACAATATATCATACACACAATTTACAGACCTCACAAATTAGCATATCTAACAGGGGTGCCCTCCTGGATGAATGGAGTGATATTCTCCTGTCCATGGAATTCCCCCCTGGATGGGCAAAATCTCTGGTTTGCAGGTTATGTTCTAGAGAGGACCTTGGTTTCCCAAGATAGAGTAGGGTTTTCCAGACTCCTGCTATGAGGCCTCGAGGATGTTTGGTGTCCTGGCCTAACAAAATACTAGGGCTATGCTAAGTTATCAGACTTAAGGAGTTGCAAAAGTATGCATGCTAAGAATACTGAGGATACATAAAAGTTATATATACAAGTTATATATATATATATATATATATATAAGTTATATATATATAAAAAGTTATATATATATAAAAGTTATATAACAGAAATGGCAAAAAAAAAAAAAATCATCTTGGCATCACAGAAATCTCCCTCCTTTTGCTGACCTGTTTTGTACTCCTGAGTATTCCCTCTCAGCAGTGAACTCAAAACCAGTGTGTGGGTGGTGACCAGTACTGTCCCCACCAGAGGATTCACAGAGGAGATGGAGAAGGGGCACAGATATCTTCAGCCTCCATGAAAACAACTACAAAATATGGGCTTTATTAGTAGAAAAGTGGAGGTCATGGAAGAATAAAAGGAGCTGGATAAAATAGAAGAGTGTCAAGATATTATGTGGTAGGTAAGAAGAATGATCACACCATCTGTCTTCTTCCATAGAGTGGAGCATAGGGGATATGGAAATCTAGAGCAGCCAGAGAGGCCCATGATGTAGACAGAAAGAAGAGGGGTCTGAGTGGCAGGCTTAGCAGCAGAGCATTGGAAAGGTCCTTGCATTTACCTCTTAATGTTAGAGCAATGGCCAGACCCCTTGGGGAAGGCATTTGGACAGGAAAGGTGAGGCAGGTCAGTGAAACATCACTGCAGCGATGGTAGATGACAGCAGAACTTTCCTAGTCCCACACAGGCAGCATTTGACATTAATGTGGCATTTCCCCTCCTGGATGGGGCTACCTCACTGCCTGGAGAGTGAGTGCCAAGAGGACTTTCCCTCCTGGAGAACGGCCCCTGATGATCTGTCTGTCCCCACAGCCCCCCATGCTTACTGTCAGAGTGTGAGGAGGTTGAATATGCAGTGTAGGTGCAAGGTACTGGGGAGGGAGGGACTGGGGCTGGGGCCCAGAAAGAAAGTTCCATACCCTCCCAGCCTCTCCCTGTACTCTGTATATCCAGAGTACAGGTGTGTTGGCATTCTTTTTTTTCTTTTCTCTTCTTCCTTTCTCTCTTTTGTTTTGGTTTTGGTTTTTGGTCTTTTGTTGGTTGTTGTTTTTGGTTTTTGTGGGGGTGTTGTTTTTCTTTTTTTTGTTTGTTTGTTTGGTTGGTTTTTGTTTTTTGTTATAACTCATTGTCATGTGTTGTAGTTTCCAGTTCATCCTTTGGAGAGAGAAGTGCTTTACACCAGTGAGGCAGTTTGATAACCTTGAGGTATTCTCCATGCCAGCCTCCAGCTCTGCAAAGTCCTGTGAAAATAAAACTGTGAGAGGAGGGTTAAGGTAATAGAGTATTCAGAGTTGCTGAAACCAACTTCCCCAGCAGCAGAAACTTTGTGAAGTTTTCTGTAGTTGATGGTTGTTCATGAGGTAATGCAATGATATATTAATTTGTAAAAGCAGATAAGGACAAACTTTTTAAATCTCTTATATATTAATTGTTTTGTCAAATGTCGTGTGCTTCAAAGCAGAAGAGTGACTAAAGTGTCAGGTACAGCCCTCATTAGTTGGTATATTAATTATAAATTATCCTCAAGAAGGAGAGTGTGTTTGGCAAGGAGTGGCCTCAGTTTGGTCACATCCTCATCTTATGAATTCACCAGCACTGGTATGAGCTGAGGACAACATTAATAAAGCAGGAAGCCTCCTCTGCTTTGAGCCCCAGAATGTACATCAAGGACATTTTTAAATCAAAATGCCAGAATGAGTCATATTTTCATCAGCCAGGCATTCATCACCAGGGTTTACCCTGAAGTACTATTAGTTATAGTTGGAAACACTACCAATTTAATAATAAATTACAGTCCTTGTGATCAAATTCTAAAAAGCACAGTAATTTTCTTCAGAATACTTGGATGAAATATTATTTTCCATCAATAGGTTCCTACCTTTTTCAGAGTTAGTATGTCTTCATCCTCCTTGTTTCCGTATAATAGAGCTGTAAAAATAGGCAAAAGCTGCTTGGTAGGCCCGACTGCAGACGTTTTCCAAAGTCACTACAGACTTAAAATGACACATAAACTTCTACTGTTATGCAAGAGATGTTTTGATGAAACATTTAAGAGTGAACTGAATGTTCAGAGCTAAGAAATGTCCACCAAAGAACTGACTTTAGAGCACAGTTTCTTATATAATTACTTTAATAAGAGGGAACTATGGGTTCCAGCTGAAGACCAAGCTTTTAGCCACACTAGATAACACTGGGCTATTGTCTTCAGTATTAAAGGTTGCTTGGTTCAGTGATACAAAATATTGCAGATGTGCTAAACATCATTTTGGGCTGCTTTGTTCAAGATTCAGACTCACCTTAAAATATACCCTAATAACTTAAGGAGCTTAACTAAAACTCAGAGCAAAGCCAATAAAAATTCCTAGGATACCAGTTGAGTAAGAATTTGAAGAAGCTGATTAATATTTCTTTAGAAGGACAAATTTTTTCCCACGCAGTGGTAGAGCAGCAGCCTATCAATGTAGAGTCATAGACACCATTATTCTGTGGAAACTGCAGTGATCATCCATTAAAAAAAAGAGAAAGATTCTATGTGGTAGTACTGAGATTGAATTTGTAATAAATAATGTATAATACATATTTGTTTGAAGTGATCTCAGAAACTACCAGCATATCCTGGCATGATGTATTAAATTCTGCATTTCAGAGAAAGTTGAAACATACCAATAAGAGGTTCTCCATTTCCTTTCTTTTATCACCTGCTAATGGTTTGAGAATGTATTGAGGTGAATCATAGGAGAACACATCTCTCAAGCTGTTTTTAAGGTTGTTTACTGACCTAGCATTAATTGAGGTATTGATTTGCTCCCTCTTCTTTCCTTAATGCTGTCTATATAGTGTAGAGAATGAAGAAGCAGCTTTATTTAAGTTAAAACTTAGCTTTTAAGTGGAATATGTTGTTTATCAGAAGATCATCACCATGGTTTTTCAGTGAATGTGCTTACTGCAGGCCTTAGGAATGTGCAGATACATGGAAGCAAAATCCATGTGTGCCTTTGTTTTGGCCAACAAAGGCATCATCAGCCTCTCTTCTGCAAAAATATTCTGAAATCTGCATCAGAGGAGAAAAAGGCAGAGGTACTAACCGCATTCGTTTTGTGGGTTTTTTTGTTTTGTTTTTATGTTTTTGGTTTTGGTTTCATTTTTTTGTTTGCTTTTGGTTGGTTTTTAAAACTCTCTTATAATGTATGGATCTTTGTCATGAGTATGTTATTATTACTAAAACACTTCCAAAATTCCTGATCTAGGTCAGGCTCAAAGCAGAGTGGTGCATGAAAGTGTTTTATTCTCTTTTCCACTCACAGATTTCTCCATGCAACTCCCTTTTTTGGGGGGTGGGTTTATAACCTTTGTACAATGTTAACTGCCCTACTTTCCATCTGAGGTGGGCCATGCCATATTTGCCCTTGTTCTAGTCTGTTGGAATGTCTCAATAATGTGGCACAAGAATATTGCTAGCAGTTGCCTGTGAAGCTGTTCTGTGACTCTTTTCCCATCTTGTTCATAAATATGTCACAAATACCCCAAATGATTACATAATTGTTTTCAAGTAGATGCACAATTATGGTTCTAATATGATCATGAGATTACAATAGTTTATTATCAAGGTGTTAGTATATAAAGCAAATATACCAGGCTTTGCATTCAGATTTGGGCTGTAGCACTGACAGGTTAAATGCCCAGAGACCTGAAAGGTGATTTGGTACCTAATGGTACGAATGAAGACCTAACTAACTTTGCCATCAGGATTTTAACTGCTATTATATCAGCAGCAGCGCTCTTGATCTCACACCTAGTTACTGACAGAGGCATAGTTTCTCACCACCACTGCTGTGGAGTTGTGTCAGAGGCAGTGCATTTTTCTGGCAGAACTCCAGCTGAGCTCTGCTGGCTATCAGGATCTGCTTCTGGAGCAGTGCACTAGCAGTATTCTGATCCCTTTTTTGCTCCTCTCAATGCCCAGTCAAAATCCTGAGGTACTCTGTTGTACATAACATGTGATTCTCTCACACACAGTTATATAAATGTTGTTTTTCCAAGCCTGACATTTCATACTGCTGAGGAAAGGCAGGGGGACAAAATACGTGAAGCACTCAGCATCCCTATAACATCTCATTTTATCTTTGAGGAATTGTCTGCTCTTTCCTGTTGGTTCATCTGTGTTGCTCCAGAGTCAGGGTGATCAGCTGAGGGACTGCTGTGTTCCAGCACTGCCCACTCTTTGTGAGTTTCCACTTCCTTTGCATTAAGGTTTTCCCTTGGAGCTTAAAGTGTACAGGTTCGTCTCTCTTAGTTACTTGCTACCTATTTCTACGTTGATTTCAAGATATAGGGAAAAATGCTAAATAATCACCAGAAAGAAAAGTCCTTTGTGATTTTTTCTTCATGTAAGAAAATTTAAATTGCATACAATATGTTGCTGCATAGGTTAATTTTTATGTTTATTAAGCATAAAATAGATGGGGTCATTTTTTAGGACCCCCCAGAATGCCAGAAGCATGCTTGTGTCCCTCACACAGTCTCCCTGCCTAAGCATAGGAGGCATTGCAGTGGTGGGGCTCATCATCCTTGGAATACCCAGGTGCTGGGATGCTTTGCTGTGACCCTCAGTCTCCTGAGGCCAGACAGTGGAGAAGATGATGTAAAAAGCAGCAGTGCACTGCTGGCAGCCAGGGTACCTGCAAAAAAGAAGGGAGTATCTCCCCAAGGACTTTTTTTATTCTTGCTTGTTGCAAAAGAGTCCCTGCCTGCTTGGAAAACCAGCTTCTGCTGTATAGGGCTGGAAATGCTTGCCCGGGATGAGATCTGCAGGGCCTGGAACATAGAGCCTTGCTTAACACATTAATTTTTTCTTTCATGACATGAAGAAAAGAAGTACCTGTGATTGCTGGTGACTGCTGAGGGTTCCTGTTAATTTCAGTCTACAAGTCATACTATGTGAGAACCTGGTGATATCTCCCATTCCTTAATTATAACATTGTCAAAGGTCAAAAAGATAACAGTTTTAGCTTGGACTTCACCAAAGGGGAAAATTACAAGATCTTATATGAAGAGCAAAGGTTTCCAATCATTAAAGGAAAGAAAGAAAAGAACAATTTAAAAATAGTGTCTATAAGGTTAGGGGAGAAAAAAAATCAACTCTTTACTTGATGTTCCTTAGAAATGATAAGTAACTCTAATGAGAAAATAGGAGGTTCATCATCTAGCTCCATCAAGTAGACAGTTTGGTCATGCCTATTTCCTCTCCTCGAGTGGTCTATCTGTGAATGGTTTACTTGCTGGTGACTCAACTTAAATAGGAGAAGTGAGGGATCTTGCAGAAGCAAACATGCTCAGTGCCTCCCCTAGGGCATGCTGAATTGTAGTAGATTTAGTTTTGGTGTAAGAAAGAGGGCTGAAGAAGTAACATCAACAAATCCACACTGTACCCCACTTCAGCATTAAGACCTACAATGGTGGGGACAGATGTTCTTGTCCATTGCTTTGCTGTTATAAGAAGTTTAATGGTTAGTCTGGGAGATTGTTCAGGGATGGAGCACAGAGGCATCTGAACCCATTGTGGGTAGAGGTGACAGCAGAGTAGGGCTGCAGATGACAGCCTACCCCTTCCTGGAGGCATTGGAAGGACCAGGACAAGGGTGTCTCTCCAGGACCTGTCCACTGAGAGGAATTCCAGCAGTGATTGCTGCAAGCAAGAGCCTTTAGCAGATTTTGGCAGTCTCTTGCTGTAGGAGGCCTGGGTGAGATTTGTTTCAACAGCTGATGTACATAACCCTTAGCAGAGACACAGGCCCGAGTGACTTCTGTTTCTGTCTTTGCCAAAGTTCCTGCTTGCTTAACCCAGCAAGTGACTTTTCCTCCATGCCTTCCTTGATTAGGCTATACTGCTGAGACATTTTGCTAGCCAGCTGCCAAACTTCAACTTCTTTCTCTAAACTTTCAAATTCCTCTGTAATCAGCTTGGGGATCTGCCTGAAAAACCTCATAAGCAACTTTGGATTTATTGTAGCACAAAAAGGAGACTCCAACCCTCCACACAATTCCCTTGGTTCAGATAATTTCAGTTGTTTGATGTTAGCTGAAGAGGTTGCTTAGCATTTGCTTCCCAAACAAGTTGCTTTTCTCTCCCTCTCTTCTTATTTTTCATAATAAAAAATGGGCAAGTGTCGCTGACAAGAGACTGAGGGTAAAAATAGTGCTGGGATTGAGCTGTACAATGAGTGAGTGAGGCACACACTGGTATCTGAAGTTGCAGGTCGCCTTGGGTGTCTCTTCCAGGAAAGAAGGATTTTAGTTTCCCCACTTCTGAACTTTGCCCTCATGTAAGCACAGATTTCCCACAAAAGAGGAAATTCATGAAATGAGAAAACCTCAGATGTGATGGCTGTGAAGAGCCGGAAGCACTGTTACTAGAAATCTGATGAGTGATAGCAGCACAAGAGTCAAGTGCTTGGGGTAGGCGTGCTCAGTTTACGCTGGTTTTACAATTTCTCTGAGTGGAACTGGGGCACGAATGCTGCTCTCATCTCTGTAGGGTCTGTATGCTTCAATTTGCTCTTTCTGTGGGCCTGGGAGAGCACCTCTGTGGAGAGGAGAGTTGTGCTGTGTTTATTAGCATTGCCTGAATGTGGAAGAAGCGTGTAAAATCTCTCAGGGGCTGCTTGCTGGGTCTGGGAGCTGGTGCAAACTCAGTAGTGCTACTACAATGAATCATGCTGTGCACTGGAGCTGCTTCCATGCTGGGAATAATTCATACAGATCAGGTACAAAGTTGTGTTTTGTGTTAGTTACTGACTTGTGAAGTGCATTTGGCCAGGGGATTTTTTTTTTTTTTCTCCCCAAGCTGAAAATAGTTGTGGTTATATTAGGGCTGTGTAAACTTTCTCAGGTTTCTCTGATCCCTAAAAATTAATTCTGTTGGCTTGTGTGTCCACAGCTGTTAGGCAGGCCCTCTTTGGCATGGATTTAGTGGTTTGCTTGAATAAACCAGCAAGGCAGGAAACAGGCATTCAAAGCAGTGGTTTACTGACAGTGAATGCTGTGGAGGGGGAAGAAGAGAGGAGTAGAGATGCAAGCTTTCCAGAAGTGGCTTTTCTGCACAGACCTATCATCCCCTGAGAGCAGGACCAAATGGGGCTGTAGTTTCAGGCTGACTGTCTTGCAGTATGGGCTTTACTAACCAGCAGTTTTTAAAATTCTGGCATGGAGCATTGCACAGTCTCTGACTACAACTCATTGGGAATAGATTTTATGTTTGTTTGGTTGGTTATTTTTTTCTTAGTAACACTGCCATTCACCCAGACTTGCTCCGTAAAAATCAGGGACATGGCACAGTCCCATCCAAAGAAAAAACTTCAAATATGTTGTTTGGGACACAGAGACTTCAAATCCATGATTTCTGCAGATTTGAGGTTTAGCTCAACTAAATAGAACAAGCCCAAAAATTTTAGGCAAACACAGCGCTAAATGAACATCTTGTCCATTCCATTTTTTTTCTTTTATTGTTTGTTATTCCAGACACAGCACTGGAGTGAAGGTTACAAAATCACTCAGGACATGCCAAACAATTATAGTCTAATCATAGTAGAATAGCTGGGCAGTGGTGTTCATCAGTTAAACAAATGAAACAACATTTTCACTTGTACATTCAAGTAAAAATTTGCTATAGACACTGAGATCTTGTCTGAAGGGCAAAAAACAGGTGTCTTCACTTTTTTTTTTGTACAAATGAGCAAAACAAGACTAAATTCCTCAGAAAAATTTAAAGATTACAAAAACAAACACACAAATCATTTTAGTACACAGTATTCTTTTTAATTTTCTTCATTACACATATAGTTATCATGCTTGCCTTTACTCATAACTAATGGACATCTACATTTGTTTTTCTCAAATAGGTTTCCTTTCAATATAACCAGCTGCACTTTTTTTCCTCAGATCAACTCCTACACCTTTTTCTAGTTTGAGGCAAAAATTCACATAACTCTTGATTCTGGAAAGAAGTAGTTTTTGCAAAATTACTAACGATCCCTGGTAGAATATAATTCAGACTGAGTCTCCTGCAAGGTTGTAGTGCTTATTTTAATGACATCTTCAAAACATAAATGATGTGAGAGCCCTGCCTACTGTGAAGACTGTCTCCTTTCAGGATATACAGTGTCTTTAGCATTCGTTAATATGCACTTGCACTTGCAGATGAAATGTTTAAATGTTTGATGGTAGACCTCTGTATATTTAGAGTAGGTTTTGTGGATGCATATGTAGCATGCAACTGAATTGTTGATATTTGCATTTAAAAAAAATGTATTTGGATAGTGCTTTTTTCATCAGTTGAAACATTAGTTTTCTATTGGTCTGAGAACATTTTCTAATACCTTTTTTGTGCTTTCTTACTCCTCCATCACTTGCTCTCTCCCCATCACAGGGACATTTGATAGACATCACATTGTAGACAGTGTAGAGTACTTGGGGAGAGGTTTTGGGGGACTGCTGAGTTAATAAATGGTTCCCAGGGAGGACAAATTTCCCCAGCATAACCTTGTGGAAGCGGCCGTTTTGGGTCCACAGCTTCACAGCTCAGGAATCCAGTGGGCAGGAAAAGCCCCAGAGATCCCACAGGAGGAAGGGTCTCAAACCCAGCCCCGGGTGCTCTGGGGAGAGAAGACCCACCCTGTGCTGGGCAGGCAGCCAGAGCTTGGGCCTGGTGGTCCATGAGCAGCTTCATGATGGGGAGAAGCCCCACAAGTGCTTGGAGAGTGGGAAGAGCTTCAGGCAGAGCGAGAACCTGATCTGCCACCATCCCATCCCCACTGGAGAGAGGCTCTGTGAGCGTGGGGAGTGTGTGAAGGGCTGCAGAGACAGTTCTGACCTGACTGTCCACCTGATGATCCACCCCGGGAGGGGCCCTACGAGTGTCCTCAGTGTGGGGAGAGGTTTCGGAGCAGCTCCAATCTCCTCCTGCACAAGTGGATTCACACAGAGGAGAGGCCCTTCTGCTGCCCCAACTGTGGGGAAGTTTTCAAGCAAAACTCCAAACTTGTCACCCACCAGTGCATACAAAGCTGAGTGGAACTCCCCCCAGCTCACAGACCCTCTGAAACCCACGGGACTGCAGGGATGTGCTGGGCCAAAGGGAGATTTTGTCCCCAAAGAGCTTTACTGGTGCTGTTGCTGTTGGCGGCTGGAACAAATAAAGGGCTGAAGCCAATCTAAAAGCTGGATGTGGGGGGGGGGCTCTGCTGGGCTGGGACCCTCTTGGAGGGCAGAGCTGGGTCCTGGCAGGTTAATTAATGCTGACAAGCAGGGCTGGCACGGAGGGAGCTGTCCCACTGTTTATCGGCTACAGGGGTGCAACAGCACCGGGATGGCACCAGACACATGGCCCAGCACCACTGGGGTCCCCTGAGTGATACTGAGTCCTGTCAGTGACACTGAGGTGACAGGAGTTTGGTTGGTGACACTGGGTCCCATCAATGACACAAGACATGCCTGGTGACACTGGGTCCTGTCAATGACACAGGATTTGGTTGGGGTGATACTGAGTTCCACTGGTGACATGAGGTTTGGCTGCTGACACAAGGTCCCTTCAGCAACACCAGGTCCCGTCAGCGATGCTGGATCCCTTCTGGGGATACCTGGGTCCAGCTGGTGACACTGGATCTGGTCAGTGCTGTGATCTCCTCCCATCCCTTGCCCCAAGGAGCAGAGCCGGTACCCACCAGTACCACCGGTGCTACCGTGTCCCCGCCGTGCCCTTGCTGCTGTGTCCCCAGTACATCCTCTTAGCCAGGGCAAAGGCTTGGATGCCAGTGATGGCACGGCTCAGGATCAGTGTGTGGGTGATGGATGCCTGCAGGGACCACCACACCTCAGCCTGTACCCTGGAGGGCCCCAGGATCCCCTGGGGAACCCCCAGTCCCCCTCCCCAGTGTACCTGTGTAGGTGCTGCTGGCCTCGAGGTTCATGAGGTGCTGGATCATGTGGCACTCGTAGCAGATCCTGTTGCCCCTCAGTTTATCCTATGTGTCCCTCGCCATGCCCAGCCTTCCTGCACGAGTTCTGCTTCAGCATGGACACGATCTCAGGGCTGGACATGGACAGGGACACACTGAGGCCCTCCAGGACCCCCCATAACCATGGGGACTGTGCCACCCACCTGAACTTGTTCTTGAGGTAGCTGAGGTGCAGGCAGACGTGTAGTCCCAGCGTGATCGCTGTCACCATGTCGCCAGGTTCCTCTGCACCAGCTGGTTCGGGGCCAGCGGACCCCAGTCTGCTTCCTGCAGGCCAGGGGAGGGGGCAGTGAGGTCTGGGGGGCTGAGGGGCGTGGGACGGCTCAAAGCACCCCAGAACCCCCTTATCTGTCGAGCACATATTGCCGTACCGTCTCCAGAGTCCAGGCAGGGACACCCTTACACGGGAGGGACACCATGCTCAGGTGCTGGCTTTCTGCTGCGGACTCTTCCGCTTATCAGCGGATGATCGGGGCCAGGTGGCACAGCCAGCAGTGTGTCTGGCAGCACGCACCGCTCCCTCCTGTGCTGGTGCTGTGCCAGCTGACTGCCCTGCTCAGTGAGGAGCTTGGCATCCTGCCCTGCAGAGCTGTGGGACAAAGTCCCTGCGACCGGAAAGCAAGACCTACTGCTGTGACACAATTGGAAGACTGTTGTTTTCTGGGATCGTCTCTTTCCTACGGGCATTTCTAAGGTGCTGTCTCAATTTTAATTGATTTCCTTAACGGTCCTAAAGTTTTTTAAACTGTGATTAGCAAATTCTCTAGTCCTGGCAGGCAATGATGTTGCTGCAGAAGAAACTGGGATGGTGAAGGAGGTGATTTGCCCAGCCCAGGGTTAAAATGCCAGTGTCAGACGTGTGTGTATTTGGACTTTGCAAACCACCTCCTCCCACTGAGGATGGCCAAGCAGAGATGGCATCTGTGCCTCAGGAACAACATCACTTTCCCAGCAGCAGGCCTGGGATCTGGGCTAAGTACAACCCAAGTGATACACTTTGCTTCAGGCCCATTTTGCCAGGGAATGGGTCTCCTTCTTAATGTGACCACCTGTATTATGCATGGAATATCTTTTAAATCAAAAGAGGGAAGAAGAATGAGATTACTCTTATGGCACAAAGACGTGAGTTTCAGAACTTGTCAGAAAATATCTTGTGCCCCAAACTCTAAAGATACATCATTTTTCAGCTGTTTCAAGAGATTAGAGCAAATGTTTTCTGGGAATAATTGTCTACTTAGATGTGGCATTTCAAATGAAACCTAGAATGTCCTCTTTGACAATTTTAGCTTTTGTCTTCCCATCTGGAAAATGCAATTTCTCAGTGGTATTAACTGCAGTTGCATGCAAGTCATTGGACTGGTGTTGACTTGCATTTACTGAAGATGTCTAGATTAATATTCACGGAGTACCTGCAAGTGGGGCTTTTATTTTGGTGTATATTGATAAGATTTGCCTGGATAGCTGCATTTGAAAATTTGTCTTATTTCTGTAACATCTTTAAAGATGCATTCCTTTTATAGCTTAAATGGGGAAAGCCCTACAGTGTTGAAGAACTTTTCCGGCATATCTAAATGTATAATAAACCAGGTGTTTTCCTATTACATGGTTATCATCACAATTCACTCCCCTTGCTGACACAAGGGCAAAAGTTTTGATGCGCAGCCTGTTTTGCACCCAGCCTTTTTTGCACCCAGCCTTTTTTTCCCTCGCCTGCTCTCTGTGTGATGCTGCAGATCAGCTCATATCACATTGAAGACAGTCACACTCCAGCTCTGGCAGCTGTCAGATGTCTACTGGTTTTACTGGATCCAGCTGTCAGATAAAGGCAATTAATTATTCATGAATGGTTAGGTAACAACTGTAGTCCCTTGTCCCTTGCAGGATGAAGCTTTAAGTTTAGGAAAAATTATTTAATGAATTTGTTCTGTACAGCATAGATAAATCTGGGATGTAAGCACTACTGTGCCGTGTAATTCCCACAGTACAGATAATTCAATGTTCTTAGGGAATCCTTACTGGTGAGGTCATGCCATGGAAGAAAGAAAAAGTTAAATGGAGATGCCTCACCTCTGTTCCTGGGAAGACCGTGGAAGAAATCCTCTATAGGGATGTGCTAAGGCACATGGAGGACAGTGAGGTCATTCAAGGCTGCCAGCCTGGCTTCACCAAGGGCAAGTCCTGCCTGACCAGCCCAGTGGCCTCCTGTGATGGAGTGACTCCATCAGTGGACAAGGGAAGGGCTACAGGTGTCATTTATTGGCACCTCTGTAAAGATTTTGACACACTCCCCCTTAAAAACCTTCTCTCAAAACTGGAGAAGTGGAGAGAGATGGATTTGATGTCTAGACTGCTCAGTGGATGAGAAATTAATTGGACAGTCACATCCAGAGGGTAGTGGTCCAAATGTCAGAGTCCTAATGAAGATTAGTGACAAGTGCTGTCCTTAAGGAGTCTGTATGGGGACCAGCGTTATTTTATCTCTTCATCAATGACACAGAGAGAGGGATTGAGTGCACCCTCAGCAAATTTTTTAGATGACACCAAGCTGAATGGTGCAGCTGAAGGATGATATACCTGAAGGATGGGATGCCATCCAGAGGGACCTGGAGAAGCTTGAGAAGTGGGCCCATGGTTTCCTGACAAGACCAAGTGCAAGGTGCTGCACCTGGGCTATGGAGACCCCCAGTACCAGCACAGGCTGGGACAGATGGAGAGCAGGGGAGAAGGACTTGGGGGTGCTGGTGGGTGAGAGGCTGGACATGACCCAGCCATGGGCACTGCCAGCCCAGAAAGCCAAACGTGTCCTGGGCTGCATCCAGAGCAGCGTGGGCAGCAGGGCCAGGGAGGGGATTCTGCCCCTCTGCGCCCCTACCTAGAATGCTGTGTGCAGCTCTGAGGCCCCCAACATTAGAAGGATATGGATGAGTTGTGGCAGATTCAGAGGAATGGCCATGGAAATGAACAGAGGTCTGAAGCACCTTCACTGTGAGGAAAAGCTGAGAGAGTTGGCATTGTTCAGCCTGGAGAACAGAAGGCTCTGGGGAGACCTTGTTGTGGACTTTCAGTACTTCAAGGGGGCTTATATGAAAAATGGGGTGAAGCTTTTCAACTTGTAGTAGCAGTAGGCCAAGGGGTAATGGTTTTAAATTAAAAGAGGGTAGATTTGTATAAGTTATAATGAAGGAAATTTTAACTACGAGAGTGGTAAAACGCTGGAACAGGTGGTCCAGAGTGGGGGCAGATGCCACATCCCCTGGGAACATTTCAGGTCAGATTGGATGGGGCTCTGAGCAAGTTGAAGGTGTCACTTCTCATTCCAGGATGACCTTAAAAGATCCCTTCCAACAGAGAGTATGATATGATGCTATGATTCTGTGATTTGTTATTTTTCAATATAAACATTGAATATCGTGTCTGAAACCTGCCTTGAATATGAAAAGTTCTGTTTTCTCAGAAAATATCTGGGGGACTGGATTTCACAGCCCACTGCTGCATCAGAGATAGCAAACCTAAGATAATTCACACACATTTTACAGGCAGTTTCCTGAAAGCTAAGAAATGGTGGAGAGAGGTTTTCTGTTGTGTATTGCATTTAGCTGAACACTTGCAGATTGATTAAAATCTTCCCCTTGGAGATGACACTGCATAAGAGACTCCCTGTCTGCGTCTACTTTGAAGGTAACTGCTCATACCTGCTTTATTTAAAAATGAGAATTTGCTCTGGGCAATTTTAGAATGTAAAGGCTTTTCTAACTCCTGAAATGTAATCCATTTGTTTTTAGCCATCAGTTGAATCCTGCTGCTCACTGGGTAGAGGTGATGAAAATAAATGTAGGAAAAGAATGTCCTGGTACCAGGCCTCATAGTCTTGGCATTTTTAAAAAAAATACCTATTCCAAGTAGTTTCCTGCGGCCTCCTTTGTTTTCTGAACCCTGACACAGAGTTCACTATAAGATGTATTCTCTAATAAGAGGTTGATTAAAATTCTCTCTCTCTGCAGGAACAAAGACTAATAGGATTTTTTCGGTGGACCATTTCTGTCCTGACTGTCAGTATTTGACAGCTTTCATGCCTGGGAGCTGTGCTGTTTTTGGAGGAGTGTAGCTGCAAGCTGGTTTTGACTCTGGGGGATTTTCTCCACCCTTCCCTGCGGAAAGAGTGAAGGGGGTCTGTGGTCCTTGCTGGAGCTTCTCAAACTGTGCAGGAAATGATTCCTCTCCCCCTTGTATGCAGTCCTCTGATGTGGGTAGGGGGCTCTTGTTTTCCTGATGCTGTTATGTTGCTGAGACGTCTTGGAAAGGGGGAAGGAGAGAGGAAGCTTCAGAAAGAACAACACCACAGCAACAACCAACAACCAACAAGCCCAACAATAATAGCAATCATAAAAAATCTTCCCAAGCCGTCTAATTTTTCTCTTTTAACATAACAAAAAGTCTCATGGTAGTTGTTTGTTTCCTGCTTTTTCAACTTGTTTGTATGCTTTATAGAGAGTTTGTGATGTTTTATACTTGTGGCTCTTTCTACATGCCACTCTATGGTTTCTAGTGTTCTTTATGGTATGAAATCTAATGTTTACAATGATCATATTTCCAGTCTTTATTCTCTTCTTTTTACATTGATTCATCAAGATACCTGTACTTCCTGTATGTTCTATTTCAAGTCACTTCCAGAAATACCTGCATACTCTTCAGTACATAGGCTAGATGATGTCCTGATGATACTGAAGTAGAAAGAGATTTGTTTACACTTCCCACTTGAACAGAACAGCAGGTGACCTATGGTCATACTGCTCTCCACTTCTCTATTAGGGAAAAAATATAGTTATTAGCTTTTGGGGCAGGCAGTTTGAAATCAAATGTGTATAATTAAGGTCAGCACTGAGTCAGCCTTGAAGGCTGTGATTCAGCTGTGGTGCCCTGTGCCTTGCAGAGTGCAGCCCCATGCCCTGGCTATCCCCTTCCAAGGGGATAGCTGCGGCATGCCAAGCTGTGGCTGCCAAGCCGTGCCCCTGTGGGGGTGAGGGCAGTGTGCAGCCATGGCTGTGTCTGTATTTGTGAGCCATACAGCGTGAGGAATGCTCCCAGCTGCTGGAACCTGGCAGTCTCTTAAATCACTAAAACACTTGGGGTTTCAACCCCTGTCAGAGAGGACCCTCCTAGGAAATTGCCAGGTGCTTACCTGAAATTTAGCGCGGGCCATGGCTCACATCCAGCATGCAGTTTACATCTAGCCACCCTTTCCTGAAAGAAGGGAGATTTAACAGTAGGGACCCAGGTCACTCCGCACCAAAGACTGGCCATTCACACGCTCAATTTAGTCAGGCAGCTGCAGCTACTGTCTTTTGCCTTTTGCTGACAAACAGGCAGGCCCAGTACTGGTGGCAAAGTGTCAGGAGATCTGAGATGTCCTCCCGTAGCGTGTTCTTTGTCAGACATGCACGCACCACCGCTATCAGCCAGGGACAGGGAAGCATCTGTTGCCTTTTAGACACAGAGCCGCTGCCGCAGCGGGGCACAGCAGAGCCCGGGCAGACAGGGCAGTGCCCTGCAGAGGGTGAGCCTCGTGGGCTCTCTGTGCTGGGAGGGTGGCATCTGGCCAGGGGTCACTGTGGGGCCCTTCAAGAGCACAGGCAGTGCCCAGGAGCAGGGGTAAGGCAGGCAGGATCACTGCCTTGGAGCAGACTTTGGCTGTGCTGGACATCCTGCAGGGGAAATCCAGCAGGGACACTCCATCAGGGAGTTTTAATGATGTCACTGCCGTCAGCAGCATTTCCTGTGAGTGTGCTACCTGATTTCCTGCATCTGGGTGAACCAGCTGTCTTTCCTCCTCCTTTCCGGGGCTGTTTTATTGACAGTGATCTCCGATGAGTGTGGTACACAATGAGGTTACAGTCAGTCCATCTGCTTTAATGAAGACCATCTTCCTTTGCTCTCTTTTGAACATGTTTATCAACCTGTTTCCCATGGTGAAATGTCTTTCTTTTGGGTTTTCTCTTGCTCAGCAGGGGAGGGAAGATCTATGCATGCATCAGAATTTTCCTCAGGTCCAAGTGAAATGTGACCACTGCTGAAAACCCTTTGCCTTATAGAAGTTCATTGTACAGGTACATTGTACATAAATGATGTAATAAAGGATGACTACATAAAAGTGTTCAAGAATTAAATGGCACAGCCCAAATAAATAAAGCCCATCCAAACAAATGGTCTTTGGTTTGGAAGGGCTTTATTTGTGCCCTGTCCATGATGGAGAGTATTCCTGGTGTAATAATGAAAAGACCAACATCAAGAGTAACGTGGCACTGAATGGTACGCCTTGTGGTTAGAATTCAACTTACAGTGTTTGTATTTTGTTTGAGAGGCATGAAAAAAAGAAACAGAAGGCTGCTTTGGGTATTCCAGTACAACTTGGAAAGTAAGCAGGCTACAATTCCCGCCCAAAACAAACAAACAAAAATACCTGCAAAAATAAAGAGGTTTTTTATGAGATGCCACAGAAAAACCTGTCTAACTTTTTGGAAGCTGAGCTATTTAAATCAAATTACTTTTGGCAGTGTTATAGCTATGTATGAAACTGCCAATAAGTGGCAGAAAAAAACCCACCCTGAGTTAATTTTGATTTTATAAAGTTTATAAATATGAGTAATGGTTTATGTTGCAAAGCTCTTGCTGTTGTCAGCTGTTTGTTCCCCAGTGCATAAATATTACTATAATTAGAAGTGTATATTAACCCATGAATTTTTATCTCATTACACTTCAACGTAAGTGTAAAATCTTGGTTTTCTGTAATGTTCTGTTCCTGGAACATACGTTCTTTCAACATTTTTGTCATAATTAATTGATTACTTCCTGTTACAATAGAATATCAAAGTGCTTAGAAATGGGGTAACTCATCAATAACTTTTGAGAGAACCTGATTTAAAAACCCTATCTGTTAAAAAACTTTACTAAATATGTTAATAGGCTTTCCCTAGTGAATGACTGCTTTTTCTGTTTTGTCACACTTACCTGAATTTTTCTAGCTATAGAAATACCCAATCTCCTGCAAGTTAGAGAACATTATAAATATGATCTGCTAGAAAAAATAGCCTGTGAACAGATTCTGTCATGGGAAGGACAGGAATACGGATCTTCCCCTGTATGGATTGAAAGAGGCTATGTTCCAACTCACTGGTTTATTACAGTCTGACTTTTTATAAGAGGATTTCTTGGATGTAACCTATTGTTTCTATTATCTTTTCCTTCCCCTTTACTCTTTTCCAATCTTCAGGCAATATTGAATGAAAAAACTTTTTCTTTCATGTGTGTTTTTCCCAGCCCAGCCACTGAACTCTAGTATTCAATGGTTATCTTGCAGATATAACTGGTATACGGACTAAAGGAGGTGATGTTTTGGTGGTTTGTTTGTTTGTTTTGTAGTTTTGGGGTTTTTTTGTTTGGGTTTTTTTCCCCACTTGGTTCACTTGCAGTGTCTTGAGTTACAAAGGCAGTATCAAGCAGTGGCCTCCCTAAATGTGGGGAACCCTGCATTGATAGTATTCATGCTACAGAAACACTTATAAAAAGATCACCCAAGCACTGATTCGCTGTATCCACTTATTGTTTAGTCTTTGTAGCATTGAGAGTATTGAGCTTTTGAGGTGTTGCAGCGCAGTTAGAGGGTTAACCTATCTGTCCATTTTGGGAATCCAGATACAGTACTGTATGCCTTCACTGGCCACCAAATTACTATAATCAAGGACAGGGGCAAGCAGAAAGCTCACTGATGGTGCTCTGTTACAAAAAACCAATATGTTTTTGTTTTGTTTAATTTTTTTTTCTTAATATAAACATGCTTTTATTTGCTTGTTGACTGGTACATTCTAAGCAAGACTGAAGGCTTTTGAAAAATAAAAGTAAATATATTAGACTGCTCTTCAAGAGGGTATTTATTGATAAATTGCGAAAAGCTTTTAGGGAGAAGCTGTACTAAGCTACTAATGACTTTTCAGAATTCTCCTGTGACATTTTTCTTGGTAATGTTTTCCCCTCTCTCTTTCTTTCCTCTCCACAGCGCAGCAGTTATCTGAGAGCTCCCCTTGACATTATGCCTTTACCACATTTGAGAGCCCACATAGTCCGTGGAGAAGCACTGGGAGGGGTGGCCACTCAAAGGTATAGTCCCTCTTGCTGTGTTTCAAGCATTGCATGTCCCAGTTTAGGGTGCTCCATGCAGATGGAAGGGGAGCTGTGAGGTTGAGTTTTTGTCTTAACAATTTCCAGTCTAAACAGGGGAACAGAGGACCGCGCTCTAAGGACTAGTGCACTTACCCTTGAGCAGAAGAAGAAGAAAGATGGTGAAAGAGAGCATTTTATCTCAGAGCGCAGGTTTGGAACTATTTATAACTACTTCAGGAGTAGATAAGTAAGAGGGCATGATAAGACCCTAAATAACTGCTCCAGGTGCTGTGATAATAAAACCCAAGCAGGGTATGTGGCAAACATAGGGAAAAAAACCCCTCCAAACCAGCAAACCACAAACTGGAGACTAAAAGGTAAGAGTTCTTGCCAGAAGAGATAGCAACACACAGGACACATGTAGATAGCATGTTTTATGGACTAGAAAAGGCTTTGAAGGAAACACTAAAAAACATAAAAGCGGTGTGTGTGCGTGTGTGTGTGTGTGTGTGTGTGCGCATGTGTGCATGGGGGGGAGAATAAATAGAGAGAAAAAAGACCTTATTTGATTTCTAAGTCCCCTCAGCAGTAACCACATCCTCTTTCTCTCCCAGCTGCTTTTCTTTAACCACCCAGCCAGTGCTGCTCATATGGGCAGTGCTCACATTGAGAGTGAGAACTTGTCACTTGGCCATGATGAGGAAACACTTCCTCCCGACCTTTCCCTTTGTGTGTTTTCATCATTTATGGCTGCAAAGTTTATTCAGCTGTTAGGTTGGGGTCAGTGTACCACCTTCTAGTTCAGTTATACCTTAAATTTGGCAGACCAAGGACAGACCTGATGTATGCAAGAAGCCAGGACAGGGAACATTGCCCTCCTCATCCACCCGCACAAGTGGTTTTGGGCAGAAGATGAAGAAAAAGAGTCCTCAGAGCTGAGTTGTGTGCTGGCCTTGACAGGTACAGTGAGGGCATATTAGAAGCTTTCTAATTGCCAAAATTGTTAAAGTCAATATGCCACAACATCACCTCTGCTTCCTTAGAAGTGTCTGCTGGAAGAAAGGACTACAACCAGACCACAGGTGCAGGTGCTGTGAGTGATGGCAAATACTTTGAAGATGAGGGTCTGCCCCTGGGAATGGAGGGTCTGCTGGCAGCAGCAACCTCTGGGCAGCCTCTGCTCACCCTGCAAGACTAGCATGCTCCTTGGGAGAAGCACTGCTAGTGCTGGGATTTGCATTTTGGGGACTGTCAGAGGTTTTATCCCAGGTATGAGAGAGAGACAACAGCTGTAGATCTTGCACAATAACTCCTATAGGGATAGGACCCTGCTTTCCTGGGTTGAAACTAGGGATTGCTCTAATCAGTAGAGGAAGAAGCCACTGCCACTTTGTCACTTTGAATGGGTCTTCAGCAAGTGCTGGAGGGTAGAGCTGCTACCCTACAGCAGCTAACTTTTTGAGGGAGTTGTACAAATGCCTAGTACAAATGCAACCAGACAAATAGTCTAAAAGGCGACAAAATTAGATGACATGTTTGTTTGCAGAAATGTATGGGAACTTAGAACATCTTTTAGGAAAAACAAAAGTAACATCCTGTCCTGCCTTTTGCTGTTTCTACTCAGCTTATTTTACTTTCTTACAAATGTTTCTCATTACCTCTTTGTAATTTTCCCTTTACCCTTCTTTGTTACAATATCTTAGTGTGATTATCTTCTCAAATAATTTTAAAACACAACTAAGTAGAGGATATTTTCTGAATTGTCAAGGAATGGACAAGTTTGAGATAAAATGATCCAGGAATCATATGAAAAAAAGCTAGGTATTTTCCAAGGTTGCCCCCTTGCAGGTCAGTTTTTAAGTGTTAGTTTCAGGATCTGCTGTGTATTTAAATTGCCTGCATTTGGGGAGGGGAGGACTGCTGTTGTTCAAAGGGAATCTATTGGGTAATATAAGTGGGAAACCCACACATACATGGAAAACACAACACATCTTTTTCCCTACCAAGATGAGAAGGAAGGGGTTAGGCAAATATCACAGAAGGAGCTTGCTGCTTGTATGAGACAAAAGAGAACCAGCTGCGATGCTGGAGCTTGGAGGGTGCAAGTGGCAGATCTAATTGATGTGGCATTGCAAAAAGCCAAATGCCTACATGAACAATGGTTTGTGCCTTGGTTGATGTCAGAAAGTTGCATCAGTGTTAGCACAAGTGGGAAATGTGTAGTTAATTTCTTTTGTCAGGATGGAATCAAAGCCTACAGAAATCTGGGCTTGGAATCCAGAGAAAATGCTGTTATTTTTAGGGGAGTGGGATGTAATTGACAGTGTGAAAGCGTAGCAGTGTCCTCACAGGTTATCCAAGCATCTGATAGAAAAGTGGCTGTCATGCCCTCTGTACAGGGTAACCTATGTCTCACATGTGCTTTTGTTAAACAGTAATTGTGGATGAAGCACAAACAAACCACTGCATTCTCCTCTCTCTATCTATTGGTTCTGTTACATGCCCAAACAGGTAAAACAGTGCTTAGCAAGCTAGTTGCACTTTGATTTTGCTCCGCTTACCCAGGATCTGAGAAAACACGTAACAGTTTTGACTGCAAGGGTCAGTTGCATATTTCTGGGAATACTGCTTTGGTTTTAAAATGCAGCCTTTCCAAGTGGGTCAAGCAAAAATATCTTCGATGAAGCAAATCATTCCCAGATACATTTGTGACTGGAATTTATTCACTGCAATTTAAGGTTTTGAATAAATTGTGTGGGATACTAGTAAAATAGTAGTTAAAAAATAAAAACATGATCAAGCTTCACAAATTAATAACATCCTGAAAATTTTGCTTCTGACTCCCTTTTTTTTTAATGTAACAAGTTCCTCTTTGATATTTGTAATAAAACCCACAAAACCCCACTAATATTTAGCCATGCTGAATAATCTTCCCACATAAGAGGGGAATTTTTCTTGTGGTTTTTTTCAATAGATTCTCAGTCTGTTTTGTTTAAACACCTCTGCAAGTTTTTCTTTTAAGTCTGAAGATTTTTCATGAGCTTGCAGGTGGTTTAGAAAAGACAGTGCTTTGCTTTTAGGTTTTTTCCCGTTCTAAGATGAAAAAGACCCTAGGATATTGTTTAACTAGTTTTCTTGTAACTAAGAAGAGGTTTGTGTGAGAAATAAAGAACAGCAAAAGCAAGCAGAAGCGGAGCAGGACAATCCCCTCCCTTGCCCGGCTGGCCATGCTGTGCCTGATGCACCCCAGGACAGGGCTGGCCCTCCTGGCTGCCAGGGCACTGCTGACCCATGTTCCACTTGCCATTGACCAGGACACCCAGGTCCCTTTCCGCTCCACTGCTCGGCAGCCTCTCATTCTGTCCGTACAACCAGGTGCAGAATCCGGCCTTGTTTTTGTCAAACTTCACACGGGTGGTGATTGCCCCACTCTCAGATTAATTGAGGTCTCTCGGCAGGGCCACTCTGTCTTCAAGTATCATTGTCAGACTTACTGTACTTTTGAGTCCTGTGTCCAAGTCATTTTTGAAGATGTTGAAGAGCACAGGGCTAAGGATGGAGCCCGGTGGAACCCCACTAGTGAGAGGTCACACCAGTCTGATGTCACCTCAGTCACCGTAGCCCTTTGTGCCTGACCCCTGAACCAGCTCACCCATCACATGATGTGTTTATCCAGCTGTGGGCTGGATTTTCTCCAGAAGGATCCTGAGAGAGACAGCATTGAAAGCTTTACTGAAATCCAAAAATACTACATCAACTGGCTTCCCTAGATCAACTAGGTGGGCTACATTGTCATAAAAGCAAATTGAGTTGTCAAGTAGGACTTCCCTCTCTTGAAGTCATGCTGGCTGTGACTGATGACTGCATCGTCTTTCAGGTGTTTTTCAATAACTACCAGAATTATTTTCTCTATAATTTTACCAGCCACAGAAGTGAGACTGCTCTCCTTATGTTGAAGCTTTTCTGGCAGTTTCACTCCTGTCAACAGAGATTTTTAAACTGGTCTTTTTGTGATCACTGTGATCAAGAGAGTCAGCAGTTACCACTTCATTCATGAGACCTTCTACAATTAACAAGCAGCAAATCAAGTAGGGCAGCTTTCCTGGTTGTCTCCCTTAGCACCTGTACTATGAAGTTATCACATGTTTTAGAAATGTTACCATGTGTTTTGGAAATCTTCTGGTCCTGTTTGTGCCAGCTATGTGGTGCTCTGACATAACAAATGACAAGTTGAAGTCCTTCATAAGGACAAGGGCCATTGATTTAGAGGCAACCTTTAGTTTCATAAAGAGTAATTAATTGGTGTTGTTGTCTTGGCTGGGTGGCCTATACTAAACTCCCAGTTTACTGTCCTGCTTGGTGTCTGTGTACTCACATTTTGTGCAACCTGGAATTTAACTCACTTTCAGTAACACTTAAGATATGCCTCTCAGCACAAAAAATATTATTTATACAGTTCCTTTTCAAAGGAAAAGTCCTGGCAAAAGTAGACAAACTGATCAATCTGTGAATTGCTGCATGTTTTTGGAAGGGGCCATATAAAAATAATGTTTACAGAGGGGTCAGTGTTTCTGTATGGTCTTTATTTTATGCTGTATGGGTTATGTGGAGCTATTTTTCTTTTTTCTTTATTTTTTTATTTTTAGTTTTCTGATTGGCTGAATTAGTTTCCTTTTTGAAACAATGGCGAGGAAGAAGAGTCATCCCTATAACCTGCATCCCAAATCCTTAACCCCCTTGGAAACTACAAAACTGAGCAGTAAGGGTCTGTTATGCCTCAACTCTGTAAGTCCTCAGATGCCCTTCCTGGAGCTTCATTCCTATGGCAAATTAAAGTGAACTGTTCATACAGCAGGCTACAGTCTTCAAAGCATGATTGTGTAAGAATGTAATTTAGACTTTTCCCAGGACCTCTGCCATCCCCCCAGCACTTAGAAGGGGACCAGATTTCAGGGTGACATCGCTTTGATGCCTCCCATGTGAAGGAGTAAGGGAAGAAAGGTTAGGGGATTTCTGTGCTCGCTGATCTGTGCAAGTATCCGGTCCTGCTTGGCTGGTCTTCCTATCATACCCTCCTCTGCACTTTTACTTAAATTCTACCCCTTCTTTAGAGAGAAAGTGCCATCCAGCTGGAGCTGATCATATGGACATAACACCACTTGCCCAGCACTGTGGTCAACTCCTGCATTCTGCACAATTTATATAAGGAATAAATCTATTTTGCAAATAAAGTTTCAAAATGTTGCGATTTTGGTTTGTTACAAGATGAGGGTTGCTCTGGTTCCTTTGCAGATGTCTTCGTGCCACAGCCATTTGCAGAGCTGTGAGCCAGTAACTTTAACAGAAACAGCAGGAAGATGCTGCAGGGTTAAACAAAATCAATAGTACATGCTGCATAAAGACAGAGTGACATCTGCAGAACCTGACTGAGTTCAAGCAGTGTAGCCACATTTCTGTAAACACTGCGTTCAGTGAAGTGGGTTTTTCTCTGCTGAACTGTACTTACATATAGCACTTCTCCTTGTGTCCATCGCTCCCAAGTGCCATTTAGAAGGATTGGAGTGTTGGCAGCTTGCCCCAGGATTGGATAGCTGTGCTTAGCAATGGCAGGTGCCCATGACCAGCTCGCTCCCATGTCTGATCAACATGACTTCAGCACATGTGAGAGATATCTGTTAAAGAAAGCAGCGGCATTAAGAAATGTGGACATATCTTTCAAGGTTTAGAATAATGTCAGAGATGAAGCACTTGTCCTTTTTATAAATTAGCTGAAAAAGTATTTTCTGCTAAGGTTCTGATTGCAGTCTTTTGCTTCATAGTCTGTAGGGCTGTGAAATAAATGCTAGCTGGCATTTTGCCATGATCATAAAATGTGACTTGTCCTTATTTATTCAGCGTTCAAGGACAAGAAAGTAGGATTTCTTGGATTCACAGATCACCGGAAGAAAAAGGTACTTTGCTCTGAAAATTGAAAGGAGTCTTCTGGGAGCTGCCTTTAGGGTGTTGTATATTTGCAGATGTACATGTAAAACTAGGAGGAATTTCCCTTCTCTGTAGTTAGTAGGATAGTAAATTTTTCAATGACCTGTATTAATAAACCCTCAAAGGTGTTTGTTACCAAAGAAAGTTCCATTGATCAGCATCTTCAAAGACAAGAAATTCAAAGATTATGACTGACTCTGTTCTTGAATGAATCATTTGCTGAAAGTTTGAAGTATAATGCAATTCCATCTACCATATTGTAGTACTTAATTCCAGGGGCTAACTCACTACCTTTAATCAGATAGAGTCAAATCTTGCTCTTTCAAGAAGTACATTTATGTTGCTGGATCCTTGGCTTGTGCACATCAAAGAACACCTGTACCAGATGGGAAGGGACATAGTCTGCTTTTTTTGCCTTCAGAAGAAGACAGTAAAAGGTGAACAAATCTAAATCATTAAGTGTGCCTGGCATTTCTGAGGACGGAGTCCCAAGTGCTTATTCTTAAAGGTGCATTCTACCACTGTAATACTTTTTCATTACTAATTAAGTAATGCAGTATGAGTAAATATGTGGTTAATACCATCCAAGTCTTTCAATTGCAAATCCTGTCACAGTTTGTTATAGACTTTTTCTTAAAGGGTTTGACTGATTCCTCCTTCTTATACTTAAAGGTAAAATTGGTGCTGTCAAACTTTAAGCATAATACAATCCTGGAGCAAGTCAGAAGTTAGGTTACATCCAGAGGTCTTTCACAGCACCTGAAGTTTTTATTTGGGTGGTTTGTTTTTTTGGTTTTTTTTGTTTTTTTCAGGCTGTATGGAGGCTCTCTGCAGACCCATATTAAATGCACACACCAGAGGTTACACCTACTAAGAAAGGATTGAGTGCAAGAGGAAGCCAAGTTTTTTAGAGTAGGGAGAGAAAACTTACCCCATGTTAAAGTTAATATTTCAAAAGGCTGAAGTGCTATCCAAATGAAGAAAATGAAAAGGATCATAAGCCTGTCAGGTTCAATCTGTCAAAAAAAAAGAGTTTGAGAAAGTTAACAGACATAATAAATCTCTCTTCAAATGCATCAAGAACAGGAACCATGCCAGAGAGTTTGTAGGGCCAAATAGGTGATACAGGTATCAAAGGAGAAGTTAGGTATGAAAAAGCTGTTGCAGAACAAATAAACAAAGCCTTCAGAGCAGAAAAAGCCAGGAAGATTCCCGTCTTGGCGCTTTTCTTTGTGACAGGCTAATCAGATGACCATCCCAAAATGAAAATTATGGAGTAGTAAATGAACTGTAACATAGTGCTAGAAGCAGATGGCATTGACTTAAGAGTTTTAGAGGTATTCAGAGGTGAAACATCTCAATGATTTTCACTGGTGTGTAGCCACTTGCTTTGCACTGTTTTCATAGCTGGTAAATGTGACACCAGACTAAAATTTCCAGCATTTCAGCTGTGGTCTCAGGGAGGTAGGGGCATGTAAAAGTAAAGCGCATAGCAGAAAAACTGGTAGAAATGGTAAGAAAGGAATGGAAAGAGAAACACAGACAAATAACGATGTGTTTGCAAAGAGTTAATACTAACTTGTGCAAAGGGAAGCCCTACCTAAGCAACCTATGTGCTCTTTGAAGTGATTTGCCAAAACATATTAGTTATGAGAGACCTTTTGATGCAAACGACCCAGATTTCTGAAAGGCTTTTGGCAAAATTCCTTCAGCAAGGTCTTTGAAATGCACTAGATAAACAGTCTATACGTACAAGGGAAAGCACAGATGAAAAATAAGCTGAAGGGTAGTAACCACACTGGGGAGGCAGATAATGATGAGCTTTCCCGCTGGGGCAGGGACAGAAATGGAACTCCATGAAGAGTTTGTGCTAGGATCTGGGATGTCCATGTTCCATGGTACTATCCTTAATAAAACAATGACCATAAGTGGGAAGAGGATATTGTGCTACATAAAATTCTGAACTAGCATAGTACTGATACTTTTGTGTTAAGATGGGCTCTTCTCCGTTGCCTGTCAAGCGAGTCGTAGCTGCTGACATAGGCACCTAATTAGAGGTTTGTAAGACAGATGTTATGAACTCCTACTAAGCGTCTCAATATAAGTGTTTGAATGTTGGGAGCCTTAGAGGTGAACAGTGGGTGTTCATGAGTCCTTGACTCTCAGTGTAAATGTTTCCTTAGAATGAGCAGTGCAACTATCCCTTAATCCATGGATCACTAACAGATTTAGCTAAAGAGACACTCTCTATGGGTTCCTGATCACCCCATTTTGTCGGAAGTCAGGTGGAATAATTTTAGGCTACTCTATATGACATGTACAGATTCATAGTTTTACATTAATTGATAATGAAGAATTTTATGAAGCTCTGAGCTGTGTACCTTTAACACTGAGGACTGACACATGAGGATGTGTTACCAATCAGAGTGCTTTCTGGGGGAAACTTTGGTAGCTAAAGTTCTGGTTTTGTGCCATGGACCCTGTTTGACTCATTTCATGTGTCTGCAGTGTCAATTTGTCTTGCTCTTTCTTTGATTCAGTTTTTGACCTACTCTCAATCTTTGCTGGTGGGACATTTGTTCTCCAGATCCCTCCATCATGATGCAAAAAGTGCTCTACTAGACTGTGATGTAATTTCTTGTTATTTTGGACAGAAGGCTGTGGAGCAACTGATTTTGAGCTTACAGACACTGCACAGCACCCCAGGGAGACCTGGGCAAGCAGAAGTACCCCAGCAGGTCCGAGACAAGGGCAGCAAAGGCTGAAGTCAGTCTGTACTGTTCAGCTTGCAATGCCCTGGCCTTCAGTGAGTGCTTTGCATTTCTTCAGGATGTTTCGCTCCAGAGGTGAGGTTAATTTTGTATATGCCCTCTTACCTTCACAAAATTTTCATGGTTGCATTATTAAAATACAGTTCTGGTGCTTTTTGTGACGTTATTTGCCCTTGCAGTATTTTGATGGGAAGTTCATTATCATGCTAAATTTTCAAACCAAGATGAATCTATGTCTGATGAACTTACACAGAACATGCAAGGGATGATGCTGTAACAAGTTTTTTTTTGTTTTCTGACATAATGTTAGTGGATATCAGCATGGAAAATTATAAAGCTGAATAATATTAGAAATTTAAAATTGAGTTGGGAAAGACGTGAAGACTGTAGGCTACTCTAATACAACAACAAAAGTGGAATTGAAACTGTAAACTCCACTGTTGACTTTGTTTGTGTGTAGATATTAAATCACACAAAATTACATAACAGTAGCAGTGTTATTTACAAACTTGTAGCCACATTTGGAACAGATTTTGCATTTGAAGTAAATTGTTTAACAGAACAAACTGTCCCTGCAAAGCCACAAGTATTAATATTGTAGTGATGTTCTTATTGGATAAGCTATTGCATGTAGATGATACACAACCACTGTAATAGATACTCTCTGGCTTTCTGTCAGTAACACATGGCAGGAAGAAGCTGAATAGCAGTCATAAATTTTCCTACAGAAGCTTTCTTTCTATAAAAAACAATCTCAACTTGATAAAACTCTGAGGTATTTGTAATGGAATATTGCAAATATTTCACAATTAGTGGGCTTCTTCAAACTCTAGGTTCAGTTCATATTTCCGCCACAGACTACTTCACAAGGCCAAGATAACTTTAGAAAAATTTGTCCTGCTACTCTAATTGAGGACCAAAATGGAACCTCTGCCATCACATTGTTGAGTGTTTAAATCAGTACTGTCCATTTTTTAACATCTCACCTGTACTGTCTGTGCATGATTTCTTTATTTGAAAAACTAATTGCAATATCTACCTTCTTCTACTCCAGATTTCTGTCTATCCATCTGTCTCTGTCTCTCTCCCTCCTTCCCCCCCAACAGAGTTCAGGAGATGTGCAAAAGTCTAAGTTCTCCCAAGGTTTCCACCTTCTTCCGCTGAGATTGTGTAAAACTGAATATCTAATACCCATGAGGACCTAGCTGAACCCTGCAGGGCTAGGGACAGTCTTTACAGAGCTGTGTGTCACAAAGGCTCTTCTTCTTCAGTGGCACTGCAAGACTGTTGCATGGATCTTTAAAAATAATTACAACAATCAAGGAGTAGTTAGTTCTTTTGATACTCTTCTCAAGTGGTTGCTACTTGCTGCTGCACAAATAACTGAAAATGATCTTTGATACTCACTTTACATTAATTTCATTACTAGAGGGACAATAATTCATCTGTGAGAGAAATAAATATTGGGATACTTAAGTAATGGAGAGGATGTCTTCTGATTCACTTTCAAAAAATTCTTAGCAGGTTTGATAGGAAGAACTTAATTACTTTGAGGCATGATGTGACAATGAGTCACTAAACAGCAGCCCCAGGAAACCACGGGGAAGAAAGACTCGGTAGTGACATAATTATGGAAACTGCATGGCAGAGAGAGCTGTTTGTACCAGTGGTAAAAGTGCAAATCTGAAGAAAGGAGGAAGGCAAAAAGTCATGAAACAAATAGCAAAAAATTATCTGTCCTTTAAAACAACTTTTACCAATGGACCAAGGTTTGCTGTGTCATTGGCATTTATTTTACATTCAGCCTTTCTGCTGTGACATTTCTATTTATTTCACCTGGGACTTCAAATGTAGTTTTTTCCCATGTGGGGTCAGACCAATGTGTGAGCACAGGTATGGAAGAGACGTAAAGATCACCTGAACTGATATCCTGATAAAGACCTCAGCAGTGTAATTGGAACAATGTTATGCAACATAATGTGTATCATATTTTTGACTTTCATTAGTAAGATCAGAGGATTAGTAAGATCAGTACTTTCTTTACTACTCAGATTGGTCTTGCCTGCCTCTGTTACATTTCTGAATTGACATTTGCAAACATATTTTCTTCTTTGTGGCTATGTGGCTGTTAAATTATCAAACTTTTATTTTAAGCAAAACTTTTTATTTTAAGCAAAAGTTCTCAAACCAGATGGCCTTAGATGAAGTGTTTAAATATAGTGGACTATTCTGCAGGTGTCTCCACTGGTTTAAGGTGGAGAAGCCTGAGAAGGTCTACCTAGAGGTATTCAGAAGCAGCTACTTCTAGCTGCTTTCCACACATTTTCAAGTACTGTTCACCACCTCCTCTGCAGTGGCAGCAGAAAATGTCTGCAGCTGCTCTGAGTTTCATGAATACTGTAACTGCACAACCCACCTTGATCAACAGCTTAAATGAACATGATGAAAACTGGAGTGGTTAAAATATGAGCAAAAATCCTGACTTTTCTACTCTTCCTATGGGAATAGTAGAAAAATCACTTTAGCCTAGTGTAGTGTATCAGTGCAGTCAAATGCAGAGGTTTTTTTAGCACAATCCTCTTCTTCTGCCAGTTCCCTTCTATTCACCCAGGCAATTTTAATATAGAAAATGAAGTGGTTAATGGAACATTTGGAAGAATGTTTCCCTATTTACACAGCTACAACTGCAACAGAGCTATCTCCATGAGATGTGATTGGTGGAGGAGGCCAGCCTGCAAATGTGTGCTGCTGTTTATGGTGATTCCAGCAGCTGGGAAGTGCCTGTGGAGCCTCCAGAGAGTGCAGCGCCAGACCAGCATACTGATCCTTTAGTCTGTGTGTCCCTGGCTTGTGGTGTGGCCTGAGATACTGCTTCTCTCCCTGTCTAGAGACTAAGGACTTCATGGAGCTGGCATGAGACCAGGGGGAGACTGGGCCAACATTATATCTGTTTATGTTCTGAGAGAATAAATGAATTCAAACTGGTGTAGGATAGTGAGGTCAGGGATAGTGGCCATGCTGAGTGTGGAGGTGTTACCCTTGTTAATATGGCTCTTTTTGAGCTGCTGAGTGTACTGAGGATATCAATGTTCACAAAATTATAACAAGAAACATCTTATTGGCCAGTTAATAGACTCCTGTCCTGTGTGGCTCCTGCCTCTAGAAAGTACCACAGAAATGAGACAGTGTACAAGGAACACCATATGATATTAATATTGTTTGATAGATATTAAAATTATGCTGGGGGAAAAAAAGGCTATTTTATGATAGCTTGTCCTTTATGCATTGCTTTGTGTTTGATTGTCATTAATTGAGAAATTTCATGTAATAAAAAAGCTCCGTGGGTCTTATGAAAATACAAAGCAATATATAGACTTGTGTTCTTGCCAGGTCTCTGCTCACTGCTCCTTGGTGCTGATGCTATTTTCCAAACACCTAGCTGAGCTGTACCTGTTTTCTATTTCTGAAAAAAAAAAAAAAAAGTTGGTGAAACAAGTACTATTATAAAAAGTGTTTGTTTCTTAAAAGTACATTACTGATGAAATCTTATTGAGACAAAGGGCAGCCTGAGTTCTATCCTTCTATAAAGAACTTCCAGGAAAAGATACCAGGTCCTATGTGTTTACAGAGAGCCTCAGGCTGTAGTTTCAGCTCTAGGTTAGGGTTACACTGAAGCAGTTTTTGCTGCTCTCTCACCTGTGGTGGAAAACCAGTATAGCAGCAGAGCAGATGAGGTTAAATACGTAGATCAGCTACATCCAGCCCAGTCAAATTCCTCATTCTTTTGTCTGCAAATTTGAGTGAAGGTTCCTCTGGAAAGACTTGTTTCTTGCTCCCTGTCTAAGTTCTCCATCAAATAAATAGCAATGTCCTGGATGTGCAAAAAACTGAAATTTTCATGTGCCTTTGCCATCTTTTGATAATTTACCACAGCTGAATCCATTGTGCTCTCACACAAAGAAGTTCTGAATCTAAACAGCAATGCTAGGATCCTTTTTTCAACTACTGTAGCATTGCCATGAATCTAATGATTTACTTGCTTCAATAAAACCTGTGAATTAATAACTATTACATCCAATGCAAATGACTCAATCAGACAGCAACATTTTCTCTGCTAGTATTTCATCAGATTCCTAATGAGCTGGGTGTTTAAATGATGGTTTTCTGTAATGATCTGCCTGAAGAAGGCAAAGAAGAACTGAATTTCAGATGCAGTGATTAACCACAGCAGGGTACACCAAAACACTAGACCCTGCCAAACAGTGACTCAGGATTTGCATGAATTTGCAGCTTGTATAAGAGTCAGAACCCGATTGTAGAAAATCTGAGAAGGGGATTACGAAGCTGGTTTGTTATTGTAAACCTACCTAATGCCAATCTGTCTGCTCTCCCTTCTCCTGTGCCCTCCTGCATGTACACACACACCCCAGACATGTGACAGTATGATCAAATAGCAGTTTGTGGACTACCCTGCCGTGCTGTGCTGGTCGCCACATTCCTGTCCTGGTGCCTTACAGACTTACTGAAAGTCCTGAAAGCCTTTCCAGCCCTGTTAACTAACAGGTGAAATGACTAACCTGTGTCTGGCCCATCTATGCTCTGTGGAGTTCAGGGTGCCCAGTCGGGACTAACTTAAGCAAAAATGCCTTCTCAGATGACTGAGGGGGAAACAGAAGGAACTCTCCTTGGAGCAAAAGTGCTCCAAGGAGCAGCAGTGGTTGAGGGTCACATTTTCTTTGTGGCGTAGAGGATGTTTCATGTTCTGTGGTGGGGCTGAACCCTGTATGGCTGGATCCTTCAGCTGAAACCTGCTGCATCTTACTTTCTCTTGGGATTACAGGACATCACCAGCCTAATTCTGTCAAAAC
Source organism: Fringilla coelebs (assembly GCF_963513975.1). Classification (NCBI taxonomy): domain Eukaryota; kingdom Metazoa; phylum Chordata; class Aves; order Passeriformes; family Fringillidae; genus Fringilla; species Fringilla coelebs. Next base: position 41,632,595 of record NC_140031.1, read on the forward strand.
TATTGCTGAGGACAAAGTCAGCAACTGGAATCATAGTAGATTGGACTTCAGTGTTGAGCTATTTAAGTTATGCCCAAAGATTTGTAAACTTGGGTTGCCCACTTTAACTCTCTCTAAGGCTGATTTAAACACATTTCTGTGAGTGATCTTAATTCAGCATATAGTCCCTCTGGGTGAGAGGTTGTTTCAGAAAGTTTACTGGACATGGTTTTACACATTATTTATGGTGTAAAAGTTCATCCCTATCAAGGCATTTATGGGAATCACAGCAGGCTAGCTGCCTGCAACAATGAAATGAGAACCTCAGTACATCCTGTTGCTTGATCTACATCCTGTATTAAAGGCAGCTGAGAATTAAGGATGCTTCAGGCAGGACCATGGCTTTGAGTTTGAGGATGTCTGTCTGCTGCTCAGCAGGCTGGATGTGAGTGTGCATGTTTACTGTGTTGGAAAACGATCAGGGGTCTATTTTTGTGTCTGTAGTGCAGCCAAGTTCTGGCCCAGTTTTGGGAATCCAGGTCCTTAATGCTAAAATACTGACAGTAGTTACAGGGTTTCTCTAGAACCCTTTGGTAATGTGTTGGCAGTTAAAATTTTCAGTGAGAGACAGTCACCCATCTTAACAAGATGACATGTGGCTCACAGACCCTATTTTGTAGAAAGGCTAAATATACTTCTGTGTCATACCACAGACACATGGAGAAGAAAAGAGATGCCTTTAAAATGCTCGTTTTTTCCAGCCAATTTGAGCAGTTATGTCTTGGGCCTTTGCTATGCTGACATAAAATGTCCATTTTCATTTCATTCCTTGATACCTTAATGCAATAAAAGACATATTACACTTTCAGCTGGCTTGTTACTGTACAGAGAGCAGGGATGAATTATCTTGCTAGATGCCAGTCTAGAGGCAGAAGGTTTCCTGTTTCGCTCTTAGGGATTTAAACATGTTACATCTTCAAAGTTTAAACAGTAAGTGTTCATAACAAGACAATTTAGTGGATTTGAGCTTTACTCTGAGTTGTGTAACAGGTAAAATTAAAGTTCAGGACTTTTCTAGAGGTTTGGCTCAGAAAGAGATTAATTAGAAAAACTTGTTTACATAATTGTGGCTTCCAGGACTAACTTGCCCTGTAAATACAGTGTGATCAGAAAGCTCTCCAGCTCGGGAATGGCTGCTTTCCAATCCCACTCCACAATGTGGAGTGCCAGTAGTCTGTCCTTCAGCTCTGGCTTAATGCACGGGGGGCATCAGAGGTCAATAAGAGAAAAGGCCAGTTGCGGGAGAGCTGGATTTTGGCGGGTGGAGATGGGAGGCTGGGATTTCATTCCCTCCGTGCAGTCATCCTGTGCTATCTGACATGCTAATGAGCTTGTCTGGGGGCCTCCCAGTTGCTCCCAGAAGGGCACAGAGGTCTTGCACCATCTGTCAGCCTATTCAGACATCTCAGAGAACCCCCGAAGCCTAAAAAATTATCAGGTAACTATGTTTCTGTAACAAGACCCAGAGTATGTAAGGTGCCTTCTGGAGTTTGAAAGTCTAACATGTCTCTGTTTATACAGAGCCACAAAAAATTAGCAACTTATGTACTTGAACTTAGATAATGTCTGTTCTGTATTTTTTATGCACAAGTACTGTAAATCCACATGCTCACATTTCCCTTTAAGGTTAGCTCATAGTGAATGCTTGTCACAGGTGCAGTAATTTTTGACACCTAAAACCAATTTGCAATGATAAAATATATCCAAAACCAACAAAATACTTCCAGTACATAACACTTCTAATGAAATACTTCATAACTGTAAATACTTGATAACTTTCAAATACAAATGAACACAGCATTTTACCTCCATCACTGAGAAAATGTTGACCTTTGAAATCTAGCTGTTCTTTTTTTCCCTCTCTCTCTCTCTTTTCTTCTATGACAATGCAATTTTGCAAAGTGTGTTTCTTAGCAGTATAAAAACCAACTTTTCTTTTTGAGGCAAACAGAAAGAGGGGATCTCTTTGCAGAGTGCCTGTATCCTGATGGTAGAAATGGAATTATGAAAGACCTTACAACCCACAATTACCTGTAAAATCACTTTCATTCTTCTCAGACCTGTTGTATCAAATCTGAATGTCATAAAATGCAACACATTGAATTTGGGAAAAATGATGTCAGAAAACAGCTGGCAGCAGTGATTTCTGCTGTAAGTTAACAAATATACAAAGTCCTGTGAAATTTCATGAGGGTACGTGAAACACTATTAAGTTAAAATGGGTAGTAATAAAAAAATCTGTAAGGTACCTTGTCCAGTGATGAATTACTATCCAGGTAATGTGCATGAGCACAGTATGAATGGTTAGCTTTGAAACAGAGCTGAGAAACCTCCTCTATGAGATTTTACATGTGCTTTTCTTCTACGGCCTGCATCACTGCACCAATGCTTTTCTTCTTACCTTTTAATTCTGACAAAAGAGAAGCTGACAGAAGGCAGCATCATAAATGTAGCATGATGCACACAGTTATTTTCCTCCCAGTACATGACATATCTGGACTGGGATAGTAAAACCCACCTGCTTTTGGACTGTATCTCACCAGAGCCCATTGCCAGGATGAGAATGCTGCAGTTGTGCTGTGCTGGTGATGTGGCTGCTGTGTGCTTACAGGAGAAGCATAAAAACTACAGATTGCAAAGTTAACTGTGAAACCATTTAGGATGTTAACTGCTAAATGTACGCTAGCAGGGTAATCTCAATAAAAGTAACACTTTTTGCCGCACCTCAGAGGTCCTGTGCTCCTCAACAGATACAGGGGGTAATGCTTTAATTGCATGTCCTACCCAAAGTGCATGCAGCATGGTTTCTTGCATTTTATGTGTCTGCATATGGCAACCTTTACCTTCCTCCAGTTTTTCTGTCACTTTGCCACAAGCAAATATCTGTTCCCTCCATTCCTGAGGGCATACATAGGTGGAAAGAGCTGCAAAGTTGTCCTGCTTTAGTTCAGATTTGCTGTCTAGTGGCTAGAAACAGGATTGTTGACAACAAATTGTGATTAAGAGATTCCCGAAGAAAATGGCCATCTTTCCCTATAGAACTTGGTGCTGATTATGAATTTGAGAAGTGTTTTGTTCAAAAGTACATTGTTTTTTATGAGGAAGGGTATTCAGATCCATTACACTTCTGACACTTTTTTCTGTTAGTTGCATCAAATTACAGAATTTGCAGGAGTTAGCCAATGTCATGTGTCATGCCTTTTTATTTCACCATATTTTTAGATGGGTAAGTGGGTTGGTTCAGCTGATTTAACCTGCTGAACTTCTCATTTTGCTTATGAGGAGGCAGGGGCCCAAGCTTTGTGGAAGATCTGTGAGCCATCCTCAAGCATCCCTGCTCCCTCTTACCTTCTGACAAAACTGTGTCAACAGCAGGAAAGAGTCACTGCATGAAGCTTGGGTATAGAATTATAAGGACTATTTAATTTGCAGCAGAGTGCTTGGCTTTCTAAGGGATCAAAATCTTTCATTTCAGTGAAGAACACAAAGAAATCTGAAGTGATTAGCCTTTGAAAATGAAGACTTTTTTCCATTTTCAAATACTGTTAGTATTTTTCCATGCTAATGGCATTTCTTCTTTAGCCACCTGTTAGAAGAGCCAGGAATACACATAGCATTTTCATTTGGTGCAACCACTACCAACGGGCCCCATTGTTCCAAAAATGGATGATTTCTGCTTTATCAGCTACCCTCCAAATAAATACTGAGAAGTGGTGCAGAGGTACAGCTGGGAAATTATTTCTTTGGCACATCTAAAATGAACACTTTAATAGTTGCTTTCTTCTTCTCTGAACTGTCTTGGCTTTATGACCCAGCATTTTGCATTTTCTTTTAAAACAGGTGAAAAAAGGACAGTCGGAAAAAAGTACCTAACTAATCACCATGAATTTTTAACTCAGCATAGCATTATGCATGACTGATGTGAAAATGGCAGCTTAAAGGATTTTTTTTTTTAAAGACAAGTGTGGGTATCAAAGTTAGGAACATTTCCAAAGAAGTTTCAGCTCTTTTGTCCCTAGGAAGAAATATTTGCACTCTCAGTGGCAGCCCAGCTTTGCTGAAAAGGGGGTGTCTGCACCGACCCAGTGGCAGAGAATGATGAAGAGACTCAGCCACTTGCAGGATGCCTTATAAGGATTATTGCATTGGTAAAGAAGGGAAGAAATTCTGACCGAAGGAAGGGCAAAAAGAAGAAGAAAAGAAGACCAGGATTCACTGCTTCAGGATCTGAGTTCCTGCATGGATTTCCACTGACTTGATTTGGTGCATTGGCTTTGGGAGTACCTTTGGCCCCATGGTTCTATAATGCTTGAAGAATTTTTAGTCCCTAAATTAAATGTTGAAGGAATACTTACTTTTCTTCCTCCTACCATAGCAGCGAATAAGTTGATATTATTGTTATTCTCAGTTGAATGTAGAAACTGTAGATATTATATATCATCATATTTTATTAACTTCAAGCAACTGAAAAGTACAGGTGAAAAGTATTCTTTGAAAGGTTGATTCAAAAGGAAGATAGTAATACTTTTGGTACATGCTAGGGAAACACAAGAGTATGTGTGGGGCCTGATGCTATGGGATTTTTTTATTTTTGGCGTAAAAGGCATATTGTTACTAGGAGAAGGAGGAAGTATAGGGAATAAGAAGGCAGAATGTAATGTGCACCTATTTGAGAGCTCACTGGTTTTTGATTCCTCCCATTTATATTTTGTTTCTAGATTACAACATGTGTAAAACATCCCAGAAAAGCAACACACATTTTATCATTTCCACTACCCTCCAAATTTGGGAATGCCAGAGAAACAGGTGGATGGAAGACAGGTCAGGATGCCTACTGTGACGACTACATCCAGCTTGCTGAAGTCGAGAGAAGCAGTTCTTCTCATGTGCCATGGCCCGAGGCATGGCCATTGAACCCAGTGTGCCAGGGCATCACTTCAGCACTTGAGCAAGAGGGAATTTTGCTAACTCGGCCCTGCCTGGGGCAGGAGGGGCACTCTGTCTGCAGTGGCCAGCATATATCCCCACTGCAAAATCCAGGGGCTGCCCAGGAGCTGACAGGATCTCCTCTGGCCTTGGGATTTGCAAGGTGGATTGGGTCACCCTGTGATAAGACCGAGGGGACATGATGCTCCCTATTAGTGCTGCTGTGTTTTAATTGGCCTCACTGGTGGCTTCTGAGGGGACTTGCTGCCTTTTGAACACCACATGGTTGGTTCATATCAGTGTTTGATTTGGGAACTTATTACTACTTATTAATCTGCAAAGTAAATCACATCCTTGTGTATGTTACACAATATATGATGAAATATTCTGTTTTATGAGATTCAAAACATACATATTTTTCATTAAGATACCTGTTACATTAGATAAAAAGCTATTTTGTTTCAATGAGCTACACCTGCTACTTCATACTTGTTTAGAGCCTTTTTCCAGTGTAAAATGAGCTGCAGATATACAGCGCCTCCTGAGACTCTTAAAGAAACATTACAAAACATAAAAATAACAGTTCCTAGGGGGCACACAGAAACATACTGCATTCAGCTCTCCCCTCAATTTTCTTTTAAGGGGTCTCCACTGTTAATAAGGTTTCTCTCTAATGAAGTATCAGGGCTAGACTCTGCTTGTCTCTGCAGATGACTAAATGAGGACCAGATTTTAATAATTTTGATGAAGATGGAAACACATTTATTCCTTCTGATCTACTTGGTCTCAGTTGTCAAAGTGACAGCAAATATTTCTGAAAGGATTTTACTGGGTTTCACCTACATGAAACCCAGTGATACCTCAGCCCAGAGCATTTATGTTTCCAAGAAGGGAGTGGTTCACATCAGACAGAAATGTGGATATGAGTAAGCCAGATACAGAGCTTTGCCATGTCAGGACAAGAACAGTGGTGAGCGCCACATGCTAGCCTTAAGTGATGTTTCACCATCTAGGGGATGCCAGCTGTCTCCCTGCTCATGGCATGATGGGAGCAGCAATAGTTTGTTGGCTGTCACTCAATGAGACTGTGCTTTTATCACTAGCCAGGCCATAACGTCGGAAATAACTTTAAAAATACCTTGTACAGGGCTGTCAGTGCTCATCCATTTTAGTGGTGCCACATCACAGGCAATACAAACCTAATGGGCTTACAGCATTCTCCTTCTGCCCTGAATGAAGAGAAGCCTCTTGCTGTGTGGCTCCTGCAGGAAATAACAAAGGCATGGAAAACGTCATTTGCACAGTCGTATTTTGCACATGGAGTGCAGGCACTCTCTGCTTGTATGAGCCTGCTCTGCTGCACACTGTTTCCTCTGAGGAGGAGGCAGGATGCCCAGTGAGCCAGCTTTTGGAGTCATGTGCACTAGGTCAACAGCTCTCCAGGGCTTCTATAAACATGGGCATTTGGGCATACTGCCATTCCTGTTTGGCCTCTCTTGCAAAGCTTCCTGACTTTGCAGGACACAGGGAGTCAGATTGCTATGAGTGCTTGTGCAACTCAGGCAAAGCACCTGAATTAGAACCACAGGCTGTCGTAACTGCTTTGAAATCAGCTGACGTCTTCCTCCAGACTCTTCACACACAACCTTTTTCTCTAATAGGGACTGTTGTTGAGTAAGGAAAACAAGTGGTTACAGACCAGACCAAGAGACGAACTCCAGATGAGCCTGGAATTGTTTCTACTTAAGTTCCTAGCCCTAGTCTTGCACTGATTTCCTTGGGAGCACTCAGAGCATTTAGATTGGACCAGCAGAAGGGAAAAACTGCTAGTGTCATCTTAATTTACTTTTGGCCTTGACCCTTTAAGCCTAACAAACAAACAAACAGGCAAACAAACAAACTATCCCCCAAACCCCCCTACCAAAAGGTAGTAGAAATATTCAAACTCCAAACATAAACGTAAACTTTCCTTTGCATGCTGGTGAAAAGGAATTCTCTTTGGGGACATAGAGCCAGAAAACTTTCAGAGGATGTCATCAAAGAGAGTGGCTTGAGGAAACTCACCTGCCACGTTTGATGTTTCTTATTAAACACAGACTGGGCCCTGTTTGAAGTGTCAGGAAACAGGGAAAAGTGTGATGTGATCGACAGGGGCTGCAACCTGATACCTGCAGGTAGGGGGACCAGCAGCTGCCTGCTCCACCCTACCCTACTCCGCTCCCCGTCCGGTCAGAAACTGCCACCCAAGTCTTCCCATAAAAGGCTGCTCTGGAATTCACGGCTGGAAGTGGGAATCCTAGAGAGGTGTTGTTTCTGATTCAAAGCACTAGGGAGAGCTGAAAAAAATTCTGTGTAGGGCTGAGGGAAAGGAAGGGTGTAGGGGAAATCTCTGACCTGACAATCCACTGCCTCTGACTGCATGTGCATTTAGGGAAAGCAAAACACCAAACTATTCAGTTTCCATGTTATCTGCAAGGATTTCTGCCAACCAGGTGTCAGAAAAGGCCCCTCTACTGTAAATGTGACACAGCTACTAGCTGACATCTGCTGCAGTAAACGAGGGTTGTATTCAAACTGTGGGCATGCACTAATTTGAAATCAAATCTTTGGAAGCTTGGAGCATACACAGTTGTGATTGGTTTTACTCTAGGTCATGAAATTTAGGGTACAAGATTTCTTTTCCTAATGCAATGCCTAAAATCACTGCTGATGTACTGTGCAGAGGAGTATGAATGAAACCTGAAGGCTCTGTGTCTTCATTTTTATTATGTTTGCAAGGTACTTGAACGAGATTACATAATGTGGCATATGTGGCTATCTGCTTTACACTAGGAACTTCAGATAATTTGGGGTCATGCAAATATTTCTTAATAAATCCTTGCAAAGGGAAGCAGTGGTATTTTTATCTTTTTGAAAAACATGGCCTACTTATTTATTTTTTTCCATTTTTGATGTTCATGAGTACTTGCTTAACCCATGTAGAAGGCGTCTTTCAAGTTTCTTTTTTTTTCCCCTTTTCTTTTCTTCATTTACTCTTATTTTGAATGGGGATTTCCATGTTCTGAAATTATGTACTGATTCTAAAACATTCTAAATAAAGATTTCTAAAACAACTCCTGAGAATAAAAGCTAATCTATAGGGTTATGAGGGACAAATTTGGAAGGAAGAGATGCAGATATATTTACTCACACTTATGATGCCTAAAGTTAGACTAAGAATCATATTTTTGAAAGTGTTCAAAGATTAACCAATCTAAAAGTTTGGGAAGAGCAGCTTTAACAAAATGCTTGATCATCTCTGAAGTGACTAATCTTTGTACTTGGAAATTCATGGAACTATTGATTCCAGTAAATATTAATTCCAAAAATATTTCTATATCTGATTTATTTTATAAAGATGAAAAATAGCTGATGGCTTAGCACTTAAAAATTTCAGAGTGAGCTGCTAAGGGACTATTTGCACAGTAATTGAAAATAGTTATAAGTGTGTGTTTACATTGCTTATTATTGCTTTTATGGCAAGGAGTAGTATTAACATGTTTCTTATTATTAAACTAGAGACTTGGCCCCACAATTAATGCACTTCCACTGCCTGAGACTTCTGTGGCCACCTGCTGTAAGCCAATGTATGAGTTCAGGAATTATTTCAGGACTCAGGGTATTAGCCTTGGGCCAAGAGGCCTGTCAGAACATGATTAAATGTTCCTTTAATTTTCTGTCTTTTAACAAAAGGCATGTTTCTGTGCAATCCATCTGTAAGAGCAGGGCTTGTGCCTTTGACATGTGTGAAATCTGCAGCTGTCAGAATCTTTCTTTCTTGTGGATTTCCAAGTTGGGGAAAAAGAATAATGCTGGATTTTTTGTCAAAAGATCGGGTATTTTGTGGTGAAATGTAGGCCTGAGTAGTATTTTATTAACTCACAGCATTTAGAAAAAAGTCTGTGTATGCATTCTCTTTTGCCTGCATGAGATGTCTGTGTCCTGTGGCACTGATTTCATGATGATTCCCTTGCCTTGATGGCAAGTGATCATAGAGACAACACCTTAGATATGTGCCTCTAAACCAACATTCCCCATAATTGTTACTGGCTTGTCATGCTGGAAGCTTGGGAATGTCTGCCCTGGTTCCTCTGGGCGCCCGGCATTTGGAGCCCCACTGTGACAGGGAAAGCACTGAGCTCACAACATCCCTCCTGGGATGCCCAGTTGCAAGCTGAGTTTTTGGCATGGAAATGTAATCCTGTGTCTCTGCATTCACTCTTGAGCCTTCCCCTCATGTGATGATCACAGGCATGTGATGGACAGCACTCCATGTAGTAAACTGCACTGACTGCAACATAATGCTTATTTGACCTGGGACTATGCCATAGTAAAAGTAAATCTTCTCTGCAGGGAGACAGATGATTTTAGAATTATACTATTATTTTTCTTTTTATGTGGAATGTTAATTCAAAGAAAGCAAACAATTTTAATCACTTGAAACAATTTTAATCACTTTATTTTCAGGTATAAAACCCCCTGTACCATCATTGACCATAGACTTCACTTTGTGATTAGGTGAAAGCTGTCCAAAAGGTTTTCCCTTCACTAAGCACTGTGATCTGCAGCCAAACACCTTCACTTTTTATATTGGAACATCTGAAGGAGCTTGATGATTTCACCTGGAGTTCAAATGACAATCCTCTGCGCCACATATTCACAGGCACATTGCTGGTAGGAGGCTTGAAGGAATAGGGTGGCAGTGGGACAGGGTGGCAGCGTGCCCTTCAGAGGGGAGTGTGCTGGCAGATTGTCCAGGTCAGCTGGAGAGCACTCTCTGTACTCATCCCGGCATTCAGTTTCAGGAGCTTAGAGATAAACAAGATCAAATAAAAATCAGTTTTTATTTATTTCTGCAACCTGCAGTAATGTTTCACTCTCTAAACCTGTTTTGATCTCTTGTTTTTGTTTCTTTTCCTGAGTCAAGAAACATTTGCCATGGCCATGTGCTGTTAAGAGGAAAGGAGGTGGATTGCCTCCCTCTTGGCACTGTATGTGCCAAGGTGTGTGCATGGCAAAGCATTGTGTCTACTTGACAGTTTGAAATGGGAGTTTGAAAAAACATTATTGTCTTGCTTCTCTGTGCAGTCAGTAAAAAAAATCAGATAGAATCACAAAATATCTTAGGTTGAAAGCGACTTTAATGATCAACCCCACTGCCATAGGAAAGGACACCTTCCACTAGACCAGGTTTCTCAGTGCCCCGTCTAACCTGGCCTTGAACGCCTACAGGGATGGGACATTCACAACTTCTCTGTGTGCACCAGTGCCTCTCCAACACCACATTAGAGAATTTGCTCTGAGAGCTTTATCTACTCTAATCTAACCTAACCTAAGGCAAAATCACCCTCTTTTACCATAACAGGTTTTGCTGAATGCAATCTCTGAAGCCAATTATTTGTAATAAAGAAATAGCAGAATTACAGAAGTTCCAACAGGTTTCAAGTGTAAAATCAAACTGACACTGTCAAGAAGTAAGAGCTCTCTAAACTGACATGCATTCTAATTAATTGCAATCATTGTCTTAAGAGAAGAAGACCATGCATTCATTTTTACCTGTAAAATCTTGAAGAATGTGTAGTCAGTGTAAGTATGGCAGAGTATGTTTATTACTACCATTGTCAAAGATAAAGGTGATGCTGTTCTTGATGTGATGGGACGCTTTTCAGGATTACTGAAAAGGGGTCCATTTATCCAGTGCTTCCTAGGACAAAAGGTAACCGCGATGGCTGCTAAAGGGAAGGGTTGGATGCTTTAGGAAATCAGCCCTTGAGGGCTTTCGCACCTGTACCACAATTTCTTTACCTCCTAGGTGCAATATGGCACCTCCCAGGTGCAATATCAGCATCTGAACAGACAGAAATCTTTCTAGAGTCAGGGTCTAGACCACAAAGTGAAGAAGTTTTCTGCACGCAGTTGACTGCGCAGGAAAAACACAAGTCAGATGACAGGATTGCTTCCAAACTGGCAGGTGGCCAGGTTGCTGGAGTTAATAAACTTACTTTGGCTAGAGAAGAAAAAAGCACTACAGGAACCTTTAAAGGAAGTATTCATTCATTAATTGCCCAAATTCCCCTGTTGCTGCGTGGTGGCAGATGGTAGTGCAGAGGAGAAGCCTGCCGCGTGTTACCCGTGCAGCACGGCCAGCCTGGCTGCTGCCTTCCAGAGAGAAGCCGCCCCTTCACTCCATTTCTGAGGCAGCTGTCAAAGCTGTTCAGTGCTTCAGTTCACCAGCAGAGTTTCTGAGGTATGGACAGGTATTTCCCACCCAGTTTCCAAGGAGGCGGGAACACCTACTTCCCAGCAATAGAAAGGTTCTGCACCTGGCACTTTTAGACATGCAATTTTCTACCTTTGTGAGGGGACACTGGCTTTGATATTCAGATAAAAGCTATTTAGACAAACTAATAATTTGTTCAGCCTGCTTATTTTTCTATAGTCCAAAGAGGACTCAAATCAAGCCTTTTAAAAATATTATTCAGGAAATGGGTGCATATAAATTAAATATAACAAACACAAGGACATGAAAGTAGTTATCTAATAAAACCCAATTTGTGGTGTGAGCAAGTAATGAATAGGCCCTCTTGCAAATCTGAAAGAGGTGACAAGAAATCAATTTATATATTTTTTTGCATTTATAATAAGCTCAAAAAGCTCACTGCTCCAGACAACTGCACTGATTTTTCTTGTGAGGAACACTGTAGTATTTTACTTAGGTGGTAATTTTAGCACATGTGCAGACAAGTACTATTGAAAAATAGAAATGTCCGACTGTATTTTTTTTTGTTAGTATGAAAATACATAAACTAGAAAAAATAATTAACTATTCCCCTTGCTAGCAAAAACCCCACTCCTTTCTACACTGAAGAAAAATAACATGAATATATTCCTTGAAGTCTTACCACAGCAGATGAATTTGCAATTTCTAATCTTGAAACTTTTAATTCCCCATTTGCAGAGAGGCGGAAGATATCAATTTGCTTCTTTTCAGAAGTGCACCGAGCTGTTCCCAGGCTGTGTTTGATGTCTGTTTATCTACCAGTCTCCTAAAAAAGCACAATCCACTTCAGCTGGACTGAGGTTTGCAAATGAGAACTCACTTTGGAGCATCAGGCCTGTTTTCAATTGACTTATGCTTTAGAGACACAGTCAGTCAGAAGGCACAGCTTTAAAGTCCCAACCACATCAGAAGGAGACAAATATATGTACAAAGCTCTTAGCACTTTTGTGAGATGCACAGACTTTTGATAGCGTCAGACAGCTTCCCTTTTACATTCTGCCTCACCAGCCCAATTTGGATCAGTAGGTATGTATGATGAACAAAAATGCCACAAAGGCCAGTTTGGCTATCTTGGACTGATCTGGTTTGGAGTTAATGGGGAGATCTTTGCATGGTGAGATGCTTCCATGTCTTTTGTGTGGTGTAGGGTAAGGAAGGGCTGATGTGGGAGGGAGAAGAACCAACTGACCAAAGTATATCAGGGTAGATGCTAACTATATTTTATGTCTGAGGACTACTTGATGTGAAAGATGGGAAAAGTACCCAAAGAGACAGGTCCTTTTCACATGGAATTTCAGTTGAGAGGGAGGAACTATCAAAGAACAGCAACACCCTAATATTTAGGGTGAGAATGTTTGGCAAAAGACTGATTTATGGGGGAGGCAGGAAAATAATGCAAAGCCAGAAGGCTTTTGGAAAGCCAGAAAACTGTGTCCTTGGAAAACACACAAGAAATGATCGCACAGAAATTTTGTTTAAAGGCAAAAATAAAAATGCTAGTGAGAGTTAATAATCCCATAAGACAAATACAATGCTGATTCAACCTGTGGCAGTTTGGGAGGCTGAAAGTTGTAGCAAGTAAATAAATCTAAATATTTACTATGAAACTGGAAATAGAAGAGATGCAAATGTTCAGGCTACTAAGAATAGGTATGAGGGAAAAGCATGAAGAGTTTGGGATGAACTGAAGATGGTCAAGCATGGACTGAAATGAGAGAACTGAGCAGTCTTCTATAAGGGCAGTGTTAGTAACAGGCAAGTGAGAAGTTGTAATCCATCACTGGGTGGAAAGGAAAAGCTAGATGGTGCTGACAAAGCTAAAATGTCTGATGCTTGTTATGGTTTACTCTTTTCCAGAAAGGCCAGCTGATTCAGCAGTAGAGAAGTAAGACTGAGGACAGATTAAAACAGAAAATATTTAGCTAAGGCAGAGATTTCCAGTTTGTCTGGAACCTGACTTGAACCTGGAGGACTGGCTGTGCCCAGCCCTGAGCCGCACCTTCAGGAGTGTCTGTCCTTGTGGCAGAAGGCAGGGGGCTGTAACAGGTAATGAAAGTCCATAGCTTTAAAAAACACACAAATGAAGAGGAGACTGACGTTATCGGCTCTGACTACAATTTCAATTCCTAGAAAAGTGCTGGAACAAATACTCGGACTGAAATACCAAGAAGATAAATACAGGATGAACAACAGACAAAATGAATGTTCTCAGGACAAACGATTTCAAATCTGTCTAATTTTCTGTCCTGGCAGCATGTCAGGCTCTGTGCACAGCAGTCAGTTTTCTTGATCTCTCAATAGCACTGAGAGGTGACAAGCAGGGGACATCCTGATAGACAAGTTGAAGGGACAGAATCTGGAAAAATTGCTCCAAAGGGAGTACTCAGCTAGGAAGCCAAGTTATAAGTGTACTGATTAGATGCATTGTGTCAAGCCAGAAGGGTGTGATTTTGTTGCAGCCCACCCTGCTTTGCATTCTCTCAGTGTTTTTCCAAATCACTTGTAAAGTTGAGTAGAGAGCATGTTGGACAGGTTCAAATAATACTCCAATGAGAAGAGCCAGAATTCCACCTAGGGATGTGGTTAGAGCTTGCTATGATTGTGGTAAACTGGATATGGTTTAAAAAAATAACATGCAGCTTATTAAGGGCACTGCAGAAGTAAACCTGTGGAAAAAGTCATATGGAATAAATCTAATATTTATATCACATGAGCAAAACCAGCTACAAGAAAATTCTTTGGAAAAGGCCTATCTTTTACAGCAGATCACACACTGAAGACAAGTCAACAATGTCACCCTGTTGTATAAAAGGTAAACATCCCATGGAGATATCTGACCACATCTGTTTGTTTTAAGATGCATTGTGTTCAACCCACAGCTGTCCTGATTTGGACACTGGACTTCCAGAAATAGATAACTATCTAAATGAAATCCAAAGAAAGAAATTAGAAATAACACATGTGAGGACAAATTTATGGAATTGGAAACCGTAAAGGGAAAAAAGACTGAAGGGAGACTAGATAATGATCCTCAAGAACAGACAGTATGTATCTTCATAAAAGAGGCTATTTCTTTTTAGGGCTACTTGTGCTAGAAAACGAGTTAAAATTGTAGTAGACAATTGACAGGAACAACTGCTAGCAAAGTCTTACTACCAGTATGAGAGAGGAGCTGCATGAGGTGTTAAAGAATGTCAAAAATCTCTTTATGCCTGGAAGAAGAGAGAAGATGGTCTGCAAGATGTCTTGGCATTGAAATAATACCTTTGAAACAAATGAAAAAAATCTGTGTACTCGAGCTGTGGATTGACAGATAAATATACACAGTTTGTTCATTATTGATATCCCCCTGCACTAGAAACTTCTTTTTGACATCACTTGCAGTCTTTTTCTCTCTGTTAAGAATTTTCCAACCATATGACTCCTAAAAAACCTAAAACAGATAGAGGCTTTTCAAAGGTTTTTCACTTACCTGTTTAATTGTCCTTCTTTCTGTGTTTGGGGACTATATGGACACCACATGAGTATGAGAATTTGTACTCCACAATCTCAATCAGGATGTTCCCTGCTGACTGCAGGGTATAGCAAAACAGTTTACTGGTTTAGTTATTCTTACAAACAGACACAAATGAGATAATATGTATAACTGGCTGTGTGCTCAAAGCTATGAATAGCAGATTCGCTGACTTTTCAGCTACTCTTGTCTTGATGAACCAGAATGAAGCAGATTAACCCAGAAATTTTGCTATACCTCTAGGAACAGCTATTAATACTTACATTGCCACATTATCATTAAGTTTCAACAAAAAGCACATACAGGAAAAGTATGAAATGTGGGTTTAACATATGAGAAGTTGATGTGCTGTATCCCCAGGTCATGAAAACACTATAGGATTTGCAGGTCTAGTGATTAAAAGTGTTCAATGAAAGCAGAGGTCAATCTTTCATAGGCTCTCAGAGCATCACTTCTGAAACTAGACTGGTTGGTTATCTTATCTGATTTTTACAGATTTGCCTCATGAAAGTTTGCACAAGTCTAAGACAGATGTACAGATTATTTTTATTTTCTTTATTAGAGGACAAAATGTTGAGACAGACTTAGCCTGTTTTTCCAAGACATTCTCCACCTGAAACAGCTCCCCTTCTGGCTCTTGCTGAGGAACTGGGAGATCAGAGTGAGCAGGGTCATGTTTATTTATGCTGAATTTAAACCTCAGATAACTTCTGTGTGCAAAACTATCAAGTCCCTGTCCATTCCAAGTCTGATGGGTTTTTCCCTGCATCTCTCTTTTTTCTTAGGAGAAGTATAGAAAAGGTTTTATAAACCAGCAAGGAACTTCAAGTGTTTTCTCCCTGACTCTTACCCTCAGCAGGG
Organism: Fringilla coelebs; assembly: GCF_963513975.1. Lineage (NCBI taxonomy): Eukaryota > Metazoa > Chordata > Aves > Passeriformes > Fringillidae > Fringilla > Fringilla coelebs. Next base: position 41,648,254 of record NC_140031.1, read on the forward strand.
TTTCTCCTTCCTTGTGAGCAGCTATGAGGATTGCTTCTGAATTGCATAATATGTTACCTAGTCCTTGGTTCTACTGACAACTAGGGTAAGGTCACTGGAAGGCTCCCAGAAGGCTTGCTTAGAGGGAGTCTTTGCTGTGCTAATACTGTTCCAAGCAGCTGCAGATTTAATTAGAAAATTTGCAAGGGAGCTGTTATTTCTAGTGGAAATAGTTAATTAGCCCCATGAAGACAATTGTCAAGTAAAGCTGTCCTGAAGATGCGTTTTCTGTCAACTCAATAATCATGTTTAACTTCATGGGGATGGCTACAGTTTTATGTACAAGCTATTGCATCCCTTGCAGGCAAAGGGATGGTGTGGTAGGTGTGGTCTAGTGCATATGAAAAGTTTCTGTCTTTACCTCAGGTGAAGTAATGAGATATGTATATGAAATAAGCAAGATAATTTATCTTAGGGGCAGTTGGAGCATTAGATGCAGCAAACAGGAAGAGTTTGGACTAAGCTGTCACACATTGAACAAGCTCTCTCATCAAAGTCTATGAATTTTATTGGTGCAATTAGTTGCTTTGAAATACATGGCCTTGCTGTTATGAGTAAAACAAGGTCAATATTTCATCTAGGACACCTAGACCTTGTGTTTTCGAGATGGATGTAAAACTTGCTAGTTTGCCCTTTCTGATTTGACTTGTGCTCAAGCTCAGTCCAAAGTCCAGTAATGTAAAGAGGTTCATTTATGTTATCGTCCTGTAGCTGACAACCAAAAACTAAAAAAAGACTATGCAGACAAGAATGTACATCAAGAGTCTTAAAGTCTTCAAGAATGTGCACATTCTTAAAAAGCTTTTATCTATGCTGCAAGGAGTTTTCATTAGTACTTTACCTTTGTGATCTAGGGAGAGCCCTGATCTGCCTCCCATGGCAGATAAATAGAGTTTAGTTCTGCTGCAGCATAGGGGCTTAATCCTAAACCACTCATCTCCCTAACCTCCCCTCAGATAAATTTAAACTGAAAACCAAAAAACACAGGCCAAAAAGTATGTGAGTAGGAGTGGAGGTTAATAGCTGGGTGTACTTAGGATTGCAAAGCAATCATATAGACTGGCTTGCACAAGAGAGCTGTCCCAGTAAATTTTAAGTTAGTCTCAGAAGTTCCTTAAGGGTGACTAAACTTGGAAGTCTGATTTTTTTTCATTTTAGCTCTATTTACTCTTATCTTTGGTCACTTTGCTGAGTGTGGGTGATGTAATTGGAATTGCATCAGGATCACATGAGGCAGGAGATGCAACAGCAGCACACACTGTAGGAAAAGAGGGTTGGACTGAGTCATGCTGTGCAATATCTTCTGCCTGGGGATGGTAGGGCTGAGCACCAGCCCCAGGCCTGGCCTTCCTGCAGCTCCAAGTCATCTTCCCTAAAGACAACCAAGTTCACACATACCCTTCCAGCAGCCTGTCAGGGCTGTGAAATCTGAAGTGTCTCGTGAATCATCAGCACTCACTCCACTCAAAACTTAACTTTCCCTGAGAGCTTTGGGACTCTAAAAGACAAAATAGCACGGCTAGCACTCCATGCTGCCATGCCTAATTTCCTCTTTTTCCATCAATATTCATTTGCATCATAGTTCTTGTAGGAATTTGGGGAAGTCCAGACAGGTAATTGAGAACTTGGAGGACTTAAATCTATGAAATCAATGGACTGAATGCAGGCTGAAAGGAGCTATAGGAAACATGTTTCCTCAAAGACATATTTAAAAGTAGGAAAAAGGAAGTGTGAATTCTTGAGATGGAAAGGAAATCAAAATTCCACAATAAGTTTGGAATTTGTCCAGTAGAATAGAACAATAAAGTTCAAGGAATCATCAAAAAGTCCATTATATTTGTTATTAACTGTAGGAAAAATATTTTGCTATTTTATAACTCTGAGGGGAAGCATCAACACTTTACACACAACACCAGACAGACACTTACTAAGGGCTGTGAAAGGAGTTGGCTGTGTCCTCATTAACACTGGCAGGTGGGTGAGGAAGTGGGGGCCCGGCAAGCCTGGGCAGCTCCTTCACTGAGGCTGGGTTAATCCCAATGAAGAAGGCTCAGCAAAGAGCTTCCAACCTAAAGTTCAGCCATAGCAACCGCAGGCAAATCATAAAGCTGGGATGGAGGACGCAAGTTTCACCTGAATAGGCATCATCCCTCTGGGCAACATTAAGCCATAGTGGCTTGGAATGCCCTGAAAGGATAGATGAAATGATAGCTGTAACATTTGTAAACAGGAAAGGCTACGCATTTCTGAAACCATTAACATCTTGCAAAGATGGAGGAGGAAGAGCCAAGTTTGGTAAACATGGAAAAAAAAAATCCTTTTTTTTTTTTTACTAGAGAGGGACCTTTTAGGAAAATGAAATTGCTTTCAAGGACAGATTTGTTAAGATCTGTATGTTTAAAATGGGGTTTTGGGGTTGTTGCTTTGATGGGTTTGGTTTTGGTTTTGGTTTTGTTCATTATTTTGTGGGAGAGATTGTTGGTTAAAAGCCTTTTAAACATATGGTTTTTACACTTCATAGATGATCTGTCTGAAAATTTTCTTAAGACATAATTAAAAGTTCAAATGTCAAAAATTAAACTTGTTTTGTGAATTAAAAAAAAATAGGATTTTACTTTTAATTTTTAGTTGCTCTAGTTTGGTATTTTCCACACTATCTGTTCATGAATTTTTCAAGATTTTAATTTTCTGCTTCCATTCCTGGCCTGGGCACTTGATGTCTCCCAATCTTGTTGTCTCAAAAGAGCTGTTGGCATGCACTTGTGCTACTTGAAAATTTTTTTGCCTTTAATAACAGCATGAAATACTGGTCCAGTGTGAAATATTATAGCAGGGAACAGGAGAATTACACTATGAAAGATTTTAGATTTCTGTAAGGGGAAAGGAGACAAAGCAACAATCTGTAGATTCAAAGATGAGGGGAAAATGTATTTTATCTGTTTAGTTTTGGATATACTGGAGAAAAAGTTTGAGTGAGAATGGGAAAATACACATGGAGACTGGTCATCGAAAAAGAAACCCTGTAAGGTGCTTGATGCTGAAAAGTTGTGCTATAAAGAATGTCCTATCAGACTACAGGTTGTGAGAATTTTTGCACACCCTTATGAAGCTGCTGCTGCTAGGCGCCACCAGAAGGAGAAGCTGGAACAGACCCTTTTTCTCCATCAGGCTGAGTGTGGCCTGTAACAAATAGAGAAGATACATACCATAAAGGTCAGTTTCACTGCGGACACTGCTTTTGAAATGGAGTAATTACTTTAGCAGCCCAAGGAACAAACATTTTGATGGCAATTCAGCCCTTCAGTCTGGGCCTCCTGCAACAGCAGCAGTCCTCCTCCTGTCTTTGTGTGGTCTCTGGCCGTCTCCTGCCAGACCACATTGACTTTTTGTGATCAATCCATTAATCACTGCATATGTTGTACAATATTCTTATCAGCTTGAGAAGCAGCACAGCTTTTTCCAGGAAGCGCTTTGGAGGGGCCCCACATTCCACGTGAAGTCTCCTAGTACCAATATGCTCTGGTATGGAATGACATCAAACAAACTAGTGATTTCCTTGGAATACGTCCTGGAAACTTGAGTTCTTGATGGCATCTGACATCCCATTTGCCTTGAAGTTAATATTTTGATGATGTCTAGCCTGGCTCTACCTTTATATAATTATAAGCCATGGATTTTAAGCTGTCTAAAAGAGATTAAACTGTTTTCCAACCAGCTGCTGCAGTCTGATGCTTGGCATATGGGTAATGGGTAGAGTTACCAATTTGGAAATACGTGTAAAATTAGTAAACACCTTCTTTGAAAAATTGTAGAGAGATAGTGAATTTCTCAGAAAACTAGGAGAAAAATGCTGTTTTCTGATAGCCATAAAAATTTTAAAGAGAAACATTTACTTCTTGTTTTCAATTTAAATTTCCATTGCATATAGGCAGCACCATTGAGGGGGGACATGGGTAAAAGGCCATACCTACACCTTGCATAACTTGTAAGGCATCTCTCAAATCAGTGGAAGGCTGCCATCTCACATTAGATGAAGTTCTGCCACACAGTCATGAGATTTTCTTGCTCTTGCAAGGGTTTCATGGTCAATGTGTGTATGCTGGCTATATAAAATACAGGTATGACTCTCCCTTAGGTGATATTACAGCATCTCCAACACTCAGTTCCGAAAGCCATTCTTGGTGCAACAGTCATAACTGCAGAATCTGGAACCACTTTCTATCAAATATTTTGTACTTCTGTTTCCTGGGGGTGGGAGGGGTGGGCTCTGCATGCTTGGAAAGCAGCATTACCTTCCACCAGGGTGAGTTTTTGGGTTGGCTGCCAGTTGGTGAAATGCAGCTGCTGGGTGGGCTGGCACCAAAACCAGGCATGTCAGGTGGGATACTGCTCGTGCTCTGGCACAGCCCATCTCACACGCTGCCTCACAGTTTCTGTTGATGTCTTCAGAAGGATTCATATTGCTAGTTCAGAAAACTCAGCATAGTTTGGAAAAGTGCTGTTCTACTCCAGAACTAGGTCACTAGGGGAAAATGAGAGCAAACGGAAAATATCAGTTTCTCAGAGGGGTGATTTCTGTAAAGGCAGTACGTGGTCTGTTATGAAATGGCTTAGGAGAATTATTTATGCCTGTTGAGCAGTACAAGCAGGTCATAATTTGCAACACATTTAGGCTTTACCAGTGACTGACAGATCGTGCTGTGACCCAGTTAGGAAAAATATAATCTCCGGTACCTGATGGTAGTTTAAATAGTTCAACACTTCAATATGAGCACTATTTCTCTTTCCTTAATAAAATATGAGTTGACACTCACAGCTTTTCTGAGATTCCCTGTCCCACTCTATTTCCAAAGTATTGTTTGAACGTAGTTGCCAACACAATGTCTGGACAAGTGAAAATATTTTATTATCTTATTAGAGAGGAAGGAGATAAAAATGTGTTAGATGCCTGCTGGAGAGCCACCTAAACTAGGAGTTTCTTCCTCCCCAAGAAGTATCCTGTGTTATGACCATGGCATTTTCTCTTCATGCTTTGTGACCTTGTCATTTGAAGGCAGGTCTGAGTCAAAGCCTTGGAGTTTAATTTGTCTGACTAATAGGTAATCCAAATCTAGTCAGCCTGAATGAAACCTTAAACTAGAGTAGTTGAAGCAATACTCTCAGTCTGTCACTCCCAGTCATTCCCTTCCCAAAGACACTGAAAAACCAAACAAAAAAATCCCTGCACAAACTAAAAGAAAACCATCTCATTGGAGGAAAACAAGTGAAGGGATGTGAGGAGCTATTTAACCCCTACAGGCCTGCATTGATGGTGATGTCTTGCATGCTCTGAAAATTCAGGTTGCAATTCACAGACTGCAGGTGACATTATGCTGCTCATGAGAATGTGTAAAACATCCCTGCTGCAGGCAGAGCCCCTGGACTCTCCGCCCATCCAGGTGTGCAGCCCACATCTGCACCTTGGTGCTGAGGTTCATGTAGGATGAGGCGAGCACTGACAGTTCTAGACCCAAAACCCTTGTCCATGCATCTGATGGTTCACAGAAATGGAAAGGTGATCACAGCAAGAGAGATATTTTAGAAATATAGGAATTGCTGCAGCAGTTACCAAAGTTGTATCTAAGAAGCTGATTAAAAAATCTTTGTGTAGGTTGAAATAATGACACTATGTCATACTGAATGGAAGGAGAGAGGGGAGAGGTCGTTTCATTTATTTCCAGTAGACACTGTTGAAAAGGTCCCAGCATGAAGAGAGATGGTGTTTTCTTTATAGCACTTACAGCTAATTAAGCTAAACTTAGATAATGAGGGTATTTCTTCTATATTTGAGGTGTAAAAAACATGTTTATTTAACATTTAAAAATAAAAAATGGCATCAGAACACCAATTTGTGAATTATGCTAATCACTTTGGAATAGCGCCATTTATTTCAATGGCAAGTACATAATAAAAAAAATCTGAATGTTAACAATCGTAATATCCTATTGTTAAGAGAGCTGCAGAAAAGTTCAGTGGTGTGTCTAAGGGATTCAATTGAAAGATCTGAACAAATGAAGAAAAGATAAATAAGAGTCTGCAGACACAGGGGCACTCTGAAATTTACCTCCTAAGATGCAGAGACACATTACTGAAATTATTTCTATAACCTCCAGTGTCTGAGAAGTTTATCATTAAAATAAGTTTTTCTGCAAACTCTGTATACCAGGGTGTGATATTTCTGGTTCTGATCCTCATTTCAACTGTCAATTAAGTGCAATTCCAGTCAGCTTCTTGTAAAATATATGCAAAAGTGAAATGAGACTTGTGGTTTCTGCTGTTGCAAAATTTCCTTGACATTTATTAACTCTTTTACCAAGGCCTTTCACTCATTACTGCCTGAATTAATGGGAAAATGCTACACATACTGTTTCAATTGTGTTTAAGGAATTATGTTAAGACCTTTTCCATACAGCAAATCTTTCCTGTACATCAGTGTGATAGTCAAGCTCCTACTGGTTTGTGTAAGAGCTGTTTGATAAGACTGAAATATGGTAGAAACACAGTGCTTTGGACTTTTTTTCTGTTGAAGTGACCAGGTGGAAAAGCAGCTTTATTCTCTGTGGGTGCTGACGGACCTCTGGAAAAGAAAGTTGCTACAGAAAGATGCTTATCTTGCAGGTACCCCTGCCCTTGGCTTCAACCCTGGGGGTACCTGAGAGCACATGGGGCACCTCAATATTCATCCACAACAAGTTCCGCTGTACGCAATTCATGACAGTGACTTCTGCTAGGGCCACAAGAAAGAAGAGAATCTGCACTGTGCAGGAGCTCGTGTCCCTGTCCTCAGTGTTTCAGTCTTGGCAGCCCAGATGCCATTCAGATTGAGATACAATAGTGGCAGCTGTGGGAGCTAGTCCTTGGTGACTGAAGGGGTGCACACCTGAACTAGTGGCAAATTGTCATTGTTAGCTAGGTTTTCAGCCTCTTCTTTAAAGATCATGGACATCATTCAGTTGTGTACACCCTAAGGAATACATAAAGAAAATTAGGGAAGATAAATTTACCTTTTTTGGAATGAATCTGCATGGATTCATTGACTTCACTGGAATTTTTGTTCCTCTGCAACAAGCTGAGGGAAATAGCATGGTTGTATGAATCAGCTGCAGCTGGACTAAAAATGAAAAATAAATCTCTGCTGTATCACAGGTTCCAGGCTGCAAGAGCCAACAAACACTTTTCAGTGTAGCTCATCCTTGTTCTTCTGGCACCAAATAGCTCCTAAAAATCCAGATGCAGCAACTCAATCCAACCTGTTTCTGGAATGAAGCCAAAACTCTCTTTTCAGATTGACAAGTTCCTGTTAATTTTGAAGGCTGTCCCATACATATTGTAGACTACTAGAAGAAGTAAATCTTGCCTGTAGAAATCCATAGGATCACTAGGTTCTCAACTGATGCTGACTCCTCCACAAAATATCACTGACCTTGGAGGGTCACTGAATCCTAGAATCATTAAGGTTGGAAAAGATCTTTAAGATCATCTAGTCCAACCATTGACCTAGCATGATCACCATTAAACCACACCCTCACGTTCTGTATCCACAGGTTTTCTGAACACTTCCAGAGATGGTGACTCCACCACTTGTCTGAGCAGCCTGTTCTAATAATTGAGAATTCTTTCTACGGAGAAATTTTTTCCAATATCTAATGTAAAACCTCCACAGTTTACTATCCATAGGCCCCCTTCTTGGCTGTGGACCCAAGGAGAAATCAGATATTTTTGTCTGTCAGAAAGTGTCAGGGGTATGACAGATGAGGGCCAGAACTGACGACATGCATACATGGAAAAGTGATTTGGTAATTTTAATGCCCTTTTTTCACTCAGGTTGAAGAACTCAAACTTTGTAGTTGACTGTTTTGTTTTGTGCTGGAGTGGACATACTAGGGATTGAGGATGGACACCCTGAGTAAGCCAAGGAGGGACTGGTGTTGGTCTGCCAAAAAGAATCTGCTGTACACTGGTGAACAGTTCCATATGGAACTCCCTTCTCCTCTGCCAAAGTACAAGATATCTTCTCACCACCACTTCAGGAGGAAAGTGACTTCTGCTACATGACTAGGTTTTTTTGTCTTTTCAGCTATATCACATTTCCTTCACCTACAACATGCTTTTTTATTTTTCTGTGAGGCTTCTGTAAATTTTACATTAAAAATATATTTAATTTTCCTTCCATATATAAAACAGCTGAAAATAATTATTACAGCTTCTATTATTTGTACTACCAAATGAAAAATTTCCCCTTAAGTTCCCAGTAAGTGTGATAGTTCTTGATGTTAATGCTTGGCAACAAAGGTTTTGAGAATAGGATATTGCTGTCTGGTGAGTGAATGGGAGCTTCTGGAAAGATACTGCAGACTCATTGTCAATGCCTGCAAACATTTCCTTGGCTTAATAATTTTTTAACCAATTTATTTCCTGGGTGTTGCTGCTTTTTCAGTTAGGTATGCAAAACAAGGATGAATTATTAAAATGTTTTAACAGTGCTATCCATAGGCTTTCTGCATCTATTAATAGGAACAGATGCATTGCAAATGAAGTTTGAGAAAAGTCGTATGAGCTATGAAACAGAGAAGTCTTTTAATTAATTGTAAATTTTTCTTAGCTGTGTTTAGATGATACTTTTTTGTAGGGTCTCAATAACTCAAGTAAATAGAGATAAAATGCGTGACTGCACTTCTACATGTATAAAATGCTGTATTTGCTGTGACTGCAAATAATTCTCCTAGTTTTTTTTCTTACTTCCCTTTGAGAAGAACCAATTTTTTAATGCTGTGACATGGTTCACAAGAAGGGCATTACCTTCAAGCTGGTGACATAATTCACTTGCCTAAGGTCTTAGTATTTCTTGCCAAATAAAAAACATTTACTCCTGTACAATTTTAAGAGAGATGAAGATTACAAATTTTTCATTTTTCAGTATCAAGAAGGAGATGCTGCTCATGCAGGGAACACATAAATTTTAAAGAAATGAACCATGATGACATTAACCTAGTCATCCATTGCTACTGCTGAACTGAAGACCTGGACCAAAACTCACTATTTGGTCCTTTCATGCTACTTTTGCAGGGACAGTTGTTCATTCAGTTAGGTTTCAAAGGAAAAAAAAAACCCGTGAGTTAGGGTCTTCTAAAGCAGTATACGTGCCTGCATAAAGGCATGCACACTGCTGCATCTGTCTATTGCCAAAGAAGTAGGGATTAAGTATTGTGGAGACCCATTTTCTCTTCTTATTTTTCAGTCAAATTTTATGTTATGTTCTGATTGAAAGAAACATTCTGCCTTCTTAACTGAAGTTAATGAGTTTGTGCAAAACTTTGTTTCATTCTGAAAGCTTTGATAAAAAGAAAACACAAAAGATTCTTCCAGGGATTTATGAATTTGTGGTGCTAGAAACTCAGATTCTCCCCATAACTGAGATGACAGCCAGGTCCACACTGGTGTGTAAATACAGCCCTGCAATTGCAGGACCTGAGTGTGTTGTCTGCAGAGTATTGCAAAATGCCCAAGAAGTGGTCTAGACACACAGATGTTTCTTCTAAAACATCATTCTGAGTCTAGATTCCTCTAAGCATGCGACACACAAACATTTTGGGTCTAAATCATGACAAGGCTGGAATAGCATGTATTACAGAGGGATTACATCTTTTGCTGGGTATTTTCTGACCTAGAGCAATCTCCTGTGCTCTTCCTGCACCAAAAGTACTCATGGGCACCCAGGAATAGCCTGGGGAGGGGTCTCTGCTTGTTCTACCATCAGTTTATCATGCAGGTTGTGGAGCTCCTCCCAACACCCTTGTGACTGTGAATACTTTGAAATACTACGCCTGGCATGACAAAGGTTCACCTTTTTGTTTCATCCAAGTTGCTCAATGAGTGTTACATAGCTGTCCTTGTCCTGCTGGATGAGGGAGCGTTTCTAGGAGCTCATGGCAGCATAGACACACGAAGTGCAGAATGACTTGTTTTATGACTTGTACCAGTTAGTGAGAGTGATGCATGCAATTTCAATCTTATCTCAATCTCTTTGGGTTATTGCAAAGTACCTTTTCTGAGAGCTCTGAAAAAGCTGGAGTCTGCAGTGTTCATTTTATTAATCCTTTCCTTAGGAGCTAATTGAACTGGGAAAGGCTGATGGCTTTGTTGAGCACTCTGCACCAGAATGCAGACTGTTGAGCAGGGACCACATAGTGATGTGGCTTGGTGAGTCAAGAGTCAGTGTTGCAAGTGACTAGTGGGCTTTTTTAATCATAATTTATGAAATTAATACAGCCATAACACAAAGGTAATACCTACACTGAGATGGGTGATTTTGCACAGCTACCTAAACCTGCCTGCAAGATGCTTGGAAACTTCTTTTCAAAGCAGACAGCAAGATTTTTAAACAGCTTGTGGATCCAAGTTGCTTGTCAGACTGAAAGTTCTAGGAAGTGAGAAAATACATACAGTAAAATGAGATAAATCTGTAATATATGAGCTTACAAAAAATTATGACCAAAAAGCTACATTTGTGAAGGAAATTATTTTGAGATATCTGTGTAATCTGGAGTTTCAGAGATGAAAGAAAAGAGGTGGAAATTAATCCAACCTTTAATGCAGCCTCTGGTCGTAACCTCTTTTTATCTAACACAAATGAAAACATACCATTGTCTAGTGAGCCAGGGAGCTCCAGGACACAGAGGCATATCAGGTATTTTACAGGACTTTCAGCATTACAGAATTTTGTATTAAAGGTAACATCTGAAGATTACTTTTTGTTTTATGAGTTAGTGTGAGTTCTTAAGCTCTTCTGGATGAGCTGACTTTGTCCTTTCCTTCAGGAAGTCATAGACCCAGGAACTATTGCATCCATCTGTAGGTGAATTTAGTTTGTTTTGTCATTAATGCAAAGTCTCTTTGCACTTAAAAGTTCAATGTCACTTTTAGCCCTTTAGAACAAATTCCCTCCTATGGGAAATGAAAACCTTTTTAACTGCGTTCCCCACAAATTCCCACTTAGCTTTCTTTGACCTCACTTCTACTCCATTCCTGCACCAACTGGGTGATGAGTGAGCTCTTTTCCAGCATGTTCCAAGTTGTGCACAATATAAAATTCTTTACCCAGAAATGTTAAGTGCGCACCCACATTGCCATGTGCCATGTTAGTTTTGGCAAAACTATACAGACCTTTTGGGATGTAGCTATTGCAACACTGCTGAAAAAAGAAAAGAATGTTTGATGTAACGCCACCTGGGCCACTGAGCTTTTATTGTGAAATGTGATTCCATCAATTAAAGACACGATCTAAAGGAAGATGTGTTAGTACTTATATTTAAATACACACTCTTCCTTGCTCTTTTCCTGTAGCAACTTCAAAAATGCCTTCCATTTCCAAGGTCTCTACCTATAGGCTGTCATTAACAAGAGTTGAGAAAATAAATATTGATGGATCAGGATGAGTAAACTTTGAAGTCCAGGCACTGGTGACTAAGTACTTAAAACAACAAAAATGTCCGCAGCTTCCTGATTTGTGAAATATCTCAAAGCACAAAGACACAAAAAGAGGGAAAAGGAGCTCTTTCTACCTCCTTTTGTTTACTCATCCAGGATGGTCTCTGCTGGCTAGGTTTGTAGGCACAGGAGTACCTGGGTACTTATCACACACACAGAGTCTAATTATTCTTGGCACTTTTTTTTAGACTCTGGTGTGAATGAGCAAGCTTTCTCTCTCCTCACTGATAACTGAGGCTTACTGGCTGCTGTCCAGGACTTTTGGAGGAAGTGGTTTTATGAGACACCTGGTTTCCTGCCCAACACTCTGGCAGGACTCCAGTCCTTGCAATTGAATCTCCAAGATGTATTTGTAAAGAAAATTCTCACTTTTATTCTAGCACTGCATTTGCTTTGATTTCTGCTTGTCATTAGGTTTGCTGCATGTGGTGGAAATTTGTCAAACATTTAATGTAATTTCCTTCAGTGCTGGCTTATACCTCTCTGTGATTTTAGCCTCCCCCACTAGTATTCCAGCTGGACATCAAGGGCTTCTTCTTTGGTTTTCTTGTCTTAATTAATTTTAAACTCTACCTTGCTTGCTATTTTTGCTCTGTTGACATCTTTTTAGCATTTCCACAATAGTGCTGGGTAGCAGAAATTTCTTAGTAAAATACCGGCCTTGATGGTGAAATATAGATATTGCTGGTTACGCCATTTTTTATTGGTGTCATTACAAGAAATAACATTAAAAAGCAGCAGAAGAATGCAGCCCAGGTTTGTCTTAGAGTAAAGGCTGCTCTGGGGTTGCATTGCACCTCTCAGCCTGCACACAGAGGGTGATTGAAACCAGGACTCTTTATGGAAGGGTGATGGCTGGTGCTGCTTTGAGAGCACTGGGGTGTGCGTGCTCCCTGCAGAGGGGACAGGCATTCCCCACAGGGATGTCTCAGTGCTGGGTGTCCCATTTTCTTAGATGCAGTGCAGGATTTAAAGTTAGACAAATAAAAGAAGTGTAAGGGTAAAATTTACCATTACTGAAAAATGTTTTTCTGAATTGCAATTCTGTGAAACTCAGTGAGTTAAAATGTTTCTCTAACCAAGTAACATGCTAGGCTTTCTACTGAACAGACCAATAATAATTGGATTTCCATGAAAAGAATTATTTAATATAAATGCATCCTTGTAGTGAGAGGCTCTTCAGTGCTTTATATTTCATTACCAAAAGAAAGGACATTTCAGGAAGGATGTATTATATTAGCACATGATGAACAGAAATAATGTCATACTGTTTCTAAGGTAAGACTGAATTCAGGAGTAAAGTTGATTTGCAAATACACAAACTTCAGAACATATGATGTTTTACAGAGTTTTCCCTAGATAATGCAGGAAATAGCAAGTTGGAAACCTTATGCATCTCCACGGTAGCAGGCAGTTGCTCATCTTCATGAGTTTCAACATCTCTGACACAAGTACTTTTCCAGGAAAAATTGATGTGCCTGAAATGCGTATTGACTTCCATTAATTAAGTGCTCTGACAAGCTCAGTGAACCAATGACGCCAATGACAGCGCCAAAACTTAAGGATGTTTAGGGATCAAATCTATGGATTGCATAAAACCAAAAAATATTATGCTAGTATATTTGGACTTAGATTGAGTGCTGAGCTTAAAAATTCTTGATGTGACTATTCACTGCCTTCCTCATACCTTCAGCACAATCTTTACACCATCTTTAATGTCTATATAGGTAGCATGTATGTAACTATATATTAAGATATTAATATATATTTTATCTCTTTTATTATAACCATTTACTAATATATATATTAGTTGAATCACATGACAACATAAGTTCAAAGTCCTTGGAAAACATGCATCATTATCAATTTCAAGTAGTAATAATAAAATAGTCTATGTCTGTGCCTTTGCAAATGTGCTCATTTCTGTGCAGTGGTGTCCAGATGGGTAGAGTTTTTAACAAATTAGAGACTTCCTTGCTTTGTACCTTCCATCTAGAAATGTTATGTTGTCAAGCTTAGGAAACATCCCCAAAATAAGTTTGTTTTCTTCAAACAAAACCTGCTTTCTTCCCAAATCCCCGAACTTGGAAAACAAAACAAAGTATGGGTCCAGTGATCAAAGATATCGTGAGACTACAGATTTTCTCTTCTTCCCATACATATCTTCCTCTTTGATTACTATGTTTCTTTCCACTTGAACAGGACCAATATTAATTTAATTAATTTATAGGGTCAGGTAAAGAGACTCTGGAATTATGGAGTCTGTAGCTCCCTGCCCCTTAAGAAAAGTTTTACAATGGAAAATAATCACTACTTGGTGATTTTCTCAGTTTTGTCCTGAATAACATCAGTCAGTCCAAGTTCCCCTTCAGCTGTTTTGTTTCTCTGTTGTCATGGGCACTACAACTCCCCAGGACTGCCCTTAGGAGTCAGAAAAACAGCTTAATCTTCCCAAACTAATGAACATGTTGTTACCAGTACATCATGTAATAATTCCAACTCTCCACACTGAGATTGTTTATAAGCATTTACTGATATGAGGTGCTGCTTTCTGGTCTCTTTCTTCTAGTAAAAGACCAAAGAAACCAGCTGTGGAAATGATACTTGAATGTGATTTGGGAGATAAAGGTCTGATGAGGAAAGTTGTTCTGGAGAATATCTACTGTGGGATGAGTGGAAAGCCTCCCTCATATGGAAACAGTTCAGAAGAGTTGATTTTAGCCCAGGAAGAACAGTCAGCAGGGAACTTATCCTTCTGAAGAAGGTAAAAGATCTAAAGAGGAGGTTGGAGTAAAACACAGCCCTGGATCGAGCCTCCATGAAGCAGATACACATTTCTTGAGCTCTAACAACAGAATTAACTGATTTTTCTATGGTGCTGCTTTTTTTATTAAACTATTATTCTGTGTGAAGACCTACAATACCAGTGCAGAAGCAAAAATAACCTACATCTAATTTATTATACACAACTCTGGCACAGGCCACAAGACCGGCTTAGTCCTGAGCAGCACTTCAAACTCAAAAAGCCCCGTATCTGCAGCTGGAAGTTGCACAAGCCCCTCAAAACCAGAATTTCAGACCCACACTGTTTTGGCATAGGATGAGAGAGTGTTTAGTAAGGAAGAGTAGGAACATTGTCACAACAAGCCAGGCCACCTGGTCTTTTAGACAGGATTGTACTCTGTGGGATGTTTTTCCCATGGATTCCGCTCTCTTGCAGACTCAATCAGGTGGCAAGTTGGGTGGGTCCATGGAGAAAACAGTTCATGCCTCTATTCTGAGTTAAAACTGAAAGGGTAGTGCTAAAAAGAGCAATGTTTCTGGATACAATTGCTTCACTTATTCACAGTAACTAATGTTTGTGAGGCCTATTCATAGCAAAAATAAAAAAAGAGAAAATAAAAGAAGAAAAAGGAAAGAAAAGGAAAGACAAGGAAAGACAAGGAAAGAAAAAGAAAAGAAAAGAAAAGAAAAGAAAAGAAAAGAAAAGAAAAGAAAAGAAAAGAAAAGAAAAGAAAAGAAAAGAAAAGAAAAGAAAAGAAAAGAAAAGAAAAGAAAAGAAAAGAAAAGAAAAGAAAAGAAAAGAAAAGAAAAGAAAAGAAAAGAAAAGAAAAGAAAAGAAAAGAAAAAGATAAGATTGTGGGTAACAGTGGACAAGAATCAGTTAACTTATTTTGCTTTGCTGCAAGGTAGAGAGATTTACAGATTATTTTTAAAGCAGAGGCAGTGCTGCATGCAGCACTGGAAAGTAAAGGGTTCTTTCCTTTAATCTCTTTACCAGTTGCAGATTAACTTTATGCTTTTCCATCTTGCCCTAGTGATGGCTTAAATCTATGGTAGAAGAGGTGAAAGACTTATGTATTATAAAATGTTAGTAACTTTTAAAATAAACTTATTTTTCTTTTTCTTTTTGTATTTGTTTTGCGAACATGGAACACCTGTGAATTCATCTTTCTTCAAAAATGAACCTAGTGTAAAAAGTTGGTGGTATGCATTATCTACAAGTGAACAATCACTACAGAATTAGAGGGAAAGCAACTGCTTCATCCTTTATCAGAAATCATTCGTCAGTGTTAAAATATAATGTAGTTTCCACCAGGTTTTTAGAAGAAGTCTGAACTGAGCACAACATAGGTTCACATTTTCAAGTAGTCAGTTCACATTAAGAAGCTAAGAGGTGAATCAGAACTTCCTGTAATGATTAATGGATAACAGAGAGCTCTGGTTCTCAATTAGATTGCTCTTTTATGCTCCTTTTCTTCTCTCTCTGATTAATGACAGTTTCCTGAAAACATTACTTTCTTCTTGGAAATTCAAGAGATGACTGGTCACCAACATCACATGAGATTGTTGTCACATCATGCTGTACTTTCAGCTCCTAGGCTGCATTAATATTCAGAAAAGTTAAGCTTAATTCTCTAATTTTACACTCCACACTTATTTATGTCATTTTTACCTAGAACCTCTTAGAGCTACTGAAAACACTTGTTTGTAAGGTAAGGACTGTAAGTCTGGCAGAATTATTAATTTCAAAATAGCTTGGAACTCTAAGGCAAAGAGTCCACTTTCTCTGTTTCTGTTAATGATTTACATTTCTGCTTGAAGATTCAATAGTATTATCTATACATCTTGCTCTGTTAACCTGTCCTGGAAATTGTCCTTCTTATACTCCCAAATTCTTTTTTTCTCTTGTCTACACACATTCTGTCTGTACTCAAACATGCTTGCTTACTAACGCTCTTTCTCCCTGAACCCCCCTGGCTATCTGCTGTATTGCAATAGCTCTAGGTAAACCTTCCAAAAGTGAACAAGATTAATAAAATATGAATTAGTAATGATATTAAGGATCTTTCAGTCTTACATGAGCAACATTTTATGTAATCCTACTCACATTACAAAATTCTGATCGCTTTCATTTCACAGACAAGGAAAATGAGGCTGAGAGGGCCAGAGAGACACCCAGGATAGCACTGCCTGTCTGTGGCACAGCCAGGGTTTGTATCTGGGATTTCTTGGTATCAGGAAAATTTGGAGTTTGCTGAATTACCAGATATATTGCTGGCTGCAAGTGACTGGAGTAAACAAGTATATTTAGCGTTCAGAAATTTGTTAATATTGGGGTTTTTTTGCTTTTCATCACTTCTTGGCAGTCTCAGGAAGCAGATTCTGGAAAAAGGCTCATGCTAAACATTTTGGTTTTCATCAAAATGAAAGTGCTCTGTCTTTTGTGATAGCGCTCAAAAAAGGGACTCTGGTTCTCTTTTAAAACAATCTTTTTTTGATCTGGAAAGTGATACAGAGTAAATGATTCTTAAAACAGCCATGGGATGAGTAGCAGAGGGATGAAATCAGAACATAGGTTGTGCCTGCATATTAATCCTTTATTTTGGCCTTTGAAATCCAGAATGCTGCCTTGGGGTCTTTAAGACCCCTGAGAGTCCTAAGGAGCCATGTTCCCTAGGAAATGGATGTTACAGGGAACAGAAAGCAAAATGACCTTCAATTCACAGAACAAATAGGAAGCATTGAGTGTTTTTGTTCATTTTTTTGCAGTGAATATTTTCTGACCTAAATTATCTGTTGTCTGTATTATCCTGCATCTCCCTGAATACTATGAACATGTTCACATCCTTAGGTTTGTGCCTGGTCCATTATGCCCAATATGCCCAACTATCTACTTTTAGTTTCTTCATCCCAGACATCATAATCATTATTCCTTTTCAGAGGAATACGAAGAAAAGATAGTCTCAGGAAATATCCACTGCCATACCAGTGTAATGGCCAGGACCTTTCTAAAAGTAATCTTGTGTAGCTTTTACTTGTTGGAATAAATTTTCCCTCGCATTTGTACTTCCCTTCTTCTGTGGGATACTGAGATTCAAATGAGTAAGCTCAGAGCTGTGTCCCTGCAGTATGCTGCTGTGCTGTGTAACTACATTGTGCTGCTCAGAGGAGGGAAGAGCTTCAGTGTCTGCTGTCTTATTATTATTACTACATTATAGATGTCAAGGTTTATCTGATAATTTCTGAAACACATAGAAGTCTGTCATTGGCAAAAAAAAATTATGGGCCTTAATGAAAAGAGTCTGTCTAAAGGGAGACTGGTCATGTGATCCACAGCTATCAGAGATAAGTCACGTCTGTGAGTTAGATCCATGCAGCCCTTTTATTCCTGGTGGTATGAATACTTCCAGAATATGTCATCCCTCACACCCCTGTGAAGCACTGCAGTTGGTGCTGTAACCAAGGAGGGTCCCTAAGGCAGAGAGAGTGTGCATTCCATGGTGAGTGGTGGGCAGTGGGAAGAGACTGTCCTGCCTCTGATGGCTCAGTGTGCCCGTGGGAAGAGCCTGGGCACCTCCAGTATTCGGGCCACGCTGCCAAGGGCTCTCCCACAAACCCTGCAGAAGCAGTATGCAACATACTGGTGAGGACATGGATGCAGCATTATATGTCTTGGAATGAACCAAGTGGATTTGCACCACAACTAGGCTATAACACTTTTGGAAAAAATTATTCTGCTCCAAGAAATGCTAGGTTTCCAGAGAGGAAGGAAAACAAATTGTGCGTGCAAGGTAGAACAAGAAGAAATAATTTGATACAGTCAAATTGTTTCAAAAAATTGAAACAGTGTTTCATTCATTTGAATGCTGTTCATGTGATGAGGTAAAGGTCTAAAAATATTTAAAGTTCTGTGTCAGAGATGGGATTTTATTTTTACTGATTTTTATATTTTCAAATATATTTGAAATAGATAGTTCCTTTGCTTATCAGGGGATAAACCTTAGCAATGAAATACTGGATTTGGGGGTACACCTAGGAACTTCTGTGTCAGAACTCTCAGTTCAGCACATCCAAAAGAACAAATTCCATTAACAACTCCATGTACAAGATTAATTAATATCACTGAATAACTTGTTCTTATATTACATCACAGAATCACAGAATGGGTTGGGTTGGAAGGGACCTTAAATATCATCTCATTCCAGTTGCCTGCCATGGACACGGACAGGGACAGACATGCATTTTGACTAGACCAGGTTGCTCAGAGCTCCATCCAACCTGGCCTTAAACACTGCCAGGGATGGGGCAACCACAGGTTCTCTGGGCAAGTGGATTTCAAGAGCATTTGATCTTTCTTTGTCCCTTTTAAAAAATATATATGCCATGGGATTAGAGGTGGGAGCAATTGTGCCACTGCAAAGTAAATTAAGGTATGCATTCACAGTGTGCCAGCTACTCCTTGCTAGCTGCTCCTGTATGTGTTCCTACAACATAGTAATTGTTCAGGAATTAATGGCTCAGAGGAATAGGTGAAGCACCTTTCATTTAGTGAACAGTGTTGCCAGGCAGAAGCATGAACCAAGGCCATTCTTTGAGCTAGTGAAGCCACTGAGAACTGCTATCACAGCTGATATTGCAGGATCTTGTTCAGTTACTTTTAAGTCTTGATTTCTTAATGGATCACTTCCATTTTTAGTAATGCTCTCCTTCCTTCTTAGACCAGGTCCCATTAATATGCAGGAAGTAGAGGATCACACTGTAATAGCTGGAGAGACCTCAGTTTCCAAACAGGGGAAAATGAAATTCCCTTGCATGCTAAATAAAGACAGAAGCCACAGGGTTCTGCACCACAGTCTCTTAGGCTCACTTGTGAACCACTGGTTTTGCCAAGGCATGCCCTTCAAATAGCAGCTCACACTGAAATAAATTTCCCCAGGTGGAGGACTCAAATCTGAAACATAAAAGTGCAAGGCTAGAAAAAAACCTTCTAGGAATCATGCAAGTTGATGTGTAACCTGACAGATAATTTTTTTTTTCAAAGAAAGCCATTCACTATAGCAATCTTTGTCACTGTGTTTCATTACCATATTTAAATACCCTTTTTCTACTCTCCTGTGCTCTAACTTAAGCCTATTTTTCTCCTGGCAGTTGTCACAGTGGACACCCATAACAGATGATGACCAACAGTTACATGATTCTAATTTACGATGTTCTGAGATGGCTACTTGTAGTAGAAAAATAAGAAAAGTAGTATTTAAAAATATCACATGTTTAATTTCAAACCTCCATAACTCCAGATCCTTTATCATTACACTGATGACCAACCATTAATTGTGTGTTTCAAGCTTGTGCATTTAATTTCTTTAACTTCAGGCCCTTGCAATAAACTCTTTGCTGAGCTTTTTCACACTGACTTTTAATGACCTCACCTGTTTCTTGGGATAATTTTGAGCTCTGGTCCTGACTTTGAGAAAGCTTACATTCCTCCTGTGGTCTTTTTTTTTTTTTGGAAACTGTGACAAACACTGAGTAGGACTGCATCACACAAGGTGTTAATGAAAGCTGACATGACAAGATGCAGTACCAGCCACTATCAGACCTGCTCATCCATATGCCTGTGCCATACAGATTTCTGCAACCTGAACTCTTCAGTGTCAAGCAATGTGCAGACCCTAAATAAAAAAACTTTGTAGACTGAAAGAACTTGCTTTTTATGTAGGAAAAAACCCAACACACTGATGAAACAAACTACAAGGGTAACACAGTATGAATTTTCAGACTGTAAAATGTTTTCCAAACAATTGCATGCTTTGTAGGGAGAATGCTGCTTAATGAGGAGATTTGAAATTATGTGGCTGCTCCACTTGAGAAATGGCAGTGAGAGCAGAAAGACATTTTCATATGGAAAAAGTTTTCTATCCATTTCTGTCATGGTGCAAAAGAAAATATGCTCACTTAGCAAGGAGAAGAATTATATTCTCCTTGAGGGAAAAAAAAAAAATCAGGACAGGGTGTGCCAGCTATGGTCTTTGTTATGTGAAAAAGAACAGAAATTTCTCTGCAGGTCTTGAATAGAAAACATGATGAAATATTAAACATTCATTGCTGGAACTTGTTAAGATTTTAGAGAAGGAAAATAAGTGATAAATGTAAAGATTTTCAGTCTCATTTTAGCTCTGGAGTTTGTTTTGCGTATCTAGTTTGAGAGGAAGAAAAATAGTCATGGGTTTGACAAACAACTTCTCATGCCAAAGTGTACCTGCATCCTTTTTCTGTAGGTTTGGGAAATGTAATTTGTTGAATTCTAGCAAAATGCATAGCATGGAATTAATAGCTTTTGCAGTATTGCAATACAAAATAAAATCCTGTCCCTGCATTCTGAATTCTGGCACAAAGTCCCATAATTCAAGAGAAGCTGAGTGGCTCACTCATCCATACTCATCCAGGGCTATATATGGCCCTGGACATAAAAACAAAAGAGCATTTGGGATAGGTATGTATGCATAACAAATAACAAATGTTACTACTATACTGCTGAGATCCACCAGTCCAATATAATATTAGATTTGGGGATGTTGCCCTGTGAATCAGGAGAATTACTCAGTGTGAACAACAGAGTGAAGTCCAGATCATGACAGGGGAAAACACTACTGTTATAGTAGCTATTATTTTTGCTGGAATGAACCACATGAAGAGACAATGACAGTATTATTGAAAATGATGCATAGGCTATGTTGGATTAAATGTTCTGCTTGAGAATTGCTTGTTTTCCTGACTCAAGTTCTTCACATTTCCTGGATAATGCAGCACATTGCATGAGGCATTCTGTCTTATGCAACTTCATGTCACATTACACAGCTGATGCAGCCTTATGTAATTATGCTGGCATATGCTGAAAGTTAAACAAGAGGAAACACGTGTTTCTAAATATTGTAGTAGAAATAATCTTCCTTTTTTCCTGCAGTTGTGTTGGTTGGCAGAGAACAAAGATCTAGACTTTGTGATGACAAAGCTGTAAGATGTGGGAAGTGATGACATTGGGCTGACTGGTAAATTATGCATTCATGGCCAGACTGAAGCAGGGGAATGCTTTACCCAGTAGTGTTGAGAGATCAGTACCACTGAGTCTACTGTTGTCTTTCCAAGTCCCATAAAAGGGAAAAAATTCCTACTTGCTAGGCAGGACCTCAGTGCCTGTGTTTGACCCAGGGCCCTATTTTAAGACCATGCATTATAAAAGCTCATTTGATTACCAAATTAGTTACATTTCTGTAGAAGAACATACTCTGCATGTGTCTAAGTATTTCTGTACTACATATGCTTTCTGCCACCGTCTGTTCCCTTGACTGTCTTTCATTCCTGACCACTTACTGGCTTTCTCTGGAACACCTGACAATAGGTGCTTCTGCCTTTGTTCTCTTTCATACAGAAAAAAAAATTGCTGAAGTTAGAAGACAAGCAATTTTCTTACAGCAGCAACAAACTGTTCTATAATCTTTTCCCCTTCATATCCACCCCCCTCCTTATCGCTCTTAGATATGGATGTTCCAGTAGAAAAGAAGGAAGTTATGTGACTTTCTCATTCAAGAGGCTAAGTGAAATGCAGGACATCAATCAAGAAATTAATCTGAATGATTATTGGAGAAGGTATTCAGTCATACATCATGTGAGGTGTTGTTTTTCACAGTTTGCAATATCAATGACCCAGGTACTTCATAAAAGTACTGATGAAAGTTAATTCCAGTATTTTTTCTAGAGAATTCTATTTTGGGATTCACTTACCCAGCTGGGGAAGGACATATGAAACTAAATTATAATATAAAGGCTAAATTAGTGTTGTGCTGTGTGGTTTGTGATGTGAAGCCTCAGGGCTGCATACCTTTCTTTGAAAGGGTACATTATAGCCTGACATTTTTAGTCACTTGGGTTTGTGGAGTTCTCAAACACGCTACATACAAGGAAACAGCAAGTTACATAACTAAATCTCAGGAGTCAGTGGTATATAATACACAGGCATCCCACAAAGATCCCTTTCAGGGCCGGATATTTCAGGGTCAGGTACATATGGCTGCCGGGATTCAGCTCAGGCAGGGAGTCATAGGACTTCCATGCCATACAAATTTCAGGCAGCCTGTATTTAGGCCAGCCTTTGATAGAATAATGTGAGAATTGTTTGTGAGCTTGCTTCAAACAGGTGTAAACAGACGTATTAGGAATAGGTATGTTACTTTCCCCTTTCAGCATAAC
Source organism: Fringilla coelebs (assembly GCF_963513975.1). NCBI lineage: Eukaryota > Metazoa > Chordata > Aves > Passeriformes > Fringillidae > Fringilla > Fringilla coelebs. Next base: position 41,670,850 of record NC_140031.1, read on the forward strand.
AATGCTTGTTTGCAAGTTCTTCTTCATCTTGTTTTCATAAAATCTTCCCTGCTGTATCTATAGCTCTAAATTATGTGTTGATACCTATTTACCCCAAGTGCTCTTTCTACTTCTCCTCCAGCTGCTCATCTTGCAAAACATTTAACTCCACAGTGCTTCTTATGACAGCAGCCTTGAGACAGGGAGTATCCCAGGTTGTGGAAGGACTGTGGCCCCCTCTCCCACTGTGCTGCCTGGCATGCAGCTGCCAGCTTTCCTCTCCCACTTAACCAAAGATATATGTTTAGTAGCTCAAATCTCACTGAAAAATGCCTAAGAATAATGCCAAAATCGAAATATTTCTTTAAGAGGGCACTCTTCCTGGATAAGGGATCCCTGCTATACCCCTGCATCCCAACTCTTAACTCCTTAGTCCTCTCTCAGTGCTATTCTTTCCTTTCTGCTGGAATACCCAAAAAAGTCATACTGCTAGGCTCCCCTCTGAGGGCACTGTTAACAAATTGGGACAGAAAGCCTGCATAAAGCATTGTCAAAATCAAAATTTCTGTCTTGTATGAAGCAGGATTGAATTTCCATACAAAACAAAGGGGATCAGGTGTACCCTCAGCAAATCTGCAGCTACACGAGTGGTGCAGTCACACCTGAAGGATGGGATGCCATCAGAGTACCACAGTTCCACAGGAACTGTGGAAAGGTGACATACAGAGCCAAAGAGCACAAACCTTTTTGCCATCTTCAGACAAACCTGATTTTGGGCTGCCCACAATAGTCCCTGCTTACCCTAGATTGCACAGGGACGTGCCCTTGGGCCTCCCAGCTCACCTCTGCAGATCCTGCTGCAGAGGATGTGCAGAGGTGAGCTGGGAGGCCAACTTGAGAAGGCTTGGAAAGGCTTGAGAAGCGGGCCTAAGTGAATATTATTAAGTTTAAGAAGACTGAGTGCAAGGGGCTGCTGCACCTGATTTAGGGCAAGCCCTAAATCAGGTGCAGTCCAGGCTGGGGGATGAACAGATGGAGAGCAGCCCTGCCCAGAAGGACTTGGGGGTGCTGGTGGGTGAGAGGCTGGAGATGACCCAGCCATGGGCACTGCCAGCCCAGAAAGCCAAACGTGTCCTGGGCTGCATCCAGAGCAGCATGGGCAGCAGGGCCAGGGAGGGGATTCTGCCCCTCTGCTCTGCTCTGGTCAGAGTCCACCTGGAACCTGCATCCAGCTCTGGGGTCCCAGCACAGGGAGGACATGGAACTGTTGGAGAGAGTCTAGAGAAGGCCACCAAGATGGAGCACTTCTCCTACAAGGAGAGACTGAGAGAGTTGGGATTGTTCAGCCTGGAAGAAAGAAGTCTTCAGGGTGATGTAATTGTGGCCTTCCAATTTCTGAAGGAAGCCTAAAAGAAACTTAGAGAGGGACTTTTTAGAAGAGGATATAGTGACAAGACAAGGGGAAATGGCTTTAACTTGAAGGAGGGTAGCTTTCAATTAGGTATTAGGAAAAAGTTCTTTACTGTGAGGGTGGTGAGGCACTGGAACAGTTTGCCTAGAGAAGCTGTGGATGGCCGATCCCTGGAGGCGTTCAAGGTCAGACTGGATAGTGTCCTGAGCAACAGGTCACCTTTCACGTGGTCCAGTGAAAGGTGCCCCTAACCTCAGCAGGGAGATTGGAACTAGATGACTTTTAAGGTCCGTTTCGACCCAGACGGTTCTATGATTCTATGAAAAAGTGGAAAAAAAAATGTTACTGTGAAACAAAAAGTTCTGAATGAGTGATTCATAATTTAAATGCTTCACTTACATCTGTTGAAAGTGTAACAACACATTTCGAGTAATTTCAAAAATTAAACTACACTTTCTAAGAGATTTCTTTTCTCTCAGTTGTTTCTGTTCACGTGTCTTGTGTCCTAATTTCTCCCATGAGCTGGATTGTCTGTAAAGCTGCATTTCCCCAGGTTCCAAGAGGCTTTGTCTCCCATGTTGGTTGATGTTTATGAACGTTTCTGATTTTCTCAAAATGGCACTTTCTCTTAAAAACAGAATTCCTGTTTGTGTCTACTAGTCACCCTCTCAGGCACTTTCAGAGTCTTTACCCACAGCCTTTTCCACCCTTCTCTCTCAGTGCCTCTTAGTCTTGTGAACAGTTTAGTCAGAGGCTGTATCTTGCTAAACCCCAACAGTCACGTATCTACTGCCTGAAGGAGGAAATCACATCTCCCTCCTACTGCTGTTATTGGGTGCTGCATTCAGTGTTCATACAGCAGCAGTTCATACAGTTCAACCACATACAGTTCAGTGTTCCACTAGCAGGTCTGAATGCTTTCACCTGCCTCTTAATTCAGAAAAAAGGGGCAATGGGTGTCTTTGAGGACTGAGGGTGCACATATTAGCAATAAAAATAAAGTTTGAGTCTCCCATTCCCTTCAATATTTCCACTTCAGCTTGATTTTTTTCCCCCCTGTTTACATCTGGTTTCCACTTAAGAGGACTGTAAAAAGAGGCTGGGTGTGTACCAAGCACGTATCCAGTTCTCTGGTAGTCCCCGACAGCCTGGAAACCCACAAGGCCAGTTCAGCTTTCTGTTCAGAGCCTGAACAAGTCAGCTTTGCTCAGGGACAGGGTGATGGAGCTATAGGTCTCTGTCCCTGAGCACCTGGGTGGGACAGGTTTAGTGTGCTACAGGCACTCAGTCACACTTAACCTCTGTCCCTGCCATCTCTGAATTCTTTGAGCATTGCCACAGCCTCATGCAAAGAAAGTCTCTCAGCAGGATATGCAGAGGTGAGCTGGGAGGCCCAAGGGCATGTCCCTGTGCCACCTGGGGTAGGCAGGGACTACTATGGGCAGCCCAAAATCAGGTTTGTCTGAAGATGGCAAAAAGGTTTGTGCTCTTTGGCTCTGTATGTCACCTGCCAGTGCAAATCTGCACTGTATGGTATTAATTTTATTTCTTAGGTTGGCATGTAGGACTTTTTTCCCCCCTGGTGTGCTGCCTTTGCTTGCAGCCAGGGACTTTACATCCAATAGCATCCCACTGTAGTTTGCAGGTGATGCCTGGGTCACCCAACACAACACAGAACTGGATTGGGAAACCCCCTTTGGTGGTATCTCTGCAATCACATCTGCTTGTGACATGTTGATAAACTGACTGCTTCTGCTTCTGGTATTTATCTGACATGTTTAGAACTGACAGATTTCTTGTTTCGTCTCCTTTTCCAGCTCTCAGAAATACATGGAAATCATTTTACTATCTGGCTCTGAAATTCCCACAGCTGCTTCTTATTACTCATTGTTTTCCTAAAAGTTATTTTTCAGATTGTATTTTATTTCATCGTATGATATTCATGCCAAATTCAAAAATAATTAACACTTTCACTCTGAAATAATTTGAAATAGATTCTGTTCTAGGTTTTGTTTCACAAATATTGTATGTCCAGTCTCCTGCAAAACCTCGTATAAATTTCAAGACATGTTCATCCTGACATCAACTGGAAATATTTCTATGTCCCATGTCTACAATGAACATTTTCATCTGATCACACAGGATTTAGTAAACCCATCTCCACAGGTCACAGGTGGGAAAAGTGACCTTATTTTTCTCCTCTATTTACTTTGCATTACAAAGAGACCTATAAATAAAATAAATAAAACCTGAAGCAGGCAGCTGTGTTCTCATCTCTATCTCTCTGGGCTCATTACTCTTTCACTCCATTAATTAACGTAACTAATTATAATTAGAGTAATTTTTAAATTATACTTAAAATAGTGCATCTGCCAGAATTCCTGAATCTCCAATGGCCTTGTCTTTACTTTGCTGATACCAAAAGTTGCTGTGCAGGCCAGGTAGTAGGCACCATTGGGTGCGTAATCCCTTATAACACTTCAGCAACATCTGGATGCAATATCATGGTGGTGTGGGAGCTCCTGGGGCTACTGCTGGCAGGCTTTTTCACACAAGCCCTTGGAGAGCCAGGTGGCCACATGAATACATCATGGTGTGGGCACTTTTGTTTGAAATTTAAGTTCATTTGATATACATAGTGTTTTGCAGAACTGGGTGATTTTCTTTCCTCTTGCAGCTGTTGCTCACTTATCCACCAGTGTTAGCTGCATTTCCACCAGCATTAGCTGCATCCTTGGGCCCCTAGGAGAGTTCCGTCATCTCTTGGGGTACTTCTCAAGACAGTAGTCGGAGCTGCTGTTTTTCTGGACACTAGCTTTCCCCACTTCTGGGTACATGCTGCTGGTTATCTCCAGCTTCACTTCAATTTCTCTTCTAGTTACATAGTGTTTAATTGAAGAAAAGGATCTGGAATGAGGATGGCCTACAAAATTCAGAGCAAAAATATGAATAGTCTGATTTGGAAAGGATCCAAGAGGATCACTGAGTTGGGATCCGATGCTCTTGCTTTGCCATTGTTCAATTCAAACACATTTTGCAAGCTGTTTTGCCAAATAATATTTATTTAGAAGCAGAAAAGGGAAATGTTCAGTGAACAGTTACACAGCTTCAGCAAGAACTGAGCAAAAGCTGGGTAGCAAAAGTCTGTCTTTTCCTTCAGAAAAAATGAATCTGATTCCTTCAGATCCTCTTCAAATACTGTGTCAAATCCTTTGAGATGTAGACAGTCTGTAGCTAAAACTGTTTTTAACAGTGAAAGAAAGAAAAAAATAATTGTGGAAGCAGGCCAGTATTTCAAGGGGTCATATTCTGCCTCAATCCGCAGAAATGGGTACAGATCTGTTTGTGACCTCCATGTCTGTCTGACAGTGGAACATGCAATGAACAGATGTGATCTTCTATTTAGGACATATACTTTAGAGGGCAAATTTTAAACAATGGTCTCTTTTTTTTCAGCTGCAAATGTGGCTATCAGGAATTGCAGAATTTTGACAAGCACAAGACATTTAAGTATGCGATTGTCCCTGCTGGCAAAGTATTCAGACACTTAAATTATAGGAATTACTTCATAGTTATTAGTGGATGCAGTAGTGGATAGGTAATGCCTGATTAAAACCAAGATTCTGAGATTTTATTTTGACTGCATTTGATCATGGAAGGTTCTGTCTCATTTTTACTGATCCCATGCTATCCACACTAGCTAGAGTTCTGGTAAACATATTGAAAAATAAGCATTATGTAAGCCATGGCATCAAACAACTGACAAACTTGAACCTACACCATTGCCCTTGTCTTGCAGGAAAACTCAATTACTCTTAATGGCCAGTGAGCTGTATTTGTCTCTCAAGAAAGACATCCACAGAGAGAGGAGGGGAATGCACCCATGTGCATTAACAAAACTACAGGTAGCTCAGATATGATACCTGCATGGAGTTCCACAGACTTTCCCAAAATTCTCCTGGGATGGTTAAAGGATACCACTTCAGCAATATTCTGCTTCCTCATATTTACAAATTGGCTACAGCTAAAACCACCTTAAATCCATGTATTCCAAACCACAGTTGTATTTAGGTCTGTGTTTATTAATTGTCCTTACCGTATGGTACACCGACTTGGCTGTCTTCCTTCACTACTTTCCTGGTACCTTATCATTGTTAAATACAAAACATCCACTAAAGCTGGTGACTGCCCTGGTAACATTTCACAGAACTGTGTGGAATTCACACCAGAAAAAAACCCCAGTTGATTTATTCCAGAGAGGAATCACAGAATCATAGAATTGTCTGGAAGGGACCTTAAAGATCACCCCATTTCAATTCCCCTGCCACTGGACCCCACTGCCACAAGGGCACCGTCCAAGAGACCGGGTAACACAAAGCTCCATCCAACCTGGTCTTGGACACTTCCAGGGATGGGATATCCACTACTTCTCTGTACAATCTGTTCCTGTGCTTCATCCACCTCTTAGTGAAGAATTTCTTCCTAAATGAGAAGCAAAGTGATGTCACTGGCCACTCATCCTACTACACAGCAAGGTGCCACATGGCATTTGCTACACAGGCACATGGACACTTGCTGAGAGTGTCATGGTACTGTTCTTTATATGAATACCAGGAGAAACCAAGCAACCCTGTCCTCTGTGAGATTGCTTTTCTCTGAGGCATTGGTGGGTGCACTGTGTTCAGTAAGTATTGCTGGTTCCTTGCAGGTGGTCCTTTAAATAACAGCGCTGATATCTTTTGCTAGCAAATGGGATTCATCCTCCAGGTGAATGATGGGATGTTGCTCCCACGGACCTCAGTGCATAACCTCTACCAGTATATAATCCCCTTCCAGGGTGTTGAATAACGTGCATGCTCTATATACTCTAAGATTTATAATTCAATTTTAAAAGAGAAAGCAGGAGGGCTGTGAAAGAGTCCTCTCCGTTCTCCATGCCTCACCTAACTGATTTAATCCTCTTTAAACTGCATCTTATTTTTTGTCACTGACTAGTTCTTCCTAAGGATTTGCAAAATGTGTATTCTCTCTTGACTAGGACAGGTTGATGTGGTTGGAAACAACCTCTGGAGGTTTGTTAGTACAGTAAGTTCAATCAGTGCTAGCAAGATCAGCAGGAGGAAAGAAAAAACTCAAGGGAGGTAATGTTTTGGGTAGGTGTTAAAATAGTCTGATCTCTAGTGACTCATGGGTAGTGATGTGAAAATTTCCTACTCCTGAAGGTAGAAATAAACACAAATTAAAATAGCTTTTTATGAATGCAATGGTTTGTGATCTTAGGCACATAGTTCAGTGAATAAACACTATAAAGGAAAATAATGAATCTGAAGAATTCTTAACAAGTGAAATAAGATTGCACTGACAGACTACAGCTGTTTTAAGAAGAAGAGTAATGACCTACAAGATTCAGCTTAGTTTTCCCATTGCTAAATGTGGCCTGTGCTTTGTTTTGTGAGGACCGCACTGTTGCCCGGCTTTAACCTCCTTTATTGCTAAATAGAAGTATGAACATCATGGACACGTCAGAAACAGTATGAATATGTCAGAAATCAGTCTTGGTGTCCATTTGCTTGGCAGCCTAGCTCTTGAGTAGGATGTTTTATGCACAGAGAGTAGTGAGCTGTGTAACACACACTGAGTGGTACCCTGGCAGTTGCAGGGACATGGTGAGGGCTGGGAGCAATGGGAAGGCAGCTGCAGGGATGACAGGGGTTTTGCAGCAATTCAGCATCCCTCCTGTCCTGTCCTGGAGAAGATGTGCAACATGCATGGGAATAAGGAGTATTCAGTGGAGGGAACTACATCCTATTTTCCTTAACTTTCTCAGCAAATCTGTCAGTATTAAGGTTTTTTTTCTTTTGGTTTTCCTAACGATTTTATGCTATATTCATAGAACAAACGCAGTATCATGGAATGAGAGTAGTAATAAAGTGAAGTTATAGACAAGTTATAATTTTATTTTTCTTTAAAGAAATCTGATGTGTCTGTGGATTTTGATTCTTCACTTGACATGTTTCACGTAGTGTTACTGTTGCTCAGGTTACAGAACTCACAAGCCAAATAATACCTCGTCTTTTTTTTCTGTTAAATGTTTTGAGAAGAATTACATAGCTTTATAAGGAAGGCAAAGCTTAACTGACAGTCAGTAGCATTAACAGTGCAACATACCATATATATCAACAGTGCATAAAGTGCTATTTCAATTTAACTAGTTGCTGTAACAAAGTTTTGTTAATAGAAAGCAATCCTGTATAACTATGCGATTACAGTCAGGAGCTTGTCTGGATTTGGAGTTGCATTATTGGTCAGGCAAGAGTCTTAATGATGTTCAAAAAAGGAATAACTCCAAGCCTATTAAAAAACTGTCTAGGAGCCTTTTTGATTTCCAATACGTATTTGCTATGGCAGCTTTATGGAAACTGCTCTCAACCTGTGTCTAACAGCTTCTACCACCTGATTCCATCAGGTTTACACACCCAAGACAGCATGCACAAGGTTATGGACACACACACTCCAGTAATGTACGGAGCAGCAAGATAAAGCAGATGTGCCACAAGAAGTCTTAAGCTGCAAATGAGACTGCTTTATGATAAACACACTTTACATATAAAACAGAAAAACAGGCACCAGAACTTTTTTCCAGGGGACAGTGTAATTCATAAGTAATGAGCAGCAGAAAACTTAGATGAATGTGCGTGCCTGTGCTACGTGCCTTTGTCACCTACCTGTGTGCACATCTGCAAAATAAGCCCAGCTGATGTGTAGAGCAGGACAGGGCTCTGTCTCCATCCCCTCCTTGCGCTGTAGCATACCTTGCATAGATATGCCCATCTTACCTTCTCGTACTCCCTCCCACCCCATTTCTCACACATCTCTGTGGCACATTATAGAGCTTGTCCTGGATGTGAACTTAGCTACTTCCTGAAATAAAAGACTGCAGCAATTGAAGATGGTGAAGGATGTAGAGAGGAAGCCTTATGAGGAGCAGCTGAGATCACTTGACTTCTTTAGCCTGGAAAGAGGAGATGGAGGGGAGACCTCATTGCAGTCTACAATTTCATCATGATGGGAAGCAGAGGGGCAAGCACTGATCTCTTTCCTCTGCTGACCAGTGACAGGACTTGAGTGAATGGCATGAACCTGAGTCAGGAGAGTTTTGGGATTGATATTAGAAAAAGGCTCTTTCCCCAGAGGGTGACTGGGCACTGGAACAGGCTCCCCAGGGAAGTGGTCACAGCATCGGCCTGACAGAGTTCACTAAATACTTGGACAGTGCTCTCAAGCATATTCCTGGGGTGTTCTGTGTAGGGCCAGCAGATGGACTTTGCAGATCATAGAATATTCTAAATTGAAAGAGACTCACAAGGATCATCAGGTCCAGATGAAGTGAATGGTCCATACAGAGATCAAACCCACCACCCTGATGTTATTAGCACCATGCTCTAACCAACTGAACTAATCTCAGGATCACTTCAGTATTCCTTGTCAGTCCCTTCCAGCTCAGGATACACTAGTGATCCTGCATGCAGATTATGAAGAGGCTGGAGAAGGAAGTCATCTGGACCCTTGCAAGGTTTTAGGTATAAACACATACATTTGGAACCATTAGAGGAATCTTATGTGGAGTCATGTGTTCATGTCTGTGTGTGAGTTTGGTTATGTCTGAGAGAGTCAATCACAGTCAAAAGAGACACACAGAAAGAGAAGACAGTGAGTAAAATCTAAGCTTTGGGTGTGATACAAGACAGAAAAACACTTGAGACTCTGGAAGAACACTTGTCCTCTGGACAAGGAAACTGCTGTCTATTTTTGGATTTCTAGTGCCCTGAAAAAATTGTACATTGTCTAGCTTATTTTAAAATAAATAAGATTGCAACCATATCAAATGTATCATCCAGTTGTCCTGGTGGAATGAGTTTGCAAGACCTCGAATATCAAGAGTTTGGGTCAGGTATTCAGATATTGACGAGAGATTTAAGTATATCTGTTGATACAACAGATAAATTTTACTGAGAAAGTTGACTGCAAATCTCATGGGACAAGGTTTTCATGTTCAATTTCTCATATATGTTACAGCTTTTTACAAGGACTTCCCACACAAACTTTGAATTTTGAAACTTCCTATCTTTTAATATAATGGAGTTGATAAAATTACATAAGACAGCATTCCATATTTGCCTTTCTGATCTTGTCCTTCTTCACCATGAAAAAACTTAATTATGCTTTGAGGGTCCTGAAAGTTCTATTTACTTATAATTACTTTGCTTCATAGAAATCAAGGCTTCTAATTCTCAGGGATGCAGATAGCATATTCTAATTTAGTGTTTGGTTTTGCAGGCACCAGAGATATTTTTAAAAAGAGACAGCAACATTTCAATAGGTGTATTTTTCAGGGCATCAGACTGCTGTTAAACGCCATCAGACTGCTCTGAGCTCTGTAATCTTACTAGCAGAAATTAAAAATAACATTTCATATTCGACCTGACTATACGTTACCACCTGGACATTTAATGATGGTCCCACAAATTTGGTTCCTGCGTCCCTATTTTACAAGAAGATTGCTACAGAGATCATGATATTTGTCCAGATATCCACTTGGTTTTCTGCTCTCACATTTCAGATTCTTAGCCACAGACAGCTAAAGCATGATCTTTTAAAACAGTAGAGAATCTAGAACTTGGAAGAAAGTTTCATTATATTTAAGGTCATTTATAACCAAAGGTCCAAGCTTCTTTAACTCATTACCTGACCTCATTTTATGTTATGATTATAGCCCTAATTTTAAGTCCATCATGTTCCCAGCTACCTTTTCTCTGTGTTCTTAGGCAAGAGAAAAACGCTTCAGTTCTTTTTCAATTATTATAATTGTCAGATCCTATGTTATTATTGGTTCTTGCTTATGTAGAACAATTATGTTCTGTGCCTTCATGCTAATAAAATAATAATGCGGAAAAATAATTTCAAAATAAATCTAAGACAAATATTAATATCTAAATCTGTCTTTAGAATCACTCTCCATTTCTCAAGATTATGTTTTTACTTCTTTGGAAGCTTTTGTGTACTGCACTAATTACCCAAAAAAATGGTATTTCATATCCAAGAATGTGCTTATAGGCAAACTAATGTGAAGGTAAAAAGCACAAATCAATCAGGAGAAGAATAAAGCCAAATTGACATTATATACCTAGATTGTATGAGATGAGTGCCAATGATTTAAATACAAAGGTATTTTCCAGCCTGTAAGCCAAATGAATACTTAGGAAGGCATGTGTACAGTGTTTGTGTTTGCAGTCTACAGAAGGTTAATGTTCCCTGATGACCGTGACTGCTGAGTGAAGGCTGGCAGAACCTACGCTCCAAAAGGCAGTCCCAGCATGGACAAAACAAAATGTTCCCATAGTCTGAAGTGAACTTTCTTATGTTGGTGAGCAGCTGGGCAGAGAGCTTAATTAAGAATCTGCTGCACACCAAAAGTGTACCCTGCAAGTGCACAGTTATCTCACGGGGGCACGCGTTAGCATCTTGAGCCAACTGTGATATCAGTGCCATAATTGAAGCCCTCACCTCAGCTTTAGGAAATGCTGTGATAAAAGTGGCACATGCTTTTACATGAAATATGCTGTAGCTCCAGTGAATGAACAAACTCTCAAGCCAACATGATCTGCCAACAATGTGAGGTTGAAGCAGGATCTTTCATGTACTGCCTGCAAGGGAACTTTCCATTTATTGTATGTTGTAAATAGCTTCTCTTTAATTTGTCTGCAACCACTGTTGGAAAAGCTGCTAAGGAGCACCTGACCTCAAGACTTGCAAACCTTCTTAATGCAGTTAATTCCTGCTAATATATAAGAAGATAAAAAGGAGTCAAAGTGACCTGACTTTTCACACAGAAATAAATGATTATAAGTTTGGCTTCTTAATTTAAGACTGACTGTGAACCCCACTGTTTTGTAAAATGTCCATCAGCCCTTGTGGTAATACTGGCCTACCATTTTATTTAGAGGCTTGGTGTACAATGATGTGAAAGCAGAGCAGGGAAAACAGAAGAGATTTATTCCTCCAGGTCAATGTGATGGGTCTGTTTAATATGCAGAAAGCAACTAATATGGACAATATCCAAATATAGGGATTATCCAGTATAGAATACCCAAATTTTGTATACACATTGTATATGTATATGCATATGTATATATGAGTATAAAGTGAACTAAAGAAATAAATTAAAACCCTGCTGACTTTGAATATGAAAATATCTGTGAAAGCAGTGTGAATAACTACAGTGGTGATTAAATGGAAATTTCCTGCGGTGGGATTTCACGTGGGGCTCAAACTCCTTGAATGGTTTAAACTTTCCCCTTGTTCATTTGCATATGGCTGCTTAGCCATTTTCAAAATCTGAGGCAAGAACTGTGTCAAACTTCTCAGAAATTTAAGCAAAATGAGCCATGAAGTGGTAGCAGGATGGTGGCTCAGTGGGTTAGTAGGAGCTGAGAGTGGTGTGAAGAGCTCTGAGGGCAGCAAAATGGGAATTTACAGTGATCTTGGTGAGCTATTTAGCTTTTCTGGGCTGGATACTGTATCACATTATCTTCTTACAAAGCTAGATTCAGACATACTTGCTTTTTTCACTAGTCAAATTTGGCAGAAGTTTTGCCAGTATTGGAAAGGCTTCTGAAATATTTTTTGTATATTTGCAAAAATATATTTCATTGATATTAATATTTCTAGGAATGTGTCTACCTCACTGTTTAAGAGACATATCCCATGCAGTTACATTTTGCTGCTTTGATGGCATAGGAAAGATACCCTGGAGTTGCCTGCTCTGGCAGCAATAACAGGCACAGGTGTTGTTACCTCTCAGTATTTTTACTATGAATCTAGCAAAATGTAGTGTTTTCTTCAGACCTTTAAAATCTTGAAGATTTCTGGAACTTTTGTTTTTAACATATGTGCAATGAGAAGCTTAAAAACACAGGTTTGCCTGGACCTGAAGTGCTTAGCACTTCCATGCATTTTTCAAATTGTTTAGAAGTTTGGGCCCTTAAAGTCAAGGCTGTCAGTAACGTGCATTATTTTACTCTGCTGCTTCTTCTTTTCCCCATCATCCTTGGCCATAAGTTTACCTTTCCTTTTGGGTACTTTAGGATATTTCCAGTCTAGATTAGATCTATGGCCTGGTGATCTTGTATGAAATTTTAACAGGTCTTGGAAAGGCCTGGTGAATAAGTTTTGAGCTTCTGTATTTTTACCCCATTTAAATGGTCCAAAATTTAGATTTTTCAGAGGGTATGATAATTCATGTATGGCAGAGACATACTTGCTGAAAAGATACCTCTCACTGGGAGCAATTGCTGAATTTCAGCACTGTGAAAATGAGTATTTTGTTATAAAAAATGTCAGACCAGATCTGGGCTCTTGGGCTCTTTCAAAAAAGAAACCCAAACATTTTTGACCCCAATTATAATTTCATATCCATATATATAGGTTGATACTCAATGTGTGACAGATATCAGAGTAGCAATTCAGTAGAGCACTGTAGTTGATCCATATTTGCAACACAGCCTTCAAGCACTCAAAGGTACTGCCAGTGCATGTTCCTCTTATGACATTTATAAAATAAAATTTTGTCCTAATGATTCTGTGTGTGCACGCTCTACAAAATGTGCCTACAACAAGCTTCTCCTTGCATATATGGTTACATGAAATTTATGACTACAGAACCCATAAATTTTTCCCCAGGCTGGAAACTATGGTGCAGCATGTGCTCAGAAACAGCAGATCTTATCAGGTAGTATTAGCAGACAGGAGGATGAAAAGCAGTTCTTAGCAAGCTTACATCTGCTTTACTCACTTCCTGCATATTGCAGATTGCTGCAGGTCAGGAGCAATGACTTGTCATCAGCCAAGGCAGCAGGGCACTCTGAGTTGAGTGAAAGAGTTGGGGAAAAATGGATAAATTTTATGTTCTCAGAGGACACTTGTAGGGGATCAAACAAACTTGGACAAAGCAGTATTAAAAAGAAATTCCCTCTTTTAATTATTGTGACAGCTTCTGCAGGTAACCTATTGGCTTTACCATAGCACCTGTGAACCTTGGAATGGTGCATTAACTTCTCACAGTCAGTGCTGCACAAACACAAAATGAAACGAAGGCTGCTGTGGAAGGCAAAGTGAACTGGACTTACCTCAGCTAGGAGCATCACCTGGCACAGGGTAAAGGCGCATTGTGGGAAGCTCTCACTGTGGCTCAGCCGGAAGCACCTTTTAAATCTCTTCTACTTGTTTATTCAGACGGGAAACACTGTTCCTTTTTCAAAGGAATGAAATCTGACAGGCATATTAAAAATATTTAATATACAGAGTTAAAATAAGCAGGCTTTATACTGAGAATGCAATGGTATAATAATCGTAAACAATATATAAATAAAATGGTGTGACCAAGAGATGCACTGAGCAAAAGTAATCAGATTCAGTCAATTAAACTGCTCCAAAGTACAACAGATGTAGTCACAGAGGCATGGTGAGAAAGGAATCCTGTTCCTTATGCTCATTCCAGACAGGGTACTGAAACAATACTTCCTTGTAAGGTTGCTGTGCTTTAACTGCCTTAGCATCTCCCAAAATCTTAAAAGAGCACTGTAGAGCTCTTTTCTTATCACTTTCAAAATATAGAAAATCTTCTGTACTTTGTTAGCTAAAATGAAATAACATGACTAACATTTCATCAGGAACAATACCAAAAAGTTCACTAATAGTGGAACACTACATTAAAAAAAAAATCACTGCTGCTCATTTGATGTGGGACACAGCCAAGGAAGCTCATGAACCTGGAATGCCATGGGAGGACATATCTGGGGAGCTAGGATGAGAGGCTGGCACAATTCCCCTTAGTTCTTTGATTGTTAATGCTAATTTGCTCCTGTCAATCGACTGCTGTTCATCCCCCAGTTCCAGAAAGCTGAAGGTCCTGGGCTCCCTGTTCCTCCACTGCCTTTCCCTGAACGACCCCTCCTACTCTGCTTCCCCATTGGTGTATCCCGTGTCACTCCACTGTAACTCCACCCCTGACTCCCTTTCCCATTGGAGAAATTGTACCCTGACCCCTCCTACCTTCCCCCAGTTTTGTACCCTGGCCCCCGCCCTGCCACCTCTTCGCCTCTGTTTCCCTTCAGCTGATGTTGTGTTCCTGCTTGCTTCTGTTTCTCTCCTCACCCTTACCTCACCTAGACTCTTGGATTTTCCCTCAATAAACCCTGCTGGCGTCTGGTGGGTTGGGGGAGTTGTCAAAGCAGCCTGAAGTGGAGAGACAGCATCTGCCTGGGGAAACTACTCTGGCCATCCGCAATCCACTGTCCTCTGGATTGATTTAATAATGAGATACCACATGAGAAAGACCAAACCTCTAACAAGTAGCTTGACTTCAGAGTAAACACTACACTTATTGAGTACGATGGAATAACACTTGTAAAGATACTTGTAAAGATGGCCTTGCTAGTAGTATCTGGAAAGAAGTTTTTATTATTAAATTAAATTAAACTAAGCTTGGAGCAGAAAAATGGATTGCTTCTTCTCTGACGCCTCAGTGTACAGCACTTTGCATCTGACTGATAGGGCTTTGAAATAATTTTTGAAATAATTGAAATAATCACTTTGCAAACCTGAAAACACTTGTATGCAGCAATGGTGTTTAAAGGCAATGGGGTTTGTTCTCTTAAAAAGAAACTTGCAAAATCTAGTAGTGTTATAATGTCCAGTCAAGTGCCACATGGAGGAGGTGATTTGAGATGGCCCACGTGGCTTCACAAGGGAAGGTCCTGTCTGACCAACCCAATAACTATTTATAGTGAAGTAATTATGTCAGTGGATAAGGGAAGAGCTACAGGAGTCATTTACTGGACATCTGTAAAGCCCTTGACATGATCCCCCCCTTCTTTCTAAATTGAAGAGTCATGGATTCACCAGGTAGACTCTTAGGAAGATTAGGAACTGGTTGTGTGCTCACATCCAGTAGCTAGTGGTCAATGGCTCAGAATCCCAGTGTGCATCAGTGATGAGTGGTGCTTCTCAAGGATCCACACTGGGACCAGTGTTATTTTATCTCTTCATCAATGACATAGATAGAGGGGTCATGTGCACCCTCAGTAAGGTTGCTGGTGGAGTGGTGCTGTTGATTCACCTGAAGGACAGTGTTTCTTCTACAGGAATTTGAACAAGCTAGAGAAGTGGGCCCATGGAAATACCAAGAAGTTTAAAAAGTCCAAGTGCAAAGTGCTGCACCTGGGTTGGGACAACCCCTGATATCAGTCCAGGCTGGGGGATGAACAGATGGAGAGCAGCCCTGCCCAGAAGGATTTGGGGGTGCTGGTGGGTGAGAGGCTGGACATGACCCAGCCATGGGCACTGCCAGCCCAGAAAGCCAAACGTGTCCTGGGCTGCATCCAGAGCAGCGTGGGCAGCAGGGCCAGGGAGGGGATTCTGCCCCTCTGCTCTGCTCTGGTGAGGTCCCATCACTGCACTCAGCTCTGCATCCAGCTCTGGGGTCCCAGGGCAGGAAGGGCATGGACCTGTTGGGAGAAAAATTCAGAGAAGGCCACCAAGTTGATTGGAGGGCTGGAGCATCTCTCCTGTGAGGAAAGCCTGAGAGAACTGTTTTTTTTCAGCCAGGAGAGAGAAGCCTAATTGTGGCCTTCCAGTACCTGAAAGAAATTTATGTGAAAGATGGGGAAAAACTACTTAAAAGACCAGGTAGTGAAATCAAAAGGGGAATGGGTTCAAACTGAAAAAGCGTAGGCTTAGATTAGATATAAGGAAAAAGTTCTTTACTGTGTGGGTGGTGAAACACTCAAACAGGTTGCCCAGAGAAGCTGTGGATGTTCCATCAAAGGTGTTTGACCAGGTTGGATGGAGCTCTGAGCAACCTCATCTTGTGGAAGGGTTGGAACTAAATGATCTTCAAGGTGTCCTTCCAATCCACACCATTCTATGATTCTGTGATCTCCTTTCTCTGCCCTGACTGCTACCTCTAGGTTAGGTTATTCCTGCCTAAATGCTTTCTATGTATTCAAACTAGAGCTCATATCGCCTAACTTTTGTAGTTTTGTTAAGTCTTTGGAGAGATCTTTGCCAATGACATGGCATTTCCCTACTACAAAGAGTTAAGCTACTTGTTTAGAAACCACCCTTTTTACTGCCTCTTCTAAGTCTTTACTAAAGGTGTTGAATAATTGGTTACTTGATATTATCTTGCTCCATGGCAAGTTAGCATTAAGCCCTGCCCTTTGCTGCTTACTCTTTTAGGTAGCCTAAAAGACTACTTCCTCCAAACCCCCTAGCAGTTTTGTCTCTTAATAACTTTCATTTTAATCCTATAGAAATTATCTTACCATTTTGACCAACACTGTTTTTATACTTCATCCATCTACACAGGCATGAGTGCTCTTTTTTGTGTTCTCATTGATGTGGTTTCCCTGGGGATGTGAGTCATGCAAATATAGAACAAACCAGGGCAGAACTTTCTAACCTGGCTGCTGCTGGCATGAGTGTACTGTTGTTTCTCCTCCGCAATTTCTTGGTAGTGTGTCTGCAAATGCTCACAATATTTAACAGTAACAGCTCATAAGTCTGAAACATCTCAGGGTTTAACACTGCTGGAGAGGAAAGGACTGGGATTTTTATATTGCATGATTACATAACTAAAGTAAGTGGAGCAAACTTGGGTACTTTCTAACATACAAAAATACTCTTGTTCCACCTATAATTTTTTCCATTTTTCTCTTTTGTTACCTGCTTTTAAGAATGAAGGAGCTGGACAGTTGAGTCCTGTCAAACTGTATATAATATCAAGTGATTTTTTTTGCCATGTAAATGGTAACTAGTCTGCCTATTCTTTTGGAACTTCAAGAAGCTACAGTCTGTGAGCTTCCACTCATAACCTAAAAGTTTCAAGGAGTGTCTTTGTATCTGTATCATCCATTGGCTGGTAAACATATTTCTTCCTTCTAGTTTGCTTTACAGATATTTCAATTGAATGTGATAAAAGTTCCACTTCTTAGAAAGCAAAAAACTGCATTTCAGGAATGGAAAAGCAACAATTTCTGCCTAATAACTTAAAAAAAATTACGTTAGGTACAAAGAACATGGAAGGCAAACTTCAGATCTGAATTTATCTTCAACATGTATGCTTTGGGTAAAAATATGATGAAAAGAAGGAGACATTCTTGATCATAGTACTCTGTGAACAGTCAACACTTACACACTGGAAGAAGATCCATTTACTTTGGCTGTAAACAAAAATGTTAATAGATTTTTACTCCCAGTGTGTGTTCTTCATGCAGATTCTATGGCTGTAGTAAATGCAAGTAGATTTAAGCATTACTTCTGCAATATGGACTCCAGCAGTTGAAGGATTATTTGTGCTCGACCCTTCTCCACCTATTTTGTGTAGTAATTTTGTGACTGGTTATGAAACTGTGAGGGGTATGGGTTGTGGCAGTGAAGAAGGGAAGGGGTGTCTGTCAAGTGATCAATGCTCATCCAATTTAATCACTGTCTGAGGTTTTAATTACTGTTTCAAACAAATGAATGTGATACTTTGAGTACTTCAATACAGACACTGTGACCTAGTAATTTCAAATCACTGAAGAGGCCTTTTGTGAAGCAGTAGAAAAATGACCCACCTTTTCACTCTTGCTGTTACTGGGCAATTTCCACCCTGCAGACAGGAAATTAATTACAATTACTAGGGCTGGAAGTCATTCAGTAGGACAGAATGTATAAGCCCAAACTCAATTTAATTCATATAGTGCATGTTTTTCTTCTTCTGTATCTCTGTATCCTACTTCTCTGCTGTTCCATAAGTGTGTGACAGTGGGGTACAGAGTTCCAAACCTACCCTACTTTATTTTTTCCTTTCCAGGTCTGGGTTGTTTGTCCCATAGACACTTAAAAACAAAACAAAAAAACCCAAATAAATACCATACAAGAATCAATACCTAGTCCCAGCTCTAATGTTGTCCTGTTAATGGCTAATTAAGCCAAAGGCTAAGTAGCAAAAGAAGTATTAGGAGGGCAAGGACATGCTTCAAAAAAATTTAAAGCCAACTGTAGTTAAGGCAAAACATCACTTTGAATATGCAGCAGAGCTGAAAATATAATAAACACGGACAGAGACTGGATCCTGTCATGCGAATATCTGTTTCCATGTGCTAGTATTTCATGTGGTGGTGAAATTTACAGAAAGTATTGATTTCAGAAGGTCTGTCCTACCTTGATTGAGTCCTTCAAGAAAAAATATTTGACATAGTATTTCTGAAAGAATATATCAGAGATTTTAATTTAAAAACTTGAATACAGACTGGGATTGTTCATCTATATTCACACACAAAGAATTTGGCCTGAGCTGATACTTGGACCGCCTGCAATACAGGTGGGAAAGACAGGACAGGCCTGGCGAGGTGTGCTGTAAAAAGGTCTATACCCTGGAAGCTGTCCTTTGCTTTGGCAGTTCTACTGCAGTTCTACTGCAGTTTCACCTGGTGATCATCCATTCCTGCTTAGAAAGCTTAATGCTCTGTCTCTCAAGAGATATTCCCTTGGGAAACTTTGGTGTTATGCTCCTTTGAAGGTCTTGTGGTATCACTAGTACAGTGCGATTCCAGATTTGGATTTCCATCAACAAATTTAACAGTCAGCATCTATTCAAATTTCTGGGATTGAACAAATCTAATGGACCTTTACAGAGGTTAATAAGACAAGATGAAAGAACTGAGAAAAAGTAAGTAATCCTACTATAATTTTTCTTGCCTTTTTAAATCTGCAGTTCTTAAAGACTTTGCTGTTTACCAAACAAAAGATGTTACACTTGAAAAGATACATGCAAGCTGAGTTCAATGGCCTTTTGTCAGATCAACTCCCTTACTGTCTAACAAGAAATCTTCTGTTTGATGCCAGAGGCAGCACTCAGCATCACTTCCCAAGGTGGGAAGCTATCTTTGTGCCCACAGAAAGGATTCTGTGTTCCTCTAGGATGGCAAGATTACCTGACAGACAGCCAGGCAGAAACAAAACACACCATATTATAAACTGTCCTACTTGGTGATAAATTGTTAGGGATTGACTTTCTGCCGCACACAAAAATTAGACTTTGTCTAATCTTGGCACACATAGGAGGAATTTGCAACCTCAGGTTGCAAATAGTTGGTGCTGTTCTTCATGGGTGATATTAGATTAATAAATATATGCAACAGAGGAGATATGGTTTGGGGTGTATGCTGCTGGGACACCATTATTGCTGCACTATTCTCCGACAAATCCCGGATCCTGGACATATAGCAGATAATACATCAGAGGGGCAGAATGAAGGAGGACATGTCCAACTTTTGCCCCGCTAAGAGCTGCTTACCTCTGGATCAGTTCTGTGCACAGGCTTGCAGACACAGGGATTCAATGACATCATTAAATCCCTGACATCATTGAACTGACATTAATTTTGTTACTTTATTTTCTCATCATCTTCCATAAGGGTTAGACCTCTTTATGTGGAGTAAGCTCCGTGAATTTGCAACCAACAAAATATGTTATAGTATGAAATGGGAAATGGCTTCAGATGAAAAGTGCATTGTCACCCTAAGCCTACTGAAACTATCTGTATTATCTACTGAAGAAAGCCCTCCACCAACATCCATCAATGTCTCTTAATCACAGAATCATATAATGGTCTGGGTTGGAAGGGACCTTACAGATCCTCTTGTTCCAGCCCCACTGCCATGGACAAAGGGACACCTTCCACTAAACCAGGTTGCTCAGAGCCTCATCCAAAGTGGCCTTGAACACTTCCAGGGATGGGGCATCTATGACTTCCCTGGACAGCCTGTTCAGGGACCCACCACTCTTAAAGTATGGAATTTCTTCCTGATATCTAATCTAAACTAACTGTCCTTCAACTTAAGACCATTCCTTCTTGTCCTATCACTAATGGAATAATGTCTAATTTCATATCACTTTGAAGATCCAATCCAAATAACAAGTGTGCATCGAGGTATTTTAAGCTTAGATCTACTTGGTGAAACATGGTTTCAGATGAAAAGTGCATTGTCGCCCAAACAGAAAAGAGCTGCTTCAAAATTCTAATTTGGCTTTAAAGCATAGGCAGTTAGAGAAAAAAGCATATGTCTGAGACTATTTTTCCAAACTAATGATTCAGCTTCTAGTTGGCATCTGGAAAAACCTGGTCCAAAAATAATAGGAGAGGATGCCTATATAGAGTTCTATTAAAAATTGTCTAGAGCAAATCTTCCAATTAGCTCTAGCTATAAGTGTTTTGGTAGAATGTGGTCTGTCTTTTAGGATATGTCAGGAATAGTCTAAAGGATGTTATAGAAAAACTAGAGGCAATGTAACACATCTGTTATGAAACAATAACCTCTTGCTGTCTCCTAGAAACACAACTCCCCAACTGAGTTTTGTCCTACTTTAAAAAAGGCCTTTAAGAAAGTGTGATGATGAAAACATGACAACGTGTGACAGTACTTGAGAAAACAAGGAGGAAGGGACACTGGCACTTAGCTTTTAGCTATGTAAATATGTTATTATGTTATTCTTGCAAATATTTAACAGCCTGTGTCTATGCAAAAAGCTGGAAATGAAAAGGTAGGGGAGCGAACACAACAGTGTGTGCAGAGCAACAAAACAAGATACAACATATGCTCTCTATCTCAGTCAAATATGTAAGAACATTGAATTAAATCTGCAAGATGCTATGGGAAAGAAAGCAGGCTGTAAATGGCAGTTAATTGCAGGCTGTTGTTAATTATCAGAAGCATCTCTTTATTCTTGATTTTTGTTGTTCAGGCAGACAACTATTTTTGCTTATAAATACTTTATATTAGATAAATGTAAAGAACACAGAACAAATATCTTTGAGAAAAAGTAGGGCAAACTGTATCAGGTTTTCTCTAACTCCGTATTTCTGAATGTTGTGTGTTGTAACAAACCACATTTCTCCTGTAACAAGACTCTGAGATGAAGAGCCCTTATACAAGTTGACTAAAGAAAAAAGGCCCTACGTTTTCTTTCTGGTATTGCAGATGTTATCAATGTGATAAGAATGTGAGAAACTTCCACCCCAATTCTGACTACTGACAAAGGCACCCAAAACAGAACTGTGACATCCCAAAGTCTACCCCAGTTGTCTTAGTATATCCATGAGGTCCAGTGGATCAGGTAGACATCCCTGGAGCAGGTCTGCCACTGGGGGTACAATTGCTTTCCGATTGTTGCAGTATCTCTGTACACTGAAGAAGGATCATAAACCTGGCAAACCTGGTAAGGGGGACTGGTGACTGTCAGCAAAAAAGAAGAAACAAAATGAACTCACAGGGACTTCAAAACTCCAGAGAGACTTTAAATAAGATTCAGAGGTAGTGTGTGGAAACCCCAGATGTGTAACTGATACGGTTATACTGTGTGGGCTCAGGTTACAGTTTGAATTCAACAAATCTTGCTGATGATCAAGATTTTTTTCTGAAAAAGGTTTAGTCCTTTTTTCATGTATTTTCAGAATAATTCATGCTGTAGGTAAAAGCAAACACTGATTCAATTGCTTCTTTCCTATTCTTTGTACTGTTCTATTTTGGTATGAAGATAGAATCATCCTGGGTTTTAATTTTCCTCATATTCTTGACATCACTGTGATAAAGCAAAGCAATCTGTTATTGTGAATGCTTGTAAATGGTGATGAGAACTGAAGTTGAAGAATAGGAACAAACTCTTTTGGGACTCTAATTCTAGAGGCATTGTCTCAGACAAGGTCGCTTTAATATGTTTCAAGGAATATTTTATTGTTATTTCCTGTTTCTTTCTATCAGTTGAGCTATTTGTGTAGCTTACTTTGAAATGAAATGCTGATTGAGTGGCAACAAAGTTCACAACAGCAGGACAGCCATAGCCATGTATCACCAGAAAGGTTGATGAAGTTACCTCATTTTCTTAACAAAAGGGCAGCCTGTTTGTAAGCAGGGAGATAATGGGAAATATGAATTGAAGACTGAAGAAAGTGATAATAATTTACTTAAAAATCACGCTCTTAGGACTTAGTTTCTTGTCAGGTACAAAAAGTTCTGGGTTGGAATGCCATGAGATGGAGGAGCAACATAGTGGGTGGCTCTGGGACAGGGTGTCCTAGAAATGTAGGCACTGCCAAATTTGCTTCTTGGGGAAGAGCACAAAATAACTCAATCTGATACCTTCAGCAGAGCAGCAAAGGTAGCATTGCCCCATCAGAAGGGAGGAGGCTGACAGGGTCAGTATAGGTCGAAGTGCCCATACTGCACATAAGAGTACAAATCCTCACAGGATTTCTCCACCAGACCCCACAGTCACCCTTCCCAAACACACTGGAAATTGCTCTCCTCCTACATCCAGTTTCCACCTTGCTCCTCCCACAGGAGTTCCATGACCTCCTGACTCCCTGAACCTCCCTGGTAGCTATGGTGAATGTTGGCTGGGAGAAAGGTGTCCTGGTTTGAGAGGAAGTGAGTTTTTTGAGATGCTGTGGTCAAACCAGTAAGTGCTCAGATTTGAATATTGGCACCTGGTGTGGCCACTGAGGACATGGATACGCCTCTGAGAACACAGGGGGTTAAAAGCTGAGAACTCCCAGGGGGAAGCTCCCTTGAGTTCCATCCGTGAAAGAGCTCAGAGCTCCCCTGGGAGGGGAAGCCATGCGGCCAGATGAGGTAGGCTGGGCCTTGGACAGAGAAGGGAGGTGAAGGCCCTGCAGGATGGAAGGGTGGAGGAACCCTGAGAGACATTGGGCAGCCCCCCCAGGAGAGAGAGAGAGCGAGCTGGAGTCTGTGCCTGTGCCACCTTGAGATTTGATAGCACGGCCAGCCGAGAAGGAGAAGAGGGGGCGGTGCAGGGAGAAGGTGCCCAGCAGGGCAGCCCTGGGACTTCTGGACAGGCAGAGACTGAGACTTTTAACCCTTTTCTCAGATGATGGAAACCTTACAAATGCTGATCCTCCTGGAGCTGAATGAGAAAAGAGACAGAGATGAGATAAGAAGAAATGAGCCACGAGAGAAGTTGAGAAGAATCTTAGGTGAGAGGAGGTGATGGAGTGGCTTTTGGTTGAACTTTTCTTGTACAGCCATAGACAGAACCATTTTTCCTGTGACACAGAGACTGCATTTAGGGGGGAGGCAATGGCTTGGAGCCAGGAGAGTGCAGTGATGTGATGTGAAGGAGTGGCGTGAACAGAGACAACCAGTGAAGAAGGTCGTGGTAGTGCCCTCTGTCTTCAGGGAAGAAGAAAAAGGTCTCTGCTCTTGAGACCCCTTGGCCTAAGGGGGTGAATTTGGGGGGGGACAGGTGTCCCAAAAATGTGCTTTTTTTTGGAACTGGGCAAAGCATCCTTAAGAGGGGAACCTTAGAAGCAGCTCTGGTCCATGCGCAGTGGTGAGAGCACTGTACGTAGAAAGAATATGTCACGATGGCAAATGATCTCTGGGCAGTGCCATGTATGACATAGAAACAAAAGAAGTTTCAACTGTGTTTCCAGGGGAAGCCTGGTACAAGAGAGATTCTTCTGTCCTTGCTAAACTGAGAACTGATTATCTAAAAAGTAGTGATAGACTGAAAGTTGATGATCTGAGGGGTGGATGTATTAGAAATTTGGTGGGGGGAGAAGGAATGTTTTTGGAAGGTTTTCATTCCGAGTTCTGTGTGTTTCTCTTTATATATAATTGTAAGTTAATAATTTTTTTTCCTTTTATTCCTAAGCTGGAGCCTGTGTTGCTCTATTTCTGATCACATCTCACAGTAGACACCAGAGAGAAAGTATTTTCATAGGGGCACTGGCATTGCACCAAGGTCAAACCATGACAGAAGGTGAAACCCTTGTTTATACTGGGAAAGGAAAAAGGAAGTACTAGGCTGGTATGGGGCATGGCGCCCATGCTACAGGGAGCAGAGAAACAAAAAACAGGACAATCACTGGGCTGATTGTGTGTCCTGCCATTTTGTGCCTTGCCAAGGGCGTAGAGAACTTGAGATTATGGTAGCAAACATTGGGGCTGGGCTCCCCAGTGCTGCACACAGAAACAAACTGCTCGGGTGGCAGTCCCTCTCTCTGGGGAGGGCAAAATAGGCAGTCCTCCTCCAGCTTGCATTTCATCTCACCCAGCTGAGGGGCTTTCTGAGAAGCAACCTCAAAGAGAGAAGGTGTTTAGGTAATGGAGCATCAGTTTGAAACTCCAGGATTGATGTGGAAACCAATGACGACTGAATTACTGAGGAAGTAAACAGCAGTTTGGGAGGACAAGCACAAGAGAAACATGCTGCAGGGTCATCCTCAAATGGTGCAAAAAGACAGGAAGATCTTGCAATCATTTTGATCTACATATAGAAGTCTCTTAGGTAAATGGCCTCTATGGTGATAATTATTATTTTTTTTTAATGAAAAACATCTTGTTTCTGAATACGCAGTTCTCTCTTGAAGAACTGAACATACTGGACTTTGTAGTGAACACAAAAGTGATTTATTTTTCCCCTTAAATGTAATTTTTTGCAGGCTGGACCATGTTTTTCTCAGGACATTTTTTCAGACATACCTGACCCAAACTATGCTGCCAAGTGTTACAGTAAATCCTAGACTACATTTGACTGGGGAAAAGTCTGAAATTAAACAGAAGATCTCAGGTGTTTTGCCTAATGACCTGTGCTAGCACTTGACCACATCACCTCTCTCAAGGGAGCTGGGTACTTGGTTTTGTGTCTTGCTTAGCGTGCAAGAGGGTGTCTTCTCTGGGGCACAACCCCAGTGGCAGTACTTATACCCTGCCAACTTGCTGAGCTGGGAACAAGAGGAAGTTCCAGGAGAGACTGAACTTATTTTACTTGTCTCTTAGACTAACTGATTTGACAAACTTTATTAATAATCAGAGAAAAAGTTTTTCGCAAAGTTTTGCCTAAATGATATCATGATGGTCTTTTAAAATGATAAGTCAGTGGATAACAGGTCTCACAATAATTTTAGGAAATGCAGTTAAGCCAAAAGACCATTTCAACAGTAGTACTGTGGGTTTGAAATGGAAAGTCATTTACCTATAAAGTACTTTCTCAGAGATTACCACCATGTTAAAAAAAAAGTATGTGTTTTAGAATATAGTGTAATTGCTGCTGGTATTCCTTTACTGTAGTCTATTGTCCTTAAAGGAGGTTACAAACTAATAGCTTTGAAACACTATAAAGCCAGCAAGATACAAGTGCAGGAACTGTAATGTATGAAGACCAACTTTTAGAGGATACTAACTTGTTCTTGCTGCATACTTATAATGCAGTTTATTTGTAGACAGTAAAATTAAAATTTGTTGCAACCATACTAAAATATAGCTGGTAAAATTTTTTTCCCTGATTGTTGTTCTCTCTCTCTCTCTCTCTCTCTCTCTCTTTCTCTCTTTTTAAACCTGTAAAATCTAACCAAGAGGCACTGGCGTATGTTACATACAATTGGCATTATTGTCTGTCAGTATCAAAATGTGCTGGGCTTGTGTAGACAGATTTTGCTAGTGGGGAGCTACAGGGCTGGAGTTTCTGAGAAGCTGCCAGAAGCTTCCTTCATGTCTGGGATGGCCAGTGCCAGCTGGCTCCAGATGTCCTGCTGGATGAGGCTGAGGCAATCAAACTTGGTGGCAATGCTTTGGGGATAACACATTTAAGGAAAAGAAAAGTTGTTGCACAGATGTAATTGCAGACAGACAAGAGTGAAGTGAGAGGAACAGCCCTGCAGACACCAAGGTCAGTGCAGCAGGAGAGGCAGGAGGTGCTCCAGGCACGGAGCTGAGATTCCCCTGCAGCCCCTGGTGCAGCCCATGGTGAAGCAGCTGTGGCCCTGCAGCCCATGGAGGTCCATGGGATGCTGAGATCCTCCTGCAGGCCTTGGAGGAGCCCCAGGCTGGAGCAGGTGGATGCCTGAGAGGAGGCTGTGAGCCCGTGGGAGGCCCGTGCTGGAACAGGCTCCTGTCAGGGTCCTGCAGACCACCGGACAGAGGAGCCCAGGCTGGAACAGATCTCCTGGCAGGACTTGTGATCCTGTGGGGGACCCACACTGGAGCAGGTGTGCTTGAAGGACTGCACCCTGTGGAACAGTGATCCATGTTGGAGCAGTTTGTGGAGAACTGTTTCCATGGCGGGGACTCACACTGGAAAAGTTAATGAAGAATTGTCTCCTGTGGGAGACACTCCATGCTGGAGTGCTGGAGTGGGGGAAAGACTCTTTTTCCTGAACAGAGACAGAAACATGTGATGTAATCCCCATTCCCTTTCTCCCTGCACCACTTGGGGAGAGGAGGTAGAGCTTGGGAAGGAGGGAGGGATGGGAAGAAAGGGTTTTTAAAATTTATTTTGCTTTTCTTTATCCTGCTCTAACTTTTTAGTAATTATTTCACTTAATATCCACAGTTCAATCCATTTTGCCCTCTACAGTATTTGATGAATGATCTCTCTCTGCCCTTATCTCAACTCATGGGCCCTTCATCACAGTATCTCTGCCCTGTCCAGCTGCAGAGGGGTGAGTGCCTGGAATCTAGCTGGGGTGAACCCATTATGACTTTTTCGTCCACCAGCTGGGAATTTAACCCAGGTTGCAAGAATGGGAATCTTACATGATACTATTACCATGCAAACTCATTACTACCACAGAACTACAGAATGGTTCGGATTAGAAGGGACCTCTGGAGATCATCTAGTCCAACACCCCTGTTAAAGTAGATTTCCCTACAGCAGGCTGCTTTGGCTATCTTCAGATAAATAGACTTCATATTCTCTCTGGGCAGCCTGTTCCAAAACTTATCACCTTCAAAGAGAAGATTTTCTTCTATTCAGATAGAAGCTTACTTCAGTTTGTGCCTGTTGTCCCTTATCACCTTCCTTAAAAAAATTTTCACTGTCACCATGGTTGGTAATATTTTAAGTATAATGCTTTTTCTCTCTCCTAGATTCTGTACATAATCTAAATGCTGACTTTTCACTCCTATTTCTACCTTTTTGTCCTGTGGATTCCCCTAACTCTATTTCCAAAGGTGAATTGGTGACTACTGTTTTTTCAAAAATACGAAAGCATCAATGCTGTTTATTCAGGTTTTTTAACAAAGAGGGTTTCAATGTAAAATTCTGCATGCCCTAGCAGAATTTCAGAAAAACCTGCTGTGACTAGAGCAAATTTTTAAAGTTGTTATTTATTTAAAATAGGAACAGGAAAAATATGTCCGCCAATCTTAAGGAGCTGAAAGAATCCTTATTGCATTTTTCAAGTTTGTGTATCATTCAGAGTGTTTTATCATCAGATTAGACTCCTATTTTAACAGCTGTAGTAGGAAACTGTTGCTGAGAAACTCTGTCCTAGTAGAGCATGGTCACTGGGCATATGATCTCTGAAATCTCATTTTCTTTCCTCTGAGGGAACTGCAGAAAGTGTCTCTTGCCAACTATGCTTAAGGTAAACTGACACTGGCAGTTCCACTGGCAGTTCCACTTACAGCTTTCCAAGCTTGCTGGCAAAGGATTGGGAAGGCGAGGGAGCAAAATTTTTTTCCAAGCAATGGTACATTTGTGCCCTGGTTATTGCAAGAGTGAACTAGGGGATGACAGTGAGGGATGTTTTCACTGGAGCTGGAGGCTATCTGGAATGACAAAATTATTTAAATGCCAATTGTTTGCTTCATGAAGATCTTTGTGCTTAATTATGACTACACGGGGACAGTCAGTTGGGAAGAATGGGTGCAGTAATTGGAAATTTGTTCTGTTCCTCTTTTTCATTCCCTCTATCCTTCCTCTACAGGCACAATATGCATATCAGATGCCATTTCTGGCAGAATTTATGCTAATTTTATCATTTACACTAATAAGAATTTGACCACGCACATTTCATGAAAAACTTTGATTCTATTCATTTTACAGTACTGATTCTACTACTCCACTCAAGGCTTACTGTTTTTACTGCTTGTGACAGCTCAATTTTGATGAAGATTTTGTGGTTTTAAGCCTAGCTAGAGATTAAACACCAGACAGACCATCTCAACCTCACCTTCTGAGAAGAGATTAACTCTATGCTATCTGAAGCAGGGATACATGATCAGTGTTATTGCAAATTATGACACTCTTTGGTTCATGTAGGTCTTTTATGAACTTTTTCACAATGTGCAGATGATCCTTCTCCTCTGCTCAGCACTGGTAAAGCCACAGTTGAAGCACAGTACCTAGTTCTGCACTCCCCACTGCTGGAGAGAATGCAGCCAAAGGCTGCGTTTAGATAACAAAAGAACTGGAGTGCCTTCTGTAAGAGGAAAGGTGGAGAGAGCTCAGACTCTTCTGCTGGCAGAGGAGGAGGCTATGGATAGATGTCCTCAAGATGTACCTGAAGGGATGGTGTGAAGGCAAGGGGAAAAGACTCTTTCCAGTGGCACCCAGTGACAGGACTAGGGGAGCTGGGCACAAACTGTAACATGTAGGGGAGGTTCCTCCTCAACATCAGAAAATACTTGTGTAGTATGAGGGTGATCATGTACTGGCACAGGTTTCCCAGAAAGCTGCTCTACTGTACATTCTTGGAGATATTCAGAGCTGTCTGGAGCTGGTCCTGGATAAAGATGCTCTACATGAGCCTCCACGAGCATGAACATTTGACAAGTGACCTGGCAGGTCCCTTCCAACTTGAATCACTCTCTCATCTCATAGGCTTTCCCTCCAGTAATGATGGGTGCCTTCTGCTCCTTTGAAGGCCGTTGCCAGAGCTACTTCAAGATGCCCTGTTGGCCCTGAGGAGGTCTCCAGAACTTCCCCTTTTTATTGTAAGGCTGCCTATTGCCAGCTTTTCTGCTGGGCCACCAGCTTTCCAGGAGAGGACCAAACCAGCCTGAGTTTAAAACAGCCCCTGATTTTACTTCTTTTCAGTAGCCACAGCCTCTGTGCATGAACTCCAGTGGGCAAAAATGCAAGGCATGTAGGCTCCAGAGGGACCTTCAGCTTGCTCTAGCAGCTCTGGCATGGGGGAGGGCAGCAGGTCTGGGCACTGAGCAAAGGCAGCACCTTAAGTGCTCCTCCATCCTCTGCCTGGCTGCATGGAGGAAGTGCTGATCTCTTCTTACTGGCATCCAGTGACAGGCCACATAAGGATGGTGCAAAGCTGTATCAGGGGAAGCCTGAACTTGATATTAGGTATTCTTGCTGCTTATATTCAGTTCCAAGTTCCACTCACCCAGCTTATGCCCAGACTACAGCTGAGCATTTGGCAAGGTTTGGAATGCTAAATGAGGCCATTTGGTACTGACACTGAGTGAGGACAATTGTTTGTAGCAGCTCTCCATGCCCAGTCCCAGAGCTGTAAGAGGATTTTCCCCCTCCCTGCCAGGTTCAAGCATCCAGGACACCCAGGAGGTGCAGTCACAGCAGCAGAGGCGAGTTGGAAGGGGACATCTCACTCTGGGAGGCTGTGAGGCTTTTTCTTCCTGAGGGACCTGGACATTTCCATCATCCCTCTCCAGGTCATCTGATGGCTATGGTGCCTCTTCCCTTGCTAGTGTGACACCCACTACTGC
The DNA here is from genome assembly GCF_963513975.1 of Fringilla coelebs. NCBI lineage: Eukaryota > Metazoa > Chordata > Aves > Passeriformes > Fringillidae > Fringilla > Fringilla coelebs. The sequence goes on from NC_140031.1 coordinate 41,700,829, forward strand.
AGTGGCAGTGAGGCAGTAAAAGGGAGCCACTCATCACCAACTCCCTGCAGGCCACTGCAGCGAGTGGAGAGAATAGTCATGGAGCTGGACAACTACTGTCCCATCTTCCTGGACAGCTGGGAGGAGGCCAACTATGTGATGCATTGACTTTACCTGTTCTGCCACCTATGCATCCTGTGTGGGCAGAGAACAAGTCCCTGTGCCCCTTCTGCCAGACATGTCCCAGCAGTTTGCATATCTCTCTTGTCAGGGCAGAGCACTGAGTGTCAAGGAAGCCATGGGGAAAGATGACTGCTGTAAAGATGACAGCCTGAGCCAGCCACCTGAGGTGGGGCCAGTAAAGGCAGCACTAGACTCCCAGTGCTCTGTCCGCCTGGGAGATATAAAAAAGGCAGCCAATGAGGGCTGCCTCATGCGCAAATTCTGCTTTGCCTTTATCTGGTGATGGGCCAGGGGAGGGACGTCCGCAAGCAGTCTTTGGGGAAGCTGCTATACTCAGTGGGAGGGGGCAGCCAATGAGGAGTATGTAGTTGGCTTGTCTGCCCTCCTGCACAGCAGGATTGCCCTGGAGACGGCCTGCAGCTAGTCCTTACAGCTGCACTACAACTTGCACAGGTGGCCCACCAAAAACCACTCCTCAGCTGACAAAATGAGGCCTGTGGGGACCGATGGCAGTGCACAGAGGCAGACAGAGCACCAGGGCCCTCCAACACCCCCTTCCAGCACGCTCCCACACCAGACAATTCTCTAGAGATAATCATGCCAAGTGAAAAGCCGGGTCAGACCTGTGGCTGCTCCAGATCCACAGGACAGCAGCCCCTCAGCATCCCCCTCTATTGCCTCCAATAAAGACCATGGTGTGTATGTGTTTCACAAAGCTGTTAATTCTTCAAGAAACATCTGGCATACTTTTTATGGTATTTATGGGCTGTCAGAAAACAGTGGCATGACTTCAACTGATTGTGCATGATCTATCTATGTTTTTATGCTTTTTCTCCTCGCTATGAATAGGTTGCACTACCCTGCACTTTCATGCCCTTCAGATAGACAGTATGTGCTGTCAACACTTAAAACCCTGGCCTTCCTCTCATGCTGTAAGCTTATGAGTATAGCATTTTCCTTCTTCACAGTATGCCCAAAGTCCTGCTTTCCTACTTAAATTTCTCTCAGAACAACTGGAGAACTTGGACTAGTTTCAGTAATGCACTAGCTGACACAAAATGTTGTCATGTTAGCAGTAGAAGTACAGGTCACTCACAAAAAGTGCTTGTTCTGGCTCTGTTGCCATTTGCTTTGCCCTCTTATATTGTAGCTTATGAAAAGCCCTTGATAATGGCAAAGTTTTCCTTTATGAGATTGGAAGCCAGGTTATGATTACTGACAGGTACCTGAGTACATAAGTGAGCACTTCCAAAAAGAATTTAGGAGGAGGTGGCTAGGAGGGAAAAAAACACAGATGCTAGGTTCCAGTAAGCCTTCATATTAAAGGATCATGTTCCCTGTAATGGTACTTAACAAGCGTGATTAAAGCCCACATGCAGAACATTCTTTTACAATGCAGCATCCCAGTAGAGGATGACTTTGCAAATGGGCACTTGTATCCTTTTTCTATAAGCTGGGGACTCTGCATGGGAAGAGAGGATTGGAAAAAATTCTCCCTAGCCCTAAAGCTCAGTTCCTCTGTCATAGGTAAATGTGACCCTCTCCTAAATAGATCTGGCTCCTCCTGCTTTTGCTTGCTATACCTCAGGCTGCATTTGCTATTGTGCTTAACCAGCTTCTTTGAGCTATAAACCTCCATTTTACTGCATGATATTTTGTACTCCTCTTTTCTTTCCCCCTACTAGTTTCTTCCTTTCATTTTAAAACTTGGTCTTTGTCAGGAAAGGGTGGTCAGGCATGGAAACTGGCTGCCCAGGGATGTGGTGGAATCATAGTCCCCAAAGTTTTTGATCACTTTTTGATGCAGATATGGTGCTTAGGGTGCTTAGGGACATGGTTAAGTGCTGAAATTGGCAGTGCTTGGTTAATGGTTGGACTAGTTGATCTAAGAGGTCTTTCCCAGTCTTAACTATAGTACTATCCTATGTATGGGCGGCTCAGCAATGACCCACTGTCCTTTCACAGAGTAGCTTTGCCTCACAAAGTAGCTCTTGCCTACAATGACACCAGGCTGAGCTCATTTTCTTGAAATAATTCACTTTGATGATGTTTTAGAGCACTGTAATGAAAGCTTCCTTAAGTAAAGGGCAATAAAGAGATTTGGTGACCAAGGACTTAAACAATAGTAACACTGTGTTGAATCATCTGTCTCTTGGTTCGCCTCCTTTTCTGGTAGAATAGAAATTGTACTTCTCTCTCCTCATGCAGCCTGCTCCGTAAGTCAAAGTCAGGAGTAAGGGAATGTGTCACCTTCCTTGGGCTCTATGGGCTAGCATAGTCAGTAACATCCTATCTTCAAATTAGAGGAAAGTAAACTGAGGAGGTACCTCAGCACCCTCACAGAGCAGAATTTCCTCCTGGTTTGTAACCTGAACCTACTTTCATTCAGACTGACTCCTTTAACTCTTGCCCTGTTGCAGTCCCTCGGCAGCTGTCCCTCAGGCTGCCTTCGGGCCCCAGCAGGCCGCCATGGGGCTTGCCCTCAGCGCTGTAGTCACCTCCCGCCGCCATGGGGCTCTCCCTCAGCGCTGTAGTCACCTCCCGCTGCCATGGGTCTCCCCCTCAGTGCTGTAGTCACCTCCCGCCGCCATGGGGCTCCCCTTCAGCGCTGTAGTCACCTCCCACCGCCATGGGGCTCTCCCTCAGTGCTGTACTCACCTCCCGCCGCCATGGGGCTCTCCCTCAGCACTGTAGTCACCTCCCGCCACCATGGGGCTCCCCTTCAGCGCTGTAGTCACCTCCCGCCGCCATGGGGCTCCCCCTCGGCACTCTGCTCACCTCCCGCCCTGCTCTGGGCCTGGCCCTGTTCTCCTCATAGCAGTGTGCTTCCAGAGGGACATGGCACAAGGGGTGGTGTGCCTGCAGGGGCTGAGGTTCCTCGTTTAAAGCATGTGGAGACTAATGGCTGTTCTACGGGAATGCTACAAACTCTGGCTGTGATTAGAGACTAACTCTCTGAGCCTCCGTATGTGGAACCTCTCCCTGGTGTTTTTCAGTGAAGCTGGATGTAACACACGAATAAAGTGGTGTCAGCTTGTGTTACATTACCTTATTACATTATCATGCTCTTGCAAATGAAAGTATGATTGGTTGCACGTCCAGGTAATCTCTCGACTGTGTTAAGAAGTTGTTGCACCAATCATGTTCTTCACTTAATCAAACATGCTCATTCCTACCTACATCTTAAATGTGAAGGAAAGATCGAACATGAAATCTGGAGAATTTTTTTTACACTAATGTTTCAACTTAATTTCTAATCAAAGCTTAAACTGCTCACTGACTCACAGATTTCATCTAAAATGTCACTTTCGTTGTTTTCTTGAAGATCTATTTGACAATAGTGTTAGAGTTCTTTGTGCCTAAGATACTTGGCTTCCCTTACCATAAAGCACTCTGCCAGTGTTATTGTGCATTTCTGCAGCTTAGCTCTTTGCCCTGCCATGTGTAACAGGCTAATTCCCAAGAATGAAAGTACATTGCAAAACAAAAGGAAAACATTCTCAAGGCTTTATCTTGACCTAAATGTTCATGCTGACTTATATGATGCAAGTTTTGAGTAATTAATGTACCTTTGACAAAGTGAGCACTAGGGTCAAAAAAAGAATCCAGTGTAAATGTTGTGATCATCATACAGTGGCTGCCTCTGGTTAATGTAGCTTCATATTTCATTGTGTCAGGAAGGTTGCAAATAATTTTTTCTCAGAAGGTCAGAGAAAGAGGTGCAGTTGGACTAATAAAAAAAGTAAACAACTCCCTGGGAAACTAGTAAGAGAAGGCATACGAAGCCATAACCTTCAGATGAGCCTCAGACAAGGCATTGCAGGCTTTTCCCAGACTGGAAATTCCTCATGAGAGCATTCCTTCTGCAGCTGTAACATCCTTTGGCTGCCTTGTCTCAGTCCAAATGTGGCCAAGGGTTTTTGTTTTCTCTTGTGTTAACTGAGGTATGAGACTTAGGGAACAGACATAAGTCACAACAGGGAGACAAAATTCTGATCAAATGTTGAGGGTTTTTCCCCCCGTGAGGTGATCAAACACTGGCAAATATTGCCGAGAGAAGCTGTGGACTCTCCATCCTTGAGAGTACTCAGAATCCAACTGAATGTGATGGCCTGAGCAGATATGTGACATCCAGAAATCCTTCCCAGCCTGAGTTATTCTCTGAATCTCTGTCTTAAAAAGGACATGCCATCTTCCTGACACAGAGGTACTTTAATGAGCAAAGGGCATAAAGAAAGTATAAGAGATCTGGGAAAACTCAAAAGTGAAAGTCAGGTAAAATCAATTTGTGTGGGATACAAGATCACAAATAGAAATTTATCTCTCCCACTGACCATATCCCAGTATTCTCATTCCTTTGGTTGATCAGGACTGTGGGGAAAAAAAAAAGCTTATTAGAAGAGGACAAATTTTTCTCATGGTGTTGTTTGTTAGAACAAAATAATCCTAAAGTTCATCAGTTAAGACCTTCACATGCTCTTTTTGTTTCATGTTTGTATGAGTTTTTGGATCATTTAATTGCAGACATCCTTAAACTTTAATGCTTGGGATCCTCAGTTTTTAACTCGCACAATTATTACTTTCTCCACTCTGCCAGAAAACGTGAAATAGCAGAATAATTTAAATTACAATAAAACTCTTTTCACCTCATCCCTATCTTCCTATACAATGTCTCAGTCAAAGAAGGCTGAAAATAGCTTTGTTCAGTAAACCTGTTTTTTTAACACAAGTGGATTGTTGTCTGGAGACAAGGAGAGTTTCTCTGAGCTAATGAAAATCTCTCTGTGGTTGGCCTTAGCTTCCATGGGTTCATTTCCTGTAGGGAAAACACTCAAAATCAAACATGCAAACTGGCATAACTCCACTCTTGTAAAGAATCTCCGTCATTTTCAGTGTCAAAACCAGGTTGTGCTGGCAATGTTTCAGTGAATTCTTTGCCCATTTATTAATCAAAAGTCTGATCATATTTGTGCATGTGTCTATAGACAAAGGGACATGAATTATTTCCTTAGAGCTGTCTAGTTTTCTTGGGCTACACTATATTGGCAAATTATGTATATACACACAATAAAGCAAAGAGAGAGGAATTGCAAAAATTAAGATGAACATGTACCAGAAGAATGTGCTCTCATTCTGCTATGGCAGATTAGCAGCTGTTTTGCCTCCTCCTACCCCTCAGCCCTTGGGGGATGTACATTACATCTCCAGTATTGGCCTCTTCGCCCATCAGGGAGGTCACTGACCTGACCCAGCTTTCACCAGCGTTTGCTCACAACATTAAACATTTAACAAGGCGATAAGAGCTCAGGGGATTAGCATTTGGGCGAAAAGGGTATGACCTCTAAAACTAGCTCTTAATTAATAAAAATGGACATAAGCATTCTGTTTCAAAATCTCTATTTGGAAGGAATGGGATATAAAGCAGATTCTGTTTGTTTTTGCAGGAGGGAGAGAAGAGCACGGATGGGATGGGACCTGTTGTGGCCTTCTCTCCCTCCTGCAAAGTGAAAATGTTAGATCTCTTGGGGGCCAGTGTTAAGTGTTAATGTGAGAAGAAGAATGAACATTTTTTATTAACTGGAAACTAGTTAGCTGCAGATTAATTCAACTACCTGCTTCTTTCCACAGTTGCAGAAAGCTTAATAGCAGGTCTCTCCTAATAGGTATTATTTTCCATACCATTTTGCAGAGACAGCTTTCCTGCATGTGTGAATCCACCTAAAGAAGAGTTTTTTGCTCTTAGAATGAATTTCACAGTATATATGTCTCCTTTCTAGAAAAAGGAGATCAGGGGATTTAATTGAAATGTAAATTTATTTATGTGTATTTGTATTTATATATAAAGCAATGCACTCTCTTGTGGTTAATTTTGATTTTTTTGTACTATTTTAGTAAAATTTTGGGTCAGTATGACCTAAACCAATGTTTGAAAGTACCATGAATACTTTTTTGCACACAAACACGGTAATTGCAAAATAGAAATAAAAACGTGTAACAAGTAAATTATTTTAGCAGTGCTTAATATGTACTTGGTCTTTAACACTATGGTGTTTTGATGGTTTGTTATTTATAATTCCAGTATTTAAGTCTGAAAAAATTACTTCATTGTTATATTTCTGTTAATGTTTACATAATTGCTGATCAAAATAAAGCAATGCATTAGCTAAATGTTCTCAAAAGAGGGTAATTGTGTATAATTCAATTACCACTGGAAATAAGGTAACCTTTTTTTGACTGTATGGGTGTAACTGGGTTCTGTGACGGTTTTTTTAGACTTGCTTGTAGGCTGGATGCTACTGCTATCCCCTGATTTCTCTGCTGAGACAACTGGGCTTATGAGCTGAGAGAAAGGTGCAGGACGTCCTGACATGCCCTGGTCTGACTGGTGGTGTGAGCAAGGGCCTGCTGCAGCACTGCTCTGCAGAAATAACAGCAAACAGCCTTTGTGATCCTCTGAAGCTTTTCTGCCCCTACTCCAGTTTCCTGGGTACTTGCAATGTCTCCTGAAACGACTTGTATGCAGCTGTCAGAGATCAAAATTCAACTTTTTTCCTTCCCTTTATGAAATAAAATGAGTGAATAGTGGGTATTCATAGGGCACAGGCACAAACAGAGGATCTGATGTTTGTACTGAAGAGCATTCATTAATCATGCAAAAAATAGTTCCCAGTATTTGTTTATTAATACTTAGAAAAGGTAAAAGCGTGTTTTCATGGCTGTGTGCTTGTTTTTTTAAACACACTGATTATTCTACCTGGAAATTCTAATTTTCTTTTTGCTGTCATTTTCTGCAAGGCTTTATCTCAACTCCCATGCAGATTATGTATTACTCTGTTACTAATTTCCTTTTATGACCTGTCCTAAGGAAACAAAATCTTGGTTTTACTTATGTTTGTGTTCAGTTTCCCCATGGAGTAATTTAATAATATGCAACAAAACCCCCAGGACAGTAGTGGGCACAAGTGAAAAATGCATATATATATCTTTTGCTTTTTGTACACTTTTTGCCAAGGATAATTACTAGATTCAGCTTTTGCTGATTTTATTTTGAAAGAACTTAATGGTTTGTGTTAGTGAAAATTAACTTGAAATGCAGCTAGTTTAGTTTGAAGCAGCAAACTTGCCTAATGTACACATCATTAATGTGAATTTACAGAGAAACTCTTCTTCGCAGAAAAGATGAACATTTCAGGGAAATAGCCATCCAGGAATAAACAGCTGGAAACAACCAAAAGATGACACACTCCTAGAATTGTGGTTTGGGATTGAGGGGTGTGGGGAGCAAGCTGGAGCTTCTCTAACTAGTCAGTGGTTTTTACCATGTACCAGGAACAAGAGTGACTTTTACTTCTGTGAGATTTTCAATAATTAATCATCTCTAAGGGTAGTGGCAGCAGGTGAAAGGTAAAAGCTGATAATACATAAAAATAGCAGTAATGGATAAAAACACTTAAGAGAGAAAGAAAATTATGTCTCCCAGCAATATGCAGCATCAAGTGGCATGAGTTTTCTTTCTGCTGGGAGGTGCTTTCCAAGCAGGTGACACCGAGGCTGGCAGAAATGACTGCCGGAACCAGCCTCGGATGTCAGAAGTCAGGTCAACATGTGGCAGTTTTATGACTAAAGAATGAGACCTGAAGCAAGGCAGGCAGACAACTGGACACTGCAGGAGTTTGAATCACAAATATTCCATTGGTCCATTTTTAAGCAGCATAGCAATTAACAGGCATGTGTGTCAGGGGCATCTTGCTGTCATGCTGGCCCCTGACAGCTCACCTTTTAGTCAGCTGGAGGTGACTCATCCCTAGCATTTGACTGCCAACAAGGAGTCTATGCTGCCTTACACAACCCTGTGAGTATTAGCCTAAATGTCTTACTGTTCCCATCACTAGAGAAGAGTGAGGCTCATCCCAGCTACTTTTCCAGCCAAGATACTGTGGGGAGACAAGAACAAAAAGTTGGGCCAGGGGTTGTGACCACACACTGGCCTGGCAGTACTGTGCCTGATGTTTTAGGCCTGAGATAAGAAATGCTTTTGTGAAGCCACAGGAAAGGCATTTGAATGTCTTAAATCTAATCTAGTTTGGGAAAAGCAAGATTAGCAGCAGGGCATGTCTTTAACTAGAAGCATGAAAGCTCAAAACTGACAGACCCTTTTGATTCACCCAGTTGGGCATATTACTGCTGGCAAGTATGTCAAAACACAGCCTGTGATCAGCTCGGAGTTATGCCCATCTGTTGGGATAATAGTGGCATTAACCAACTTTCCTTATGTTTGGATAACACCCAAACACGTTGTGCTCCTCCCTGCAGGGGGCAAACACCAGGCCAAGAGGTGCCTTTTATGGGCAGCCAGGATAGTTTTCCATGAGACATCTGTTCTACAAGAGGTCCTGTGCGTCTAGTGTAGGGCACTGTTCATTTTGGCCACTGGATTGGGGTGGGGGGAAGCTCGCACATGAGTCTGGCTGCCAACAACAGTGATTGTTTTAAGAGCATCTCAGTGTGCCAGAATACAGGCTGTAGGCAAATACTGTCTACCAATCCTTGCAGTGAGAGGGCCGTGCAGCTTACGAACAAAATGAGTCACAGAAAGGGATATAATGGCTGAAAACCACAATAGCTTTTTGTGACTGGTCAGCCAGGAATTCACATAAACCTGAAAAGTAATTTTTGCCTACTACTAGAGAGCAAAATGGAAAAGAAATACGTGAGTCTTGGGGGTGAAAGAAGCATACATATTGTAAAAGGTGTGTCAGAAGTGTTCCTTTCTGCTGGTGAGATTGATTGCTGTGCTAGCAGAGGGATTGCAAATGGGTCACGATACCCTTACAGCCCAGATTTAGTGCAGCCAGGCAAACATGAGTGTCCTAGCATCACCATGTATCCTCAACACACCCATACACGTGGGACTACAAACTGAGGTGTGAGGTGTAGTGGGAAATGTGAGCCTTATGATATATATCAGTAAGTTTTCATGCAGTAATTGATATAGTTTAGCTGTAAATTTGCTTTGTCTATACCCTGCTTCTTCTGCTAGCTAAATTGCTAGATGATTTCATGGCTTCTGTTATCAGCTTATAGCTGAGATGTGTATTAATCTAAATAAAACAGAAAATATATTCAAGTCCTTACTAGATTATGTAAGCAGTGTTTGTCAAGTATAGCTACTCTTTTTCTACAATAATTCTTCAAACCTTTATATGTTTTAAGAAAAAACAGCTTGTGTTTTTTTTACTCTAACTAAGAAAACACAATGTGCTGGAGCCATCAGTTTCCTAGATTTATTTTGTTGTTCTAAGAAAAAATAAAATACAAGAACTTTTGTTCCTTGACATTTGAAAAGTGAGATTCAACACACAGATGAAAATGCAGAGCTAATTTTCAGGCACTTGTTTCTTAAAATTTTAGTCTGAATGTTTGAACTGTTTCATGTCACTTGCTGGCTTGTAGTCAGCAAAGCTTAAAAAAGAGAAAAAAAGAAGAGGAACAAATTTCAAAACTGAAAGAACAGCTGCATTGGTTCTCTACTATGGCAAAACTAAGCAAAATGCCAGAAAGCACCAGGTAATTTAATAAGGCAATTGCATATGAAACTTAAGCTAAACATATGAGACAGATATGAATGATACTATTGTGCTATGCTGCTGGTTTGCTAGGAAAGCGAAGCATATTTTAAAAGACTATGTAATTCTAAGGTTTAATTTGGTAGAAAAAAAATCCAAAACCCCTAATGCATGAAAATTACTATGAATTGATTTATGGGATTGAGTATATATTTTTCTAGAGCAAATCAGCTAACTTTTAAGGGTGTATTTCATTCTTCTTTACTTTGCCCCATCCAGTGATATTTCACAAATAGGGATAATATTTTCAGTTTGATGGCTTCTTCCAGAAGAAGATCAAGGATAGTAACATCTCTCTTAAGCAAATATCTCTTCTGATAGTCTGTCTACAGTGATAACTACATAGACTGCAGCATGTGTTAAAGTTGTAGAATTTTATGTCCACACTACGCATCAGAGTCAATTCCCTAAAGTGGATTCTGGTTTAAGACCTATGTTTATTTGTACAAACCATGTCAATGAAATGGAAAATGCATAGCTGACTCTGAAAGGATGGAAACTTTCAGCTGAGTTTTACTTGAGTTCTGTTATTAAAGGAAGAAATTTAGAAAAATACAAGAAAAAGTCAAAGGTGATGGCTTTTGTATATAGAAATACAGACCAGCATGTCAAACCAGTTATAATACTTTGGTTGAGGTCTATATGTTTTATCTATAGCTAATCCCCTAGACCACTATAGACTGAAGGAAGCAAGTAGGACCCCAAAGGCAAGAAGTGTCTGTAAAAGTAAACAGCTTTCAGATGAAGAGAGCAACAGAAGTGCTTTCATTTTTGGACTTTGTGAAACAGTTTCCACCACTTACACACTTGAGTTTTATTATGTCTGTACTAGATTTCCACAGCTTAAAGTATGATGAAGGTATGAGCAGTATTGTTTGGTCCAGAGTTAGGAGACTTGGCATGAGCATATAATCACTCCAGACATGAAGAGCGGGGCTTTCTGGGGTCTTTAAAATATGTGAATGTACTTCACTTACTATATGACACTTTGGTGTATGTTGTATGGTAGGTATGCTTACTGAAAGGGTGCTGGACACCTTCTTGGAATGGGAATCCACTGAAGGTTACTAGATACAGTGAAAACATCTCTATTTCAATAGATGGTCCAGGGACAAGTTCTGTGCATGCCTTTTCTGTGCTTCTTTTTCTGGGTGTTGTCAATACCGATTGCTGCCTGTGATCACCTCTAGCTTCACAGCTGTGACACAATTGCATGTCTAAATTAACAGAAACTTTGACTTTCTTTCTCACTGATTAGTCTGTGTGCTATAGGTTAGAGAGCGCTATAGGTCTAGTAGAGCTATATAAGAAAATATGAAGGAATTTGGATCTGAAGTAGGTCATTCATGGGCAAAGCTGGATACTTCAGAAGGAGAATCTTAAAGTCCAGCAAGCTCATTAGGTATTTACTAGCGCTAATGAAGAATTGGTAGCCTGAATCTTCCTGAAGGTGGCTCATGTTTGTCATCTTGGGATCCACAAACCTGAGCTTCCTACTATAGGTAGTCACCTTTATCTGTTATTTTAATCATCTGAGCAGGGGGTCACTGTTTCTTTGTAGAAAAAAATGGGAAAGCATTACTCAATATTTCTAGAATAGCCTTATAATAAATAAAACTTGGTTTGGAAGTAGGAAGCCTGAGCTAATTTCCTCTTTCGAATCGAAGCATTTAAAAACCACACTGATCTTCTCTCCAGAATAATGGTTAAACTATCAGGGATAGGGATGGGAATGATGGGATATTTTTGTTTGGAGGAATCCTTCCTGCTGACATAGTGTTCTTCTGCAGGAAGAACAAAAGAGTAAATAGCATAGCAAATGGAAAGCATTGTTGTTTCTCCCAGTGGTTAGCCTGTTCATCTGAGGCAAGGGAATTAATTATAAAACCGGAATCACATACTCTTTATTATTTTCAGTAAAATCTCAGTAATTTTCCTTTGAAGAGTCAAAGTTGGTGCACAGGTGGGAGATGTGATAAAGGCTTATGTGGAAGTCTGAAAAAATGGCTTCCCATGGGTTTGGTTCTTCATTGTAGTTGAACAATAAATAGACAAAAAGCATCTCAGAGTAGATTTTCTCCTCAGACTCATTCAGTGCCTGGGGAATTTTGAGTAAAACAGGTAAACGCATAACATTGGGAAAAGTACAGTCTAGATTTTCAGGATTGAGTTTTTGTCCCCTGTGACATGTTTTCCTCTCTGTTTGCATTAGGGTATCAGTATGGAAAAAGCAAACACTCTGCAGCTGGTTTTGCCTGCAGATCTGAATCCTTCTATGATATCAGAGCTACTGGTGGGGTGAAAAAATCCTTGTGCTTGTACAAAGTTATCTCAGATCTGGAAGCAGCATTGCTATGTTCACACAGTCCTCTCTGTGGCATCGGGTGATGTTGGCACAACATCTAAGCACAGCTAGACCTGTCCTAGTCTATTTACTAATACAAAGTATCTACATTAGAGAAAAATATCAGAACATAAAGGCAACGTATTAGCTTTAATTCTTATGAAAAAGTATTGTTGCAATTCTCTTGAAGTGCACTTCAGCAAATGTTAAATGATGTAACTTGGTACTTGACAGTTACATTACTCATGATAAAGAAATTGTGGTGTATGTGTACAAACATTCAATTAGTAGTTCACAAGAAGAAATTTTTGATGACGTATGTGTTCTTTGTTCTACTGAAGGTATAAAAGTCAAAGGAAAGGACATACAATACACTTTCTTTAAAGAACACATCACAACTTACAGCTAAAAAGGTTTCTGGGGAAATTAATTGGAAACTAAGTGCTGCAATTTGCAGGACAGAAGTAAAATTTTGATAGTCTCAAAATTATCTTAATGTTCCAGTTGGGAGAGTTTCCCCCCTGAATAATCAGAGCATGGTACAAGGTTATTGAGCGTGTAAAAGGAAAAATGGTGATGGAACTTGGTTCTGAAATAAGTCATGCATGGGCAAAGCCGGATACCACAGAAAGGAATTCTCAAAGTCCAGCAAGCTCATTAGGGGTTTGCTAAAATGAATGTAGGAAGGATAGCTTGAGGCTCCTTCAGGGTGGTTCATATGTCATAACCCTGTGTGCCACACCATACACAACTGCAGAACTACAGGTTTGAGGTTGCACCTCAAATCCCATGTCCAGTTCTGGGTGCCTCCCTACGAGAAAGACATTGAAGTACTGGAGCATGTCCAGAGAGGGGCCATGGAGCTCATGAAGGGTCTGGAACACAGGTCCTGTGAGGAGCAGCTGGGGAAACTGAGGTTGCTTAGCCTGGAGAAAAGGAGGATTGGGGGGAAACCTTATCACTCTCTACAGCTACCTTATCACCCTCTTCCTGAAAGAAGATAATAATAAGGTGGGAAAAAGGTGGGAGTCGTGGGAGTCAGTCCCTTCTGACAAGCAGGAATGATTAGGAAGAGAGAGGAAATGGCTTCAAGTTGCACCAGAGGATGCTTAGATTGGACATAAGGAAACATTTCTTCACTGGAAGAAGGATTATTAAGCATTGGAAAGGACTATTAAGCACTAGATCAGGCTGCCCAGGGATGTGGTTGAATCACCATCCCTGCTGATATTTAAAAGATATGTAGATGTGCTGCCTAAGGATGTGGTTTGGTGGTGGACTTGATGGTGCTAGGCTAGCAGTTGGACACTATAATCTTGAAGTCTTTTCCATGATTATATGAAATAACCTGTACTTCTGAAATAGGCCTTTGAATTTAAGGTCACAGATGTCATCAGCGTACTGTGCAGCAGTACATCAGCATCTTAAAATGGCATTGTGCTCTGTAGTGTGAAGGATGCTGCTCTTTGTTCTTTGACTAAGTCATCCAGAATGAATGCTGAAAAAAATAATTCATTCAGACATATTCTCAGGAAAAACTGCTGCTACACATAGCTAGGCATGTCTTCTAGAATACCCAAAATTTGGGACTGACCTTGGCTTTCTGCTTGAACAAAAACCAATGCTTTTATTATTCTGAGATGATTATTCTGCCTTTGCTACAGCATCACCTCTTTACACTCAGACACTGTAACTGTAAATTGACAGTTTTCCCATTGGTAGTTTTTGAGAATGTTGTTCATTATTGTAGGATTTTTCTTCTATTTTCTTTGCTTTTGCACATAATTTTCTGAGTTCTTTTTTAGTCTTTAAACTTATATCAATACTTCCAGTATTTATATAGTGCAATAAAAACCCATTGTTTAATTTAAAAAGGGAAGGTGCAGATAAAAAAACATTTCTCCATAACTTTCTAATACTGCTGCTATAAAGAAAATTTACTTTGCCGACAGCCTTTGAGTAGAAAATTTAATTTTTCCTACTCTTTTGGGAGACTTGGGCAGTGCTTGGTGGAGTATTTTAGCATGCATGCTAGCAATCTCACCCTGTAGTCACAGTCACGGAACATTTATGTTCTTTCAGTTTTTCAGTCCAGACAAGCAGTATAGGTAGGGTCCCACAGTGGTTTTTGGTCCTCTACCAGCTTGTTTCCTTCATGTGCCTGACACTAAACCAACAAATCTCAGTAGATGCAGGGCCAGTTCTGGCAAATACAACAATGTGGACTCACTTATTCCTTCATTCTGAAATTTTGATGCTGCTTTATTTTCTTCTGCATGATGCTGACATAATGATATTTTTGTTTGACTATTGTCAGAGCTGAGTCACAGGGGAGTTAAGCTTAATGAGGTTTAATTAGACTTGGAAAAAGTAACACTGAAAGATAAAATTCTTTAATGTTTCACTTGTAGTGAGAAGGCCTTTTATGCCAACCAACACCTAATCTCAAACTTCAAAGGCATATTTCGAACAATTATGCACACAAAAAATGGAGAACACAGTCAGCTGTCTTTTATGCCAACATTTCTCCCCTCTGCCACTAGCACTACTTGTCATTCAACATAAATGCATTTTTCTTTTGTATTTCATACTAGCTCACACTGCAAAAGCAAATATTCTGCCAGGGAAATTACTTAATGGATAAGAATAGAATAAAAGGATGCTCTACTATTTCCCCATATTCAGTTATGTTTTAAGTAAAATATTAGTAGCATGACAATAATATTAACTACCAATCTGCTACTTAAATGCTATGATATAAAGGCTAGTGCCCACACTTCATAGTTGAAACAAAGCAGCTAGTTTTTCACTCGCTACTTTTTGTTAGTTTTTACTTTTTTGCTGAATGGGCTGGATTATTTTGAAATGCAAGGTGAAAGACCAGATAGAAAGTTCTTGCTCATCTTGATCTCTACCTATCTGACCAGACTTAAAAAAATTTATGTACAGAATTTGCATACAGAATGTAGGTATTTAGCACTGTCCCTTCCACTGCAGGCACTTTAATGGGCTTGATGCTATGACTTTATCAAATGGGATTTGCCAGCCTAATTCCGAATGGGGTCAAGATCCCCGTTACATCAGCAAGAGATACTGAATTGGTAGCAGATCTCCTCCCAAGAGTGTGGAACGCAGCAGGTTTTGAGAAAGGAATTGCAGAGGGAAAATTAGGGGAAATCTCATATTGGTTACTCAAGATATTCTTGTTCACCTGGCTGGAATGACAGATTTTCGTGGGCTAAATGACATTTAAACAGAAAGCTACTTGTAATTATCACCTACCTGTTTCTAGCTTTGCCTGTGGTGTAATGTCATGGGGAAAAGAAATTAAGTTATATTTTGGCTTGTTTATGCTCCAGGTCAGCTGTGGTTTGGTTTCCATGAATATTTCACAGAGTTGTAAAACACTGTGCTGTGCACCAGCCCTTATAATATGAACATAGTTTAGGATGTCCCCACGCTCCCCACACTGACTGAAGCTACAATCACCCTTGGGAAGACTTCAGTACAAAGGACATCTCCATTTCAGATGTGTGCTACTTTAGCCAAAAATCTTCACTGACTGTAGCTTAAAATATGTCTGTGATAGTACATTTTTTTGGCACTGCTGCTTTTGAGATTTTTCAGCTTCGTGCATAGCACAACTTGTCTATAGAGAAACACTGCTCCAGAAGGGAAATCATTTTCAACAGACAAGCAATTCCAAAGGTATTTATTAGCTATCAACTCAGATAAACCTACATATAAAGGACGATGAAATCCCACTCCTACCCTGCCCTTTTTGTTTGTTTATGGGTTCCCAGGCATATTAATTATATTTCATTTGGCTTTGCCCCAGAGACTTCTGAACAACAGGGCAGAGGCCACTCAGTTCAATCACTGTGGCTTATATTTTGTTCCCCTGAGAATATTTTTAATTAATATGATGCTTATTCTCAAGCAAACATGTCAACTTCTCCATCTCACAAACATTTATGAGTGGCACAGCCCATGTGTACCACTGACAGAGATAGTGTTTGTTTGCTTTATGTAAATAAGCTCTTGTAGTTGTGAGAAGTTAGATGTGCTACCTGAGTGCTTGAATATAAAGAGACACTGGCCCATTGTGAGATGCTAAATGTGACCTAGTTCATACTTTTTTACCTGTTTGCAAAGCCAAGCTCCTGAACAGGGATTTTTGTGAATGGTGTAGTGAGGGGAGCTGTGGAAACTCCTGAGGCTTGCCTGAGAAGAAGAGTTTAAAATGATTTTTGAGATTTTTACATTAGTTGTGCTTCCAGTTTTTGACTAAAAAGTTCAATCACATGCTTTCTTCCTTCCTCCTTCTCTGTGGAAATAACATCCTCTGTTAGAAAAGCATTTCACTGATAATGAGTGTTGATAAAAACATTTACAAAATGGCATCTCTTTAAGTATATTTGGATAAAATTTAAATGAGTGCCTGAGAAAGAAGGGGAAAAAGTAGGTTTTCCAATGGGGTTTTAGGACATAATTTTAGAAAAATCTGTTACAAAATTCCCTAACATGGACACCTTTAACAAACAGCTTGGAGGAAGCTTCAGTTGAGTCCTGCTTTCTGGAAAGCTTTTACAGATTACCTCTTTTTTAGCCTAAGGGTCCCAAAATTCTAAAATTATATTCTTCTTAGTGTGTTGTGGTTGGTATCTAGTCTGATTTGTAAATGGTAACTGTATAAACAACACTGATGGCTATACTTACATTTGTGTGATATGTGTCTTGAAAGCTAAATACTCCAAGATTTCCTTGCTCATATTTACAATTCTAGAGGGCTTTTTCTTTTTTCGTGAAATGTTGAGGTAAAAATGAAAATTTGCCTTTCAGGACTTTTCTCACTCTTCTCACAGAAGAGATTGAAAATTGGACTGGAAAAAGCTTCTGACCAGCAGTTAAGCAAATATTATCTGTAATGTGTTGTATAAATGACACAACAATTAAGTGCTTTGTGAGGCTAAGACCTCACAAAAAATTAAATAGAGTATATAACAAATATAAAAATATAGGCAGCACCATTTTCCTTTGATGGTTAGAAGTAAGGTAGCAGGTAAGGCAGCTGAGAGTAGGAACTCTGGTAATCACCACTCATCAAAGTTTTTCAAAATACATTTTTTATTATCTGATTGACTGTCATTTTTCTCTTCCATTTCTTGGATAGTAACTATTCTTTGCATACTTTCTTCGTAGGTTTTGGCTCTGTTTGCACAAATGAATGCCGCAGTAAAGGGTATGAAGTGGTTACGTAGTAGGGATAGCCCTGTAACCCAACATGGCCCATGGGCTGGATCCGCCCATCCAAACAGCATCTTCTGTTCTCCAGTGGAAACAGAATATCTATGCAAGCAATGGCCACTAACTAAAACAACTTCTCCTCATAAACCACCAAGAAATGCCCAAGGGATCCAATTTGCAGCTGGTGTGTCTGTGCCACCCTACCATTGAACCTGTGGTAAACAGTCTCTGTGAACATTTTGACAGAGAACAATGTTTGTTGCTATGTAGTTAGGAAGATAGAAAGCCTCTGGGTAAGAGACACCGCAGTATTGATGGAGCTGCTAGGTTATTCCAGAAACCAGGGGGGTCTGAAGGTTTATAACACGCTTCCCATTTCAGGTGTATTCCTTCTGACCTATTTTCATAGTCCAGTGTAGAGAACCACATCCAATTTCTATTTCACTGACATGCAAAGCCAGTCTTTTCTCAGGTCAGATGAAAACAGAATCCTAATTTCCCTCATTATTCAATTTAACATTTCAGTCCCTCTGAGCATGAATGATTCAGATATGCACTGTACCACAGTTAAGAAAATGTAAATTTGAATTGTAAACGGTAAAGAGCATGACCTTACCTGTTTCTGGTGGAAATACTATATTTAGCACACCCTTGAGCCACCTTCAATTTGTTGTGTCTGTGTATGTGTTATGCCTGTGATGCACAGCAAACCTTCCATGGGCTGAGAGGTATTTACATCCTTCTTTTTCTGAATCACTTTCAGTAAAAAGACTTTTCCTTGGATCAGAATACTGCAATTAATCACTTGTGCATGGTATCGTATTTTCAGCTATTGAATTTTATCCTGTTTTTATAATTTTTTTCCTAAGAGTCTTTTCTGTATGATACCCCAGTTTTCACCTGCCTTGGCAATTCCTTTCAGCTCTGTCATCATAACAGCATACCTTGTTGCATTGGCATTGTCATGGTTTGACTTTGAAATGCCAGTGCTTTCTATGAAAATACTTTCTCTCTGGTGTCTGCTGTGAGATGTGATCAGAAATAGAGCAAAGCAGGCTCCCTTAGGAATAAAAAGGGAAAAAACTTTATCACCTTACAACTATATCTAAAGAGAAACACACAGAACTTGGAATGAGAACTTTCTAAAAACATTCTTCTTCTCTCCACTAAATTTCTAATACATCCACCCCTCAGATCAACTCTCAGTCTATCACTAATTTTAGATAATCAATTCTCAGTTTATCAAGGAAAGAGGAGTCTTTCTTGCACCATGGGCTTCCCCTGGAAACACAGTAAAAACTTCTTGTGTTTCCATGTCACACTCCATGGCACCGCCCGGAGATCATTTTGCCATCGTGACATATTCTTTCCACGTACAGTGCTCTCACCACTGGGCATGGACCAGAGCTGCTTCTAGACTTTTCCTTTTAAAGGGTACTTTGCCCAGTTCTAAAAAAAGCACAATCGCTCATTTTTGGGACACCTGTCCTCCCCCAAATTCACGCCCTGGGGCCAAGGGGTCTCGAGAGCAGAGACCTTTTTCTTCTTCCCTGAAGGTGGACGGCACCACCTCTACCTTCTTCACTGGTTGTCTCTGTTCACGCCACTCCTTCACATCACATCACTGCACTCTCCTGGCTCCAAGCCATTGACTCCCCCCCTAAATGCAGTCTCTGTGTCACAGGAAAAATGGTTCTGTCTATGGCTGTACGAGAAAAGTTCAACCAAAAGCCACTCCATCACCTCCTCTCACCTAAGATTCTTCTCAACTTCTCTCGTGGCTCATTTCTTCTTATCTCATCTCTGTCTCTTTTCTCATTCAGCTCCAGGAGGATCAGCATTTGTAAGGTTTCCATCATCTGAGAAAAGGGTTAAAAGTCTCAGTCTCTGCCTGTCCAGAACTCCCAGGGCTGCCCTGCCGGGCACCTTCTCCCTGCACCGCCCCCTCTTCTCCTTCTTGGCTGGCCGTGCTATCAAATCTCAAGGTGGCACAGGCACAGACTCCAGCTCGCTCTCTCTCTCTCCTGGGGGGGCTGCCCAATGGCTCTCAGGGTTCCTCCACCCTTCCATCCTGCAGGGCCTTCACCTCCCTTCTCTGTCCAAGGCCCAGCCTACCTCATCTGGCCGCATGGCTTCCCCTCCCAGGGGAGCTCTGAGCTCTTTCACGGATGGAACCCAAAGGAGCTTCCCCTGGGAGTTCTCAGCTTTTAACCCCCTGTGTTCTCAGAGGCATATCCATGTCCTCATGGCCACACCAGGCGCCAATATTCAAATCTGAGCACTTACTGGTTTGACCACAGCATCTCAAAAAACTCACTTCTTCTCAAACCAGGACAGACATCATGCTCAGGTTTCCTTCCTACAGTCTTAAACAATGATTATTAAAAATTTAAAACAAGAGTGATGCCAAGATCTTAAAGGAATTCCAGCACTGATATTCTTCAAACCTGCTCCATTGCCATGCCCTTTAAAATCAAATTTATGGTAATTTTTTTTAATTTTCATGATCTCCAGTTTCAATGATTTACTACACAAATTTATCGTGGGTGCTGTTGATGTCTAGAACACATTTTGCAACATTTTTCCTAAATTAATAATTTAATAGTTTCTAATAATTTATTAAAATACATGTAAGGTCTGTCATAATTTGTCATTGTAAACATTTATTTCATATACAAAGCTGCTCTGTGGAGGAATGGTACCTTACCTTGGAGGCCTGGCTGAGTCACACCACATGTGCAAATAAACATGACTTCTGCTTCTTCCACGCTGCCTCATTACAGGTTAACACAACATGTCTTGGCAGAAACAATACGTGTGGATCTAGAAAATCCTCTCAGAACAGAATAAAAAGGTTTTAATAAACATGGCAAAGAATTTCTGCGAATATTTTATCACATAAAAATAGACTTGTTTTGGTTGTGTTTGCCTTCCTTTTCTGTAATCCCATTGGAGTATTCTAATAAAAAATGTTTGCTGGCAGCAGCGCAACAGAAAGAATGCATTCTAAACAAATTTAAGAATATTCATATGTAACACGTTTTGAACGTGCAAATATGTATTTTTGCCATGACTCTGAATCCAGACTTATTTTAGCAACACGCCTGTGCACAACTTCTGAAATAACATGTTTAATGCTCACTGGGACATGAAAACAATATCATGGCTTTTGTGCACTGAAAATGAAAAACTTTTATATTAAAAATATAGATTATAAAACATTGAAGCCACAGTGTGTGTGGTAATTGCTGCTCATGCTTGCCAAGAATTACTTAAGAAGAGTCATGGCTCTGCTCCAAAAGAGTTCTGGAAAAAGAATTCATACATAAAATCAGAAATGGAATAACTTGCAGGAAAAAATGCTAGCTATAATAAATTATTCTGTCTGCTGTAATTCTAAGTTAAGATTCATATGTTCAGTACAGGAAAATTATCTTTGGAACAGCGTTCAGAATCTATGTATGTCTGCACAAGGTAACATTATTTCTCCCTTTATGACAAAATGAGTCCACAATACACAAATGAAATACAATTTGTAGCAATTTTGGTTGCTTGGTTTCTCAGAGGATATCTCTGAATTTCCTTTATAGGCACACCAAAATATCATTGCAGCTATCAGCTCTGCTATCAGAATGATTTTGGTACACACAGTGATACTTTCTGGAAGTACTTTCTAATAACGCAAACTATGGAGCCCATGGCATCCTACCAGAAATGCTGTGTTTTGGGCTAGAAGTCAGAATAGAAAGCTTAGAATGCTGCTTTGTGTAAGTCATATGTGGCTCATCTCACCTGTGGGTGCCAGTTCCATTTCTTCAGATTAAGATAAAACACAGTATAGATATTTATTTAGATTTTAAGACAGTTGCATCAGTTCTATTACTATGTTTGAATTTAAACTACATTGATTTTTCTGGTCTATCAAAATAATGATCACTATGTTTTTACTAGTAGGTTCTAGAAGTTGTCTGCTAAAAAGGAAGGCAAAAATGCCTTTTTAAAATATCTGAAATAGGTTGGTAAGTATTTGCTAAATGAAAACAGATAGAGGAGTTGAAATTCTTTTACCATCATTGTTTTGAAAAGTTTTATTCCTGCTCAGTGGGGCATGTAAGAGGCTGAGGGGGAGGGAACATTTTTTCACAAAGAATTAGGCTGGATTCCCTCTTTTTGTGGTTTACTGTTTTGCTTGTTCCGATGAATGGATTGATATTTTTATCAGCATTGGTGTAACCCTGTTAAGAAAGAAATAATACACAGCACACATTTAGGCCCGTTTTCCCCTCTACTGTACAGTAAATTAATTCCTGTGGTTTAGTCTAAGCCCAGTGTTGGCTACAATTTGAAGCCTAATAGCCATTCTCATGGCATGATCCCTCCAGAGTAATAGGCCATGTCCAGTGCCTGCCCAAATGCTCTTACTCAGGCACTGGCAAGTGTTTCTGCCTTCCACATCCTGCTGGGATATATGCAAGTGTGTGCAGGCTGTATAGCCACTCTGCTTTTGTGCACAGAGAACAGAACAGGGCAGTTTTGTGGTCACAGGGTGTACACCCAAGTGTGTGCTGATAACTCAGTGTTACTGTGAAGTGCACACAACCACAGAAAGGCAGATGTTGAAGATAAACTATTTTGTTTGAATGGTGGTATATTTTAGCAGTATTAAAAAAAAAAAAACAAAAAACAACAAGCAAAAAAAGCAGAAAACAAGCATAAAATTAAAGTGACTTAAACCCAGAAAAACTGACTGAAAGCCAGTGTTTACCATCCTAATTCCAGTTTGGAAATATTATCATCACACATTGCTTCACAAAATATTCACTGGCTTGGAAATCACATCTGGCTTTGTTCTTCCCATATTTCTTCACAGACTTGCAAGACTGGAGGAGGTACTTATGACCTTGCCATTGCTTTGTTCCTAAGCATGTGTCACAGACATGGTGTTCCCTGTGCTTGCAGCTTTGTCATGGTGACCCTAAGTGCGTTAGGGCACCCACAGTCTGCATTGCAGCTGGCAGCATCAAGATCCCTGTGAGCAGTACAGACACCTCTGAAGCATGGGAATCCCTAACTTCCTCTGCCTCCAGCTCCATGCCAGGAAATGCATCCTGGCAATGTTTTAAATATTGAACCCTTCTCTTTGTGAGAGCTCTTTCAGGGATGGGTTTGTTCAAAGCTAGACTGTCCTCATCACCAAATCTCCCTTATGCATCAGGGACTCAATTCTGCCTTCCTGCCACTTCACTTTCTGCAATGCCTCTATTTGGTGAGTCTGTCCCAGCTCCCCAGTGCACTGCTCTATCTGATGGAGGTAGGACTTGCACACCTCTGCTGTGTCCCACTGACAATTTTCTGTCTCCATTGCCAGTTCTTTTAGTGCTGCTATAGACTGGGTTGCTCTAGAGCATGAAGATTTTGCAATTCAGCTATTTGGGGATTTCCCTCCAGGGCTGCTTTCTCCTCCTGGCTGTCAGTTTTTCTCCTGACTCAGACATATCATAATACATTTCTTGCATTTCTCTCTGAATTTTTGAGAGAAAAATCAACCGGCCTGTGCACTGCTGCCTGAGTGGGTGCTTCCCCCACTGCTTTTTTCACCTTCACAGGCCCTGCTCCTCCTTCCTGCCTTCCTCACATAACCCCATCCCAAATTTGTCAAAGGCTGGTGGTGGGTGGCTGCTGCCTTTGGAGACAGCCTCTGCACAGCAACCTCTGTTCCATCGGCACCTCCTGCAGGGTCTCCTTGCAGTAAAGGCAGCCTGGGATTCCTGTGGCAGAAGGCTTCCTGTCAGTGGCCAGCTGCCACCATGCTGTGCCCTGGGCACTGGCAAAGGCAGGCTCCTGGTGGGTAAAGCCAGGATAGTCCAGCAAGAAGGAGGCACCTGTCTTGTCTATCACACCTACCCTCAGAAGTGGATGTTCTTAAATTGCCACAGCATTGTAGCACTTTTGAACTTGGATAGTTAGTGTTCATTCTTTGCTGGAGATATTTTCTGTTATCACAGGGTGATTATCTTAACAATTTTGCTTGCAATGTTCTGTTCCACTCTATTTTTCCTGCCCTTAAATGACAAAAAACCTGGATTTCTTTTGGGCTGCTTGTAGTGACTGCACATTTTTACATACTGTTTATACCACTTATACAGCACTACAAAACCCTACCTTTTGATGTGCTATTGATGTTTTAAACCAATTTAAGGTAGAGAAGAACTAGGCTGCTTTCTCTCTCTCCCCCAAATCTCCAGATAATTACCAGTACTAGTACTTGCCTTGTACTGATGTAAGTTATTAGTATAATAATAATTTTGAAAGAACATTTTAAATGACAACATTGCTCTGTTGGTCGAGATGTCCTGCAAAGATAGATTACTGTGTTCCTGCACATCTATTAAAAATGTACTCTTCAGCCAAACTAAAGGCCATTGGAAACAAGTCACATACAAATCTGATTTCAATCCTGCATAAACCATTCACTTTCCACTTTCCTAAAATTACAGGGGTTTTTTTGGAACTGACATTGATGGCACATCAGAGTGATCCTGAAAGTTATAACTAATTGGAGAATTGGATTTTCTGTAACAAATTAACACAATAGATATATAT
Source organism: Fringilla coelebs (assembly GCF_963513975.1). NCBI lineage: Eukaryota > Metazoa > Chordata > Aves > Passeriformes > Fringillidae > Fringilla > Fringilla coelebs. The sequence continues at coordinate 41,724,811 of NC_140031.1, forward strand.
GAATTTTATATTTTCTGCCCCCACACTTTTGTTCTTGTATCTCCTTATGCATGCCTGGCTTACAGACTTTTCAGGGAAGAGGAATATCATTGCCATTGTATGTAATGAACATCATACATTTTCACTACCTTTGTGTCAAGATTCAAGTATTCTTCACCTGTATGTTTCAGGCATACCTGCACACTCCAGTAGGATAGTTTCTTAAGGAGGTTTATAATTTATTCACTAGATTTATTGTTAGTGCATTCTGCTGAAGTGATCTAGAGTCTTTGAATGCATATCTTGTCAATGTTAGCTGCATTTATATAGACTTATTCCATATATAGTCAAACTGAGGTGGTAATGTTGATGCTGCTCCACAGAGTGAAATATTCTCTCCTGCACTATTTCTTCAGTCAACATTTTGAGAACCATCAATTGGCAACATTGAAATTGAAACTCAATCTAGGGACAGTAATATACATCCCAGAACATGCCGGTAAAAAACAATCTAGACAGAGGAACCTGCATTTTTCTGCATGTATGTGGATAGGTAGCCTTGGTGTAAACTGCAAAGTGCCCTATATATAATTCAGCTTGAAGCTCTCCTTTCTCCCTATAATGAACAGATGATGCCATAGCAAAAAAGACAGCTGGACCAGATCTGGTCAAATATCTGCCTTTTGAAAATCTTAGCTCGCACCTGCTCCAGCATACAAGGGAAGGTGAAGTCTTAGTTTTTGCCCTTCACAATAACCAGAAAATGGCAAAAGCAGCAGCTGATTGTATGATTCTTGAAAAGAGTCTGATTGATGATCAAGAATCATAGACTATCCTCAACTGGAGAAGACACACAGGGAAGTCCAATTCCCGGCCCTGTGAAGGATGCTCCAATAATCTTAGGCACACACTGTGTGCCTAAGAACATTGTTCAAATTCTTCTTGAACTAGAAAGGTTTCGTTCTGTGACCACTTTCCCGGGAAGACTGTTCCAGTACACAAACACCCTCTGGGTGAAGAACATTTTCTTAATATCCAGGGCAAACCTACCCTGACACAGCTTTGTGCCATTCCCTTGGGCCCTGCCACTGGGCACCACAGAGAAGAGAGATCAGTGCCTGCTTGCTCCGGCTCTTCCCCTCATGAGGAAGTTGTACCTGCAAAGAGATCTATCCCCAGTCTCCTCCAGGTTGAACAGACCAAGTGTCCTCAGTTGCTCCTTGTAAGTCCTCTACTCCAAACCCTTCCCTGTCCTCATGGTCTTCCTCTAACAGCCTTAGTGTCTGTTTTTTAGATTGTAGCACCCAAAACTGCCCCCAGAACTTGAGATGAAGCTGGCCCAGGGCAAACCAGAGCAGGACAATCCCCTCCCTTGACTGGCTGGTGATGCTGTGCCTGATGCACCCCTGCATAGGGCTGGCTCTCCTGACTGCCAGGGCACTGCTGACTCATATTCAATTTGCCCTCAACAAAGACCCCCCAGGCACGTTTCTATGGCATGTCTCTCCACTGTCTCCCTCCCCAGTCTGTCTGTACATCCAGAGTTGCCCTGTCCCAGGTGCAAAATCCAGTAGTTTCTTTGTCAAATTTCATAAAGTGAATGGGATGGTGAATGTAAGCAGAGAAAATGCCATCTCTGGTCAGCTTTGAGCTGCTTGGGTGGTCTTTAGGGAGAAGATGGCAGCTGTCCTCCTGGGTTGGTAGATGGTGTCAGGGAGCAGAATGGTCCCCCTGTTATCCAAGAGGAGGCAGTCAGAGACCTGCTGAGCTGCTTGGATGTTCATAAATCTATGCGACCAGACGGGATCCATCCCAGGGTGATGAGGGAGCTGGCAGATGAGCTTGCAAAGCTTCTCTCCATCATTTGCCAACAGTCCTGGCTCACTGGTGAGCTTCCAGATGGCTGGAAGCTGGCCAGTGTGACACCCATTCACAAAAAGGGTGGGAAGGAGGATCCTGGTAATTTAGGCCAGTTAGCCCAACCTCAGTACCTGGTAAGGTAATGGAACAGCTTATGTTGGGTGTCATCACACATCCCTTACAGGATGGCCAGGGCATCAGACCCGGCCAACACAGAGGAGGTATTTCATCTTTGACTGACCTGGTCTCCTTTTATGACCAGGTGACCTGCCTGGTGGATGCAGGAAAGGCTGTGGATGTTGTGTTTGGATTTCAGCAAGGCCTTTGACACTGTCTCCCACAGCACACTCCTGGAAAAGCTGGCAGCCCACAGCTTGGACAGGAGCACTCCTTGCTGGGTTAGGAACTGGCTGGATGGCCAGCCCAGAGTGATGGTGAATGGTGCTGCATCCAGCTGGTGGCCAGTCATCAGTGGTGTCCCTCAGGGGTCTGTGCTGGGGCCAGTTCTGTTCAATATTTTTATTGATGACATGGATGAGGGTGTTGAGTCTTTCACGGTAAATTTTCAGACACTAAGACTGGGAGCTTGACACTAAGCTGGGAGCGTGTGTCAGTCTGTTGTGGAGGGTAGGATGGCTCTGCAGAGACACCTGGAACAGTTGGATGGATGGGCAGAGTCCAATAAGATGATGTTTAATAAGCCCAAGAGCTGAGTCCTGCATTTTGGCCACAATAACCCCTGCAGTGTTATAGGCTGGGGATGGTGTGGCTGGACAGCACCCAGGCAGAAAAGGACCTGGGGGTGCTGGTCCACAGCCAGCTGAACATGAGCCAGCAGAGTGCCCTGGTGGCCATCCTGGCCATCCTGGCCTGTGTCAGGAATAGAGTGGCCAGCAGGGGCAGGGAGGTCATTCTTCCCCTGTAGTCAGCACTGGTGAGGCCACACCAGTGTGCAGTGTGCTGTGTTGAGTGCCGTGTCCAGTTCTGGACCCCTCAGTTTGGGAAAGACGTTGAGAAGCTTGAGCATGTCCAGAGGAGGCAATGAGGCTGGTGAGGGGCTTGGAACACAAACCCTGTGAGGAATGGCTGAGGGAACTGGGGTTGTTTAGCCTGGAGAAAAGAGACTCAGGGGTGACCTTATCACTCTACAGCTTCCTGAAAGGTGGCTGTAGTCAGGTAGGACCTGGTCTCTTTCTCCAGGCATCACTGACAGAACCAGAGGACACAGTCTCAGGCTGCGCCAAGGGAAATGCAGGTTGGATATTAGGAAAAAGGGTGATAAAGTTGGATATTAGAGGGTGGATATTAGAAAGGTGATAAAGTTCTGGAATGGTCTGCCTGGGGAGGTAGTGGTCACCATCCCTGGATGTGTTTAAAAAAAGATTGGATGTGGCACTCAGTGCCATGGTCTAGTTGAGGTGTTAGGGCATGGGTTGGATGCATTGATCTTAAAGGTCGCTTGCAACCTAGTGATTCTGTGATTCTATGAAAATGTGAAAAACCCACAGGAATTAGGTTTGGTGTTGTTGTTGTTGTTGTGGTTTTTTGGTTTTGTTTGTTTGTTTGTTTTTTTATTGTAGTGAGTGTGGGAAAAGTGAGCAAGAAAACAGCTATTTGTTTCTATGCTCTAATTTCTTGAGGCACTGACCTGGTTTGTGTATGTTGCTTCCTATGGTAATTCAGACACCTGGTTGATCACTCAGGCCGACACATATGCAGTGCAATTCAGAGTCAATGATTATCCAAATGAATTTTTAAATGATCTGAAGATCTTATGCACATGTAATAGATACACATGGAAAACCTCTGAGTGCTGAAAACAGAGTTCTGCAGAATAACATGTGTCTCTTCTGACTTTTAAAATAATGAGTGTCCTTACAATCTAGTATTTACATATAGGGAGGCTGTCCATGCTCCTTTCATGAAACTTTAGTTCCTCATGGTTTTGCCAAGCCCAGGAATAAAATTTTAGGATCTGCACAATTCCTTTCTGAAAGGAGTGAATTTTCAAAAGCAGATGGCTTGCAGAGTGTGGATTTCTTTTCAGATGATTTCCAACTGTAAATATTGTTTCTGTTCCCAAGTATAGGAAGAAGAAGTTTTATTTTTCTGTATCACTAGAATCAAAATTTATCAGTGTAGACATGACCATGCTTTCGAGGAGAGATTTATGTGAAAGCAAGAGATCCCTTCATGTCAGGGATGCATCTCGTGAAGTCTCATTGGATTTTCTTTTCCAAATTAGCCACATGAGGAAGACTAGTTTTCATTGATGAATTTGAGAGAATTGCAACACCCAGGCTGTGTTCTGAAACTTCCAGGTATGACCCCTTCTTATAGGTAGAAGTCATGGCTGGAGCGCTGAGGTCTTGTCTCTCTCGCATCTCAAACACTCCCTCTGGTGGTGCTGCCTTTGAGGAAGACATGACCTGATGGGGTACAGGGGTGTGAGCCCTGCAAAGGAGGAAAGCAGGAGATAGCAGAAGGAGGACTGATTTGTGGGATAGGATGCTCGAAATGGAAGAGAAGCAGGACTCATTGCAGGACAAGCTGAGGTTTCACACAGAGCTGCACAACAACAGGTCCATACTTCACAGCAGGGGCCAGAAACTCAAGAGATGAGTCTTGGTACGACTGCCAAAAAATTTCCCGTTAATAATACTTTATCTGAAAATGCATTTTGGACAGCTGTATATCTGAAGGTTATCAACCTTCACTGGAGAATTCTTGATGTTATTAAAAACCATCATCTGAAAAGTGAATAGTGGGGATTTTTTGTTTGTTAGCTTGGTGTTTTGTTTGCTTTTTTCCTTCTGTAGTTTTCACTTTCCTAGGTAAAAAAGAAGAATTTTCATAAGCTATTGGCTTTGTCACACCACAGAATGGATGGGGCCTTGAATCTGCTTGTGTGCTTGACGTTAAAAACAATTCTAGTATAGTCTATATTTGACACAAACACACTTTTTTCCTAAAATTTTTTAAGAGAATACATTTTCCCCTTTCACTCTTCAGTAGGACAGACAGCCACTGCACATGAAAGGCTGGCCTCCCAACTGTCTACCTTTCCATGTTTCTGTCTCAAAATCTTGGTTCTCTGACACCCTGCTTAAAGGTATCTGGGCGTGGTGGTGCTCTTTCCATATTCCAGCAACTTCATAAATTGTCTGCCCAAGAGATTGCCCGCATTTTATGCAGGTTTGTGAGAGGGAGAATGACTGTTATCTCAAGACTCTCATTACTGTGGGATTGCTTAAGATAAAGAAAATGCATCAACACATATGGATGGTGTCTAAAACTGACCTTTCTTTTGAGCCCTCTGTGGGTGATGACAATACCTTTGGAATCCTCTCTGTCAACATCTGGAAGGCTTCACACACAGTGCTGCTCCTGTCTGAACGTGCATGTTTGGGAGAACAGGGTGGGTGTGAGCAATTAGGCGAGTGAAATGTGCAAGTCCTGAGCCTTTAGTTACATTCATGGAGCACGTCAGGCTAAAAGAAGATAAGAGAGTGTTTGAAAATAAACAGGACATGAGCCAGCAATCAATAACTGCCTGAAACATTAGCTCAGTCAGAATCAGGGTTCTTGGCTAATCTAGGACATCTAAATGGTCTTGAAATGCGTAAAAGACTGCTGTAAAACCAAAGGAACAGTGTGTTTTGCCTGTCCAGGACAGTGCAATACTGGAATGACTTGTCTGTGAGACTGTGATGCCTTCATCCCTAGATGTTTTACAGAACAAGTTGGACAAACAGCAGTAAGGAATAGTTTGCATGAATTTGGGCAGCCTTGGACACAAGGAGGAGAAGAACAGCAATATGATCTCATGAGAGCATTTGCCCCACTGTTTTTCTCTGTTACTGTGGAATTATTATTATTTTTGTTTGCCCTTCTCTTGCTACTCTTTCAGATGCTCTCAGATGTACCTTTGTGCAAGTTTTCTCAGCAAGGATATTTCTGCTGAGTGGGACCTTTGCACTTTACTGCTATATTGGGAGTAACATTTATGTAGGTACCTTCTGAACACCAAAACCCTCCTGAAAAGTCAGTGACACATTTTCAATATTTTCTGAAGCATACTGCTCATGTTGTATGATTTATTCCTAGGCAGAGTAATTCCAAGTCAGCCAGCAGGGAAATCTTGAAGGGCCCATTCTTTCTCATTCTGATCTCCTCTGGGCCTGGATGGTTGGAGGAAAGCCAATGCAGTATAGAGACGTATGTACATGTGTTTGAAATTTCTGTCCACTGCACAGTCAGATATCAGAGATCATAGAGCAGCTGCCATGCCTACCTGACTAAGGAGTAAGATACCCCTTTTGTGTTGCATGCAGACCCTTCCTTTCTGATTTGGGATATATTGTCAGCAGTATAGGATACTGCAGTGCTACACCTATATTGTGAGCAGCAGAATGAGTCCGCAAAACTGTCCAGGCTCACTAAGCAACCTCATTTATTGGAATCCTTGAGACTATCCACATGCTCATGTGGATAGTTAGGCATATGTCCGAGTGTTTTCCTGGATGTAGGAGGGGGTAAAAATAATTTTCAAATATTTCCAACTTGACAACAACTCTCATAAGCATCAGTTTATTTAACAAAAATTAGGTGTGGAGCAAAGCAGTTTTGGTAGCATATACTGCAGTAGTACTTATGTTGCAATTTTGCTATTGCAACAGATGTTCCTGTTTGTTAAGACCAAGGATCAATAACTAAATTTACAAAAAAAGCCAGCTGCTTAGTGATTGGGTGTTGTTTTGATGTGCCAAATACTACTGCTTTGGCCAAAACTGATCCTCTGAAACAGTATCTTCCAAAGCATACCAATAACAGCCTTCTTTTAGTCTCAGACTAGAAGATAAAATAAACCTGCAAAGAATGTTCTTATTACATTGATCTCACTTAAACATCTCTATTTCCGGAAGAATAGCAAGTATTTAAGCCCTGTGTGAAAGCTATTCAGTCAATGCATGCATGAAAAATCAGCAATTGTCTAGGATGTTCTCTATTCCATTTTTAACTTCCCTATAATTTAAGCCAAATGGCAAATACAACCCATGTACAACTTCTTTGAATGTGGTTATGGACCTTGCTGAGAATAGGCTGGTATTATAATTTGTCCCATACTCCTGGTCCAAAGCATAGAACAAAATAATTATAATGGGTTCAAAATTCTTCAGGTATATTTACAAGATTTTTGGGGCTATATTGATATAGTTAAGCACAGATCTATTTGTGCCTATATTTAAAGAAAATCATGCTGCACATTCCCTGTATTTTGGTAATTTAAAATGGATTAATATCTTTGTGAAATCATATGACAGCAGTAAGAGGAACACTTGGTAAAAGTTATCCAGGAATCATATTTGGAAAAGAAGCAGGATCCAGTACACACCAGGGAAAAATTCCTTGTCATTTGAACAAATAAAAGTGTATCTGTGCTCTACTGCGTAGGTATTGCATAGTCCATCCCAACGTATGTTTTCCAGTCTGCTGCTATATAGCTCCACCAGAGAGCAAGAGAGGCAGCAAATCTCCTTCCTTGCCGTCCTTGTCCTGAGTAGCCCAAGCTCAGTAGCCCTTGCCAAGTTTGGGTGCCTAGTGCCCATCAGCTTCTCAGGACAGAGGTGCTGTAGCATGTGAACCTCATGATATACCCAAGGAATACCAAAGGAGGAAGGACTTCCTCTTGCCTGGACTGTTCTTAGGGTGACTACTCAGCTGCCAGAATCAGATGCAGTGCCCATTAATAACATTGGGAAGACTTTGCTTGACTTTGGTTCTAGGGTTGATCTAGGAAACAACTTGAGTTGGATGCAATATAAAAGTGAATAAAAGTAGAATTGATGAAAAATGAATTAATTTTAAAATTTCTTCAAATGAAAGTAATAAATTGCCATAAAACCTCCTCAAACTAGCAACTGTCAGACTCAGTCTTTAATTTAGGGCACAGTTGGGTTGTTAATTGGGTTAGCAGTATGGACAGTCAAATGAAGTGTGACCCATATCTAGTACAGTAGAGTTCAGAAAAATTTGCAGTTCTGCCTGACAAATTCCTTCACAGGTATTTAAAAGAATTTTTTTTTTGAGCATTGAGAACTAAGCTCTTGCTGTGATAGAGGAAAAAAACACATAGAAAAAGAAGGTTCTGTCTGAAATAACTTCTCTTTTTCCCTTGTGAAGTTCAGCTATGTCATGCTGTTGGATTGCAGTTACATAGAGTTGCCTCAGTGGTAAAATTACACAACGCCTTTACTTTCTCCCATCTGCACTCAATAACACAGTCACTATCTTGATGTGTCAGTGAGTGTGTGGTAAGAAATTAATTTAATTTTTTACAAAAGTAAATAGGCCTGTCTTATTTGAAATGTAGATTTGTTTTTTTCCATATGTAATATGCTAGAAACATTTCTATGTGATTTATTCATTTCACCCACAGGATAGTTAAACTACCCACTGTTTGGCCACATTTCACCAAATGTTAGATTATGAGAGGTGTTTTTACAGGAGTAACTTAGAGTCTGAATGCAATTTCTATAATAAAAATATGTTTTGATTCTTATATTTCCATCACAAGGCTCAGGTGTTTGTGCAAACTGGAGCCTTCTAAATACATTTACATACTTGACAGTCATGTCTAAGTTCAGGGTTATTCTTTTCCATTACAGTGTTTGATGTCAAATGTGAACTAAACCCAGGTACACAACCCTGAACTCTTTTTCCTTTTGTCAAATGAGCAGAATATTGCCAGAAGTTGTAATGGAGAAAAAAAAGGCACAACTTAAACATGAGAAACATCTAGCCAAAATGAAGAAGAATAAAAATGTTAGAGGGGATCTCAGGCAGTTCAAACAGAATATGGAGGTCATTCAGTACCACACTCTATGTCTTCCAAAATGTAACAGGCAAAAAAAAAAGAAAAAAGGTGTTTCACCTCCCCTACTTGATGGCTTCCCCCTTAATTACTTTCCCCTTGAGACTTTCCCAGCTCCCAAGGCAGTGCAGCTGTGCACCTTCTACTGCTCTTGAGAACATGGGTCCATGTGGGAGCCTCAGGGGAGACACAACTTCATGTAATTCACCTTTCTCCTCCCTAAAACCCATGACCAACCTTGTATTTTCAATATTCATGTGCTGCCAGAACGCTTTTAATACATCTGCAAGACTTGTTTAATATCCTGGAGCCAGGATAGAAAACATGTTCTTCATGGCAACTGGTCCAGCTTTAAATAGGTTCCAGGGTTTCCTTCCCTTGGTATGCTCCTTCAGCAGGCAAGAGGACTCCTGCTCCTCCTGCCAAGCTCTGCCTCTGTGGTGAGGATGCCGTCTTCATGTGCAGCATTCTCCCTTGCTTTCTGTTCACTCAGCTGAGGGACTGAGCAAAAATTAACCTGAAAAAAAGACCTATTCTCCATGTCCTATGTTTCCCATGGCTTTTTAAAGATCTTGTGCTGTGGTTTTTGTCCACTGAATATATTTCTTTGATATCACTTTGGAGTGCTAATTAGAGAAGATTCCTTGCTTAGCCTATATGAATAGGAAGTCATGACCAGCCACGACAGATGTCAGGCAACACATTTTAAAGAGGGATTTTCACTTCTCTCTGTTTACTGGAAAGGAAATGACAAGCGTTGGAAAGAACTGAGAGCCATCTCCATGGGGTGGCAGACTCAAGACGTGCCCTGGCAGGAGAACCAGTACCAGTGGAAATATGATGATCGAAATTCCTGATCAACATTCCTGCAAAATGGCATCCTTCTCCTTTGGAGTATGGTGAGGCAAAACTAACCCTTACTCAAAGACAAGTGCTCTGCTCTAAGTCAAAACACAAACTGAAAAGCTGAGTACCAGGCAAGGGTATGTAAGATGACTCACTGTGAGAGGGTGTACCCTTAATCTAGATGACTCAGTTCTTGGAGTGCTGGAAGACCTAGGACTTGTTTCTTCCAGAAATCTGTGGAGCAGTAGTCATGATAGTGAGGATACACGGATGACATCTGCCAGTTAAGAAGTGTAGCTCTTGCAGAGGTGCCTGGCTGACAGACAAGACTTGCACTGTTCTAGGTAAGAGCTGGTGCGCCTTTTCTTCTTGCCCTCATGCTGGCTCCTCCCTAAAATTATCCTGCTTGCACTTCTTCCCGTATAAAATGACTTATGTTCTTGTCTCCTGTTTCAGACAAGCCAAGTCTAAGCAGTAGACAGCCTGTGAAAAGTTGTTGTAATTCGTGCCAGGGCCATCAAGGACATTTCTGGACATCTTTGTGAACTCATTTATGGATTTTATGACCAGCTGTTTGTCAGGAATGATGAGGCTGTGCACTTAGAAACACCAGTCCCCTGTAAAGGAACGTAGTGTCCCATCTTGCATTCCTGCTGGTGACAATGCCAGGTCTGAGCAGGGCTTGCAGACCGCCTCAGCAGTCCTGGCAGATGAGGGACATCCGCAGTGCTGAAATGCTTATCCTGGTCTACAGCTGTGTCATCACAAAGCTGGAATGTACAGTATACTCTTTCCATGGGCATAGCTCTGAGCACAGAAATGTGTATGCCATCAATGGCACCTGCCCCTCTATGGAGCAGTTCAGCTGTTGTGATAGCTGATGAGCTAAATTTAAAGTTTGCACATGCTTGATTCAATTTAATACCTTCCAAGGGGAGCTTAGAGGAGGAAAAAAATCCAGCTTCAGGATCTACATTTATGCAGAGTTTTAAAATATTTTTCCTCTTTTAAGTTTATGCCTAGCTGGATTTGAAGTCACACTGTATTTTTATAGTAAAAGTTCTGATATATTATGTGTGATTCCCTTTTTTGCTATACATAATATGCCTGAAAATAAAGCTGCAAGTTTTACATTATACTATTAATAGTATTATGCTTATAATTTCTTACCTTATTCTCAGATATATTATCAAAACTATATTTTTCAAGACATCCAAAATTGCCAGGGAGCACATTCGATCTTTCTGTAAGCTGAGGAATCCAGTTTACACTAGATTTAATTCCTTTATTATTTTATAAGAGTATAAAAAATAATGTTACGACCATATCTTTGGAAAGATATTCAAAGCATTAGAAGCATATGCTAAATATGGTTTGTTAATCATTCAGGGAATTGGGATACTGCATAAAAGAAACACTTTTATCTTGAATCTGTGCCAAAAAGCCTTTTTAAAATTATTCTCCTACTCTGGCAAAGCATAGCAAATCATTCCACCAGAGACATTTCAGGAGTATTTGAGTACTGGCAGCAAAAAAAGAACTTGAAGAAACCTTAAAGTTGCAGTACCAATATTATTTCATAAATTACAATCTCCTTAGTCAAATATGTGACTGTGTGTGATGTAACTCTTTGTCAGCAATATAAAACTGAGCATTAGTAATGCAATAAAGTCATCTTTGGGACTAAAATTAAACCTAAAGTCATGTTGCCACATTTTCATGCATCCCTCTGTATAGTGTTATCAGAAGTGAGATTACCCTGCATGCATCCAAGAGTGAGTTCATTCAGGGCAGCTTATATATCCAGGAGGCTTTTCATGCAGAGATAAACTTTGGACAATCACCTATCTTTAAGTGTTATGATAGGCAAAGTTCAAAAAATGAGAAACTGAAACTGCTAAATTTGAAGCATCAAGCAAGAAAACCTCATAGTCATGCATAAGTTGAATTTCCAGGAGCTCAAAAAGTGAAAATACAGAAAGGTAGATATATGTGTACCATGTTTTATGCAAACAAATGTTTGCAACCCCTAAACACTGCCCTGGTTATAGTAAACAAGCAATGATAAGGATGGTGCCATGCTGACTAGCTAGTGTACCGTAGGAGGTATTGTATATCAACAGCCTGGCAGTGTCAAAGCCAAGTTAGAGTAGCAGGAATTTAGCACTTCACAAACTCGTGACCCCAAAAAGGCCATGGTGTTTGTCAGGATGGATTCTAAGCAAGGAGGGCGAGGGTGGCACCCTCCCTTGTGCCTGGAGACCATTCTCTGCTTGGTGTGAGAGATATCATTTGTGCAGTGATAGTATCTGACTGGTTCATTGGCCTTTTCTTTTTTGAGCTGAATAGCTATGTGTCTTCTCTTTCACCTGGTTTAGAAAGACTTAACACAAATTTTTATTTCCCTGCTTAGAAAATCTGGTGTACGTATTTGTCTGCTATAGAGAACAACCTTTGATTAGCTGTAAGTAAAGATCTGCATTCTTTTCTACAGATTGACTGCCCTTTTAGCATAATTGCTCAGTGCACTGTGGAGTAATTTACTCTTTAGCACAAGTTATATCATAAGTCCTAATAGTATTCCCGTTAACACACGGACGAATTCCTGTTGAATCTGGCATGACTGCAACTGCAATGTTCATCAAATTCATTAATATAGCTGTGACTCTGCACATCATACTCTGGATTTCTGAAAGTATGGCTTTGGTATGACATTTAAAATTACCTGCTCTGATGTTTAGGTTCTTAGAATAACTTAGAAGTATTGCAATTGCAGTTGAGAGTTTACATACATTTGATGCCTAGTGGATGCTTGACAACAACATATCCTGTATCAGGGCCCAGTGTGAAGTTTCCAAAGGACTGTTTTCAGTCATGTATTATGCTTTTGTAGCTATCATACAGGAATGATTTAAGGCAGGCAAGTGTGAATAGCAGAGGAGCTGCGTGCCAGCTATTATCACATGCACAAATCCCATACTTCTTATTCCTACAAACAGTCTTTTTTTTTTTAAATCTTACTTGCAGTCACAAGTTCCATGCATTTGGTTTTGCTAATATTGCACAGGATCTAAAAGTAGGTTAAGTAAGATATTGACAAGTTTCTCAGCTCAGTCCTTTCATGTTTACTGGTTGAGATAATATGAAAGTATTGTGTTTATCTTTGACAGCTGAAAACAATGGTCATTTAAGATGCTAGCTAACAACTAGAATTCAGCACTTGAGGTCAGGTAAATACTAATGGCAATGTTTTCCTTCTATTTCCCTTTTTGCTCCCTCTCTTTCCTAGGATACAGTATTCCCACTTACAACCCTCCCTTTTTCTGTTTCACGGTATTCAGAATTGTACTGCATGTACCAAACATTTCAGACATGAAAACCAAAGTGTTTGTCAGTCACATTAATCTATGTAATTTCATGCATCTATCATATGAGAAGGTAAAAAGGTCCCAAGACACAACTAAGAACTATCCCAAAAGGGCAGCATTGAAAATGCAGAGAAAGAAAAACAAAGCGTGCCTCTAAAATGTTGTCTGCACCATAACCCCTTGTTTGGTTCTGCAGTGCGTTCTGGGCCAGCAAGGAAGGGAGCACATTTAGTACTCTTCTTGTGAAAGAGGATCTCAGTTCCTGGCAGGGGAGGAAGCACAGTGATCTCCACTGAATCTCCTGTGGCATTTCTGAGAAGTGTCTGCAAGCACAGCCTATGCCCTGAGGGCAAGCATTACCTCCAGGGCAGGACTCTTCTCTGCAGCCTGCAAAAAGACTTAACAGCCAGAGAAGGATCATTCTATCTTATAGATAAACATTCAGGGAGAGCAGGAGAGAGAAGAGGAGGGCCAAAATAACCAGTGTCTAAAGAAGCCCAATGCAAATTAACTACTGAGAATATGTCAGGGTTCAGGATTTCCTGGAGTGTTTACAGTTCTGGCTCAGAAGAAGCAGTGATCTGTACCATGCAGCTTGATTATTGTATTGCTATGCTGCATGGCAATATACTGTAGAATAAATACAGTAATAGAATGGAGAAAAAGAGAAGAAGATGGAAAAAAACAGTGAATATGCTGTAAAAACTCTAGGAGACTTTGAAATCAAAGACTCTCATTGGAATCAATGTAAATCTCTTCTCATCTAGAAAGAAGGTAAATGGCAGAGAGCAATGGAGTAAGAAGTTATTTCCTCCTGTGAAATTTAACCAAATCAAGTCAGTTCTGCACTTTTCCTTTTTATTTTTAAAAGGCAGCTTTTCAAGTTGTCGTTGCAGGCCTTGAATTCCTAATGCATTTTTATTTAATGTCAAGATAGGAATTTTTTTGCCCCAAAGTGTGGAGTGTTTGGTCAGAGCAACATTAACTCAGTCTTGTCAAAAAGAGTTTTGTGAATTTTCAAGTTTATTGCTTCACTTGGGATGTGGGCCTTGACTGAGCAAACCATTCACTTCATGTGACCTAGACAGGTCCTTATATATATATATATATAATGGATCGTCCTTATGTTGTCACCTTTTTAGAGATTTTTTGTAGAAGCAGGCCAAAGACCATATTTACCTGCTGTAGCTTCTCTGAGTATTTTGCTGTTCTCTGTGAAACAAAGTTCACAGCTATTTATTCTAATAACATCTCTGAGGTTAATTCATATGGATGATGCCTTTCTTTGCTTGGCAAAGTAAATTTGGCTTAAAATAAACAGAAATATAACCATGAAAAAATACCTTCAAAACAGCTTCATTTATAATCTAGTTCTAAAAAGGCTTTCTAACAAAGAGAAGACTATAATGGTACCTGTAACTGTGAAAGTAAACTTGGTTGGTGTCAGGAAAAAAAAAATCCAGTTTCTGAAATGCAAACAAAAATAAAAAGACTGATTTGAAGAAATTAATCCTTAGCAAGCCTTATGGGCACTCCTTATTGTTGAAGAGTGTACGGCTGCTGAAATCAGGATTTGCTATTAGTTTTCCATAAATGTTTCCCATTAGTTTTCCATAAAATTGAATTTCTTGCAGGTTTTGCATATTTAATATTTCTAAATGTAAAAGGGAGTTTGAATTTTTAAAACTTTTTAAAATCTGAGACTTCAAGAGAAGTTCTGTTAGGTTTTTTTTTTTTTTTGTTATGTTTTGTTTTTTTACTGAAAAGCAGTGGAATGAATGATAGCTCAGGAATAACTACAACATAATGAAGTCATAAAGTAATAGACCGCATGAAAATTTCAAAATTAAGGCTTGTAACCTTGGTTGTGCACTTGTGGCAACCAATAGCAATGACTGGCCTAAAGTACATATTTTCACACTATCTCACACAAAATCCCAGAAGCATGCTAGATAGTCTGCTCAGAGCTGCAGATAAATGTAGAATTACTTGGGTGATTGTAATAGAAATGGAGTTTCTGGAAGAGAAAATAGTTGTTAAATGAAAGGAAAGTCAAGTGACATTTCAGAGATTGTGTTGTGCTACTGTTAAGATTTTAATCTATGATTTTAATGCTGGAATGATGCATTCATTCATTCATTCATTCATTCATTCATTCATTCATTCATTCATTCACATTTCTGTGACTGCAATTTGGGACATTCTGACAAGCATCTTCTGTGGTATTATAGGCTGACTTAAAAAATACATGGACTTATACAGGAACCTGATGGAGAGAATCCTGGATCATCAAAAAAAATATTGGAAACCAGATGATGAATGTCACATTTTGATTCGTTTAATCTGGAGAAGAGATTGATATCAAGCTTAAAAAGCATAAGGGATATTTAGGTTAGAAGAAAAACTTATTAGCAGAACATGACATTATGAAAACTGTATTCCTGTAGGTCTCTCAGGAACACATCAGATAAACACCAGTTAGAAATGTATCTAATGTATCTAGTGGTGCTCTAAGTATAAGGCTTCTGATGCTCCTTTATTATTGTTATTATTTTTTTAAACAACAGAGGGTTTTGGAATCATTTTGATGAAAGGTGACCTTAGGGAAGAAAATGTTTCTTTTATTTATATGCTGTAAGCATTTTTTCTTTTTTATTCTAATAACTGGAATTGGACTCTGGAAAATTAATGGATTAATAAATAGTATGACTAATGTGTGAAGGACTTGAACAAAAGCATGACTTCCATTACAGTAGGGGTCCATCCATGTAGCATCAGGTCCAAAAAGCTGGTGCACTCATGTCTCATGCAATGGTGCTATGGCTGTGACATTAATTTTTATGGTTCTTCTGAAAACTGCAGCTGGGACATAGGACCTAACTAGGCAACAATCCTGCTGGGCTGACAGCCAAGCCTGGCATGTGTGTGCAAGACAAACAATGCAGTTGGATGCCACAGCCAGCTAGAAGTGATTAGAGAGCACATGAGCTCGTGTGTGTGTCAGTTCTCCCAGGACAACACATGCATGTATGTGAGCAGAACTCTCCTTAGCTGTTTTGTGTTCCGTTTTGAAAGTGAGTACTTTGGTAGTCGAGGGGAAACAAGAATTACTAGAAGGCATTCCATTCTCCTTTTCATAAAATATACTGTAAAATTGAGAGAAAACTGGTCAGCAACCTTCTTTGTTCTTCTTACTTTTTTTCTCTCAGTCTATTGTAATGTCCTCAACTTAGTGGTTTGGAAAGTGATAAAACCACAGAATGTCAACACTCATTCACCAGTGAAACATACCTTTGAGGTTTTAAAGTACATGACAAGTTTCAGTTTTAATTTCTCAGAGTATGGCTGACACATCAGATAACCATATTTCCTTTAGAGTGCATAAAATCCTAAGCAAATATTAAGACACTACATAAAAAATTACATTTTATTTCTACTGTACTAAACAAGGTGTTAAAATAAAAAAATATACTGATGTTTAAAAGACATGTGGAAGGCAATATTTGAATAGCTTGAGTAGTTGAAAAGCATAAAGAGAACACAATCCTAATTTCACCTTTTCTCCCGTGTTTATTTTTCACAGCAGCTTCCGTGCACAGAAGCCACGCGTGTGGCATCTGCACAGGGGATGGCACTGACTTGCCCCGTGACGCATTCAGAAGAGAAGCGCTGTCTGACTGGCACTATCTACACTTGTCCCAGGATACTCACCCATGGAAGGAACAAAAAGTGTCTTCGAGGCTGAGGGGAGAAGTCCCCAGCTGGCTTCCAGGCCTGGGCAGATACCACGTAGTGCTGTCAAGGGCCCTCATAAAACAGTGCTCCTCCTTTTCTTCCCAAATCTCTGCCATCCTTTATGCTGTCCCAGATGTCCTTTCACATCTTCCCAGTCCCACCTGATTCATGTTTGTAATACTCTAAATTAAAAAATTAGTAATTAAAATGAAGCCCTCTTTTCCCATATTACTCCCAGCCATTACACTGCTCCATCTGCCCATTCCCAGACCCCTTCTTTTTTTTAAAAGACTTATTAGCATGTGATCTTGTCTCTGGCAGGATACCCCACTGCCATCTGCTCCCTTCCTAGAGGATCAGTCTCACCCAGATCGCTGTTTACTGCACTTAAAAAAATCTGACACGTTTTCTAAGCACTGGTCTTGGAGGATGCTGTTGTATTTCTCTACCAAAATCAATGGCTATCAGTCTCTTGCCACGTTGACCCTGGTCCTTAGATGGCCTGAAGCATTCCCAGAACTGTGGGGTTTTTTTGGTAACAGCAGATCTGTGTCCCTCAGGCTATACAACCACAGGCTGTGCTATGATTTGTTTAAGGCATTTAGCTTCTCATGCAATGATCAAAGTCTAAGGTAACACTCCCCAAACTCAGTGTCCTCTTTGTGGGAACAAATGGTGTCCACCTTAATTGCTGCAACATAAAAATACTAAGTTCATGTTGTATTGCTTCAAAGAGTTTTCAAAACAAGGTTTTTCATGCATTTACCTACTGGTCCTCATGGTTATTTTCATGCATGTATATAAATAGAAGAAGTAAGCAGTTTAATGCTGAAAAATTCTTTTGGGAAAACAGCAGTAGTGTTTATTTCTGTTATATGAGAAATGTATGGTGGGAAAAACTATTCTACCATCCTTCCAGACATTTGAGCCCAGGACAAATGGGTGACCGGTGATACTCCACTATAGATCCTCACTATAGGCCTATTCCCTTGAGTGAAATGGGATCTGCTGTAGTTTTCCATGCTCACCTACCTTCCCAGGAATTATCTGCGTCCCTTCTTCAGCAACTTGGACTTCAGAAAATGCATGGACATTAATTAAGATCTAGGAGTTTCATGTTCAGACATCCTAATAGCACAGCAGTGCGTTCGTGTCCTCCCATAGAACCCACCACAAGCTCCACATTTTACATGGGACTGACCCTACTTTAGATAGTAATTGGACCAGAAAAATCCAGAAGCACTGTAAGCCTCGTTCTCTAGGTTTAAACAGACATACCCCTAACACAGGAAGTAATTTCCACTACTAATTATCATGGAGTTGGCCCCCTTTAAGATCCAACTTTGCAATACTGGGAGAAGGGTTTGCTCCAAATCACATAAAATAGGCAACTAAATTTGAGATCAAGGAGTACAAACACCTATAAATACTTAGAAAACCATAAACAACTAAGTTTTACTTACATTTTTGGATAGATCATTGCTGGTTATGAAATCTGGCACTGCAAATATGGTGGGTTGTTAAACCTGAAAATATGCTCATTCACTTTAGTGGAGGTTGCCCTTGATGGAATCTTAGAAGCACACAGGGAGAACTTGTTTGCTATGATTTGTACATACACAGATTATTACTGGGTAAATATTTTCAGGAATTATGTAAACTGAAAAAGCAGATTTTTAACTTGATAACTGAGTGTCCTCAATGCAGCAGTGTTTTGACAATACGCATAAAGTTGCTGATGCTATCTGCGAAGAGCTGCAACTGTTTTAAGCAGAAATGAAAGCTAGGACTTGTTATGCCCCCTCCTCTTCTCTGGCTGGATGTTATATACATATTTCTTAGAAGTACTTTTTGAACCCTCTTTCATATTGGTATGTTTTTCTTCCTGTTCTTCTCCTCCAATTTAATTGAAATTGATTTAAAAAGCAAAAGTGTAAGAAAATGAAAATCTCTATTCTGCTTTCAGAGAAAGAATTTATAGTCATACTCCCCCATACAAACCAAACCTTCCCACTCTCTACTACTGTATTGTATAAAAGGAATAGTAAGACTGTGGCTTCAACAGAATCATATCAGAGGGACTTGGCACAGAAACACCTTCCCTTGCTTTCCTCTAGACTCCAAAAACAGGAGAAACCATAATTAGTGATGAAGTTCTAACCTGCCTTTAAAATTATTCCCACATTCAAAATCACTTTTGCAAAAGTTTGGAAAACACTGCAAGACTGACCATGGCTTGTGCTGACCTAGACCCCGTGGGAATCCACTTTGTCAAAATTTCACTTCAAACAGTGATGATGAGTCTAGCTTCTTTTGCACCCTTAGCAAAGCTTAGGCCATAAGTTCTTTGTGTAGTGGCCCTGCCTGCTTTGATTCTGTTCCTGTTGTTCCTGTTGCCAGATGTGATCCTGTGATTCAAATAAACAAGGTAATTTTAGGGGGTAACATCACTTTAGGAAGGGTACACCTTTTCCAAGTAGAACTTTCCATCTAGTTGTCTAACAAAGAGAGAAAGCTGACACTTCTACTTTACTGAGAATGCTCCCTGAGACACTTAAATTGCAAATATATGCCTATATCTATATATATCTCTATATTTTACTATTTTTATAGCTAAACAAGAATTATTGTAACATTTAGAAGGACCTAAACTTTCCCTAATTACCTAGAAACTTTAACAAATTCCAATCATCAGGGGAAAAAAACCCATTAAATAAACCTGAAACATTTCAGTGTTATGCATGCAATTTTCAACCTAAATGAGACTGCAATTTTAGTACTATAAAAGTATAAAATCAGATAGAAAAGAGCCCATCCTCATTGCATAGTCCCTCTAATGTACTTTGAACACATGCATTTCATAAATAACCAGATTACAGGCACATTAAATATAGACACATATTACATAAAATTATGTGGTTCCAGGTTTTAAATTGAATATAAACTCAAGAGAAGTGGTTTCTGCACATAAGCGATCAGTACTAAAGAAAAAGACTGGGATAAAAATGTGAGTCTTACTGATCACATATATCTGGATATTGATATGAACTTGGCTCAACAATTAACTTTGGTTCACTGAGGCTTTGTTTTATTCACTTTGCATTTAATATTGTTCATGAGATACTTGCTGCAGAACTGTGTTTTCTGGTTTCAGTTAATAACTTCTGGTACTTTGCCTCCAAAACATACCTTTAGAGTATGGGCATGATGTCACCCAAATCAGTATCTTGCCATAAAAATTTCTTTTTCTCAGTCACTATTCCCTGGCACAGCAGGTTTCACATCTGCAAATGGTCACGGTGCTGTATTTTCTGTTTTTCTGTTTTCTCCCCCCCCTTTAATTGGTAGCTTAGCTGCATAGGTGGAAAGTTTATATGGGAAGACCTGTGGTTCAACCCAAATCAATGGTCACTGTTTTCTGGTCATCTACACTGAGCTGTGCTGAGCTGCTGACTTGTACTTTTCTGCAGTATGATTTGATTTATTAGTATGTTTTTATGAATGAGTTTGGACTTTGCTTGTGAATTTCCTCCTCTAGACCAACTAGTTATCATCATCATCATCATCGTCATCATCATCATCATCATCGTCATCATCATCATCATCATCATCATCACAACACCATCTTCATCATTAAGATTTTTACCCTATTAATTGGCAATTGCTATAGTCTTAGATTTGGCCACAGTAGCAGCTGTAAGTTGAGTCTCATTTATTCTTGAGTGCTGCCATCTGCTATGGTTTCTGGAGTGCTCTAGAAACTTTAAGTTGGCACTTGCATCCTAACATGTCACTTTGAAAAGTGCTACTACCCAGAATTATTACTGGACAGAAGTATGGGATAGGCTGGATTAAAGGCAAGGAAATCTGATGCAGGAATTGCTTGTATATGAAGCAGTTGCTCACAAGTGGCTTGGCTTGACTTCATATTTAGGTTAAATGCCAGCTTGACTTAAAAAAAATAAAATTATTAAGAATGTGATAGTTCCCCTTTCCTGTCAGACTTAAATATTTTTATGACTATTTTGCAAAGATTTATAGGGAATTATGCTGCATAGCAGCATCTTTTGAAGAAACACAAATCTAAACAACATAACAGCATGGTTAATTACAAATCCTTCCTGTCATAATGTTGGGCCTATGTAATCAATGCTAAGTACACACTATCAGTGCAAAGGCAAAGTAGTTTTGTCAGGGTGAAAGAAAAGAGGAAGTGATAGAAATAATTTTTTTAAAAAGTGAATTCTTTTCAAAAGACAGTGAGCTAACATTCAGAGGATATGATATACAATAAAAAAGGAAGCAAATGCATAAAATCCTCTTATTGCCAGTTCCCCTCTGTGGTGACTAACATGATTTACTGTGCAGCCTTGAACATGAAGGAGGAGAGGAATTGAATTCATCACCTTCCTGGTACTGTCATAGTAATTCTTTGGTTTTTCAAAGCAAGGGAGGAATATGATTCACTGGGATGCTGCTCAGTATGCCAAGGGAGTACATAAATACCTCCCTTAACCACAGAGGCAGTATTATCAAAATATATAAAAACATCAATAATACAGATTTACTCAAAAAAAGGAAAAATACATTTGGGGAACAGTGAGACTTTGGCATATGCAGTTGATGTTTGAAGAGCAAACCCCCAACATGTAAATGTATGCAGGCGAAGTGTGTGTTAGTATACAGCATATTTTCTTCATAAGGGACTTTATATTGAATTGCAGATTTTGAAAAAAAAAAAGTTGACTCTTCAAATAAACTTTTAACAGGTATATCTTAATGATATTTTCTAATTCTGTATTCATCTGAATGTACATCGAATGTACTGAAAATCCCTGGGCTGAGGGGAATGGAGTTCTTATGTGTAGCCACAGGAGATGCACAAGAGGCTGTTGCACATTATGTGTTACAGCTCCTTCATCTCTGCCAGCCAGACTGTTTCTAGGAAGGATGGATAATTCAATTTCTATAGCCACCCCACTCTGCAGGCAGCTATCCAGATGTGGTAATTGCCTCTGAGTGTTCCATCACATTCAGGTGGTTCTTCAGCAAAAACACCCTTGCATATATGTGCCAAGGGGAGCATTGCTGCACAGAGCAATGAGCAGATTGTACCCCTTAATGTGGAGATTCTAAATGAAGAAATGAAAAGGATGATTTCTTGTTTTCTGAAGCTGTCTCACAAACCTGCAGCGGGGTTGCACATAAGGGTTAGCTCAGAGTTAAAGGTTATGTATTCAAGAGCAGAACGTTTTCTCCTCGATTTGTGTTGATCTTGGTAAGCAAAAGCAGGGGAGATAGAGCAGTTATTGCATGGGGTTTTTTTGTGGTTTTTCAGTGAAAGTCCACAACGCCAAGCACAGGATCCTCTGGAGTAGCTACCTACCTGTCTGCCTGTTCATCCTCATTTGTGGGAAACTAATTTGTCTGACTTTACTCTCATAGAATTATTAACATTTTTTTTTCAGAGAATGAGTGTTATTATCCTATACAAATAGGGAAATGGATATGAATTTATAGAATAAATATTCCCATTCCTTAGCCTGAAGGTATGACTTGATAAAAAGGCAGTCCAAAACTGCATTTGGGAAAGGTAGGGTAGTACAAGGTTAAATAAGAAGAGAAAAACTCCAAAGAGGTAGAAGGAAGATGGTTGAAGGCTGGTTGATGGCTTTATGTTCATCTCATTTTCTTGAAAAATGATGATATTGTATCCTTTCATAGCTACACTGTTTTTGCTCTACCTGGTTCTATGCCAGTATAAGGCTCATGATGTTCCAATGCAGTTATGTGTACATTAGTGACAGAACAGTCTTGAACAAGAGATCTGCAGTTTCTGGAAGAGTTGGATACAAATGTGCATTATTAAAATTCAACACTTCAATGACTTTTGCATTATGTGGGATGAACAGAGGAAGATACTTTATAAATTAAACAATAGCAGTCTGGCCACTCTTATCTACAATCAAAATCTAAGGATAATAACATGACTGGAGAGGTCTGAATACATGTGTATGATATGTTTTGCTCACAAAGCAAGAAAAGAAGGATTTATTACATGCATCTCATTGAGACACTATGTATGATGGCTTTTTCTTCAGGTTTTTCAGATGCATCGGATATTTACCTATCCTGCTTTCCAAATGACAGACTGCCACTAATTTAGTGTATGAGCCTTTTCTAAAGTGAAGCAATTATATGTATACCAGATTGTGAACTGTTTTAGTTGTTCTCTTCTGACACCAATCAGAGATACCATTAAGGTGCTGTAAATGTGTCTTTGTGTGAATTATTTCTCTTTGAAAGTTTCAGGCACTGTAAATTCTACATGTATGCAAGAGGGAAGTGGCACAGGTCAACCGAGCAGCACACTGTGAACTCACTCCTGTCTCACTGCTGTCCTGTGTGAGCAGAAGGGTGCAGGCAATCAAGACAACCAAGCGTCTGTAGCTTAGTCACTTGCTGCTTGTTGCCATCATCATTTGATTCACAGCAGCTGTGAATCAAAACATTTCCACCTTGATTTTAAAGAGGGAGATTGAAGCAATTATCTTGTACCCAATCTGCTCAATTATCAAATCATCAGCTAAACTACACTTAGTTATGCACCCACAACCTGGCATACATATTCATAATTTGTTACTTGGGAAAGTTGACTCCTGAGTGCCTCCTATACCAGGATTTTTTTCGCTGCCACTCTCCAGGCTGCTGTAGATAGGTCTGGGTTTGTTCATCCTGACGATGATGAGTAAAAACAAATGGCACAGAGCTAAACCACAAGAGACCTGACCTCACAGTATTTTCCATTGCTACAACTATGTTGGGTATGGATGAGATCCTAATAAGGGTAGTAAATGCTCAAGTAAGAATCAAAAATTTAGCTAAATCAGCAATTTAGTTGAACTAGAGTGAGTCTAGCCTTAAATGCTCATCCAAAAAAGTCAAAATGCCTAAAGCATTTTGCACCCCTGATCTTATCACAAACCTGACCACAAGCACAATCCTTGAACTAAGAGAGAAAATATCTGGCTGGGGAAAGTGATAATCTGAATTTCTTCAAAGACTTGGCAACAGTCATGTCAAAAGTCACTGTTTTTTAATACGATACATTGTGTTCTCAGTACACAGAGCATAGAAATACAGAAATATGCTATTTTATTTACACATATTTAGGTTTATCAGCCTCAGTCAAGCACTGGTTAAAAACAGACAACATAAAAATTTCAGGGCATTGGCTTTCCCAAGAAGAACAGAGGTGAAATATTAACACTAGTTTGGCCAGCTGACTGTCTAAGGGGCCACTTAGGACAAAAAAAATAGTAGCAAAACACTCCTAGAAATTATCTGTCCACTGCTTCTGCCTCACATGTGGTGGGAAATGAAAGGAACATAGAGATGAAAAGATGTTTATTTAATTATTTATTTTAAAGTAGAAGGACTTTGTAATCAGATGCCCTATGCAGTCTTTGTGTTAACCTCTGTCTTTCTTGGCTGGAAATTGCTTATATAAATATGGAAGAAAAGTAATTTTTCCTGTTTTCCTATTTTAATAAAGAATCTGCAAAGAACTTTCCCACAGAGACACAGGAATCAGAAGTATTACAAGACCAGTGAAACAAGAATGCTTGATTAGGAAACCACAGCATTGGAAGAACCTTAATCAGGTTCACATCCATTTGACCAGTTTGAACCTGACAATGACTCTTATCTGTTGTGGTGTGGTGCTTTTCTCCAGAGTCCAGATGTCATTATTTGATGATGTGTGAAATCATGGCTGCCTCTGTCCTCCCATGCCTCTTGTAAAGCCTTTCATTAGAAGCAGTAGTGCATAGATAAGGTTTCCAGTAGGTATAAAGGGTCAAAAAGAAGCAAGTTTTCTGGAAAACCAGAAAACTTAAAGCCCTGCCTGAGATGAATTTTTGTTTTCTTGGCTTTTCTGGCCCAGCCTGGGCCTGGAGCAGTTAGAAACAGGAACACAGAAAAAAATGTACAAAGCTACTTTGTTTCCAATAATCTCAAAAAGATTGGAGAGGGTTCAAAGAATCACCAGAAACTTCAGATTTTTGTCTTAATGGCAGCTTGAACATTTTAAGAAGTCATTCAGCAGAATGCTTCCTGTGTAATCCAGAGTAGCTACTGTAAGGACAGTTCTGTAGATATCTGAGGGTCTCCATTCCCAATGACAATACAATTAAGGAACTTTGTGCCAAGATAAATTTTTAATTACCTGAAAAATGAATGTCAGTGCTATAGCATCCTTTCCATTTGCATTCCAGATATATATATTGGTTATGATTTTTGTATTAACACCTCCAAATCTCTTTTCAAGTGATCAAAATAGCTGATTTTCTTTTTAAATATACAAAATTTGAAAAACTCTGGGATATTATCAAGCCTTCCTGCTACCTGTGAAGACTGTGGTTTGACAGGCTGCAGAAACAAAAGGAATAGGATTTTTCTTTTCTAACAGGCTGCACATTAGGCATGCACAGTGAATCTACTTGTGATATGCCAGTGAGAAACCAAGCTTCAGGAACAATAGGTAATAGTACCTCTGAAGGGATGCTGTTAACTTACAAAATAAGACTGCAGTCCAACAAACAGTGGAACTGATGACTGCTGCTCAAGATGGAGCTATGTGCTTGCACAGTATTAAAATTGTGCTTATTGTGTTTGCTTAACAAGGGTCCAAATACAATTGTTTAAGAGTGAAATTTTAGCACGAATGGGAAATCAGTGATTCTTAAAATAGGTTTGAAATAAGCATTACTCCATTTTCTAATCTTGACGTTTATTCTATCATAATGTTCACAGGGATAAGGTAAGGACTTTGGCTTTCCCATTTGGACTTTTGTCACAGAAATTAAATTGGATGATAATTCTGCCATTCACAGTACTAAAATTAACAAATTTAGAGTTTTAGGAATCAGGACAAGTAGTCAAGCCCCATAAACACTGTGAGGGGAAAGTATATTGTTCTTAAAAATCCCTAAGACTTTTAAGAAAACTGTAAGTTCTTAAAAACTGTCTTCTGCCAATGTCACTGGGAACTGACATTGCCCATGCCCATTGTGCAGAGCAAAGTTGTGACTGCAGCAGGGACACTCCTGTGTGGTTGCTGGAGAGCAAGCTGTCCATCTGTGAAGGGGAATGGAGTGCTGA
Source organism: Fringilla coelebs (assembly GCF_963513975.1). Classification (NCBI taxonomy): domain Eukaryota; kingdom Metazoa; phylum Chordata; class Aves; order Passeriformes; family Fringillidae; genus Fringilla; species Fringilla coelebs. Next base: position 41,750,635 of record NC_140031.1, read on the forward strand.
CACACAGATCCATCATCTGACAAGAGCTGCAGGGCCATTACTCTGGGCAGCTTTCTCAAGAGTCAGAGGGTAAGGAGGTCCAGAAAGTGAGAGCCTTGCTCAGTGCCCAAGCTCAGTCATTCAGGAAATGTGCAGCTTGGGTTTGACATTTTTCAAGAGTGGCAAGTGCCTTAGGAAGGAGCCTAGCCAAAAGACAGCTCCTTGTCTCTTCTCCCGCTGAGGAAAGTAGGGCTTGCTACAAATTCACGTTAAATAACTGAAATTTCCTGCTTACACTCCTGTGTAAGTTTGTAGGTCTTCCTGTGACATTGTCTTCATGGCTGTCTTCTGGAATTAGGTGTTTCCTTTTCAGATGTGTGGTAACTGGGCCTCCAGTATTTCAAGTTAGCATGTGCTTCTTGCCTTTGCCAGGTGGCTAGCCCAGTGCCCTTAACCTTCCTGCCAAGGGAACCATACAGCTTGTGAAATTATCTATAAAAATCTCATTGTTCTGTCCTGCAAATGACAAAAGCCCACAAAACACTTATTGGAAATAAGCAAAGAGTAAGGCAAAGTGATTTGGTGTTAAACAGCAAGAGCCACTGGCCAGAAATTGTACTCCATGAGTTCACAGCACTGGGACTCAAGCTGTAGAGCTTGAATGGTAGAAATATTAAGCTCCCAGCTCAACTCGTATCTATATGGAGCAGAGTGGCCAATACATTGCAAGGAATTTTCTCCCCTAGCTTTGATGAATGATCACAGAGAAAATGCCCTAGGCAAAGGTTTTTCCATATTAGCAGAATTTGGCCTTCTGTGGGAAATTAGAGGGATATACTCTGTGATACTGCTGACTGAAGATTTCCAGGAAAATTAAAATAAAAAGACCTACAGATAATTTCCCTTCTAATATCTACCATTTTTCTGTTGCATGCTGTGGAGTTTATCTGCTTTAAGGAAAATGATTGTAAAACACAGGCTCTTTAATGTTTTTTTCTGTATCACTTGGACACAAGCTCACGCTTCCTTATGTCTGTGGTCTCATAGACTTGAATCAGTCACAAAATTCTTGGATTGAATTCATATTGAAAAAAGCATGCTTTCTGGCTATGCATAAGTTTTGCCGTGCTGGCATCATGAATCAAGAATCAGAGACCCACACTGTCCTATGCTGTTACAGCTGAAAAATAATTATATATCCCATATAGCTTTGAATGCTATGTTTGTGAGGGATTTGGAGATGTATGATTACATCTTCAAATATGTAGGAAAAGTTATCTCAATGAAGAAACTGCTGAGTATGAATGTGGATTTTTTGTTTAGCTGCTTCCTGGTCTAGGCAGTAGGGGAAGACCCAACTTAAAAATCCATTTACTGTTCCCAAAAGCCTTCTTCAACTGCTGATGCTCTTAGCTCTGATCAAGGCTTTTTTCTTGGCTTAAACACTTTCCAAATGCCTATACAGAGTTAGAGTCTCTTATTGGGATCAGTGCTGAAAAGTGCCTATCATGCTATTTGAAAAAACATAATTAGTTTTACATATTGTCTCAAATACAAAAAAAAAGGGCTTTTGACAAATTAATAACCAGTAATTCATGTGACTCATATAGAGTAGAAGGTAGAAGAGATAAAGCCAATGGATATCACATCTTTAGCTACACACTTAGAAAATGAAGGGCCTGAAGCTGATAAAGTTAATATTGCCTTTTGCCATGGATAATGTAAGCAATTTTGTGGCAGTTTTCTTGCTTTATTTTTTTTTAACATCATTGCCAAGTACTTGAGTTAGTTGTGCAAAAATTGTAGCTCTCAGTGGGTTTTGAACTCTTCTAATGAGTGTTGGAAGTTCCCAATACCCAAATGAAGTAGAATGATTTCATCCCACTTCTCAAGATATGGGTTGTTACCACATCACTGCACTGCACTATTCATACACTACCCCTCTTCACTCAGAAGCCAATAATTCTTAAAGCCATGTTTACCTTTTCTTCACATATGCTTTAAACCATAAAGGTATTTAAATAGAGACAGTGCTACCTCGTGGAATTAAGTTTCTCTACGAATCTTGATGTAACATTCTGTATACTGGAAATGGGAACATACCTGGTAGCAAATCATGCTCCTTTTTTTTGTGGTGCTGGACTCAGCCTTTTAGCATTCAGATTTTTACAGCCACGAAAATGAGATGCATTCCAGAGATCTCAGGGTATTGTCTAATGCAGTTGCCAAGCCACTCTACATGACACTCAAAAAGCCACAACAGTCAGGGGAAGTCCCAGGTGACTGGAAAAAGGGAGATATTGTCTCTCTTATCTTAAAAAAGGGTAGGAAGGAGGACCCTGGGAACTACCCACTCATCAGCTTCACCTATGTGCCTGGAAAAATATGGAACAGAGTCCTGTGGAGGGTGTGCTAAGGCACGTGGAGGACAGGAAGGTCATCCAAGACATTCAGCACACCTTCACCAAGGACAAGTCCTGCCTGACCAACTCAGTAGCCTTCTGTGATGGTGTGACTACAACAGTAGAGAAAGGAAGGAGAAAGAGGAGGAAAAGGTCATTGACATAGACAAAAGGATGGAGTACATACTCAGTAAATATACAGATGCCACCACTGACACACCTAAAGGATGGGATGCCATCCACCTGGACAAACTGGAGAAGTGGGCCCATGGGAATCTCATGAGGTTTAACTAGACCAAGTGCAAGGTGCTGTACCTGGGTCAGAGTAACCCCTGGAATCAACCCAGGCTGGGGATGAACAGATGGAGAGCAGCCCTGGGGAGAAGGACTTGGGGGTGCTGGTGGGTGAGAGGCTGGACATGACCCAGCCATGGGCACTGCCAGCCCAGAAAGCCAAACGTGTCCTGGGCTGCATCCAGAGCAGCGTGGGCAGCAGGGCCAGGGAGGGGATTCTGCCCCTCTGCTCTGCTCTGGTCAGAGCCCACCTGGAACCTGCATCCAGCTCTGGGCTCCCAGCACAGGGAGGACATGGAACTGCTAGGCTAGGTCTAGGGAAGAACCACAAATAGGGTATGAGTGGGGATTGGGTGAGTTGTATTTGTTCACCCTGGAGAAGAGAAAGCACTGGGGTGACATAATTGTGACTTTTCAGTACCTGAAGAGAGCCTACATGAAGTCTGAAGAGGGACTTTTCACAAGGACATGATAGTGATAGGGCAAAAAAGAAGGGCTTTAAAGTGAGAGGAGATTTAGATTAGAAATTTGGAAGAAGTTCTTAATCTTTTAAAGAATTTTTTTATTTAATCTGTGAGGATGATGAGGCACTGAACTTCCCATTCCTAACAATTTTCTGGCCCAGGTTGCATGGGGCTTTAAGCAACCTGATCTAGTAGAAGATGTCCCTGTTCATGGAAGGGGTTGGAACTAGATGATCTTTGATCCTGAATAATTCTGTAATTCCATGAAATAAAACAGTTTTCCTGAAACTGAGGTTTGTGACCTGTTTCTGTGGAGACAGACTCTCATGGACAGGCAAGCAGCTTCCTTTGAAACAACCACGTATGACAATGGCTCCTCCCCTGCTCTCACTTCACCATTCTGTAATTCTGATGAGTTGTACGACATTTTCAAAAGCATGAAACAACATCAGCAGCATTAATTACCGCTGGGTTTTGTGGGGGTTTTTGTGTTCTGAGGTTTTTTCCTTCCCAAAAAGGTCAGTCTCCAGCTAAGTTTCTTCTGATGAAATGAACACTGATGTATACAGAAATAAAGATCTGATTAAACAGGTACCAGCCTTTCTGTTTCAATTAATATATTGATGTGCTGGTCATAATTGAACCACTAATTAAAATCAATGATAGCCTCTTGCCTTCTTGTCTGTTTGCTGCAAATGACAAGCAGTGTCTGTCCTGAAAATACTCCATTTGATTTGCTACTGCTCTTTTAGTTATGTTCTGATGAGTCATGATGACTTACACTGGCCCTCTGTAAGTGCTTTCTCACTCTTATTTCTGTTGCTTAGCTCTTTTCTGCTTGAAATTCTAGGCAAATGTCATTAGTGCATTATTCTGCCTCCTTCTTAGCTCATTAGGTACGTGTGGGTCCTCCGGGAAGAGGAAAGGCTGGAACAGATAATTATCTTGAAAGGACATGGAGGGGAGATCTGGGAACACCTAGTTTGCTCACAAAATTGCAGGCTGCAAGTCCAAGGTGGAAAAGAAAGATGAGAACAAGAGCTAGCAAGCAGCATCACTTTGATGTTCTCCCCCAGAGCCCTGTAGACATGCTGCACTGCAGCAATGTTGAGACAGAAATGTCCAGAGGCATCCCTCAAGCCATCCCTCCTCTTGTCCTCCCCTGGGAAAAAAATTAACCACACTGTGCTCTTTTTAATCAGTGGAAATGGACAAAGATACAATGAAAATGGATAGATCTGGTATATGTGTATTTACTGTAATCTGTGCAGGAAACATAAAAACAGACTGAAAAGTGTATTCAGTTTTGCTCAGTTACGTATATTTTCACATGGTGGGGTGGGGGCAATAAATTTGCTGTGAGACATGTTCACTAGCTTAATTGTGGGAAGCTTCTGGGCACGTTTCTGCTAAGTTTAGACAACAGATTAGATGCTTTTATTTGTATATTACTGTGTAACTGCAATGTATTAGTGTAGCAAGAGTGCTTGGAGATTTCAGCAGTATATCCTTCTGTTTACTTTGGCATACATGGAGATGGAATGATAAAGTTATGTTTTGGTATATATGCTTCTGTTGATTTTAGCTCAAAGCTGAACCTGTGATGGGAAGTACACATTACTAAAAAGCTGACCTCACACAAATGCAAGATGTTGTTCCTAAAAGTACTGGCTTTTCCCTATGTGACACAAGATCAGGGTGGTTTTGAGTTTTAGGGTTTTGGAATCAATACAAAAATTCAGTAAAGATACACATGCAACATGTTTCAGTAGTATCTTCATTTAAAATCCAGAGTAATTGCTTTCCACCCAGTCCATCTCTACTGTGCTTTCTGAAACACTCCACTTCCTTATTTTTAACGTTTAGAGTCTGTTAATGAAACAACCCTCCCTTCCTTCCTTCCTTCCTTCCTTCCTTCCTTCCTTCCTTCCTTCCTTCCTTCCTTCCTTCCTTCCTTCCTTCCTTCCTTCCTTCCTTCCTTCCTTCCTTCCTTCCTTCCTTCCTTCCTTCCTTCCTTCCTTCCTTCCTTCCTTCCTTCCTTCCTTCCTTCCTTCCTTCCTTCCTTCCTTCCTTCCTTCCTTCCTTCCTTCCTTCCTTCCTTCCTTCCTTCCTTCCTTCCTTCCTTCCTTCCTTCCTTCCTTCCTTCCTTCCTTCCTTCCTTCCTTCCTTCCTTCCTTCCTTCCTTCCTTCCTTCCTTCCTTCCTTCCTTCCTTCCTTCCTTCCTTCCTTCCTTCCTTCCTTCCTTCCTTCCTTCCTTCCTTCCTTCCTTCCTTCCTTCCTTCCTTCCTTCCTTCCTTCCTTCCTTCCTTCCTTCCTTCCTTCCTTCCTTCCTTCCTTCCTTCCTTCCTTCCTTCCTTCCTTCCTTCCTTCCTTCCTTCCTTCCTTCCTTCCTTCCTTCCTTCCTTCCTTCCTTCCTTCCTTCCTTCCTTCCTTCCTTCCTTCCTTCCTTCCTTCCTTCCTTCCTTCCTTCCTTCCTTCCTTCCTTCCTTCCTTCCTTCCTTCCTTCCTTCCTTCCTTCCTTCCTTCCTTCCTTCCTTCCTTCCTTCCTTCCTTCCTTCCTTCCTTCCTTCCTTCCTTCCTTCCTTCCTTCCTTCCTTCCTTCCTTCCTTCCTTCCTTCCTTCCTTCCTTCCTTCCTTCCTTCCTTCCTTCCTTCCTTCCTTCCTTCCTTCCTTCCTTCCTTCCTTCCTTCCTTCCTTCCTTCCTTCCTTCCTTCCTTCCTTCCTTCCTTCCTTCCTTCCTTCCTTCCTTCCTTCCTTCCTTCCTTCCTTCCTTCCTTCCTTCCTTCCTTCCTTCCTTCCTTCCTTCCTTCCTTCCTTCCTTCCTTCCTTCCTTCCTTCCTTCCTTCCTTCCTTCCTTCCTTCCTTCCTTCCTTCCTTCCTTCCTTCCTTCCTTCCTTCCTTCCTTCCTTCCTTCCTTCCTTCCTTCCTTCCTTCCTTCCTTCCTTCCTTCCTTCCTTCCTTCCTTCCTTCCTTCCTTCCTTCCTTCCTTCCTTCCTTCCTTCCTTCCTTCCTTCCTTCCTTCCTTCCTTCCTTCCTTCCTTCCTTCCTTTTCCCTCCCTCCCTCCCTCAGTTCTTCTGAGATGCTTCACATAACTCCACCTGATGGCTTACACAATGAACACCACTTAATGTTCTTGTGAAATTTCCTATAGTTCAAGATAGAATTTTTTCCATTTTCACTACCATATGCAATTTCTAATTCTGTGTTGGAAATTTACTATACTAATACTTAATATATGAGAGTAATATTATTATATTTGCGTTATTACCATATTATAATATTATCAAGTTCAATGTAGTACAAAAATATGTTTTTTCAATGCTCTCAATATGAAGAGAAACTATTGTAAAAATGATCTTGCAGGTGGAAAATAAGACAATTACCTCAACTCCTTTTCATTTTATGAGTAACTAGAATAACGCTCACAACCCTGACACTGTGAAGTAATTGTGCAGACAGAGTACTTCAGCCCAGGAGGCGAAGTTCACAGGGGCAGGACTATTCTCAAAATTCTGAGAATGCTCTTAAATTTTCATTAGCCACAAAACCAGAGGTATTGTCCAGGTCCAGCCCAAAGTTCAAGTGGGTCAAACTCAAATCCTGAGAGTTGTGAAAGGTGTTTTCTGTGTGTGTGTATGCACACACGTGTTTGTGTGTGTAAGTGCTTACATGTAAAATCATTTGCATTCTCAAGCTCTGTCCATAAGAAGATGTTCCCTTGACACAAGGCTGGCTTCAGTGCAGCATGGTGTTTCCTGTCTGCTTTGCAATGTTTCACTTCCCTTTGGGAAGCACCCAGACACCAGTACTTTTGTTTCTGAATTCAAGGAGGTAAGCAAGTGGACAGGGGAAGCACGGGGGGTTTTGTGCTGAGAAAGAGGTGACCTTGTGGCACTTCCCTTTTCCCTAGGGCCTTAGGAGTAACAGAAGAGAGTGCTATTTGGAAATATTGCTTATGATTGAAGGAGTGGCTCAGGCATCCCTCCTCATGCATGTTAGTATTGAAAAATAAAGTGATCAAAGCAAGTTCTTAATTTCTTGTTTTTCTCTGTGTATATGCATTGAGCAGTGTAGCAGTGTCTCTTCCGTACCACATACAAATGATGGAATGCATTCTGCAAAGCTTGGGAAAACTAACTTTTGTGTACCTTGGGTTTAAACAGGATCTCTTGCTCTTATTTGAGTAACTGCACAAAAAACTCTCTTGCTAATCTAACCGATTAAAAAAAATATTTTCACCCTTTCTCTCCCTACTTTGTAGAAAGGCATGCAGACTCAGAAAAATCAATTAACTTCATAGAAAATATTGCTCTGTAGTGCCATCTGCTTTCTTAATTTCTTCATCACTCTAACTAAACATAAACACAGATTTTCACTATAGACATATATATGTTAAAAATACAAATATTTTTAATTATTAAGTAAAAAATTTAACATGAACTATCTCAATGCAAACACATTGGTCCTATCTGTGAATTCCCAGACTTACACTATATCCTTAACATCTGCTAGACTCCATTTAAGTTATTATTGTCCATATGGTACGGCTGTGAAAGAATGACAGATCAGTGATGTAACTGCTTGCAATAGCTGATCATGCTTGCAAACTGTTCACTCAGTGAAAGCAAGAGACAGATGATTATTCAGAATCATCAAGAACAAATCTCCTCACTGAGCACCAGGCTAATTAATTTTCTAGTGTATTAATTATGTAGCTTTGCCTGTGGTGCTCTGCTGTAACTCAGTGCAACCTCTCTTGCTGAAATAGTAGGCAAGAAGAACTGAGCAGGGGGAGAAGCGAATTTTAAATAAGTGTAAAATATGCTTTTTGACATGGGCATATGTTACAAACTTCTGATGCCAAACTGCTGAATAAGGCTGTGCTAGGACTGCAGCTCTTGACTACATGAAAGCAGAGATGTAATAGTAATTTCTGATATACCAGAACCTATATAAGACATGTCAGTATAGACATCATCTTTACACTCACCCCTTGGTCCTGAAACTATTTACAGAATTGCCTTGGCTAATGATTTGCTATGAAAATGAAGTATATTCCTCTAAGAATATTCCTTTCTAGTTCAAAGAGGGTTTTTTTTTCCTCTTTATTTGATATGGTTAGGAGTTTTTTGAAGCAAAAATCATGACACTCAACATCACTCTTCCAAAACCCTTTACTACTTTTGGAAAGGGACCCAAAAATTTTAGCAAAACAAGCCTATCAAGAGACATTTCCTGCCTATCAAGAGAAATTTCCAGCCTAAACCAAAGAGAATGAGAGTTCTCAATTCCTTAGTGTTTTTAGACTGCAGGAAAACAGTACTTTCCCAGGGCCAGTGGTTTCAGATAGACAGAGTGGCCCTCTGTACACTGGTTTTCTCCATCCCCATACCTACCCATGAAAGGATTGGATATTTCCAGCTTGGTTATTTTGTTTTACAGAAGGTTTTAACTCCATCCCAATGACGGACCACAACATCAAAAAACAAAATTAAAAAACCCCGGAAAACCAAACCAAAACAAAATGCAAAACACCAAAACAAACAAACAATCAAACAAGCAAACAAACTGTTATTCCAATAACAAACAAACAAACAAACAAAAAACCAACAAAAAACCCACAACCCAAACCCCAAGACTCCCCCTTTTTTTTTCTTGCAAAACAAGTAAACAGCTTAAGTTCCACATGTACCTGGGAATGCAGAAATTAAAAAATATGCGAACATTTGCCAACTATATGCCCTTGATATCACCTCCAGTTCTTCTCTTTTCCTAGCTGAATCATTCTGAAACACCTCACACTTTTTTTAACTTTGAAGATTTTGTTCTTGTTGCATGTCTAGTGGACTGAACAAAATTAGTTCAGGCAAAATTCTGGGGCACTAATTAAAGGAGTATAAGGAATCTGTAATTCACTTTTTTTAAATTTTTTTTTTAAATTACCATCTATTTAACAATTTCTATGTAGCACACACAAAGGAAAGATATTTTTTCCTGCATCATTACCATTAGCTTAGGACTCAGTACTCCAAGCAAAACATTTCCTCCATTGTGCACCATTCATCAGTGGTAAATGTCATCTGTCATTATGCTGTCTCTGTATTTAGCTTTGAAGCAACTTTCTGAGGTTCTGGCTAATTATCCGTAGTCCTGCTTACACAAAATAACTTCTATATATGTAAGTTCTGACACTTTTCACTGCTTTTCCCTACTTATGGATCCCACAATAGGACAATCTTAGCACTATCCTGATGCAGTTTTACCACTCTGCCTCTAGTATATGTGTTTCTCTCCTTGCCTCTCCTAAGGGGTATTTGGGAAATAAGCTTTTGGACAGTCTACTGTCCTAACCTGGATATTAAAATATCACTTTGATCACTGTCATACATAGATTATACTGTGGGTGTTCACGCTACTCTCACAATTTCTTTAGTACAGTGTTTTTAAGCCCTTCTCTAAGGCCATTTACAAATCTACCTCAAGAAACATTTACAAATCTACCTCAAGAAACAGGCGTTGCTCATCAGGGAAGTACCCATGTGTGCAGTCCTGTCCACAAGTCCCAGTGACAGGTTGGGAGGATTACCAGCCAGTCCAGTTACCCCTGTACATGGCATGGGATTCCCCTGGATCCCATGTGTGCAAAGAGGCCTTGGGAACAGAGCTGAGCTTGGAGCTGCAAAGAGGGGTCTGCCAGATGACAGGAATAGAAAAGCAGACCTGGAAGGATGATAAGATCCCAGGTTGGCACCTGTCTGCCCTTCACATCTCTGTGCCCCAGAAACCTCCATTGTGCAGCAGTAGGATTTGTCTTTCCAGGGGACCGGAGGAAGGTCTGTGTGTGCAGTAGCAGCACACTTGGAGGGTTTGGTCCAGCTGGTTTGGGTCAATCTGGTGTGGCAGCTGATTGTGTGGGTGATGCAAGACACAGGTGCAGGTGGGTTTTCAACATCCTCTATTTCATCCTATTTATTGTCCTTACTCTCCTGCAAAAATTCCTCCAAGTGTTTGGTGCTAAGAGAGTACAAGAAGCATGTGACCTAGGCTGACACAGAACACATGGCTGTGGGGAATGAAATGAGATGGGTCATCCTGGCTGCTGAAATTGTCTTTGGCTCATGACACCTTTGCTGGCATTGGTAGCAGCACCTTTCTTCTCTCCAGCAGTAGCTGCCATCTCCAGCATCTCTGCCTGTGTTGTGCCACAAGCCCTGGGACTTTTCACTTGGGCGTCACAGCATCATCAGAACTGGTTTTGTTTGCCTAGGGAAAAGTGGTCCTTCTCCAGTAATCTCCACAGCTGTGGGCCTGGCAATATTGCTGTACCCATTAGAGGATCCATCAAAAGCAATCATAGAAGTTAACTTAGGTGTATACAAGACAAGTAATAAAAATTTTTAACCAGCCTCCAGATCTTTCTTCATGAGTGCATATAAAATATAACAGTATGTCTAGTAGACTGTTGATAGGGCATATTTTCAAAAGCAAGGGGGACAAAGCTTAAAATCTACCCCCCTGAACTCACCAGGACACACTGGTTTATTCTTCTGGTGACAATCAACTGAACAGGATGTGCAGATGTTGGAATGAAGTGATTAAAAAGCACGGGGTAATACAAACTGAAAAGATTTAACTGATTTACAAATCCAAAGCCTAGAAGCATTTCCACCTAGAAGCTAGCTTTTCGTTGCAGCAAAACAAATTGGTCTGTTCTACAGGTAATAAGTTAATTTAAATATAGAATATGGGGTCTTTGAAAAATTGCTCACTTTCCCCCTCTTACAAATCAATCCTGCTCAAAATAACAGATTCATTCATTGTATGTTTTCTTGTTATTGCTCGTTACTGATTGCTTCCTGTTAAATATTTTATTAAGTAAACCTCAGCCTGTGCATGATTAGAGAAGAGATGTGTCTAATAGCATTAATTGTTTATCATCCTTGATCTTCCAAATGCTTTTTACAAATTGCAATAACCAATCTTCAGAACTTAAATTGAGGTATTACTTATTTTGGATAAAAGGAAATTGAGAGATGAATGCTCCCAAATTAGGGTTTTTTAAATTTTTTTTTTTTCACAGACTCACATAGTTGGGTTTTGGCAAGACCACATCATGCCCCACTTGAACATGTTTTGTCCTGAATCAGGTACTCAAGCATGCATGGAAAGCTTGTATTTCACCCAGTGATCACTTGCACAAGTGGTCTGTGGTAATTTAGCAATCACTTAGGAAAGACCTTAATTATTTCAGCATTCTGGTTATTCTTTGGGACAGTAGCCAGTAAGCAGCATAAGGTGGTGAACAAAGAACAGTATTGTTGCTCTTGGGGAGCATGAATTCAAGGCTAATAGACACAGAAAGTAGAGCAATACCTCCAAAAGCAAAACAGTTTTCAGGAAACTGAACATAGTGCATTCCTTTCAAAGCTAGTTACAGCCTGTGTAATTGTTCCTGCAGGTTGCTGGCTTGCGGAGCTGATCAGAAATGGTACTTCCATCCCACAGGAATGTTGGCAGCTTCAAACCCAGTTATTTCAAATCCAATTGTTTTCAGATTAAAACAACAACAACAAAACCAAACCAAGTCAAATCCAAACCCAAAAAGGTTGGAAAGTATAGCTCTTTTATTTTTTCAGCTTTAAAGGTCCTAACCTTTTTTTTTTTTTGATATCCTGAAATGACCATTAATACCCAGAAGTTGCCTCCTGTTTCCTAGTTTTGGATGATACATATCACAACAGATTTCTAGTCATATGAACTTTCATGCCACTCTAATAGGAATAAAATAGATTGTGATGCAGCTAGGCAGAAAGATACTAATCCTGGCCCAGCTGGTCATAGTTCAAGAGGCCAAAGCAGTGGCTAAGGCTGAAGAACTGAGTGCCTGCTCTAGATTAAGAAAACGGAGTGGAGCTGTGAGTGGAGTGGAGCCAAGAAGAAGCAGTAAGGAACAGTCTGGCATGAAGGAAGGAGTGGTGATGAGGACAGTGAGCATCTAGAATAAATTAGAATTGATGTTTGGTCATTCCAGGCATCTACTTTCATACTTAATCGCAAACACTCTAAAGAGTCTCAAATGCAGTGGGGTTTTTGAGTGAGAAATGTCACAATCCATGATGCTAGAAAGTAGTTTTTCCTGCAAAACAAAGGACAAGGCAAATATATGCATCTTTTTCCTACTTCACAAAATATGTCTGTTTTCCTAGTGGGGCCCCAGGAAGCACAAACAGTGCAGAGCTGCCAATCACTACCTTCTGCAGAGCAATTTCAGCAAGAACTATTGACAGACCTGCCTTTATTCTGCATCTCTCTGTCAACCACCTGCCTGCAAGCTCATTCTTTCCTAAAAATTCCTATAGATTTGTTACTGAAAGGGGGAAAAAATTTGAAACTTTCATTTCATGAGGAATTTCAAGTAAGAATCCCCATGTCTGCACCACTGGCCCTGTATTCCTGCTTGTACTGTGTGGAGTTACATGTGTCAAGTGACAGTAAGGCTCAGAGCAGGGTATGGCTAGCACTTGGGGGAGATTTAATTTATTGTTCAGTGGAACGAATGCTATTGTGCAGCGACAGCTGGTGCACTGAATGACACGCAGCGACTGCCTGACTGACTCGCAACAATAATACCCAGAGAGGCTTGCACATCAGGCTGTCTTGGGCGAAATGCAGAGAGGAGGCATCTGAGAAAAGCAGGCTCTGCTATGTTTGCTAGTTCAGGCCTGGCTTATGAACCACTTGTTCCAATGCTGAATCACCAGGTACATTGTGAAAAAGTGAAATATTCACGTGCTTGAGCATTGTAGACTTTAGCCTTACTTCTGTTTTCTTCCAGCAGGTGTTTCTATCCTCCCTCTGATCAAACTACAAGACCAGTGAATATGAACAGGCAAAATAGTGCATGCTTCAGGCTGCAAGATGGTTGACAAGTTTATGCTTGAAATCCCTTTCCACAGAGATATTTTTGCTACCTAAGTGCTGGTATCTGGAATATTTAGGTATTTTGTCAGAAAGCTGCTATTGTTCTTTACACAGTTTGTAAAAGGCTTAATCCTGGATACATGTTTCCCTTATACATAATTAGGTTTTATACAAGGCCATGGTGAGGTAAACCTGACATCTGCACAGACTCAGATAAATTTACTTCTCAATGGTGATCGCTAAGTAATTAAAAACCCCTGAGTCTGGGCTGCAAGTTGCACTCCTTTTCTTCGGTGCGGACGTAGATAGAGTACATACTGTATGTTTCACAGCAAAATTGATAAAACAATTCCCATGCCCTCACTTTGCACAAATTGACTTCACCTCTGGGCAGGTAAACAGGTATATGTCTGATTTAGAGCTATGCAGAGTGCTGGGATAATAAACTTAATAGTATTGCTCTGAAGCTGTCAAATAACCAGGGCCTTAAAAGTCCATGTGATAGGCGAGGGGAGTCAAGACCTATGGCCGCACCACTGGAATGGCTGGAACACCTTCCTGCCATACAGGGCAAAATAAGTTTATTTGTTCTGATCTGCCATGAAGCTCTTGGAGAAAGATAAAAGCTGGAGCTGTTTCCTGCAGCCAGCCTCCAACCAGAGCATGGAAGGCACGCGAGTGTGGCACTCCGCTCTTCCCTCTCTCAAGTCAGTGGAACAGTGGTGCCATCTCACCTCCTGTACTGAATAAAAATAAGGTGCAGGATGGTCTGGAAAAGGCAGCAGCCAGGGAGTTGAACAGTGAACCTTTGCAAGCTTCATTTTGATCACCAAGTAACTGCTGGGAACTCTACTGGAGGAAGAGGGAATGCAGAACTCTTAAAGGAGGAGCATCACATATTTGGTGGAAGTATTTGTTTGCAAATAATGCTAGGTGCTTTTGAGGAATTAATGTGAACACCAACCACCTTAGATGCCTTTGGGGGCTACTGTGAGTTAACTCACTGTATACTCTGCTTTAGCTTTAATAAAAGTTTGGTCTTCCTAAAAAGCAGCAGAATTTCCACTGTTCAGCGTGGAAAGAACATTGAATTTTTTTTTTCCTTCAACTAGTGGAAGACATTGATTCTTTGCAGGAGTGGCACTTTGCTGCTTGCATACACCCAGAAAAGTTGTTACATTGTTTTAAGTAGCCACGGAAACCATCTTCAAAACAAACAGGAATAATTCAGAGCTCCTCCCCCATGTCTGCCAGCTGCACTTGCCTTGCCTACAGATAATTCTTCTTCATTTCATCTGTTTTGGACTTTTATTTTGCAAAATACACAGGCTTTGTATATGCCTCAGTTACAGCCTTAACAGAATTTATTGAATTTGCAGTTATTTGGTTAATTATGAAATCAACTTGCTAAAGAGTCAGTAAAAAAGAGCCATCATAGGACCTTCACCATGACAAATTTGGCATAAATTCCAAAGTGATTTTACCTTGATTCTTACTGCTATAATATGCAGCAAAAGGTTTTCCTAATGTGAAAAGAAAGTTAATCCTTTGTCTTCTGCATAGTTTCAGCAAAGAAGTGATGTCAATTTTTGTAAGGAACTGTGAGCATTTCACACATGCACATATTTCTCTTGATGAACTGTAAATTTTGGCAACATAATTTCAATGTATTCCAGTTATTATCCACTTGTTGCACACCTCTCATTGCTCAGGTATTTTTAAGTGAGTATTGAAATTCCCTCAGGAGAGGTATATTTTCTGTCCAGCTAAATCCACACTAATCAGCATCATGTAGATATGTCAGAAAAATGCTTTTAATGGGCTTGGCTCTTCCGTCTGAGATGTTGTCTTCTCCTACACCTTCTTTTGTCATATGTCATCATTCAGCTACAATAAGTAACTGAGAAAGAATACTACACTAGAAAAAGATAAACAAATGTAGATGTAAATTCAGAAGAAAATATTTCCAAGGATAGTGTACAGTGTACTATGATTAGTATTGCTGTAGTTTGACAGATTATGTAAATCCACACACGTAAGGGTAGCTACCAGTAAAAAAAAAAAAAAAAAGAAAATCAATTTCCCCTTCCTCTTCATGCACACCAGAATTAAGTAGAGTCTTTTGAGATTTGTTACTTTAATTACTGAATAGAGTAATTTTGGGAATAGTTTTTAGATAATGGGGCCTTTTTACCAGAGATAGAGTGTAATCCAGGACTCCAGTTTCCTATTCAAAACCTCCTCTAAATGGTTTACAGAGCAGAGAGCAAAAACTGGTGATGGCAATGTCTGAAGGCAATCTGCTGGCTGTAAAAGAGAGAATCAATGTTTAATATGCATGCAGCAGCAAAAAGTATTGCCTGTTCCTTATGCCATTAAGCTCTACCAGCTGCTTTCCAGCTCATGCAGGGTGGCACTGCAGCTGAGCTTTGTGCTGGTGGATGCAGTGTGGCTGAACTGGCTGGTCTGTGTTTTTACCCCTGAATCCCTCCTGGCTGGCTAACACAGCTGCAGTAAAGGTATTTTGTACTTGAAGCACCTTTCTTTGGTGCATTTGTCTGCTTCCCATTTCCCTTTCCAACTATTGGATGTTGTTCGCCTGTGATAGTAGAGTTCCTCACTAGCACTCCTCTCACACCACCTTGAGGTTCCCGTCTGCTTCTGCATTATATTAGTATTACAACAGATTATTTCTGAGCCAGATTGAAAGGAATAATAAATCTGGTAGAAATAAAATATATTGCTGCAGAAAAAATGTTTTACCCAAATCCTGTTGAAAATCTTCAGAGATAAGGAGTTTTGCACTGTTTTTTACCCTTTAGAATTAATGCAAACAGATATGTCCACAATACTGACTGGTGAGTCAGGCATGCTTTGTGTTTAGGGCGAAAGGAGAAGTCTTGAGACAGGATCTTTTTTATCTGTGTTTGCTCATCTCTAGGTTCATTTGCAAATTATATGTCGAATGATGCACAGTTGAACTTCATGTGAATTTTTAAATTTTTGTATTGATTTAGTCATGAAAAATATGATCCAAATGGTTCTCTGAACATTTTCACAAACTGTGAGATGATAAAAAATATAGACCAAACTGAGACTTCTGAATAATTTTCTCGGCTCTATTTTGTACTGATTGCTAATCAAGCATATTTTATTGTGCCTGGCCAAAGCCCTGCCTTCCTGCCTATATTTCCCTCTAGGGCAGCAGGAGGACCCAGAACGACCCTGGTCCTCAAGCTGGAGCTGGGGCTGATGGCAGTGGTGGGGGGATCCTGGGCACAAGTAAGGGACTGCACTTCCTGCATTCTCTCATGAAGTGCCCCACAAACTCCTAGGAGTGCCATGCTCTGTGAAACTTGTTATTCAATGAAAGGGCAGCATTTTGGAAAGGACACATATGCTGCACTGCCAGACACAGAGTGCTGTATCTCCTATGAACATTTGTTATGTTTAGATTTTTCTGTTAGAAATACTTCACAAAATAAAAATGTTGTTTCTTGGAGCCCTCTGTGGCTGCAATGTTTTGGTCTTAGGTGCCCTAGGATTGCTGGTTTGTGAATGCCGCATCCCTCCATCATTTTTCACTCATCATTTACCAATATCCTAGGGGGAAGGCTTTCCAGGATTTACTTACACAGGACAGTACTCCATGGCTTTTATAATCACTCTAACACTGTGTTCCTAGACCTTAAGTTTATTGCAATACAGAATATAAGCAGCTGGCCTACTTTGGGTTTTGCGGAAGGCTTTTGTATCCTGAGCAGAAGCTCGTAGGTAGTTGAGGAAATCTGAGCTGGGAATATCATTGGCAGTGGGTTTTACTGATACCGAAAGGCAGTAGGGTCATCTGACTAACAGAGAGCCAGGCACTCTGTGAAAAGTAGGATTCTTTATTTGAAAGATTAATTTTGGAGAGTAGACTGAGAAGATGCCCATAAAGTGGAGAGGTGAAGTCTTTGGATATTTATGGAAGTAGATACAGATACCACCTAAGGGGAACTCACTGATAACCTACTTTCTGATTCACATTTTATACTTACATCAGCTAATCTGTGAAATTACTTTGGGTTTCTTTCAGCTGTCTGAGTCTCTTTGCCACTGTCACTGCTACAGAAGTTTAAATAAATCACTACAAATGAATGCTCTTCACTCATGCACGTGAACCGAGAGCAAGCAATATGAGAGAAATCAGCAACCACTGAGTATGCACACAGGGAAAAGAACATTTCATTTTATTAAGAGAAGTTTCTGCCTGTTCTGTGTCACGGAAATGAAATTTTAATGTTAATATTGGATCTTTGCTGCCTTCTAGTGGCAGAAGGTTTGTTATGGAGCCATTGACAGGGTTGTATTACTGGGCTTTGGTTCTGGGATTAAGATAAATTCGTTCTGTAAAGATCTTTGTGTTTAGCTGATTTTTATTTAAATATTTGATTTAAAGAGAACAATGAAATAAACCTGATATTTCTTCATCAAATTTTCCCAGTCGATATGCAATTACTTTGTTGTTGTTGTTGCTGTTTTGGGGTTTGTTTTTTTTCTGAGAAACTAAAGTGTAGACAAGGAGGACTCACCACTCTGATCAAGAGAAGAGAGGCAAGGTAAGAGAGGTGTCAGGTCTCTGAGATACTGAGCATCTATCTGCGAGTACTTCTGGACTGGTAGTCCTCAGCACTTCTCATATATCCTGTGTGTTTACTCTGCCTTTTCAAGCATCTCACTCAATATTTGGGATGTTACTTTTCAAAAACTGATAGCTGGAAACTCTAAGGACTATACCTACAGGTGCATCTGAAAACTCAGACATGATAAATATCAAGAGACACAGCCAAAGGAGTAGGAAGCCCTTGAATACCGGATACCATTAATTATTTACATATTGTTTAACTGTGAACCTGGCCATTTTCTCTGGCATCACAAATCTGAGAATGTAGTGAGTGAAAGAAAAACACCTGTCCTGTGACATTTTGACCTTGTATGCTTCTCCTGGTACACTCATAATATACATAATGTTTTACAGATTAAGAGGGACATTCCATTGTGTCCTAGTAGCTTTATTCCACATAAGTTTAAAAATATCAGTAGGAAACTAGAAAGTGAAACCTACACACAACCTTTACGAAGGGAGGCAAAGAAAGATAACACTTTAGGGAAATGTGTCATTTGTTTGGTATTCAGTAAAGCAGGAACTTGCAAAGTACAAGAAGCATCACTGAACTTTTTTTTTCTCATGTTTGCTGAATACTTACTCTTTTCCTGTGAGAACTTTACAGATAGAAAAAATCAGGACCGGGATAAAGATTTTTATGTTATAAGAAAGAATTTCTTCTCTTATAGGTCTCCGAGGGAAGAAATTATGCTAATGTATTTCATGCTAATCTGACTCCTAATAAAAGTAATTTAATGACAGATTTCAAGATGGCCTCCTACCATGGCATGGCCACTTCTCATTCCTTATCCCAATCAAGATAATTCAAGCCTCTTCTGAGCAATCTTACTATGCATGATGGCTGGGTCAACATCTTTATGGTTTAAACCCCACTATTGTTCCATGTTTCTGGTTACCTACAGGTTTTGGTTTGAGGCAGATACTTTCCAAGGCCACAAACCAAGGTGTTTACTTTGAGGAATGGCAAATGATCCGGAAAAGTGGGTGGGTAGAAGGAAAACAAGTATCTTGCCCTGAAACAGATAAGGATACAGCATTTTGGAGTTTTTTGTACATATACTTTCTTTTCCCACCGTTTTGAGGTATATATCTCTAGGGGAATTTAATTTGAGTACCGAGGGGGAAAAAAAAAGCTCATGAGCTCATGTTAAGTATGCAGAAAAGATAAGACCACTACTAAGGTGTTTGTGTGCGGAAAAAAACTGTTGGGATGTAATGGACATTTGTCCCATAAAGAAACCTGGTGCTGTATGTTTTAGGCCACCTTGTGCTAGGGTTTCCTGATATTTAGGGAATAAGCTGCAGTGAAGTCATCATAATGTCACACAGACATTTAAGGAGCCCAAAGAAAACACTTTTTTTGACAGGCTGGATAAAATTGAGGCAGTGCTTTGGAGGGAGGGTCTCATCACCAATGATGAATCCCTTAGAGTATTTACTTCTTTCTACCAAAATCAAAACATAGTAATTTTGTTGATTAGAACTTTACTAATACCAATATACTGCTGTTTACAGAAAACATTTCCTAGTAATTACCATGCTAAAAGCTCAGATGGCTTGCACAAAACATCCATTTTCTTTCTCTTTTTCCAAAAACCATACTAACTTCATCAATGCTGTAGAAGGATCACTATTTCTCAGTAGTAATTTTTCTCAAGCTAGTCTTTGAAATCTTGCTGACTGAATAATGTGTGATTCAGATTCCCATAAAAAATAAAGTGTCTTCCCAGCAATAATTACATTTCTAGGTACTGACAGGCACTGCAGAAGTGTTGTGAGAACATGAGGTCAGAAAATGCAATGTCTGCTCAGTATTGTATTTCCCTGCCCCTGTGCTTTCTGATCTCTGTTCTCAGCCTCCACTATAGCTCAGCAATTTGACATCTCTGTCTATACTTCCAGACATGTCTTTTTAATGCCTTCAAAATCTGTATTTTGATTGACTGAAAATATCTGTATTGTGTTGATATTTCAATGCTGAACATCTAGCTGACTTTTTTTTTTTTTGTTCTTGTCCACCCTCCTTCTTAGAGTAGCTTTTAATTGTCTTTTTGGTTTTTTTGTTTGTTTTAATTTGTATTATAGAAGTTAATTTTTCCTAGCTAAAAAGGGTTTTAAATATTTTTCCAATCCTAAGGGACAGAAACCCTACTGTAAAAGTACATGCCATAGAAATAGTGTTTATCTTTGTGCATTTTTGACACAACACTGAAATAATTCTTAGTAAGTCACTTGACAACTTACTGGCAAAGTAAAGCTCTTTGTTAGGCACAGGCAGAGCAAGAGATCAAAGGCTCTCTTTGTCTAACTACCCTATATTTTTTAATCAATGTATCTCAAGATTTAGGCTATTTTATCAGATACCCTGGCTGTGCAGGAGGGATCCAGAAGTAATACAGAGTTTCTGTGTAAAAATGTCAGGAAGGGAAAATGCTAATGGCCATCAAGACTGGAAACGCACAAAGAGAGCAGTCTGTGAAATCAGGAAAAGAAGACCTTGGCAGTCATTTACAAGTTCCAGCTTGTACAGGAAATACCCTGAAGTCCTAAGAAATTCATTATAATGTCTTCAAAAACTTTCCTGTTCACTTTTTTTTTCTGAAAAAAAATGGAAATGGATATTTCTGCATAACTAATGGGAATGTTTATGTAGGAGTGAAACAATTAAAAAGAACATTAGAACATTTCAGGTTTTCACTAAGACTTTCAGGATTTCTTTAAAACTGAAGAAATTAAAACAACAAACAACCAAACCAAAAAAAACCCCAAACAAATCCTAAACCCAACCAACTAAAAAAAAAACCCCAATACACAAACACACACAAAACCCCAAAAAAGCCCACAAAACACAAACCAAAAAATATACAAACCCTGAAAACATAACATTTCTGACATGGACAAAAGAGAGAAAATGACTAGCAGTGCTGTGCATCACCCTTCAAGCCACAGCTGGAAACTACAAAAGCTGAAACATGGTGGGTTGGTTCTCCTTCTTAGATCTTGGGTGGCTTCATCAAACTCTGGGGGACCCTATGTAAGAGGATTCACAAAGTATGAAAATAGATTTATAATTTGATTAAATATCAGAGCCTAATTTAGAAACAGCCCCTCTGAATAGGCTCTTTTTTTGCTACAGACGTAACACATTTCCCTCCCTTATTTCAGTGAATCAAGGAACTCTTGTCATCTTAAGTAGTCTAAACCTGTTCCATTTTTTTTTCCTTCTGGAATTGTGCACAGAACTATTTGAATGTAAAACTACGTTTCCTGTGGAAATACAGAGAAGGTGGTAGACTTGACATCATCTTTCCTTTCGACTGCTTTAATATTACTTTTGATGAATTATGCTAACTCATGACTACAACTTTGGCAGTAAAAAATTCGTGAGTGATTTTATTCTTTACCATGTTCTTACTGTTCTTAGATAATTCCAATATATAAATGATCATATTTCTTAACATTTAATTTATCAATTAAAAGAATAGGTGGTGAGCTGTACCTTCCCATGGCTCAAGCAAGGTTCTTGGCAGAACTGATGTTGCAGGTATCATGCTGCTGCAGCTTGGGCACTAATCCTGACAGATTCTGAGGCTCCAGATTATTTGTGAGATCATCCTGTCTCAAGTTCTGTTGTTAAGCCTCCCACAAAATCTGTTTTCTTGCTTTCTTAGCAGTTCTCTCTTTTTGCACAGCTTTCTTTATTCTGCATGTTAATTCTGTGAGATGGTAGGACTGTGTTGAGATGCACTGGGTGTATGTCATACAGTGACATAGAGAAGGTGAAGAGCGTAGAGCAGACATTTTGACTAGTGAGGTTTTCTGCCTGCAGCATGAAGGGTAAACACTGATTGTACACTCTGACACTTTTACTGTACTCACATCTGATTTGTACTTTGTTGTTGCTTGATAGAACCTTGTTGTTGCCCTCAGTACAATTGATGCAACCCAGAGAATACCTAAGAGTCAGATGTTTAGTGTGCTAATTATTTAGGGCTTTTTCTATGAAACAGAAGAAACATCCCAGCCAAATAATTCTTGAAGGTAGGAAGTCAAGTGTCTGGCACATATTTCAATTTCAATAAGCTGGCCTATGAGGTGACTCCCATTTCTTCTCTTCCTCTTGAAGAATGTGCAGAAAAATAGATACTTCTTGCCAACAGAACTTTTTTTCTCTATTAAGTTGTTTTCGCTTATAAAGATTTGGCTCTCCTGGAGCTGACTCCAAGAAGAGAGTAGGGTGAATAGGTTGCTTAGCATAAGAATATCCACATCTGGCACTACTTTTCATAAAACTTCCATATCAAGCATGCTCTTGTATGGCAGACAAGCTAACAAGTGTTAGTGCCTACCAGATCAGCCCTGATTTTCTAACTCCTCTGGAATGCCCAAGACTTCTGATTTTCTGTAGCGATCAAGTTCTTCCACTGTCATCCAGATCAGAAATGTCTTTCACTTCTTTATTCCTTTGAACCAAATTTCACAGTCGGCTTTGGATGAAAGGAAAAATGCGATGAAGGTCAGACTCACAAGAGTGTATAGGAACTGAACTAGCTTTGATTTCAGCAAGTTGGAGATGCCTAAGTACTCCTGTTACTCCAGTTTTAACTAACAGGTGGGCGCTTTCTTTCTGGGGGATGAATACTGGTCACAAGTAACAATTTTATTCCAGAAAGGCTAGATATGTTGCACTAAAAAGAATGGAAAATTATAAGAAATATGTGTGGATATACTGGGCTGCACTTATTTGGTTTGCTCTGAACTCCAGATCTTCCAATGGCAGGTGAAATTCTAGTTTTATGTTTATATTGTTTGGGTGCTTGCATGAGAAAATTGGTAAAGATTTGAGAGTGCAAATTCATGTTTGTATCACTGGTAATACTTAAAGACAGGTGTTTGACCATCAGACTTTGAACTTCCCTAATCTTTTCTGAACAATTGTTCCATACCTGAGATACCTAGACAGAACCTTTTCCTTTATTTGATGCCATCAAAATTGCTGCAGGTGACAAAGCTGCTATGTGATTGCCTATGAGATGGCAAATGAAAAACCTGTGGTATTGCAAGAGGGTGAATAAAGATATAGGAACTTATTGCCTCAGGCATGTATTACACCAAACATTCTCCCTGACTTGCAGGATGTTTATTCACTTTGCTTCTTAAAAAAAAAAGCACCGGTTTGTGCTTAACAGAGCTTCCAGACTTAACATTGTCCAAGGCAAGCCCCACATTGCCAGGTTGTGGGTGTGGATTTAGGGAAGACGCTCCATGAGCACAGAAGAAGAAGTTGCTGAGTGGTAACATAATGGTCACCTGTAGTGGTTGAACCTGCTGTGTCTACAGAGATACAAAGTGGGACAGCAATCATGTTCATCTTTACTTGGTTCGCCTCCTCTCCCAGATCCAGAGAGGTTTGAACACTGCTGAAGGAAAAACTTCATGTTACAGTTCTGAAGGTCTTTTGAAGGTCTTTATTTAAAGAATTAGGAAAAAACCTTCAACAAACAACAAAAAGCCCCAGAACTAGTACAAAATTCCAGCTTATTACTAACAACAGACTCAAGAGTTTGCAGCAGTACCTATAAGCATGACCCTGGATTGAGAACAGCCTTCATTTCCACTTATTTTGCTAATATGGTTTTGATGTTTGAATACAGAAAAATTGATTTGCTGGTTCTACTATAAGAGAAATAGTTTGGAAGCCAGTACGGTTTCCCCCTTCACTTCAAAATTGGTCAGCAAAGGTGAGATATATAAATGACATAGTTAGTTGTAAATAAGTTAGCCATAGTTAGTAGTTAATCATAAATAAGTTAGTCGTAGTTAGTCATAAATAGTTGCTTTTCACATGGGTCCTTGTTCTTAAAGATTTTTCTTTTAACTGGCTATGTATTTGCCCAGTCTAGCCTTCCTCATTGACACAAAACTGCTAACATTTATGTTTGCCTCTGCACATGACAATTTATACATAGGTTCTGTTAAGTCCATGATTTCTCTGTTGCCAGGTCTCTGTAGAGATAACATATAATACCTCAGTGCAAATGATGGACTTGGAAACAAATCTCTTGGTAGAGGGCAAATGTCATAATTCTCGAACTTGATATGGGGGTTTGTAACAAGCTAGTCGTTATTTGGATTCAACTAGAGGCAAATATTAAAATTTTATTATTAAATTATTATTATTAAATTTTATTATTAAAATTTTGAACTGAAATACAATAATAAATATTACTTTCCTACTTACTATGGGGTTTTTTTCAGTGAGTAATATTTTTATTGCACTAAAATTTCACATCAGATAAACTTCAGACTTACCAGTCTTTATTCTGCATTCAGAAGAGATCTCGAACTAGAATTTAGTTTATTAATTTTTCCAGAATACTACAGCACAAACTTTCTTTTGCTTTTGGGTTAGTGAGTTTTCAGTAGTATCTCGAATAGCCGAATTTAAGACTTAGTCCTTCCAGTGCTGGATTTTTTTGGCCCAGGACATTATTTATCTTATCAGCCCTTGCCATTCATTCTGCTCTGTATTGCACTGAGAATGGTGAAATCACTTCATTAAGGGTATGAGAATGTATGTTGGGCTTTATATGAATCAAACAGTTCCCTAAGTCCCATTGGAGGAAATACAGAAAAATCATGCATTTTTCAGCTTACTGTCACTAACTTCTGAAAAGCTCACATTACAGAATAAGCTGGCAGTTACCTCAAGTCTGTATGTCCACACTTCTGTCTGCAGCATCTCTGTTGCTGGGTGGGCCAGGACTGCATTTGCAAAACCTGTCCTGGTAGATCCCCATGCAGGGAATCTGCTGCTGGTGGTGTGCCAGTGAGCAAGTGTGATGCGTTGTGTTGAGGCAGGAGCCTGTGTTGTGGTCCCTGTGTGGGACCTGGGGCACCCCCAAGTGCCAAAGGCTCTAACTTCCCCCTGCTCAACCCCTGGGCAAGAGCCAGCGGGACGTGCCTTCGCCAGGCTACAAGGGCTCTCCGCTCCCCAGGCCGTGAGCTTTCTGGCAGAGCATGGAGGTGATGCCTTGACAGGCTGGCCTAGAACAGAGGCTAGACAGAGTCAAAGGAACAAAGTAAGGATTTATTAAATGGCGTTAAAAGGATACGCCTTGGGCAGCATAAGAGTCTGGTCGGGGCTCTGCCCAAGATGGACCCAAGGTAGACAACTGGTCAAGAGTTTTCACGCTTTTATAAGTTTTTACATATTGGCGTTAGTTGTCCAATTAGAGCTTCAGGTTATGAAGTCCCATCCTCCTGGTTTGCTCTCTTCAATTTACTG
Source organism: Fringilla coelebs (assembly GCF_963513975.1). Taxonomy (NCBI): domain Eukaryota; kingdom Metazoa; phylum Chordata; class Aves; order Passeriformes; family Fringillidae; genus Fringilla; species Fringilla coelebs. The sequence continues at coordinate 41,775,653 of NC_140031.1, forward strand.
TTATTTGTTTTTTGGGCCTGAAGCTGCAATGGCGTCCTTGGTTCTCAGGCTGGAAAAGAATTGTTTTGTCTAACTAAACTGTTAAGAGAACTAACAATTTGAAGTTCGTAGTCACTCACTGAGGCGCACAGAACTGAAAAATATGAAAGCTAAACCGTAAGGCATCAGAGGTGTGTGTGGGCTGCTGGGTGCTGCGGACGGGCTCTGCGCTGGGCCGGCGCCGGGCGGGAGGGAGGCAGCGAGGGGCGCTGCAGCGGGGCCCGGGCTGGGCCCGGCGCGGGTGTCCGTCCCTGCCTGCCGAGCCTTGTGGCGTTCTGTGTAGAGACACCGGTGTCAGCAGAACCCTGCCGTGTGGAGCCGTACACCCGTGCCCGGGATGGAGGTGCCGGCTCCCGCCGGGAGTTCTGCGTGCTCCGTAGTGAAATGCTCCTGAGGCCCCTTGACTGCAAGGCCGGGCACGCTAGAACGATAGCCACAGCCAGACTGCTGCTGCTGCTCTGGGCGAATCTCCAATTCAGCATCCATTACTGATTATTTATTTATTTATTCAAATTATTTTTTATTTTCTGTAGAGCATCGGTTCTCCAGAAAAATAGTCAGGATCCTACCAGCAAGGACATTTTTCTTCCCATGAGTTACCCTGTTGCTCCTTCCCTTCTCTTCCCTCCTTGCCCTTTGGTTTGCACCTGACATCCAGCCAGGGTCAATCCACAGTGTAGGTCAGACTGCATAACGCACCTTGGAGAAATATTTTTACAATTAACTAGAATGATTGTAAAAGTTCTTATTCTGCAGCTGCCACTTTTTTTTCCCCCGTAGGCTTTTTTAACTTAAAAAGGCAGAATGGGACAGCAGGTGTCACTATAGTAGCAGCAAAAGCAGGAAGAGTAAAATCTATGTCTTTCTTGCCACTTGTTATTTGGCTTCATATAGCATTCATCAGAGAAGAGGATCAAGGGCAGTTTGGCGCTTGCCCTGGTCTCCTAACTGTAGATATATCAAAAACCAGCTTATGTCAGTATTTAGAAGCATGAACAGAGTTTGGGAGACTTTACCACTGAGAGAAAAAGGATGCAGTTATTTTTCCTGTGGACTAGGAAAGAGACAGGAAGAGCTATTTTGGAAACACTCTCTTGTACTTTCTGATTTTTATTCAAACCTAGAAATTTTCAGTAAAATTAAACAGAAAATAAGGAGAACTGATTATAAATTTTAAGTTTTGTATTTTGAACAGAGGGCCTAATGCTACTCTTTTAATGAGACATGTCAATCGATGTAATATTCAATCTTAGTGATTCATTAAGATTGAGCTGTCCTGCTCAATGGAGCTTTTAGTGGAGCTGTCCTGCCATCAAAACCTTGTCAGTGAGTCTCACTTTTAGGCTTAACCATTCTACTTTTAGTATTCATTAGGAGAAAAATCTGTCTGCTATATGACTCCTGCAGGATATTGAATGCCACAGACTGCAGCTGAAAAGAGTATCTACCTATGAAGGGAATCTTGAAGTGGATTATAATACTTACTGAAACACAGGTTAACTAGTAAACATAGAAGACCATAGATGAAACTTTGGATTTCATGTATCTGTAGCTTAAAGAGAGATTAAGTATGTCAACATTTACTGTAAAGACTTGAGTGTGTAATAAGTTGCAAAAATGGATAACAGTGAATAATCCCCTATTCTTTAATTTAGGTTAAAGGATAGGTCTGACCATCCTTGAGTTTCAAAACATTCTCACTAATATTGTGCTGAGAAAAACCTTCAGGAATATGCCTCTTTTTCTGAAGTTCAGGCAGTGGGATAGCACGTCACCTATCATACAAGTGTATTTGTTGTTTTATAAAAGTACTGGTCTGTCCTTACTACTTCTGAATGAGTGTCAGTCTGTCCCAGCAAGGTATATCTTGTGTTCTGAAGGCTTCTGTGAGGGACTTGTTTGCATTCCTACTAATCCACATTTCCAGTGGGCTTTGTTTTCTCCAGCCGTCTTGGAGGAACAGATGAAAAATTTTCAAGAATTGTATCACTATGAAGATAGAAAAAAACTGTCAACCTGGATCCTAAAGCCCCATAATCTTCACATTTCAAAGGGCACTTTATATAGTCTTACAACTCAATACTGTGCTAGGAAATAAAACACTTCCCAGTGCATAGTGGAGGATATCAATGAACCTAGCAAAGAAACTTTGAAATCACAGACAGCCTTTCCTAATGTCCCTAAGCTTCCCTTTAGTAATACATATTCTTTATACAAATTAGCTGCTGAGAATTGTGGGGAAAAAATAGTTTTATAATCAGAGCTGTATGAAATGGAGGACAGTGAAACCAGATTTAAAGAAGTAGATAAACATGACAAGCAGAATTCATGTGAGATCTGAATTGACATAAATCATACCCTGAAGTTAAGAAGAGCTGAGTTACACCTTTTTCATGCTGTGTGTTCATGCTGCTAGCCAAGACACAGCCTGAACCCTTGTGGGAGCAAATGTTTTACTGCGGCTTTGAGTAGCTCTAAGAACATTTATTACCTGCTGCGTTACAGGGGATTTGGTTCACAATTTAAATAGTTAAGATACATACAGGTGAAGATAGATACGGGTCAGTGACAAATACCAGTTTTAAAAGTGGTCTGAACAGCCACAGTTACTAAGTGTAGATTTCGAGTCACAATTTCAGTTCATTCCAATGCTGCAAAGAGTCTCTGCTACAAAGGAACAGACCTGGCTCTTCATCTGGGTCCATATAATTTGCCTATACCATTGCTGATCATAGGGGCAGGATGGAATGGAAAAGATTACAGTCCTGAAAGTATTTTTTCAAAGTATTTTAAAATAAACACTGAGAAAAATTTGTGTGTGCAATCGTTCATTTGCATATAGGATCAAGGACAGAAAATAGCACACAACCGTTTCTCTCGGATTTTAGCTTTCTGTGTGCTACTTTTTAACTACCGGTGTTTTTATATCCTTAAAACATAACCTTCCTTCTAATGGAGTTACCAGCTTGAGATTTAGCTATTACTTGTCACGTGTTTCAGAGGAACTTGGCTGTGATCCAGACACACCATCCAGTCACACCTTTTGTAGTCAGGCAAATTATTATACGCTATTGCCTGCATGTTCTTGCTGAAGAGGGACTGTGTGGGCAGTATCTGTTGTGTGCTTCAACAGACAGCCTAACACTACCTGGAATAAAACTTGTCAGGAAAAAATGTGTTTTTCTAACAGCAATAAGGAAATATGGGTTAGAATAAAGAAATCTGTTGTGCTGTTCTAAATAAAGTGAATGTTTTGCTGAAAATTAATACATTGAGGGGGAAGAAGTTGAGGCATCTTGTCATTTCCACATTTTTAAAATAATGACAAAGACTTGGTATTTTTTAATTTTTATTGGCTCAATTTGTACAGGAAGCATACTAGCTGTGACTAGCAAATACTTAATGAGTTTATGAGCTCTGAATCTAGATCATGTGTGGCTCAACTGGTTGTGTGGTTCTTGTTGGTGGGTAGGACCCCAGAAGAGGCTTTTTTGTGAGCTAGGCTTGTTAAGGATGGCCCTGAGATAGAGCATTTTTATATTGAAGAAGCATCTTTGGATCTTATTTCTATGGCAGAACAGCCAAGGAACTGTGATGGGCCAGCATTGCATGAAGCTATGGAAATTTCCAGGCTGAAACTCTGCAAGTAGTGACCTGAGTCACAGCAAACACTCAGCTGTAGAGTGAGAACCAGTGAAAGGAAGCAACAAATGTCTGCCTAGATTCCCAGCACTTCTGGGATGTGAAGAGGAACACAGATATGCATGAATTTTCACCACACTTTATTGAAGAGAAGTATTTTGTTCCTCCCTGATTGCTCCATAGTCTCTCATCATGCAATTCTAACAGGTGAAGTTTCTGCGAATATGTGTTTTGTCATCTTATTTACTCTGTTAAGTAGGAATTTGCTGAAGCTGTGGTTTCAGACAGCACTTGACCGTGAGAAAATACTTGAAAAAAATTTGAGTATAATGAAAACAAAAGTCTTTCCCTTGCTGTGGAAAGCATTAAGCATGGGGAATTCTGTGAGTATAAGAGAACCAAATGTTTGCCAGTAACTACCCCAGGTTGCTTCAGCATCAATAGTTGTGTAAACATGGCATATCCAATGGCAGCATAGCATCAAGCCAAGGCTGCTTGTTGTTGTACAGAAAGATCTTTGTTTCTGAGTGACCAGTTGATAAGGACATCTTCAGAATACAGTCTCAGTCTCCTCTTTGGCTCAGTGTCCTTACACCCTTGAGTATCTCCAAAGAAATCTTGTATTTTTTTCCTCTCCCTTAGCACATGTCTTGTGTATATATCATAGTCTCCATGGATGGTAATGCATTTTCATGCTTTGCCAAGGTTTATCTTTGCTTCCCTACTCTTTCCTGCTATAAATTCTGTGTAAGGTCATTGTGCAACCTACTAAATCCATTAAAGCAACAGAAACCTGCAGAATTTGAAGACCAATTCATCAGTACATGGTAATGTTAAGGAGAATGTAGCCTTCCAGAATGTAAGCCATGCACTTACTTCACAATTCAGTAAACAAATCTGTAATGTTAATAGGAGAGATATGTATGCAGGGATCTGTGGAAGAAGCAGAAGACAAACATAGTGGATGCTTGAATATGGATAATTAAGTGAAACTCTCTAGTGTGAAATAGTTTGTGCAAATTATTATGTGTAACATACTTGCTCTCAATATACATGTAAACATGAGTCCTTTTGGCTTTAGCAAAAAATCATTGATTGAAGCTCTGGAAAAATTGCAAAAATATGCACAAATGGAGAAGGAACGCTGGGGACCTAACAGTTCTGAGGCTTGTGCAAAAGTCTTCACTTTGATCTGCATCAAAGCTGCTGCTTCAAAGTTATTTCTAAAGGACAGAGACTGAAATTGGAAATGGAAGGGAAAGTAGTGCATGAACCTAATGTATTAGAGTGTCTTTTTCTGACTGCCTGGTTTCTCTGCTGCAATGAATGCAAGATGAGAAACAGGGAGTAAATGAGCTGTAATTAAGTAGCAACGGTAGCAATGCATTTGATTTGGCTGTTTGTATTGTTAATCTGTTAGACTGTTGGCCACAAAATCTACCCAGAGGAATACTAGGAATATTCCCTTTAAGGAGTAGAAAGGAAGAGAAATGAAGGGAAAAGGGGAATAGTCAAGGAGGAAATATTAATCAAAACAGGAATCTATAATAAACATCAATGTTAGAATGTTTTTAATGTGGTATGACATCTGGTGGTTTTTTAATGTATGAATTCCTATAAAGACACAGTTCTTATCAGAAAGACTTCATAATATTAGCATAATTTTATTCAGTGGGCTTAGTTGTTATGATTTAAATATTCTGCGTTCAGTTACATATATTTATGTATATGTAAAAAAGATAGTGCTTTAGTCAGGTTTGACCTAATTATAAGTAGTTCTTAGGTTTCCTGAATAATTTGTAGACTTGTTGCCTAGTAAAAGTAGTACAAGACAAGTGTCATTAAGCTGCTTTTCCACCTACCTGACTTGCTTCCCAACAGTGCTTGGCAAGCTTTGGTGATTACTACACCTGAGATGAAGGCCATCTGGATAGTGCTTCTGTCTGCTTTTACAAAACTTAAAAGAAAAACAAAAAGAAGGACTGCTGAAGTGTTCAGGGAGGAAGCATTACTCCCATTTCCTATGTGAATATCTCAGTTCTGTATAGAGAAGTTCTGTGTCAAACTTTGCAGTAAAAATTACAATATGAATAGAGAATAAATTTCAAAATTTTCTCTGCTACAAAAAAAAAAAAAAGTAGACACTGATCTAAAGAATCAGTAGCATTTTGAAATTATGTTGTCCAACCTCATGATATTGTGAGAATTTGAAGTGCAGAAGTCTATAAACAGAAAATTGCTGTCTTAAAACTACAGACTAATTCTGTGAGATGTATTCTATAATTTTTGAAGCAATTCAGGCTGTTCAATATCCTTCCTCATGTTTTGTGCATGCAAAAAATTGGTACAAGCTCACTTGTGAAGGAAAACAAGAGACATCCAGTTCACCTTTAGAAGCCAGCACTTTACTAACCTAGTGAAAAATATATAGAAATTAATTAAGGTAAGAAATAAAAATAAAGGAAGTGTTGTTTCCCTATATATTTTATGAACTTTATTCTTCCAGAAAATTGAAGTGTTGAATTTAGAAAATGCTTTTATTGATTCTCTGTCATTAATGTGTTCATATCCAACGTAAATGGAAGAAAATAATTACAGACTTTGTTGCCAAGAATGTACTTCTGCAGAATCTAGGATCAAAAATGGAACTTAACTTTGTATCTATCTAAATATGTGTTTAAATATAGAGGCAAAGGTAAATCCCCAGTTAGTTTTAGTAGCTTTTTGTAATGAAGAGTAAGAATTAGCCTTTGTACCAAGAAAATAACTGTGAGCTTTACCTTTGATTTCAGGTTACTGAAGAGAGCAGTAGATAAGCACATTAGTCAAGGAACCATCATACCAGCACTAACATTGCACTCAGCTTTGTATTTTATAAAGAATGAGTGTGAAAGGGAATCAGGTTTGTGGTTTAAACAAGAAATTTTGTGATATATGTTTGCTTTTGTCTTTGTAAAAATAGATTCATCTATGGAAACATGTTTGAGATATGAAACATAAGTAAATAAAGTAAACAAATCAGTTATAAGCATCATCCTTTGGGGATCTTTTTCTTGCAATACATGATTTTCATCAAGGAAATCTGCAGTTGTCTAGATGTTTGGATCATGCTTTGTATAAGCTGAGTAAAGGACTGAGATGAAAAAGAGCTGAACTCTTTGAAGACTGTGTTCAGATCTTCCTAGGGCCTTAAGGGTGAAACTCTTTTTCATGAGTGATAAGTCCCTTTTCCAGCTGCATATATGTGGTTTACCCACATACAGATATCAGATGGCTGTAATTTGGGGCATAAATTTGTCATTCAACCTGAGTCAAATAATTAATTGCATCAGTCATTTTTGCCTAACCTAAAATAATATCCAGGGAGTCCGAGTACAATCCTCTATCTGAATTTGGGACATCATTTTTTCTTGGTCTAAGGTAGGTTTATGTTCTTGATTTGCAATGTGCTGTAACAGTGTTATTAAATGAGCCTTGTTCTAGTAAAAAGTGTCTGTACACCCTATCTTTTTCACTACCAAAATAAAAACGTTAATTTTGGGAACTCATGAAAAAACTTGACCTTTTAAAGACAGAGCAAATTCAGTGATGACCCATTTCACTTTTGTTTTATCCTTTCCTTACTTAGAATTCTAGTGGTTGTTGACTGATGGCCTGAATTCTGAGTTTCTTCCTTATCTTGCCCTCTATGATTTGGTGCGGTCATGGGTGAAGTGGTGATCGTTGACTTGCTGGGCCACAGCAACCACATAGCGTTGAATTTCAAACCTCTGGTGCCTTGCCTGCCCCTGTCTTGCTCCCAGTATGGGCCAGGCACAGGCAAGAATGGTTAGAAAATTAGCATGTTCTATTAATGTGTTGTCAGCAAAGCCATTTCCCAAAATGGGTTCTTTCACCCCATGTGCAAGAAGCCACCCTGTGTGCAAGAAGCCCCACACAAAGTCGTGGTATTTGCTTTATTTACAGTTCTCCAGAGAGAGGGGTGTAGGTGCTAACCCGTAAAGCCAGCACAATGGCGATATCAACTTTTTATTGTTTTTAAAAATTTTAGCAAAGACAGTAATGTTCATTGACTACAAGTTGTATGATTCTCTTATTAATTAGTGTTCTGTATTCAATTGGTTAAAAGATTCCCTCATTTCTTATACTTATTAATCTGCATGCTCAGATCTTGGGTTTTCTTGGGTCAGTGGGCCATGAGTAAGTGGCTTTGACTCCTCCTGCTAGAATTATCTTTTACCCAGACAGATCTGATTTCAGCACGGTTTCTAAGTTGGCTTTGAGTTTCTTCCTCATCTTGGGAGTTCTGCCTATAAATTCTGTATTTGTTGTGTCCACTATCAGTAAGTAGTACATCCTTCCCCCTAAGCTTTGCCAACCTCACCTTAGGTCTGAGACTACTGAAGCATGTCCAGCTCTAAACCTTAGCCGGATAGTTCTACTGACAGTAGTTTATCTTTCTAACACCTGGACATCAACCCTGCCCTATGTCACTCCCACAGGACACCCTGCAGGCTCCAGGCCAGCTGTCATCTCCTGGGTCCAGCCTGGTGCTGTCAGAGGACACTAATTTTCTGGATGTCCTGCCATGCAGGAGAATGAGAATGGCCTGTCCAGAGTCCAGAGTGCCCACCTGAAGCTGGATGTCCATTGCTCGTGGAGAGCCTGCTGCTCACTGAGGGGTTCCAGATGGTGGGCAAGGGGTTGGGGGGACCACAGGGCCTGTGTGGGGCAGGGGGGAGATGCTGCACAGCTACAGCCAGAGGAGAGGAGTGAGAAGATGTGACAGCAGCCGCCCTACAGCACCAAGGTGGGATGGGGAGGAGGTGGTCCAGACACGACAGCTGAGATTCTTCTGCAGCCCCTGTTGCTGTCCATCATGAAGCAGCTGTGCCCCTGTGCCTTCAGGGGTCCACAGTGGAGCAGAGATTCACCTGCAGGCCATGGAGGACTCCACACTAGAGCAGGTGGATGCACCAAGGGGGATATGCCCATGTGGGAAGCTCATGCTGGAGCAGACTCCTGGCAGGACCTGTGGCCCCGTGGAGAGAAGAGCCCAGGCTGGAGCAGGTCTGCTGGCAGGACTTGTGACCCCATGGGAGACCTGCAGTAGTCTGTCTTGAAGGATTGCACTCCATGAAAGGGATCCACACTGGAGCAGTTTGTGAAAAACTTCAGCCCATAGGAAGGACTTATACTGGAGAAGTTCACGGAGACTGTCTCCTGTGGGAGGGGTCCCACACTGGAGCAGGAGAAGAGGAAGAGAAAGAAGGAGAAGCAGAGATTACATGAACTGACCACAACCCCCATTCCTGTCTGCCTCTGGTGCTGAAAAAGAGGAGGTAGAGAACTGAGACTGTAGTTGAGCCAGGGAAGAAGGGAGGGCTTGGACAAAAGTGTTTAAAATTTTGGTTTTATTTCTCATTATCCTTCTCTGATTCAATTTGCTTGTGATTGTAATTGGCGAGTGACCCATCCCTGTTTTTATCTCAACACCCAAGCCTTTCATTATGTTTGCACTCTCCTGTGCAGCTAAGGAGGGGAGTGACAGAGCAGCTTTGGTGGGCACTTGGTGTCCAACCAGGGCCAACACACTATACTGTCCTTTGGTTTGATGTATAAATTTCATGCAATAACATCATGAATGAAAAAAATAAATAGCTATTTTTTTTGTTTAACCCTTCATCCTGAACGTAAATCTCTCCCTGTAGGATATAATTTTTGCTTATGATTGAGTGTCTATTCTTTCACAGAGCTGCAGTTCCCCAGTGAAAACCTTTAGTTGAAACAGAAAGCTCAGTCATACAGAGCTGCCCCCTTCTCTATCTTAGCTCATTTTATGATCAAAATATTAACTTAATGGGTAGTTCAAGTGGTGTTAGTGAGTTAGTGTCTATTTGCATATTTGTTTAACCTTTTGGCTAAACCTAGTGACAAAACATTGCTAACAATGCAGTATCTCCTTTGAAATATGAGAACAATAGCAAGAATTTAAATTCATACACTTGAATTTGACTATCTCTTAGAATAATGATCAGTAATATCTTTATATTCTGCAAAATATGTTATTAAAATGTCAATATTTGTTAGAACTATCTAGTCTAGCAGTCCAGGTACTGTTTTCTCATTTCTATGCTTTCATTAGACATTTTGGGGCAGTTTGGGTACCTCAAAATAATGGTGTATCTGCTAAGGGTGGCCAAAAAAGTGGAGAAGAAAGATGTTGACATGAGTGTTACTGTCTTCTGATAGAATTGGGAACAGGTTCCTTTGCACAAAGTGTGATGGATTTCCTTTTGCCAGATGAGATATCATCCTTTATCAATAAAGACAAGTGCTCTGAATTTCAAAAATAACTTCTGTTTCCCATCCTACTTGAAAACCAAGAGACTGGTCCCCATTCTAGATATCTTTCTGTTGTTATCCTTACTGTTCTCAGCAACACATGTATCAAAGTCTATCCCACACATAAATGAACTGAGACTCAGAGATGGAATTTATCCAGTCAGATTGTAATCTGTTTATAGAGATGTCTAAAGAGCAAAAGGATACAACCTGTTATTGGTAGTAATTTTTGAATTAGTAATTCAGTGCTTATTTTAAGTTATTCTTTCCATTATGTTAAAGTACCAAGGCAACAATCTCTGAAACATGAGTTAGCTTTTTTCCTATTTGCAATAGTACTAATCTTATCTGGAGCACTGGAGAGGGTTAGAGTCTTCCTTAGAGAAAGTAAAACCTGACTTGAGTGATTTAATATTCCCTGATGTGTGCAGTCATTTGAATTTTCCTACTAGTGAGACATTGTGCCATAAACCATGGCTGCCTTGAGAAAAAAATAAGAAGATTCAGTTCACTGATTGAGACAATTTTCATAGGTGAAGGTGCAGTTCCTTAAAGTCTGGTGTCCCAGGACAATTGATAAATGTGATACTGCAAGGTCAGCTGTTACTGATGCAATGCAGGTTTGATTCACTTTCATTATGAAGAGTTCTTTTTCACAAGTATATTTCATTTGGGGTTTTTAACCTATAAACTACTGGAGTGTGGGGGCTTTGGTGTTTTGGTTTTTTTGTTTTTTTTAAACCCCTTTTCTTCTGGAGAAGTAATGGAGAAATGGTGTGTTAATTATGAAGAGAAAAAGTGGTCTTTGCTGCAATAAGCATGGCTTATAGAAAACAGCTTTGTGGGCAGGCAGATTCAGGAGTCAGATCCTCCTGCTAATCATTCTTGTTCTCATTGTAGGATGACTCACATGGAGCTGGTATGTCCACAGAAAGCCAGAGCTTTTGAGCTGTTGTGTTGCTGCAGTATGGTCAAATTCAATTCCTGAATAGTAATTTCGTAGAGGCTGTGTACCATAGGTGTCCTGCACTGATGCTGCTGAGGAAGATCTCAGAGGGTGCAAAGAAACATGGTTCTGAACAGTAGGGTCTCTTTCCTTCTTGCTAGCATTTGAAGATACTTCCAGCCCCCAGCATCTTTCAGCCCTTTGGGATAATCATCCAGTGAGGATTTATTCAATGTTTTTAATAGTATTTTTCTCACAATAAATGTCCCTGCATTTACTACCAAGGCAGTGAGATCCTTTGCACTGCAGGGACTCCTTGTCATCAAGGAGTAAATGTAAATGTTTGTAACTTGGGGAGTGGTGGGAAAGATTGTTGTTGCTGGGATGGGATGTGTGGTGGTGCAATCCTGAATGCACAATTCCTTTCACACAGATTTCACTTCCTTGAGATGAGAATTATGAAACTGGACCTATTTAATGGTGATATTTTCCTCCTGCAAAAGCTATGTGGAGAATATATGGTCTGGTTAACAGTGAAAAGAATCAATGAAGAACTATGAGAAAGTTCCAAAAAACATATCACATATGTCCCCTTTGTTTTGCTCTTTTGTTTTTAGCAACAAAAAACTCTTCTTTAAGAGAGGCTAAATAAATTGGCAATGAGTTGTATCCGTAGCCATGGGCATACACCCCCTCTTAGTGGAAAAGGCCCTGGGGGTACTGGCCAACAGAGGCTGAACAGGAGCTAGCCATGCTCAGGTGGCCAAGAAGGCTGATGGCATCCTGGCCTCTATCAGCAATAGTGTGGCCAGCAGGAGCAGGGCAGTCCCCCCTGTACTCAGCACTGGTGGCGCCGCACCTTAAATCCTGTCTCCAGTTCTGGACTCCTCAGTTCAAGGACTACTTTGAGGTGCTGGAGCGTGTCCAGATAAGAGCAACAGAGCTGGTGAAGGGTTCAGGAAGTATGCAGAACCTATGTGGTGCTTAGGAAAGTGATTAATTATGGTCCTGGCAGTGCTGGGTTAATGACTGGACTTGATCTTAGAGGTAGTAATCCAAGTTACCCTGTGATTCTACATAAGGAGAGTAGGTTTGATTCCCTTGTCTGCAAAGATAGATATTCTTCCAGAAAGTAATTCCTAATGGTATCCTAATTACAGTGTTCTGCATCAATTTCAGGGACATCTTTGCTTCTCCCAACAAATACCGCATATACACTCTCAAGTCACACTTTATGCACCATGTTACAGCCCATCTCTGAGTCAGGGCAACTGAGGTGCTCACTAATAAATCCCTTGGGGTGGTTGCAGGGATATGACAAGATGTACACACAAACCAGGTTTATTTTTAAATAAATTTGGTTGCAACAGAAGGGAGTCATATAGCCGTCTTGGTCCTTTCCATAAAAAAATGTAATGAAGAAAATATACAAGGAAAAGAAAGAAAGAAGTGGAAAGAACAAGAGGAGAGGAAAGGTATCACCACCAGTAGATCCAGCAACAAGACCTGATAGTTGTGATTTCAATGTCTAGTGATGGTTGGAGTGATTGTTGAAGTCTGAGGGTGAGGGTAGCACAACAAAAAATTTGATGGATTATATAGATCCACACCTACTGGGAACACCCTGATAACTCGCTGGAGGTGTGGGGAGTTTTACACTGTCAGATGCAGTTGTACCAATCAGAAGGGAGGAATGCCTTCCCGCTTACCTGTGAGTCTGGATACCTCCCCTAGGGCAGGGGGTGGTTTTACACTGCCAGCCTTATCGGCAGGGAGGAAGCTAGCAGGATAAAAAGCATTACCCCACCTCTGCAGGATCTGCTTCTTACCAGCCTTCCTTCTTATGAAGATCCTTTCTTATGAAGATCTTCTTATGAAAATCCTTTGTTTAAGCCATTAGTCCTGGGTCATCAGGGAAACAATAAATTGCAGGACTCACCCAGCCCATCAAAGCAACATTAAATGGATCACACACCAGACTGACAAAATTCACTCATAATTATAACTTGAAGTAAAATTGGCTGAGAATTACATTGCAGTTCATGAACATGCAGGATCAGTAAAGTAAAAATTAAAAAAAACCAAAAACTAACTCTCAAAAAAATCACTCCAAAAACAATACAGAAAAGCAAATTACATACTTAATAATTTGTCTTAATTTGTCTTCTCAGAATAAAACAGTAGATTATGTAAGCAAAATATGGCCAACAATCTTCATTCTTGCAGTGTTATCTCTCTGGGATGTCCTGATGCATTTAATGTAACTTTTCCAGGAAAATGTTTTTATGCACTGATCAAAGAGAGAAGTTATGTGTGCTACTTGAGATGCCAACTCCCTTCTTTTAAATAATTTTAAATGCAAAAAGTACAAACTGCAGCCTGTTTAGAATGTTGCTGGCTTTTCACTACCATGTTTTCACTGTCAGATGTCTGTAGTGTATCATATATGAGGGTACATCGGATGAAGGAAAAAGTAAGGCTGTTTCCCCCTGCTGCATTTAACCAAACCAAAATAGGAGAGGAACTGAGTTCTCTCAGGCACTCTCAACAATCTGTTGGAATTTTTGCAGCCTTAAACCAGGGGCAGGGAATCTGATTGCAGAAGGTTAACTGAAATTTCAGAAATTTTTTAGAACTTTTCTCCAGTAAGCATAGAAAATCTTTCAGTTTGATGGGGGTGGAAAAGGAAAGAGAAAGCTGTATAATTCTAGCACAGTTTTAATACTGAGAAAAAGCTAAGCTAGGGTCTGTGTGATGTGTAGACCTCTTTCAGTTTCCTTAAAGTCAGAGATAATTAAAACTAATTTTTAAGGGCTTTTCTCCCTTGTATATCAATTTTTCTAGAGCTCTGCTTCTTTCCACCCAACCCTCTGTTTTGCACTTCTTTTAAACAGAATGTAGAGTGTTTTCAGGCAAAACACACTTATCAGTGATTTCATGAGACAATGATTCTCTCAGCTCTATGTAAATGCAGTCCAGACCTGCAGTTACAGCAAAAAATGGCTTCAGTAGCCTTCCTAATAGCACACCAGAAACTATAATGACAGTGCTGCATGATGAGTATATCAGAGTTAAGAACCTGATTTCAATATACATCATATTGTTAATGTAATGCCACTTTAAAAAAGCTACCAGTGCCTTCCTATTACCCCAGCTAGGATTAAAGCTAGTATCAGAGAGAGGAGTATTTTTATGTACAGCAGCAGCAGTATCTCTAGCTAAAGATCTTTTACCATCTGGGTCATCCTAGATGACTTTACCTTGGAGGTTTTCCATGCACATACTTCTTTTCATCTGCTTTGGCAACCATCCTGCATTAATTGTAGAGTGATTAGAAGGCAAGGAACATTTGGGCTCTTCAGCTTTCAAAAGGCCTTCTAGTCTTTAGACAAAACCTAACAGTTCATGACTGCATGCAAGATAAATTAATGATACAGTTGAAACTTTGTAACTTTTCTAAATCAGCAGAGTGAGACACTAGTGTGCATTTAATGGCTAGATTTCTGGGTTCATGATCCATATGCCTTTATAAAATATACCATGGTAATGAAATCATTGTATGTTCTTAACAAAGTAGCAGGGTTGGATCTTTCTTTTCAGTGACAGTTTTGATAAAGGGCTGATCTGACAGTGATCTGGGTTAGAAGAATGCAACAGCTGTCCATGCAACACTGTTACATGGACAAGAGGCGATACTGATCCAAAGGGTGCAGAGCAATTGATGAAAAAGCTTAAAATAAATCCCCTTCCCTTCCCTTCCCTTCCCTTCCCTTCCCTTCCCTTCCCTTCCCTTCCCTTCCCTTCCCTTCCCTTCCCTTCCCTTCCCTTCCCTTCCCTTCCCTTCCCTTCCCTTCCCTTCCCTTCCCTTCCCTTCCCTTCCCTTCCCTTCCCTTCCCTTCCCTTCCCTTCCCTTCCCTTCCCTTCCCTTCCCTTCCCTTCCCTTCCCTTCCCTTCCCTTCCCTTCCCTTCCCTTCCCTTCCCTTCCCTTCCCTTCCCTTCCCTTCCCTTCCCTTCCCTTCCCTTCCCTTCCCTTCCCTTCCCTTCCCTTCCCTTCCCTTCCCTTCCCTTCCCTTCCCTTCCCTATTACTCTTTTCCTGTTCAGTGGCTGGTCTTGGCCTTAACTCATTTAGCAATGTTAAAAGGACAGTGAGGTTAATTTTCCAAATGCATGCATTGATTTTTCATGCACGATGTGCTGATTAACAGCACTAGAATACACATAGTTTTGCCACTTCTTTTATCAAGAAGTGATAATTTTACCATTTTTATAGGAAGAATCCAATTTAAGTTTCTAGCACCTACTTCAAAACGAGGTTTTTTTGCAAAGATCAGCTTAGCAAAAGATCTTTGCAGCTTTGCTAAGATCCTACAGTGGCTGGCAGTTCCCAGCTGGTGAGAATTCATTTATCTAGGTCGTGTGTTTTTCAGCCAAGTGAAGACTCTGTGTCTATCTTGAGTTCCCTGTACTGAAACTTGGTACACCATAGGTTTTCCATACCAAGTTCTGAATAGGTTTGCAGGTGCGACTGCTTGGTTTGCAACAGGTTAAAAACTAATGTTTCAAAGTAGCGAATAGGACAGGGACAGTGTCACTGCTCCAGGAGTGCTTTATTTTTGTGGCGCTGTGTGCTGATGCTAGACTAGTTCAATGACTTGTATGCTCGTTGTGAACCTTTAGAATTCTGACATCGAATTCTGTTTTGCTTGCTATATTGGATGGGCATGAAACCAAAGGAAAACAATATATCTCTGTTTATCCAATTTCTTGTTTGTATTTTAGCCTCTTTTATGTACATAAACTAAAAAACTGAAGGAAAGAAGTATCTAGTGTTTCTATATATATTCATAGTGTGGCTATAAAAGAAAAGGTATTCTCTTCCACTTCATATCCCTAATTTTTTACTGAGAATCTCATCATTGATCGTACAAAAGACAATTTGAATTTTCTTCTCTGTCCCAATTTATTTAGAAGTGCATGAAATATGCCCAAGTGAAACAAAATGGTCAAATGTCACATTTCAATCTAAAATGAGTTACTGTGTTTCCATTAAGAAAAAGACTAGACTTTCATATCTTGTTTTATATATTAATGAAAAGCTGTATATATTAGTGAAAAGAAAGAAACCGCAGTTCTTTTTGCCTCCAAAACCTCTGTTGAGGATAGTATTCAAATATCTGTCTCTGTACAGAAGAGATTATTCCATGTAGTAAATAAAGCAGTATAGACTCCATGACACAGAAAGGCTGCCAATTTTGTGTGAGATTAATGGGAATTTTGTTGCAGACTTGCAGAGTATTCACAAGACCTACATTTGACAAACCAACAAGAGCAGAAGAGCAGAGCAGGTGGGGATATGAGACTCACAGACAGCATGGTGTATTTAAATCACAAATTTTAAATGCTCAGGGAGTGTTGCCCCTGAAACAATGAAAAACTGGTCAGGCTGGAGATTGTGACAGTTGGCTGGATTAAACAGCACTTAGGGAATTAAAGAGATCCCTGGGGGAAAAAAACAAACAAACAAAAAAAAACCAAACCAAAAACAAAACCAAAAAAAGAGCCTAAAGAGAGGTCCGGGAGGAGCAGGAGGGTGCAGTGCAGAAGGGACGGTGCTGCAGGAGCAGATGCCATCAGAGCTCAGTGTGACTCCGCACAAGCCCCCCGGTGTCCCGGCTCTGCCCTCCCGGGCGCTGCTCCCGGCGCCGCCGAGCGGAGCCGGGCCGGGCCGTGCCGGGAGCTCTCCCGGCAGCTCCGGCCCTGCAGGGATCTCAGGGGCGGCAGCCTCCTCCTCCTGGGGCTGCTCCAGAGGAGCTGCAGGGATCGCACTCCTGGGGTTAGCAACAGAGGGCTGCTCACAGCTTGGGGATGTTTATCAGCGCTTTCTGAAGGGGTCGCAATGCGTGGTTTATGAGTTACATCACTGACACTGATCTCTGTACAGCTCATTGATTGCCAGTTAATTACATGTCATTAATAAATCAATAAACCACTTTGATCCTGATTCAGTTTAACACCATGAACATTTTTTTACTCTGTGATACAGAGTTTATTCAAGTAACTGAACAGAAGAGCAGCAGACAAACAAAAAGCCAGGAAGGTTTTTTGAAATTGTGTATACATACACTATACATAACTATAAATGAGCTTATTCATTATAAGTGCAGAAATTATCTCTCTTTGGATATCAAGATTGTGTGCCAGCAGTTTTTTTTCTAAATGCATGTCTGAGAGGCTGAATTTCAAGAACTGAATCCTTTCAAGTGGAGATGCCTGATATCTGCAAAATGTACTTTGTTATTCTGGTGGCCTACAGCATTTTCCAAATCTAGTAAAACATAGAAGACAGATGGATGGATTTGGCTGGCAAAGCTGGTGACATACAATATGCAAAAAAAAAAAAAAAAAAAAAGAGGTCAGTTAGAAATCCCTCCCCGCCCCTTGCCTTAGGTGTCTATGCACTGGTCTGCTTTCGGGCATGCTGTTGAAGGAAGAAAGATATGGTGGGTTTTGCTCAAGATATAAAATATGTATGACAAAGTTTTTCTTGCAGAAGAAGCCTGAGGGGTCTTCTCAGCTATTTCTCATGCAGTGTGTGACTAACTTTGAGATGTCTGGGTCAGGCTTCTAGCTATTGCAGTACTGGCAAAGATAAAGAATCAATGTTTAATTTTCTTTTGTCCCTGATCATTCATCCTTCTGGCATGTTCTGTGGATTTTTATTTTGCTTATTGTGGAGTTTTATTTTGCTTATGTTCTGCCTGCCTTTATACTCATACATTTTTGTACTGTATATCTTTAAACCTACCCAACAAAATTTTATGATGTGATGATGATGGTAGCATTAACCATGAAGCATACCAAATTCTTTCTTTCTTACCTTGTTCTTGGCTGCATCCTCTCCCTGGTTTTTATTCTTTATGGCACCTATTACTTGTGGTGGATTGATTCTGGCTGGACACCAGGTGCCCGCCAAAGCTCCTCTATCACTCCTCTTCTCAGCTGGACATGGTACAGTAAATATAATGAAAGACTCATGGGTCAAGAGAGGGACAGGGAGGAATCACTCACTGGTTATCATCAAGGGCAAAACAGGCTTAAATTTCAGAAGTTTAAACTTGAGTATTTTAATTTATTCTCAATCAAATCAAAGTAGG
Source organism: Fringilla coelebs (assembly GCF_963513975.1). NCBI lineage: Eukaryota > Metazoa > Chordata > Aves > Passeriformes > Fringillidae > Fringilla > Fringilla coelebs. Next base: position 41,793,780 of record NC_140031.1, read on the forward strand.
ATAATGAGAAACAAAGCCAAGTATTAAAACACCTTGGTGACCAAATCTCTCAAATCTGGAATTAGACTCTAACACCATTTTTTAACGTTAAAGAGGCATCCTTTATTTCAGAACAAGGAAGGGCATGGGTGATCACTCCTCCTAAACATGCTCCTTGATTTCTACAAGTGTGTTGCTAATATACAATCAATACATGCATATTATAATTTTCTTATTACCACAAAACATCTCCCCTTGTTCCCCAGGTTGCGAAACTCAGTCCTTGTTTTGGTTGTAGCTGCATTCCTAAGCCAGATGTTCCATCATCCTTGCTTGGAGAACAATTTCTGCATACCTTGCTTCTCTGCTAAATGCCCACAGACACAGTGTCTTCTTTTCTAGAAGTTTCCAGTCACAGTGTCTTTCTACTAAAAGCCCATAGTTGCGGTAGAAATTGGATGAACGTATTTGGTATCACCTTCCTCCGCCCCTCTCTTCTTCTTAGGCTTATCTTTATTCCTTATTCTCTACCTCCTCTCCTCCATCAGCACATGAGGATGGGAATGGGGATTGCAGTCAATCACACATTGTCTCTGTTCCTCTTCTTCCTCTGGGGGAGGACTCCTCATACTCTTCCCCTGCTTCAGTGTGGGGTCCCTTTCACAGGAGACAGTCTTCCATGAATTTCTCCAATGCCTTCATGTGTCATGGTTTCCACATCATTACCAGGACAAAGGATCCAATTGTTGTCTCTTAATTGTACACGTCTAACCAAAACCTTTGGATTATACTGGAGTGGTTTATTTTTCTTATGCTTCTACTGTTTGGCTTATTAAGGGGTAAATATGATTATTTTTGAAAAAGAAAACTGGCACTGTTGTCAATGGAGCAATAAGCTAATGACACTATGCTCCTGTATGCTAGGGGAAAAATTCCGAGTCTATAAATTAAAAGAATGGCAGTGAACAAAAGACCTAAAAAAAAAAAACAACTAGGGAAGTGATTGCAATAAACCTTAAATGATATTGTCCTTTTTTGTTAAGTGTTTATTCACATACTGATGTGTCTTTTAGTTACCAATGAAGAAATTTCCTTCCTTAGGGTTCAATTGTGAAAAGTATTTCACATATTAGACTAGATATTAGTTCATATCTAATATCAAATGCAGTTCTTAAAATGGAAGTTTGGTGCTCTCTTATCATGCAGGGTGGCTTTTTTGTTTTAGCTAGTGACTTCTTTGCTGATGTATTTCAGAACAACTTAGCAATGGTATTGTTATAAACAGGTGGTGGAAACTTGGCTTACTGATGGTAATGCTGGTCATGTGGGTGGAGATAAGAGGAAACACAGGCTTGCACAGGAAACATTTCTGGTATTTTCTTTGATACTGCAGATAGAAAGTGTCAGGGAAAAGAGGTATTGATATTGCCTTGCTACAGTGCCATGAGTAATGACTACTAAAATTACCATTGACAGCAAGGCCTCTGACTGTAGTCATGCTTCTGAAAATAGATGGAAATGTAATGGTTTTCCTTAATCATGTATTTCTCTTCCCAGTGAGATGCTGCCTCCCAGAAATATTGTTTGGACAAGTCATTGAAAGGATTTAAGAAATGCTAATGTGCTATAATGATGCAACACATCAATAGATGGTAATTAATTGTCTTTCATCCATCAGATTTTATTTCAGTGTTCTGAGCTGAGTAGTATTAGTTTCACGTCTCTTGCTAGCTGCTGCTAGCAACCCTCTCTGCTATGGGATTTTAATTTTACTTTTGTCTTAGACACCAAAAATAATGTCTCAGCCCAAGACAAAACAAATCCTAATTACTGATTTATTTTTTTTTAACTTAACCTTCACAAATTTCAGTACTGCTGAAGATAGTCAGAGATTAGACATTCCTGGGGTATGTATCAAGTATCTGACTTTGGAACTCTAAGATACAACATCAATATTAACGGAGATAATAGAATAAAATACAATTCTATTTGGATTCTTTGAACCTGTGCCAGAATGTGGTCACATTTTAAAACTGAAAATAGAAGTATAATTTGTGTACATATACAAGTAGATTCTGTTGTAATCAGTTTTTTTTTATCCTGCAGATTTCTATAGAATCCTTTCAAAGAGAGATTTAGATCCTTTATGGTAAACTGACTTCTGACTTCTGTTGTTTTATAACTTTTTATACCTAAGCTGTTCTCAGTGAAAAGCCCTCTATAGATTAATTTCCTTTCTGACAGCAGATTTATTATAGCATAATGTATTACTTAAATAAATACCAGACTAGTGAAAGACATTCCATCTGTTTTGAAATATAGCAACAAAGATCACATTTTAAACAGGATGCTTTTGCTATTTCATAATCTCTTTCTATACTTCCTCTATATTAAGAATATTTCTTTACTTTTCTGATCTTTTCCTATAGACATCACAGGCTACTGGTTCAGTAAAAGACCTATACCTGGTTTATTTCATTGTTTTCCTCTTTTTTTATTCCCCCCCCCCCCCCAATATCAAGCTTTACATTTCGCTTTATGAAATGAAATACTGAGGTAATTTTACATTAAAAAAACCTGTGGTCTACTAAAAAATAATTGTAAATTAAAGGTTATTTGTTTAAAATTACTGTAAATATTGAAGCTTATAACAAGTTGTGTCCCATAGCAATTGTGACCCTAACAATCTTGCTGAATTCCTGTCTTATCTGATGTTTTTTCTTCACGCACCCTAGAACAAGCAAATGTCAAAACATGAAGCATTCTTGTATGGCACCTGAATGTTGCACTATCCCATTTCCTTTATTGGTGTTTTTTTTACCTCAGTTCTCCAGTGGTAGGGAATAGGGAAAGTTGACAAATTAGCATTGAATGCTCTTAGTGATTCGATTTACTGTTCATAAACTGTTAAGGAACTGATTACTGCATCTGACAGCTAATCAAGTGCCTGGGTGACACTTTCTTAAGCTTGAAAAGGATTGTGCAACTGTCTCAGCAGAGATTTAATATGCTAGACATGCCTCTGAAAGCAGGCATCTCTTATTGTCTGTTCAAATGAAATGCTACCTTCCTCACTTGGTTTCAAAGGTAAAACAACACCTTTCTTAGCCAAGTGACTAAGCACGGCAGTTCTGCAGAGAAAAAAGATCCACATAGGTTATTTGAAAGACTTACCATGGATATCTGACATTTGCTGGTTTATATTTCTGCAGTTTAAATGCACTGACAAGAAATCAAGAACTTGACTTGATCTTAGCCATTGCTTTGGAGAAAATTTGACTGTTACGATAATAAATTTTTAATTACCCTCTTGGCACTACAATAACAAAGTAATTAGTATTTCTGACAGAAACCTGAAAGACAATTATGTAATATGAATTATTCATAAAAGGGATGTTACTGCCTGGCAAACATGTAATAGATCCAGGATTTTCTCACCTGAAGGAACCTCCTAGCTAGGGCATCCTGTGTCTTCTTGGGTACAGCTGTTCAAACCATAAATATCAGCATTTATCTAAACATTTGCAGTCTTTTGAAAATTTAAGTGTCTCTGTCTTAGCTTTTCTGCTTTGTGCAAAAAAAAAAAAGAGTGCTATTTATACTCTCTAGAAAATGATGTATTAAAAAATGAGGAAAGAATCCTAAAACTTGGTAAAGTTTTTGTCTTGATTTATGTTCCAGTTCTATGCTAAAAAAGTTTGGCTCATTCAGTCCTTTCTTGACCTTTTTCTCCACAGTAAGGCAAAACTGTGATTTTTTTTTTTTAGTGGGATGTTTGTTCACAAAGGAGGTGCCTTCTAACAGATTGTTTGATTCAATTTGTTTTATGCTACCTTTACTTCATTGTAAGGGATGTGTGTGCACTTGCAGTCACAACCACCCTCACTGGTGCTTTATGTAAGTTATACGAAAAATGATTGATCCTTTTCTAAGAAAAGTATGATTTTGTGTTTGCCTGTATCAGTAACAGCATAAGAAATTCTGTCTCATTTTTCTATGAGTCACAATAGAAGCAACTACTAATTTTGTCTAATTTTTCTATGAGTCACAATGGAAGCAACTACTAATCAACAGAACAGCCACTAACCTGAAATTTTCAATAATACCAGCTTTTCTTGGCTATAGGTTTCAATAAAAGTAGGTGCTATGGATGTGTGCATTTTGAATTGAAAAGAACTCATCCTAAGTATGCTGTCAAAGAGATGTTATGCGTGTATTATGTACAGGGATGCAAGAAAGGAAATTGTGCTTTCTATCTGACTTTCTGTAGAAGCTTTTGGAGTCAGTACAGATTACTGTGTCAGAAAATGAAACATAGAAATGGTATCTCTTAAAGTATTTCCTGTGCATGGTCATGGCAGAGGAAATTTCATGGAACCACCTGTTTTATTTCTATAAATTTCCTGCCTGCCCCAATGAAAAAGATAATCCTTGTTTCTCAAATGTGTTAATTTCTCTACCTCTTGCAAACAAAGTATTGGATAATGCAAACTTTCGAGCTAATCTTAGACTTTAATTTTTCTTTCAGATTTTTTGGATTTAATAATTAGCATGTGTGAAAATGCATGTAGGGATGTGGAAGCCTTACCTGAGTCCTGATACAGTTCTGCTTCATGGTGATGGTAGAATAGCAATATCTGGGAGAGAGATATTCAGATACTGTTTATTCTGATAAGATCAATGGTTTGACAGAGATCTGAAATGGAGAAAGGCCTAAGACTCAATTCCTGGGCTAGTCTTTTTCAAATTTTGGGCTTAGAGATGAGTTCTTCTTCCATTTTTTCAGTTGTATATGTTGCAGCCATATGATTCCAAATTTGTATGTTGTTTATCTTTCAGACTGGGTCCCCACTCAGCAGTAGTTCAGTTTGTGTCCTTGGATTAGGTTCTTTCAAACACCTTCCTTTCCACTGAGCATGTCTAAAAATACACTGAAGGATATTCATGCTACTCTGCTTGCTGTAACATTTAGTGCAAGAAGACTGTATGTCATCTGAAAAAAAAGAAAGAAGGTACAGAAAGTCTTGCAACAAAGAACTCTGCTGGGAAGAAAAAAACTGTATGTGACTAACACATGGTGTGTGACAGATTTTTTATGTACACATTGCAAAAAAAATTAGTTCTAAAGAATCATATCAAAGCAAATCGTGACTTAGTTTTAAACTCGACAGCTGTTAAATATTCTAGATTCCTGATATACACATAGAGTTTATTAGCAGTCTTGATAAAGTGCAGCAGACTTTGCAATCCATTAAATAAATGTGAGACACAAAATTTTACACAGTTGTTACATTGCAAAATCAGTGATCAATCTTATTCTCAGCCTGTTTCCTAAATATGTAAGCATAGGGATGTCAGAGGTAATTTAGTGTTCTGCAGGCTGACTTGATGATTTTAAGTGCTACTGGAAGAAAAAGATTAATTTTGCTCTGTCAAAAATAGCTGAACTCCTTACCTGAATGTGTGATTTAACTGTGTTCCTTTTTGAAATAATACAATGTAACATGAAAACTCTTTAGAATCAGGCTGGAAGTTGAAATCAGATGATTTGTGATGCATGAAGTTAGATGTTCAGAAGGGATTTAAAAAAAAAAAATCCAGATCATAAAACTCTACATAAAAATAGTGGGATGAAAATGCAAATTAAAATTTGGCCTGATTGACAGCAATTTCAGAGATTTCTGAGACTATTGAACAGCCTCCTAAGGAAACCATCTGGCATTGGCAAAGAGATTGGCACAGGGTTTGGCAGGGTATCCTTTATCTCTCCTGAATCTAATGACTTAATTTTGTTTCTTCTGTTTTACTAATAGCACCATGTTCTCCTGCAAATGTGAGTGATTTGTGGTCTCATTTACTGCCTTATGGTCAAATGAAAGTATACACAAGAACAGACTCTGGGCATTCGATAAACATCAGAAATCATGATTGACGTGATGCTCCATTATACAGGAGTATCTAAAAAACTGATTTTTAGTATGAAGTTGTCACCAGTGAAAGGATAATTTTTTTGCTAATGGGGTAGAAGGCTTTTGCCATTCCAGCTCTGCGTGATGCCAGCACTGGGTGATAGACTCCACAGGCCAAACTTACCAGGTCTACTGAGTAGAGAAAAATTGTCTCAATCAGGAGCATGTATCTAACTAACTTCTGAATTCCATGCCTTTAATGACAATATGTATGTTCTACAGGCTGTAGTTAAGCAAAGAAACATTTGTTTTAGTATAAATCTCTTCCTTTGAGGACAAATAATGTAAAATACAAACTGAAATTTAACAGATTGCATAAGCCCACAAATTTTGTGAGTCTCCTAATTTTTGTAAAAAATACAAATGCCTTTACATTGATGAAGTTGAGCCATCTTAGCAGTTTGACTGTTGTTTTTATAAGTCAGATAAGATGCCAGACTACTGATGTTAAAAAATACCGTTTTCTTCTCTTTTCCCATTTTTCTTACTTTTACATGAACTCCCCTCACATAGCGACTTAAATTGTCACTGTGATGTTCTGCATTGATGTGATACACTTGAAAGCACTGAAATCTGAGGCATATTATATTAGACCTGAGGTATGTCTTACTGATCCAGTGTTATGCCATGTTCAGTGTTTCTCCAAACCAGCATGCGACAACTGGAGTCCACTCAGTGTTGCAGCGTCTTTATATTTTTAGTGTCCTGTGCTCTTCTTCACTAATATGGAGAGCTGTGGCACTGATCCTTAATTTTCAGACACTCATTTCATAACCAAACTGAATGTCATGCAGACACTATTATATTTGTCCTACCTGTCAAATCTAATTTTGTTATCAGTAGCCACCCTAAATAAGAGTGGCATAAGTGCTCTTAAACTCCAAAGACATAAAACAGAATTCAAGGTCCTCAGAGGTAATTTCCTTGCTAGAATGACTGACCACTTCTGTTGCTATTTTTGTAGTTTCAGACCTTTAAATTGATCCATGAGGAATACAGTTGAATATTAAATAAATTAATAGATTTTTTCCCTTTGTGTTTGTCCCATCAGTTCTCAAACATCTAAATCTCAACATTTGTTATTCAAGCTACACCAATAGTATCTATCAAGCGTGGTTTCTCTGAAGTTCAGTTTGTGGGAGTTTATTTTTTGCTTTCTTTGCTACCTGGCAGATAAATAATTCTTGTTAATAAACTGGCTGTATCTTGAGGATAAAGAACAGACCTGAAGTGGTGAAGTTTCAGTGTGGGAATCTTTCACTACTTGACCTGAAATACAATTATTTAGATAGACTTAGATATTCACTTCTCTAAGACATACAGAGCATCTTTTAAATAAGTTTGTGAATGATGTATATTTTAAACTGATTGAATTCCTATAAGAAATCAGAAAAAAATATTATTCTGAATTCTCAAGCAGAAATACATGGGGTTTTTTCCCACCTAATTCAGTGTTTGGACAAATATCCTGTTCTTATATAAATTTATACAATGTCCAGTTCAGTTGTTGCTTCTAGGCCAGGCTGCAATTTAAGTAGCATACTCACTGATAAAACCTTTCTCAGCTTGATTTACATCATAATAGAGAAAGTTGTCTCCTGTTCACCAACAGTGGCTTTTCAAGGATTAGGTATAAAATCTTATCCAATGCCAGTGTGAAATTTCTTCAGCTAAGCTTTAGTAAATGCAACTGGTTAAAATGTTTTTATACACACAACGAATGAATTGTTTATTTGGTATTTCAAGGTGGTTCTGAAAATTTTCCAGAAAAAGGAAGGAAAAAAGTCTACAGTCATGATTTATATGTTCATGTCGTAGCATGTTATGGCTAAACATCTCAATAAATAATTCTGTATATGGATAGTTGCAGTGTTTTTTTGGCAGTTAGTATTTCATACATGAAACTCTTTTATTGTCTTTGTTAAGTGAGCAGGTTGTGAACAACATAGGCGATTATATCGTTGGGTCTAAGTGGCAGGATGAGGAGCTCTGCTGTGTTCCTTTTTCATCCTGTTTGAACTGTCTGTTGAACAGCTGAATATCTATTTAGAATGCTTTCTCTCTCAAAGGTGCTGCCAGGTATTTTCATCTGACATCTTTCAAAATGCCCTACTTTGATTCGTTTCTATGCTTTCTCTGCACTACATCATGCAACTTTCATTAAAGAAAAGCCATTTTTGGCATAAAGAGAAAACTCCTGCTGTTAGCAGGAAATCTCGTGGAAAAGCTCTTTAATGCTCAATTACATATATTGAAATTTGGTTAGAAATGAAACCTTCATATTACTGTTTTGCAGCCTCTGTTCCAAAACTGGAAGACACTGGCCACCCAGCCATTCTACCCATTACAAAATGATCTTTCCTGTCTTTGCAGAGTTTTTTATAAAATCAGACTGCTTAGAGGGAAGTCAGAACTGGACTAAAGATCCACAAGCTTTTGATGGCCACTTTAATACTACTGGAATGTAACATCACATATTACACAGAACTTTCGCACAAAGGTCAGTTGTTTTAGGTTCAAGTTGTGGTCATCTGAGATTCACTAGAAACAAACACTTAAATTGTTGAGATACAAGCTTTTGTTTCAGGCATTGCCTTAGCAGAACAACACAAAATACCTGGGCAGCATAATAGTTTAAAAGCATTTTTCATTTTATCTGGGATTTGGTTAACAAAACAAGACATAATTAAATGCCATGTTATAGAAAGATACAGTTGTTTGTAGGATTTCAATATGCCTTAAAGTGATAAAGGACTGCACACACTTTTCTTCTGGCCATTTAATGACCTTTCCCTGATCTTCCCAGAAACCACTGAAAGGTTTTATGTCAAAAGTGAGATGTCTGCTAGAAAACATGTTAATTATTAGCAGTAGGACCAAAGCAGACTGGGAAAAGAACCGGTCTCCAAAACACAGTTTATATTCTAGGCAATGGAAGCAAGGTATGCAGGTATCCTCAATAAATAGAAAAACAGTACTTACATAATAATAATAATGTCCCTCATATTTCCCTTAATAAGTTTTTTCTTATATTTCTCTTCCTGATCCAGAATGCTGAATAGAATCACACTATACCAATCTTGTTACTTGTTGCTCCAACATTTATTAGTAGCTCTTCAAACCATATAATATTTATAAAATGGTATGGGAATTCATTAGAAACTGTATGACAGTGTTTCAGCAGAAAACTAGCAATGACCTATGGAGGATGAGGTGGACAAAATGCTTGGAATTTCTATGTGCACTGTGTAGGTTGAGAATCTAGTGGAAAATAATTTTGTCCCTGATTTGATGGAGGAACAGTAAAACTTTATGGTATTGTCATAGAAGTCAAAACCTGATATCGGTTAAAAAAAGAGCTGATAGGGTTTGTCAGCTTTGTACTTCAGAAATTTAATTTTTATTTTATTTTATTTTAAAAATGGTTTAAAATTGTACAGAAGTATTAATGATTAGAAAAAAAAGAAAACAAAAGAGTTCAGGGACAAAGAAAATTGAAAGTCAAACAACTGAATAGCTCTTGAAAGAAAATGAAAGAAGATGTGGGATGAGAAATATGCAATGTCAAAATGCAGAAAGAACATTTGTAATTGCATGGAAAACTTTGGAAAGGTGAGAAGAAAATGGAGAACAAATTGAAAGGTAAGAACAGCCTAAATATGTTATAATAAAAAGGTGAGATTCAGGGGCACTATTGGTAAAGACAGTTTTCCAAGAAAACAGCAAACCTGGAGGCTGTAACAAAAAAAGCATCACTGTCAATTGCAGATAACAGAACATCAACAATTCACTGAAAATATACAAGAAATGCAAGCTGTAAGAACCAGCAGTCCAACTGAATGCGTAATCTCCATTTTATATCTCAGAAATCCAGATCTGCTTGCTATTTTAATGTGGGGTTTTGCCTTTAACTGAACTTGCTGTTTCATCATGCATGTTTGTGTTTTGAAGGTCTTAGATAATTAAAGGACAGTGACTTCTAGCAGCATTAATAGAGGACACAGGCCTTGGTTTCAATGTATGAGAAAACAGAGACTCTTGGATTGACCATACTTCATGTGGCCTTCTCTTGACTGTAAAAATCTTCAGCAACTGTGTCCCAGCAGATTATGATGATTTTTGCTCTCTAAGCATTTGTGTAGATAAGCATGCAGGCCGACTAGCTTCATGGATGAGTTTTGGGGGCTTTTTTTACCAACAGGTGGAAGCAGAGAACACTTTAACTTTCCCAGGGTGAGAGGACAATTTCAAGTTATTTCCTCATCCTCATTTTGACGGCTTTTAACCTAATACTAGCTTCTACTCTTGACAATTATGCATTAAAGTAATTGAAAATGCAAAACAGGAGTACATTAGTTGCAAAAGCAGAGTAAATTACTACCTCAAAATGTACATTAACAAAGAGAAGTAACTCACAGTTAAACCCCAGATTAATCCAGTTCTTAAAAGTTCTGTAATTACCTAAATAAATACAAGGAAAAACACTCCTGCAACAAACTCATCTGTATTGGATAATTTTCTCTAAAGTTTCATAACCAGCCTTTGTGTTAACACAGGATCAAGGTTGGTGTTTTGATCAGACTGTTGGCGATTTACAATTGTCTACAAAATGAATGTCTGATCTACAAGATTGAAGTAGCAATCCCTGGTCTTGCTGTTTTTCAATTCAGTATCAGATTAAAAAATCATCACTTGGTTTTGAACTTTTCCCCATTTGTATGTGACAGGTACTTGCTTATGGGACTTAGGAAGTTGATGTTTTGTGGCCTTAAAGTTTTTCTACATCTTTTTTATGCATACAGTGGTAGTTTTAAGATTTTCTGTAGTAATCCAAAATAAATATGTTCTATTTGTTGGAAATATTTTTTGTTGATCCTTCACCTGTATTACTTTTATCTTCCAGAAGTTGAACATCTTATTGTTTTCAGGTTCTAGAATACCCTTATATCTTCTTACAGGGGTCCTATTCCAGATGCTTATCTCTTCAGACAATGTAAGTGATGACTAAATTCAAACCTGAAAAAAAGGAATTTTTTTTTTCTCCTCTCCCTTACCTACCTTATTGTTGAGGCGTGAACTGTCCATGATATTTCAGGCTATTGATATGTGTGGCATTACCAGATTAACACAATTATCCACATTCACAAAGAGGTTCATGCACAAATAAGAAAACTGCAGCCAGAGCTATTGAACACAAAGACACTATTTATAGCTTACAGCATCCTTGGGCTATAGTTCCTTGGCAAATAAATATGAGTATATCCAAGGGCAGTGTCAGCATTGCTTGCTGTGTCTGCCCTTGCCCTGTGCTGGAGACTATGCTGGCAGGGGTGGACTTTGGTCTGAGATGCTGTGGGTCCTTCTGACCAAAATTCCACAACTGTGAAATTGAGAATAGGAATGGCAGATAAATAAATACATCTTCCCTTTATCTCTGCTGCATATGGACAGTCAAATAAGTTCTTCAATGCCTTTTGTCAACAGATATTGAAAAAAATTATTTGACAGTTAATATTTCTTGTAGATTAAAAAAAGGAAATTTGTACTTTCAGCCAAACCTGCCAACTAAATATTTAGCGTTCCTTTAAGTTTTTTGATCCAGGTACACTAGAAATTTTGTCTTGGTGATGTCTTTAGCCTATTATGTATCAATCTGAATATCAAAAATATAAAAAAGCTGTTAGTATTAAAGGATGTCTCTGTCTCCACTGCTTCTTTTTACTTAGGAAAGTTGCATGCTAAATTCCTGAAAAATCTGGCAGATTGGATGGCAGTTAAAAGACATATGATGAAAATTTCACATCCACTACAGAGTAAATGAACCTTGTTTTATGCTTTTCTACAGATATCTAATTCTTTCTATTGTTGGGTAAGAGTTACAAAGTGGGTTTTTTGTTTGTGTTTTATTTTCCTAATGTGATCTTTGCATATTTAGTTATACAAAAATGTATCTTGAAACATGATGAACTGATCAAATTCAAGAAAGAAACTTGTGTGTCAAGGCTTATCAATTAATTCAAGAAAATAGTGCTATTTTCCTTAAGTATATAATGGATGCAGCAAGAATGAAAAGTGAAAAAAAGTATAAAATGAATTTCAGGTATTTTTCCATTGCTAAATACAAACTTATGTATGATTTTCCAGAGTTATGGCATATTTCAATTGAATTGCATCTTGCTGACATTTGAATGCTTTATTTTATTTTTTTCTGCTACTATTCTTTTCACAGATGTCCATGTTATTCAATGATTAGAAAAAAATAAGAGATGCTTAAAAAAATCTATGAAGAAACTGTATTCAGCTCAGCTGTAATTGGAGAATGGAGAACCTCAGTTCTCTGGCTTTGCAACTAATGTACTCCTGGTTTGCATTTTCAATTACTGAAATGCACAATTGTCAAGAGTAGAAGCTAGTATTAGGTTAAAAGCCATCAAAATGAGGATGAGGAATCATGATTTGTTATGAAAGAGGAAAGGAGAAGACAGCTCTCCCTGGTCAACAAGATTTAAAAATAAACCACACTGAATGTCCAGAAAAAAATGCATGGTTCAGAAGTCTGAACTGCATAAAAGCTTGATGTTAACACTGCTGAAAGCATCCTGCCCTCTGTAAGTATCGTTCTAATGTGGTTTTGTTTACCTCCAGTTCTGGGAAATAGGACAGAATGGAATTACATGCATCATGGTGGTAGAAGAGAATTGCAGCTTTGTTAGAACAGCCCGTCAAAACCTGTTATTTCCAGATCATGAAACTCCTTAATGTTCTGACCTTTTAATCCAGAGCTTACAAGCAACCAAAAATGTTTCAATTTGTGAAAATATCATAGAGATAGATTCCAGAGTATTGAAACAATTTGGATCAGTTCAGCATCTATCTTTAATGAAAAGGAAATGCACATGACCAAGGTTTATCCTATGGGCAGTCCTGCTTGCCCCCGAGTCAGACAAAATCTGTCACATCACACACCAGTGCTATGCCCCAGAGGAAGGTCTCTGTGGCAGGCTTGTGGAACAAAAGCTGGCACTTTTGAGGTTTAGTAGTTAAGCAGGTGGCATCATCAGCGCCGAGCTGTGTTTTCCTCCTGGTGGAATTGCTATTCAGTGGAAACAGCAGTGCAGGCTATACTGTAATTAACCATAATGACTGCATATAAAAGGATGCCTTTGTTGTCAGGATGGAGTCTGGGGCCTTTCAGAGAAGCTACCATTAAATTTTATTAACCAGTGGAGTAATGGCACTTTAGAAACACACTTTGTGTATTAAGCAACAAACAAATGTGCATTAAAATTGCTGATTGAAACTACTGGATAAGAGAAATGCTACCCCAGTTTTACAAGAGGGACTAAAAAGCAGTCTTGCCTAAAGCTATACACTGATTCTGTGGTAGAGACAGCTCTTCCACTCGAGTGCTTTAATTACAGAAACAAATCTTCATTTCACCAAATGTAGGCTCACCTGAATGTCTTAGCAAACAAGGAAGGGGTTGATAGAAGTATTCTGATGCATCACATTTCTGATACTGCCTTTAACTGGTATGGTATAGTCTCTGAAAAGCATATTTTCATTTTTTAAAATGTGTCTTTGGACAGATTTTACCTTTTTCCTGATACATAAATAAAAATTTTAAACCAATTAACTTCTTTTATCTCAACAAAAAGGAATGTTCTGAGTTTTTTTTTTTTTGCTTAGGCCAGTATTTGAGTGAAGGAATCACCAATTTCAGTGTATAACTGAGAAAAGTTGCCATTGGTTTCATAAGAATAAAACTTTGCAATGTAGTCAGGTTTTTCACACAATATAAACGTTATAAAATGCTAGTATCTCCTTTTCTAGTCTTTTGTAGAGGGCGCTTCTTTTATATTTCTCTATGAGTGATTCTGATTGGGGTTTTCTTAATGGATTTTTCTCACACCTAAGTCTCTTAAATGAAAGTTGCTTGAAACAATATTCAGCTGTGGCTGTTCTTTTGTATGGTGTTCTGAAGACATTTTATAGCTGGGAGAGTTGAACTCTTTGGACCCTGAACTACCAATATTAGTACTTCAGGGATGAATCAGCTTACATAGCATTTCGTGAAGATGCCCAGGAGCCCATGTTCAGTCATCTATCTGTATCTTTCTAGGAGAATATCATAGTTTTTGGAAGAGTTTTCCATGCACTGATTACTGCATTCTTAATTAAAATTCCTAAACCAAGTGAAAAGAGAGTAAATCCAGAGAAAATACTACTATCTTGCAATTAAAGTATAATATGTATATATTATACTTTATATATAATAATATAATAATATAATATATAATAATATATTTATAATTATATAATAATTATATATTAGCTGTACAAACTAACATATTTTACTGAAGACTTGGAAAATTAGATTAAATAATAACAACTGGAAACATCAATTGAGGAAGCAGTTTCATAAAGCAGCTGGCATAATTCAGTGTGTATCACTATGATCCCCTTGAAACATAGGTAAAGACAGGGACTGTCTGTATTCCTCATATTTACACAAAATTTTCATGTGGCTCTTCCTTAAATAGCCAGTGTTAGGTCTGCATTCTGGTCTGGAGAAGACCTTGTGGTTTATCATGGTATTATAACTGTGAATTTACCAACACTGTTTACAAATCAAGGTTTTCTCTTTGCACACCACTGCCTTAGAGCAAAATCTCCTTGAAGCCATTAGATTTTTATACTATTGTTTATCTAAGGAAATTGCGTATCATAATTTTTTTCTTTCTTTTTTTTAAGTCATTTTGCTATTAATAAATGAGGATGCATTAACAGTTTGCAGCAAATGTGACCAAATACTGCTAGTAGGAAAGGAGCAGGATAAAATCCTTTCATTTTTAATAATTCCAATGAGTAGTCAATGAATTCACCATGAACAGCATTGTTGCCCTGGGACAATTTTCTACTATTTCATACTGTGAAAATGGTTCTTTGTCAAAGATTTTAATGCTGCTTTTTAACCCTGTTTGAATAAGAATTTTTTCAGCACCTAATCAGGCTTTCTTGACAAAACAGGAGATGGGAACTAAAAAGTGACTTTCATTCAGAGATAGCAAACAAGCAAAGATGAGGATGCCTGCATTCAGACTTGGTATATTTGAGGCTTCAGAACAATTGGACAGATAAGGAACTGGGACTCTTCAGAGCTGCTGAATATAAAGAAATGCAGAATCTTTGTAGCTGCTTGTTTTACTTTTAATAAATCAAGTGTGTGTTTAGAAAAACAGGCACAAGAATTTAGACCAGTATGAAAGTATTTTTATGTACCCCAAAGGAGCATACTTCTATACTGAGCAGTTACTAGAGGAAAACCCTTTCTTTAGAAGACATCATGCAGGTAGCGAGGTAGTTACTCAAAAGAGTTAGAATATTTTTGAAGTTTTCCCTTTCTTTATTTCTCATTGCACATTATTTGTGTAAATTAGCATAAAAGACTGAGATAGAGGATAGGTGGATCTATGTCTTTTCTTCCTCCAATTTAAAGTTCATTTTTTTCTGAATTTGACCCTTAATTTTGTTTGGAGCAAAGAAATCTTCCAAAGAAAAGAGATTCTGGTTCAGGCTCTTTCCTTGTGTTTCTGGTTCAGCTGTAGGTTGGGTTTTGGTTTCTAGCGTTTTTTTATCAGGTAAGCATACTGGCATTTTTAATGCAAGTGTCACAGGGGAAAAAACACTCCCTTGTCAATCTTTCTGCAGTCTATGATATAAATAGGTTAGTTCTTGGCGTACATCTGTTCTTAGCCCACCCCGGCACTTAAAATATGTCTGTATTTATTAATACCTAACAATTGTGACACAATATGTTCAATATGTTGGAGGTTTTTTGTATTGTTTTTTTTTTTTTTGGTGTATTATTGTGTGGTTTAATATTCTGTTAATAGTAGGAAAGCCTCAACACTGAAATGTTGAAAGATCTAGCAAATGGAATTTTTCTTTCCTTTAAATAGATATCATAGCTCTAAGCACTACAATAGTGATTTAAGAACAGGTCTCAGGTGAGAGAGACAGAGAGTTGAGATTTTTTCCTGCTTCTGAAGGAGTGGCTGTCAGTTTGTGCTTCTTACCTGCATAACTGCCTGACATTCCAGTTTACACTTCCGTCACTTTCAGTATTCATTATCACTTCACCTATAATAAAACTACTTGATTATTATTTCTCCTTCTGCGCTGTCCTCTCTCTTCACCTCCATGCCAGATTGCACCAGAAAGAAAATGTATGCTGCTTGTGCATAATATGTTTCATTCCAACAAATACACTGGAAGTAAATTCAAATTTGGTGCTTGGTGTTTAGGGAAAGCTACAAGTCCTGGAGACAGGAAACTAGAATGCAGTTTCTGGAGCCAGCTGGCCAGAGCAGAATTGACTCCATCAAACAGGAGCATGTGGTTCTGTTGTAAAGCTGACTGCAGTATAAGCTCAGGTGTGAGGGACCTGAACTAACATTTATCTAAGTGCCTTCAGGCATTTGGTTGAGCAGGATTCAGGTGAGTACAGCACAAAAATTTTACTGTTACAAGCTAGCTAAAAAGGAGTGGATGGATGTGGTGGCTGCACTGGCAGCTGAGGTTTTTCCTCTTTCATTGCATCGGTCCAAATTTAAACAGCTGTGGCATTGCTAGCTGTGCCAAGAGTGCAGGAAGTGCAACTAGATACTATTGCTCTAGTCGTGAAATTGAAAAAACTGGTGCCATCAAGAGGTTTGTTTTCTCTTCTAGAGCTGTCCATTGTAAAAGACACTTACAATGCCTGTTACTGCAAGACTCGAAGTGTAGTCCGCATTAGTTGGCTTTGTCATGGAATTCCAGAATGCCTATTTATTATTTACTTTGGTAAACTCCACCCTATATTAATGTTCCCTTCCTTTAATGAGTTTTATTTACTGATAATGCTGGTGAATGTAAACTCTAAGAAATTTAAGTTGGGCCCACCATGAAGATGGCTCAGCGTTTGGAGTGGCTGGGCTTGTGTTGCCTTTCATGTGCTCCCCTGCTGACCTGGAATTCCTGTAACAAATAAATCACACTCAGCTCTGTGATCTCTAGACAAATGCTTTAAAAAAAACCAGTCAAAAATATTTCTTTATTTTCAGAAGGATCCTTCATACCTTTGCCATTGAGATAAAAAATTAAGTCAGATCGTGCTCTCTTGACTGTAAGAGGCTAGACAAGAAATGAAAGACAAGAAATAAATTCTTTTGCATACTAAGCTAGATAAAATTTTTGTATAATGCAACACAGCAGTTTTTATTTATTTATTTATTTTATCATATATTTTACTTATTTTTGTAACGCTGCTATTTGGCTAATGAGGAAGAACCAAAAAAATCCACCACCAAATAGAAGGTGCCCAAGAAAGCTTAACATGCTTCAGCAAACAGTATTGCTTAAGCTGACTGATGTATCATAACGCCATTCAGGTGAATGTTCTTTAGTACTTCTAATCTGAACTTCTAATTTGAATTTTACATTGATATAAATAATTAAGAGTGACAGGTATTTAAGAATATCTTTCTTCAGTGCATGAAAGAAGACATCAGTCATTTCATTCATGTACTGATCAGCTGCCTTGCTAGTTCTGAATAGTGAGGTCTCTAGAGTTTCTCCAGATGGTTCCTGTAAGTGATTTGAGTTATTTTGGAGACAGAGTCTCAAAGATCTCATCGAAGGTTATTCTTTTTTATCTCCTCTAATTTCAGTAGAATCTACAAAACTGATGCCCTGACCTTTGTTATTTCCATTTGCAGTTCTCTTCTGCTCCTACGCTGCACTGGGTCAAAATTTCTTTCTGCTTTGCAATGAGAAAAGATTTATTTGTTTTGATTGATAGAAATTGGAGTCGACATTTGAAAATAAACACAGAACAAAAATTGTTTTAAACAGGTTTGGGGTAACAGAGGTTTCACATCAGCTGTGTTCCAAGGGTTTTCTTGAATTCAAGTATAACTTCATGGATTTTGTCCAGTTTACATGCAGGCCAGTGGCATCCTGGATGTACCAGCAGTAGTGTAGACCAGGGCAGTGATTGTCTCCCTGAACTCAGCACTGGTCAGGCTGTACCTTGAGTTCTGTGTCCAGCTCTGGGCCCCTCAGTTCAAGGAGGACATGGAGGTGCTGGAGTCAGTCCAGAGTAGGGCAACAGAACTGGGGAAGGGTCTGGAGTACAAGTCCTGTTAGGAGAGGCTGGGGATGAGGTGAGCTGGGGATGTGTAGCCTGGAGAAAAGAAGGCTCAGAGGAGACCTTATCAGTCTCCACAACCACCTGACAGGAGGTGTAGGGGTGGGGGCCAGCGGCTTTCCGAGGCAACCAGTGATGGGATAAGGGCACTGTCCTCAAACTGCACCAGAGGAGATTCAGGTTGAATGCCTGGAAGAATTTCTTCATGAAAGGCTGGCCCAGCATTGGAATTGTTGGAGTCACACCCCTGGAAATGCTCAAAAGACATGTGATTGTGACACTCAGAGTTATGATTTTAGAGGGGAAGTAGTGCTGGGTAATGGTTGGACTCAATGACCTTAGAGGCCTAAATGATTCTATGAATCTCTCTGTAAAAAAATGATATTACATTGTTTAAATTCTCCATCTACAATGACTGTAGAGAGGAACAAGTAAAAATGTTTTCTGTCTGTTTTTGCTGTGAAGTGTGCAGCTCATCCCTCAGTGCAAGAGTGCCTTGACGTAAAAATGCTTGTACAACAAATGAATGCTATAAAATCTAAGATGGAGCATGGAAATTATTTTCAATATTAAAGCTGTAAAGCCTTAGTATCTTCACATAGGTCATAGTTTTTTCTCCCACATGTAATATTTTTGAGGATTAAAAATTGTTCAAGAAGATAAGTAATCTTGAAAGCAAAATGAATGACTGAGGACAGAAAATATTAATTTTTTAAATTAACTCTTCCACTTTTCAATAGGGAAATATTTTGATGCCTCCTCTGGGTGATATAGTTCAAAGCTTTTCTTTTATTACTACTCTTTGAACCCAACAAGAAAGTTCAATAACACTAGGGTTTTCATATCTACCCAGTAGTTTGTAAATGTCACAAGACTTATCTAATATGTGGTTAATTTTCAAAGAGCTTGATAATGAATGCAGTGCATTTAGATGCTGAACAGAAGAGTGAAATTCAAGATTTTTACACCACCAAGTTAGTTCTGTCTTATGACGTCCCTGCAGTAGCTGAAATGAAAGCTTATCATTTAACAGTTGGGAGGAGGCTGTGAGGATCATGTTGATCAGGCAAATTGTCCATGAAGTGGAGGGGCTGTTTCCAGGTCAGGATTTCAGACGCTGTTCCATAAAGACAGATATGAATCTAGCATATCTCAAGACACAAATTCCTAATATATCCCTTCACCTTTCAGGTGCTTTCCTGTATATAGCCCAGGTCAGGACTGTTAGATGTTTGTTTCTATAAGACTTTCTAAAAAAATGGTTGTAAGCAGCTTCACATTGTTCAAATTCTTGCAGGCACACCTTGTAGCATCCTACAGCAAAGACCAGAACATGCACTCTTCGTAGGATCTGAATTAGTAATTTCTCATACATTGTGGTTGAAGTGTAAAATGTATGTGGGAGGACAGATCTTTTCCTATTGAAAAGATAATTTCCTACTGACCCCTATAAGAATGCTGATAGTAAGCCTAGAAATATATTTTAATAGGCTTTCAAAGTTACAGTTTTGAATATATATGCATCTGGCATTAACAATATTTAACACTTTTGTGATGTTTTATTTATATATACATGTGATATAGAGATGTGTTGTATGTATATTTGGGCAGAACTCTAACCTTGAAAAACTGCTTTTTATATATATCTATATACATCTATATATATATATATATATATATATATATATATAAAGATACCATATAGATATATATTTGTGTGTAATGTGTATATATTTTGGACTATTAGTCATACTATTAGTCATTTCTCCTCTTTATGTGAATCAAGAACCAAGATGATGATATGAACAACTTCAAAATTTACCAAGACTTTCTGTAGCTTTTTTATAGCTGAAACTATTTAGAAAAACTATAAAAAAAGTTACTTTCAGCTGCTTTGAAACAGAAGCTTTTGTAGGCTATATGACTCACAGAGGCATTTTTGCCCAGCTTCACATGCAAAAGCAGATTCCAGTTTTGCACAGACTACATCAATGACTTCAGTTCCATAGTTTGTTTATATCAATACAATTTTTTATCTTTAAGACATTAAAATATTCTTTCATGTATTTCAGAACTAGAATCAAGACGACATAGATATTTAATTTATTGCAAATCTTTTACAAAAGGCTTGATCATTTCCTTTAGAGCAAAAGATATTTAATACACCTTGCTAGCTAGGGTGTTGGATGTTCATGACAGATATCTCCTCATTAATTGTTTAGACTCATCTACTATCTACAAAACTACAGTTCTTAATCTTGCAATTTCAGTGGAAGTATGAAAGTAATTCAAAACCTGAATGTAGGAGGATACTGACTGGTCTAATTCTTTACCATGTTTAAAGCTTAGCCACAGTTATTTGCTGTACATCTGCAAAGAAATCATTTGAAATTACAACAAATCTGAATGGATGTAAAGTGGGTTGACCCTGAAAATCTCTGTTTAATCTTTTCTTGGCTTTCATCAACAGATCAGTTCCCGTTATGCAATAAGCCTGCAGAGTTATCAACTGGGATTTCATCTGGTGACTGCAGACGTGCCATATGGGAAGAAAACAAGTATTTAGAGTGCAGTTTTTAGGCTGCACTATATGTGTCATGCTTATGGTTTCCTTTTGTTACATTGTAGTGACATACTGTGTGTGTAGTTCTGAGTCTCTGGTTTTTACAAACTTACTTTTAAAAATCTGCCTTTTTTGTGTGTGTCCATCCATCAGCTTTTCTTTATTCCCCTTCTGTAGCATTTCCCTTGCATACTTTTATGTTCGCTTTCATTTTCAATTTCCCGAGCAACCTTACAGCAGGAAAAAAAGCAAATCCAATAAATAACTACAAAATAAAGCTTGAAAAAGAGAAGAAATATCCTTTAAATTAAAAAAAAAATCATGGACTTGCACTTTCATCAGATTGCCTAGTAATTATTTAAAATAACCTCTAAGATATTTTTCAAAAAACAGCCTATTTTTTGGGATGGAAATTTTGAAGCTATTTCCTTGCTTAATAGATTTGATATTTTTCCTTCTTCAAGAAACATTTGTTTATTTACGTTTTGATAATTCTTCCCTAGATGCTCTGTGTAAAACAGCAATTCTTAAATACATTTGGGACTTTATTGATATGGATAGATTTGCAACTATATCCTTCTACTGTTGGAACAATGGGGTCTTTCTAGCTGATAAACTTCAAACCTTCCTAGACAAAAAAAAAAAAAAAATTCAACCTTTGTTAATAGTAGATTACATAGGGAAAAAAATAAGCAAGCTCAATGATAGGATGATAGGCATATTTAAGATTAACCTAGGAAGTAATTTTATTTTATAAATGGAGACTCTAGTTTGAAACAATAGGATTGAATGTATTATGATTGGTCACTAAGTTGTCACAGTATTTGCGTGACATCCTGCAGTGAGCATGGTGCACATGCTGAGGTATGATCTCCTCCTTCATGAGGTGGTGTGTATACTGCTTTGCCCTCAGCTGCTAGTTAGAGCTTTTTGCATTTTGAGTAGCCTAGACAACAAGTGTTAGTCACTTATATGTCTACTCTGGCCATTGATGTGTCCAGAGAAATGTCTGTTCCCCACTGTCAGAAGGCTATTAAATAAACTTCCTGAATATTATTCATGTTAGTTTATATTACATATTTATGAAGTAGAGTAGGAAAAATATTTTTGGTTTGAAATTAGTAAAGACTTCAAAGAAGAGAATGTCCAGGGATTTCTTGAAAAGAACATTTATTTAACCCTACTTCACTTTGTCTTCACTGTAAATTTCCAGAAGCCTCTCCTGCATGTAGTCTCTGCTTCCTACTTGAACTGTCAGTTACAACAGTGGAAATAACTGGCTGCCAGTCTGATGTTAGCATATCTTTCACTATGTACTGAGAAAGACTTCTCAAAGTGGGAGATTTTTTTGCAATAGCCAGACTATCAGCCGTCATTAAAAAATTGAAGTTCTAGACATAAATGACTGGCAGAAAAGTTGCAAATATGAACTAGACTCAGAGGTGCAATCAGAAAAACTTAAACCTTGTAGTTAAAACAAAACCTGTGATATAAATGTTTTTTTAATGAAAGCTTATAATTTAGCAGTTGGGAGGATATTGTCACACTGGAGGGAAGGGAAGCCATCCGGAGGGACAAAAGGCTTGAGAGGTAGGCCTGTGAGAAACTTGTGAAATTCAATAATGGTACTGTGCCTGGGTCAGGCCAATCCCAAACACAATACAGGCTGGGCAGAGAGTGGGTTGACAGCTGCTCTGAGGGAAGGACTTGGGAGTGTCGGTGGATGAGAAGCTCAGCATCTCCTGGCAACATGTACTAGTAGCCCAGAATCTTATCCATATCCTGGGCAGAGCCAAAGGATTTGTGATCAGCAGGTCAAGGGAGGAGACTTTCGCCTTCTATTCTGCTCTGGTGGGACCCCCACCATAAGGAGGACATGGAACTGTTGGTGTGAGCTCAGAGGAAGGCCATGAAGCTGATCAAGGGAAGAAAAACCTCTTCTGTGAGGAAAAGTGGAGAGAGATGGGGCTGTTCAGTCTGGAGGAGTCTCAGTTACTTCTGCTGGGGACATCTTATTGCAGTCTTCCAGTAACTGAAGGGCACCTACAGGAGAGTTGGCGAGGGGCTTTTTCAAAGGCAGGCAGTGATGGGACAAGGGGGAATGCATTAACTAAAAGATTATAAGTTTAGGATGTTAAGAATAGATTAAATAGAATAGAATAGAATGAATTCTTTAGTGTGAGGCAGTGGAACAGGTTCCTCAGAAAATTTGTGGGTGTCCTATTCCTGAATGTGTTCAGGGGTAGATTGGATAGGGCTCTGAACAACCAGGTCTGGTGGAAGGTGTCCCTGTCCACAGCTGGAACTCAATGACTTGTCTCTTCCAACCTAGGCCATTCTATGATTTTATGATATCGTCACGTGTGAATGCAAGCAAATCACCTTATTATTTTCTCCTCTAAACTGATTTTGTATAGCTGATTTAAATAAAGCCAAAGTCTCTTTATTAATGGTTTCCCTGGCAGAATATGTATGTGTCATTACAATACAGTTGTATCGTGTAGTATCTGTGTACGTGTATCCCTTTGATCAATCTGTCATCTATATTGTATAAACTGTAACTTTTTATTTCTTTTCAAGCCCACGAAGACTCACATTATTTTTCAGTTAACCACAAATTCTCTTACAATAGCTTAGAACAGCCCATAATTTAATGTCGAGGGATTTAATCACAAAATGAAAGTAATCCTGAATGAATCTTGAGAGATTAACTGACAGCTTGAATGAGGAAAGATGCCATTTGCAGTCTACAAAATCTTAAGATGAAAAAATGTAGTATGATAGCATTTCAGAATACAAAAATGTTGCTATGGCAACTGTATGTTCTTCATAGGCTCATCTTTCTAAGAAATACTGTACGTGGGTGCATGCTACAAAATTCTGTGTATGGTATAGACAACAGAGAAGAATGTTAATCATGATTCACATAATCAAGAAAACGTGCTGCAAAAAACAATCCTTTGTACAAAAATGTGGGTGATTTTGAATGATTGCTTAAGCTTCTGATGAAACAGATGTCAGAAAAGATTTATCCTTAAGCTATTCAAGTACTAGTTTAACTGTGATTTTCTTTTGTTCAATAATACTTTTCTTGGAAGCATTAAAAATAGCTCCTTTGTCTTAGTTCCATAGAGGACTACAACTGGCTGTAAATAATCTAGGAGGAGACATGTTTTTTTCTGTTTTTATATAAGAGTAGGATACGAGTTGATAGGAACTGTGAGACAAGAAAAAACTCTGCATCAAAAATGCATCTTTAAAGTTTGCTTTTCACATCACCTTGCAGTATAAGGTGGAAATAGTAAAACACATGACTGGTCCAAACATGTGGTGACGTGGAGAGAAGCAGCACTAAGCTCAACAGCCCGAGGCAGAGGCAGTACAGACTTATGCCAGCATTTCTGGGTCAGTGTGGGTGCATGTCTGTTTGCAAACATGACAACTTAACAGTATGCCAGGAATTCAGAATCCTGTAAAAATATAATCAAATGGCAGAGATGCTCACAAAAGAAGTAAATAAATTCAATCAAAAGAAATAAAATAAAACCTAGCATTTTGCCATAAATTTCTTTTTTTTAATAGTAGGTTTATTTTAAGTCCTACAGAATTTCCTAACTTGCTTCATTGATTAACTCATTACCAAATTTTAAAAATGAAGTAGTATTTTTCTACTTCTACATAACATTAACACATGTCTAGCCACACGGCGTCACATCTGTTCTGTATTCTCCTCCAAACAGATGCCAACTCTAGATAGTCTAGGAGGGAGGTGCAAAATTCCATATTTAGCTGTGAGAGAATCTGCATGTTTATTCAGCCTCATGTCATCAATTTATCTTTCTTACTTACATAATGCATTATGAATCATGTGGTTTAATTTTGTTTCAAACATTTTCCCCAAGTCTGCATAGTGTTTCTAGTAGTGATAGTGTTCTGTCCCTCTTTAAACCTTACAGGGCTCTTGATCTCTACCTCTTTCTGTGATGTATAGAAATTTAAAAGCAGGAAAAGGAAGAACTAAGACATCAGGGGACACAGTGATCCGTTTTGGCATGTCCTTTGATAACAATTGAGAGATTAATTCAAGAGGCACTACTGGCCTGAGACCAGACTGCTTGTGTGCTGCCTGATTAGACCTTTGTTCTCTCACAGACTTTGGGTCGAGGAGGATAGACCAAGCTCTGTCTGAGCACCATAACAAGCATCAGGTAGTATCTAAGACTTTGCAGCATGTGAACTCTGAAGTACATGAAAAGGATAAGAAATAATGTAGCCACATGCCTGTGTGTGTGATGTATGTCTGTATACATATATACACACGCACATATAAAGACATTTTTTTTTCTTTTTTTTTTTCCCTCAGACATGTATGGTAGCTTACATGATAAAACACCTCTGAATCCCCACAAGTAACTGTGAGCAGCCTCCAAATCACATTTCAGAGTGAGGGGTGTGTTGCTGCCCAGGAGTGGGGGATACATTATGGATGCAGGGGAAATGCATTTTGGGATGAAATAGGATTTATTATGGGATTTTAGAATGAGAGGGGAGCGGGATGAAGCCCTCAGTACACTCTGTGTCCGTGTGAGTGCTCTGGGTGGCTGTTTGATTCATGTGGCAGGGTGTGTGTATTCGTGGGCATGTGGCATGTACACGTGCTCTGTGTAAATCTGCCTGCTGGGAATGTGTCTCCTCACTGCTGGTTAGACCCAGGGATGTGGAACTGAGCAGCTGTGCCTCTCCCAGGCTTTCAGATAAAATTTTTCTCTAACTGTATTTATGGAATTTGTGGATACCCACAGACATGCAGGGTATAAGGATGCATTGGAGCTAATTGCTGTGCAGGCAGCAGGCAGTGCTCAGTTACACAGTGTGAATTTACCTGCTCCACAGAGGCTGGGTTGATATACCTGATCATCCTGTGTCTCCAAGATGTACATTTCACTAGTAACACATATATTATTGCAGTATACATGTGAAAAAGGCTAAATCATTAGATGATTTCTTATGAAATTCACAGACACATCCTTGAAAATGAGAAAAACACTACCAGACCAGCAAACTGCTAACAACATTCCAGGTGAGGGAAAGGCAGGCACTGGGATTCTGGCTACATGGATGAGAGGTATTGATGAGGGAGTTTTCCAATTCCTATGATTTTTTTTCCTTTGGAAATATCAGTCATTTGAAAAAAGTAAGCATTACTGTTTTATGCGTACCTTTATTTTATTTATTTTGTGCTTCTCTTTCAATTTTGTTGTCAAATGAAAACAGATTTTTTTCATGAATAGTGTTTCATTTTTTTAAAGATGAAGCTGCAAGATAGCAGGATGTGTAAAGTAGTCATATATCATTTGCTTAAATATCTG
The DNA here is from genome assembly GCF_963513975.1 of Fringilla coelebs. Classification (NCBI taxonomy): domain Eukaryota; kingdom Metazoa; phylum Chordata; class Aves; order Passeriformes; family Fringillidae; genus Fringilla; species Fringilla coelebs. Next base: position 41,819,850 of record NC_140031.1, read on the forward strand.
TGGTTGGAATAAGGTGAAAGCTTTCCAAAGAGGGGAGAGGAAGCAGAGATGGGAAAATAGAGGAGCAAGAGGGGAAATTAACATATCTGAGAAAATAAGGACAGAAGTACCATTACCAGTCAGCCATGAAGCATCCTTCAAGATAAAGACAAAAGGTCTCTGTGGAAGAATGGAGGAAAGGTGCACTGCATGCATGGCTTATTCAGATGGACAACACCACAAGTATTGAAGATTCTGACCAAAAATCGTTATGGAATAAAATAGTGGGATCTGGAGATCAGAGACTGTTTTAAGAAAATGAATATAAGCAGCCAGAATACTGCAGGCAAGTTGTGGGTCACAGGATGGGGAAGGCAAAGCTAAGACCCCCTAGTCACCAGCAGACTAACCACAGCACCAATCCTGGTGATCTTCACCAAACTGCTCTGTGACCTCCAGCTTGTGTACTCTCAGGAGACAGTGGGGTGGAGGCAGTATGAGAGAACTGGACACTAGGCTTAGCAGTGGCTGCCAAATGTTTGCTGCTCTTGTTTTCCACCCACATTTCAAACTGCTGCAGGGAGCTGTACAATTCAAGTAAGCTGAAAAGAAAAAAATCCACACTCTTAGCACTGAAAGTAGGTTGTTTAGAAGTGTTTAATCTTGGCTTTGGTTTTCAACTTTAAAAAAAACCTTTAAAATAAATACACTTGTGCTGTCTGTGAGCAAATTAATACTATAATACAGCAGATAAGAAAATGGCATGTCATTATATCCCTTTGTATGCCAAAAAAAACTGAAATAGAAGTCATATATATAAAAATATTTGCGCAGTTGCAAAGAATGAATGAAAAGGTATACTTTTATATTTAACTGCACAAGTACTGATTGGTTTTCATGATGCTAGGTACAGTGGTGTGGCAATAGTGGGAATTATATTTCAGTAAATACCTCAAGCACAACTAGCCCACAGGGATAAAAGTAATCTGGAATGCAGTTAAGAATAAATATTTACCCCAGAGCTTGCCTTTTATCTTTTGCATCAGTTTCTGTAACAAATGTCTCCAAATTGTAGTCAATTATTAACCTTGTACTATGTTAACCTAAATTGAGTAGTTTGTAGTCTTAATTTCTGCTGAAAATTTGTCTCTGTGAATTTAGCTTTATTTAGGTCCAATGTAAAAGCGGAGTTACAAAAATGGATTGTAAAAGTCTTTAGACCATGCACTCAAAAAATATCTATTTTTTTCATGGAATTTCTATTATAAAATAAAATTAATGGCAAGAAATATCACAAGAAGTAGTAACAAAATGAGTTTGTCTTGAAACTGAGTACTGGACATAAAATTGAGATAAAAGCAAGATTTCAGAACCTATTTGCTTTTTATTTTCATTGTCTATAAACCCCATATTGAAATGCACTTACAGGGCTTTTTGAATAGGGTCTGTTGGGGAAAAAGTGTTATCAGGCTTCAGATTTGTGACTGGCTGAAGCAAAGTATAAAAGAGGTGCCTCTCCATGCAGAAGTATTTGTTGCATAGAACCCATATACACATTTAGTCTGGGTTGTGCTTCCAGAATGATTTTCTTCTGCAAAAATTTTTGCAGGTCACCTGGATTAATTATGAGCTCGAAAATATTCAAAGGCAAGACTTTCTAGAGCTCACATCAGTTTGTTGAAAAATAATGTTAATTTATAATGGTCTTGTTCTTATGACTCATTCATTCATTTATTCTTTTATTCATTCAAAACATCTTTGTACTCTGTGAAAGTAATCAGAATTTATATGCTTTTCTACTTTAGTCAAAAACGGATGTCTCTTAGAAAGAGGCGTTGCATAGATGAACTTTTAAGTTTCCTAGAAAAGAAGAAAATGTCATCAAAATCCTTCTGGGAATGTCTGCTGAATTACTTGGAAAATGACAAAAGATAAACAAAATCCTGTGTGGAGGAAGGAATCCACAGAAAATTCTCTGGGGCCTGCTGCTTCACTCCATTACTCTAGGTTGGACCACAGCCACCAGCAGAGGGGATACGATGGAGTCAGACTTGAGTTATTTTTGTAGGCTTGGAAGAACAGCATGGACTAGAACAATAAATCCAGAGCTAAAATTTCTCTGATGAGAACAAATGGCAGGAAAGTAGCTGTGGGAGAACAGTAATAAGTGAAGACCTAAATGTGAGATCATCTCTCTGTAAATGATTAGATATGTATTTTCCAGATAAGGCCTAGTCTGAATTACCAGGGGGTGTTTCAGAAGATAAAGGAAGCTGGCAAGCTGAAAACCATGATTGATTTTCTGAAAATTCCATTACATCTTCTATATAGGTTTATGAATGCAATGAGACTAAGGATGCATGAATATATAAAGTTAAAGAATAACTTTACACAGAATCACTGTCTCACATGTTAGAACATCCTCAGAGATGACAACTCAACAGCCAGGTGGCTTGTTTGGGATCTATACCCAGGGTCAGCATCACAGAAACAAGCCATGATCAGAGTCCTGATCCATGGCTGAAGGCAACCGGTGTGGCTTAGACTACAGACTTAAGAGACCTGTGGGTTACCATCATGAAAAGTTATATCAGAAATAATAATTGTAAGTCAAGCAGGAGTTATTTCAGTACCATATTCATAGTGCCCTTGAACACTTCTTTTCAGAATCACAGAGGGAAATTGCACTATGCAGCTGCAGGAACCCTGGATAAAGAGATTGTTATTGAAAGCACCAGCGTAAAGCACATGTCAAACTTGATATTTGGACTGATGGGTTTGTTGAAATTTTTGGATTTATGTTATTTCATCAAATACTTTTGAAATCCCAAAGTAGGCTGGTCACACTCACACTGATCACACTGGCTTTTTAAACCAGCCTCCTAAAATATGTGGGAAAACAAAAATCCTTATAAACCTGTTATTAATTCCACCTTGTTTGAACTTGGAATTGTTGATCCTGGACGTGACTCTGTGAAGAAGAGATCCATGGACCAGACATGCCAATATGCTCTGAATTAATAAGGCTCATAAGACACACTGTATTTATAGGACAAGTGTTGACAGAAGTGTACAAGTTGGAATAGCTTGAATGCACTCCCATTTGCAGAAAGACTGTTACATTTTTATAAGCCCATGGACTTCATACCAGGACATCTGCAGCACTGCTTAGTCTGTTTAGGTAACTTGGGATGTGCTGTGCATTCTTGGATCCCTGTACTTGCGCTTGAATTGTTTCTCTTAGGGTACAGTGAGAGAGGGGTCATTTGACAAAGGCATGAAAACCAATTATTATGCTCACTTATAAAGGTTATGTGGATTTACTCCTTCATGACAGTTAATGTGGTGAAAGATAATATTCTGGGAAGATGAACTTGTCTAGTTGTTCATGTAGGATGGGTCTCTTATATGGCTAACATTTTCAGAACCCACTAGCTCTGGCTGGCCCATTTTACAGCTTTTTATTTTTATACATTCATGCAATCTATGACAGATAAATGCTATCTCTCCTGAGAGCTCAGGGTAATACTTCAGATCTACAGCACCCTTTAAAACATTAAAGACTACAGTACATGAAGGCCTTTGACTAGCTTATTTCAGGACATGGGCAAGTTTCTTGTACCTCTCTATGGAGAACAGAGGTGAGAAAGCAAGAGAAGAAGAACCTATACACATTTACTCTGTGATTGCAGCTCTCTGCAGGAGAAAGCTGGGTTTTCTTCCTGGATTAATTTCTCTTCCTACTCAGTGTAAAGAGCATCATTGCAGCACAGCTGCACTGAGCATCACTGCATTTTTCTCCCAAGCTACTGAGACAAAGCTTTTCTTGCACTTTCAGCATAAGGAAGGCAAAAATAAAAATGGAAGAGAACCAAGAGAAATGAACCTTTTTGGTGTTAATTACTTGATAAAAATAGTTCCTTACAACATTACATACAAATTTTCAGGTGTTAGCTGTAAGTTCTGACATAATTATTCTGAGGCTTGTTAACAAAAGACTGCATTCTGTTGACTTCCCATATAACAGCTAACTCATTGGCATGAAGCATTTTTTGTGTCTCTGTATCAAAAGACTATGGTTTGGGGGGTGAGGAGGGAGGTTTCAATTTTTCAAGATGTAAAATCAAGTACTCCTACTCTTCTGACTTGCTAACCTATGTAGGATTTCTTCAGTTCTGCGATTGCCTGGCTTATGTGGTCCAGCTCACCTCATGAGATTTAGTTTGTTCAGCACAGTCTGATGGTAAAGTGAAGGATCATTATGGGATTTTAAAAGGTGATTCTTTAGTAATTTTAATTGAAAAGGTTTGATTGTAAGGCACACTGCGCTTATGACCTCAAAATAACTGCCAAGAAAGCAAAATCACCGAAGAACAAGTTGTGTCAGCTAGTATGCTGACAAAGGTCATTTTAATACTTAATTATATGAAATATTGAGGGATAATATCTGTCTGTTATCTGATGGGAAAGCACTGTTTTCAAGTAGTGTTTTCATTCTGATTGAGGCATTAAGGAGGAAGACTGAAACAACAAAAGCCTCTGAAATAGAAAATATTTTGAAACATGTTAGATAATTGTTGGACAAATGTTAATATGGGAACTGAACAGTTGGTTTGGTTTATTCTATTAACATAACTTATTGCAAATGCCAAGGGACAATGGGACTGAGTTATATCAGGTCCTTTTGAAAGCACATCAGAAGATAAATGCTGCTAAATGTGGTGTTTTATGAACACCACAGCTTATTATCCCAAGAGCTGTTTGAGATAGCTGTGTTTATTTTATGTTGGGATTGGTGCTCAGTGAGTAACCCTAGCACAGCCAAAGGTAAAGTGAGCTCCCATTGACTCATTTTTATGACTCAGCCCACAACCACATGCTTATTTCTACCCCCACTAGCTAGAGCCCTTGTTTACAGTGATCAGTGTTTAACCAGAGAAGACATTAAAGTGAACAGACTCTTAGTATTTCCTGATCAATACAAAAACTGGAAGTATTCCCCTATTTTTTTAGCCTTTTCTAAAATAAGATAATTCAAGTTACTCATGGATTGTCTGAATCTGCAGATGACTTAGTCCTCACATAGCTCTAAAAATGCCTTTCCCAGAACACTTTCTCTCTCTGTAGTCTAATATTTAAATTTTAATTGAAAAGAATATTCTGATTAATTACTTTTTTTTTTTTTTTAAGCTTAGGCTCTTTTGCAATTATAGCTCTTACGGTGATTCATTGAACTTCTCTTTTTCCTAGCCTCTTGTAATTCCTCTGTTCAAAGGTCACTGTCTGTGGGGATTATACGGACAAAATTGATTTTATAGGTGGGGTTTTTAAAAGGGTGTATATGACTAGACCATGCACAGTGGGTACACCTGCATTTGAAATGGTGCACAGAAGGAAGGACACATTCACATCATCTTTCCCAGCAATGATGTTCATGTTTTCTGATCCTGCATATGTGCTGTGGATGTGCAGAACACTAAGTGCACATCCACACTGCATCTCTAGCCTTCTCATTCTTGTCTTATGTGGACAGCTCCAGCCTGCAAAGCAGAACTTCTTGAGACTCACCCCTGCAATACTCCAGAGCATCCTACCTAGAAATAATTCACGCCAAAAATAACAGCCTACCCATGTGCTTACTTGCTAATACAGATTGACCAAGCTGGGTGGCTAGGACAAGAGTCACAGAAGGATTTAGGTACCTAAACTTAACAGATTTTAATTTTAGGAGCTATTTTCATAATTAATGAAGACATACAAAATGTACTCTATCACTGAGTAAGAATAGTTGAAGGCTGGGAGAGTACACAGAGAAGCAGCCTCTGTGCTGGCTCAGCTCTTCTGCACTTTCCTGCAGTTCCCTGGGCACTGGCATTTGGCTGGTGCTGAGAACTGGATCTTGTCAATCACATCCATCAACATTTCAGCTATCTGTTTAGATAGAGACTTTAATCTGTATTCAAAAGTGCAGGTTCCAGTAGTAGAGGTAAGTTAGCAGTGAAAGTTTTATGTCACATATTAAATAGATCTAGTCTTCCTGTGTATTTATTGTAAATTTTGTATAAGCCTGAAAACAGAAATTAAAATTGAGGTCACTTCTTTCCCAGCTGATTGCCTCAAATGAAAGATTCCAGTAATTTTCCTTAATATTTTTTTGATCTCATGAATTTTAACTTCTGTCTTTTACTATGCCACAGATTCAAAAAGAAGGAGTGGGTTTTGATTATCCCAAACCCTGAAAATGACAATGTTATAGAGATAGGACGTAGAATTAAATGACTTCAAACTGAAGAGACGAAGAACAATTTCTGTCTCCTAGCTGATTGATTTTACAATTTTTTTTTTATTTTTTTAGGGAATAAGGTATGTGTTAACACCACTGAATTTTTTAAAGGTCTAAGCTTAATTCTGTCTTTAAAAAGATTTATTTTCATTCATTAAAAATAAATATATACTCTCCCACACCCTTCAGAGACTTTGTTAATCCTAAATGATTGATCTCTGGTGGATGGAGAAGATAGATTCAGGCATCTAAGCTGTGGAAAATATTAGCAGTTCAGATCTAAATGATAATTTTATCGTTTCTGTGAAAACAAGCACGCCAAGGATTTGTGGGCTACATCTGAACTAATATGGTTGGGATTTCAGTTCTCTATAATAGTCATAGATCTGTACAACTTGGAACCTGGAGGGAAGGCAGCCTTCTATTTTCTTGGACAACTTCTATTTGAAGTTTTGAAAAAGCAATCTTAAACTACTCCTTAGTCTAAGCACCTGTCTCAGAAGCAAAAAGTAAGCAAACAGATGCCAATGTTAAATAGTGCTACTCCTTTGCAGTACCATGATTTTTAAATTTAAAACATGTATTATTCTGCAGAAGGATGAGGTGGGTGGATTACTGAGGAGCTGTAATGGCAGTTTTGGAAGAGATATTGTTACAAACATCTGGTTTGGGGGAATAGCGATTATGATTGAATTTGCCATTGATTTACCTGCAACACAGCAGAAATGCATACACCTTTTAAAGTAATTAATCTAAAATTGCTTCAGGGTTGGTTTTTTTAAAACATTTTGCCATGCTGCCCACTGAATTAGTGGGAGGGTATGTTAGTAATTTAGTATCTACAGCTCTAATAACTTACATCTAGGAATCTGACTCTATTTTGCTTTCCACACAGAATAGCCTCAATTACCTTGGAAAGTGTGTTGTAGCAAACTCTCTGAGCTCTGCAGACCTCTCCTACATTTGTTTAGTCTATTTCATATCTATATATCTATATCTATATATATTTATAGAGATATGGATATACAGATATATGTGTTATATATAACAGGAAACCCCACTTAATCAACCTGTGGACTAAAGCCATTGCCAGAATTCTGATTTTTTTGACCACAGGGCAGTCAGCACCAGGCCTGCTGGACACCGATGAGATCCACTCTAAAATGGGGGAAAGGAATTTTAGCCCATGAGTTGGCAGTGCTGAGAGGGCTTTAAGCCAGGTTTGAAAGGGGAAAGAGACAAGACCAGGCTCCCCAGAGATGAGCCTGGGGTGCCAGGCCTGTGTTGGGGGTGGCGTGGACAGCCCAGCTGAAGTGCACCTGCCCCAGAGCACCCAGCATGGGTAACAAACAATGGAAGCCACTGGCAGCAGGAAGCTGTGATGTGGTTACCACCACGGGAATGTGTGGGATCCCTGGAGGGCTGCAGTGGATGGCTGCAAGCTCCTCAGAAGGGACAGGTGAGGAAGGAGGGGCTGTGGGGCGGCTCTGTACGCTGGGGAGGGTTTTGGCTGCACAGAGCTCAGGGACAGCGGGGATAAGGCTGGGTGCCTGTGGGTGACAGTCAGAGGGATGGCCAACAAGGCAGAGATCCTGCTGGGAGTCTGTCACAGACACCCAGCCAGGATGAAGTGAAATATTCTGTCAGTGGGTGTTTCATGATCGCTGGCCCCTCTTCTTGTGGGAGACTTTAACTTGCCAAATGTCTGCTGGAAACTCAGCAGTGCAGAGGAGACAGTCTGGGAGGTTCCTGCAGTGTGTGGAAGGTAAATTCCAGAGACAGCCTATAAGGGAGCCTGCCAGGGCGTGCCCTGCCAGACCTGCTGCTCACAAACAGAGAAGGGCTGTGGGACATGTGGTGGTCAGAGCTCATCTTGGGCACACTGACCATGGAATCAATCACAGAGTTTTTTATTCTCAGAGAGGCGAGCAAGAGGGTCAGAAAAATGCTTGGACCTTGGACTTCCAGAGGGTGGACCTTGGCCTGTTCAGGTCCACTGGTTCAGAGAGTCCCCTGGGAAACAGCATTTAAAAAAAAAAGGCCTTCAGGAAGGCTGGACATACTTAGGAAGGAAATCTTAAAGGTGCAAGAGCAGGCCATCCCTATTTGCTAATAGACATGTCAGTGAGGAAGATCATCCTGGCTGAACAGGAAGCTTTCAACGTAATTCAGGTGCAAAAAAAGGGAGTTTATGACCTCTGGAAGATGGGGCAAGCAACTCAGAGTGAGTGCCAAGATGTTGCTAGGTCATATAGAGAGAAAATTAGAAAGATGAAAGCTTAGCTAGAACTCAGTCTTACTTCTGCTGTGAAAGGTAATAAAAATGTGTTTAAAAATACATTAACAAAGAGAAGAGGTACAAGGAAAATGATAATTATTACAGGGGTGCGGGGGGAATATTGTCACCGAGGATGAGGAAAAGGCTGTGCTGCTTGATGCCATCTTTGTCTCAGTTATTGACAGAAAGCCCAGTTATCCTCAGGGCACCCAGCCCCTGAGCTGGCAGACAGGGATAGGTGCAGAATAGACCCCGTGCAGTCCAGGAGGAAGCAGTCAATGACCTGCCGTGCCCCTTGGACACTCACAAGTGTATGGGACTGGATGGGATTCTCCAAGTACTGAGGGAAGGGAGGAAGGGCTCTCCAAGCCCCTCACCATCATTTATCTTCTGTCTGGTTAACCAAGGAGGCCCCAGACAACTGGAAGCTGGTCAGTGTGATGCCCATCTACAGGAAGGGTTGGAAGGAGGATCCAGGGAATACAGGCCTGTCAGCCTGGCCTCAGTGCTGGGGAGATTTATGTAATAGACCATCTGAAATGACACCAGGCAGCACTTACAGGACAACCAGGGGGTCAGGACAAACACTGGCCCAGCCAGTGTGGGTTTAGGAAAGCCAGGTCCTACTTGACCTCCTGACGTCCCCCTGTGACCTAGAGGGGCTAAGGTTGTAGCATGGCCCATAGGTTGCTTGCTGAGAGGTTTTTGCAAGCACACCCAGGAGCAGCAGCTGTCTGTGGTGTGCTCTGACCTGACCTCACCTGGATGCTGTGGGTGGCAGGGGGCTCTGTGTTGAGTACTCATTACGCTGCTTCTCGTCATGTGCTGGCGCCTCCACTACCCTCTAAATAACCCTGGGGCTTCCCAAAACATCTGTGGCTGTTGGTTTTGGTGCACAAATCTGCATTTGAACAGGTAGGTACCCGGTGTATAATGCTTACAGTGCACTCATGGGTTTTGTTTTATTGAGAAGTAAATAACTTGCGAGCTAATCCTGCCTTGTTTAGCTGTAGGAGCCAAAAGAAACAGTAAGTGTGAGCTTTGAATATCTCAGAGGTCTCATTTTGATTTGGCAATTATCATTACTGTAAGAGTTGCTATTTGTTTATGTTGTTAACTCACAAGCTTCACTATATTGTTCTGGCAAAAAACAAAGGAAGAAAAGTTGTGTGATTATGGCTGTTATACTGTAGAGCACCAAAGAAGTATTTTGTTTTGCTTTAGATTTTGTTCAGTTCCATAGACTGAAGTTAATGAATGGCATGGAAGATAGGGAAGATCAAGAAGAAATGTTTATTTTCTCCTGCTTTCTTCACATTTTTTACTGTTAAAAAGGCTATAGAAATTATCATTAACCTTTTAATTAGAAAGGACTTAAACTAGAAAGGTATTATAAATTTAATTAGGCTTCCACCAAGAATGAAACTTAAAAACATGCCGGTTATAAATTATTAAGAAAAATAGTTCATTAGCAATTCCAGATTTAAAATTGCTATTTTCAAACTGGCTAGTTTAAATGCATGTAAAAATAATAATTGTGCTTCTTAGACACATGATTGACTTCATTTTTTTATTGGCTAGTCACATGAGGATAAGCAATCTATGTGTAATACTTGTTTTCATTTTCTTTGTTAGTCTTATGTCATTAAAATAATAATGTAAGAGGAGATTATTAACCTTCTCAAAAAATAAGCCATCTCACTGATTCAACAATTAAACATAGTGAACCTGTTCAAAGGCATGTAGTTGAACTGAACTCTAAATAAATATACAGTGCCTCCTTCACATATTCCTCACACAGAAGATATGGACTGTACTGTGCTAGCAAAGGGGACAGTGCTGCTGTGTTGTGCATGTCAGCTATTCTCAATGTGCAAAAGAGGTGACCAAGGTTATCCTACGGGTTTATATAAAGTCTAATTTTGAATAGATTTTTACTACCCAAAAACTAATCTTTCCAAAAAACATGACTGATTTGTTTTCATTGATTAGGTACTGTGTACCTCATCTGAATTTACTGTGCTCCTGCTAAGCTGGGGTGAGGTGAGGGGCTGGAAGGGGAGGGCAGAGCTCTTGCCTTAGCTACTGTGATAGCTCTTTTTAAGTGAGTATCTGACTTTATTCAGATACTCAGACTTTATTGTCTTCAGCCTGTTACCAGATAATCTGAAGCGCAGTATCAGGTCGTTGTGGTTGGTCCCTTCCACACCTAAGCCTTTGCCTGCAAGTGGGCTAGACTGGTTTGGCTAAGATCAGCCTTCCTGAAATCAGGGACAAAGGGACAATTCCACTACAGGTCACCAAGTGACACCCCAAATTTTTCTTTCTCCTGCACATTGAGAAGCCTCTTAGCAAAATCTTGGGTATGCTGATGTTACAATCATACAGAAACAACCACTGAACCAGTAAACCTCCACATCTGACTGAGGGTAAGGATCATTTGCACTGGGAGGTGTGACCGCAGCTTCAAGGCTCAGATGCCCCATAAGCACATAGCTGGGATCACACGTAGTGTGGGGCAGGCTGTCCATTTGGAAAAATTTCTGACCAGGTCCCTACCACTTCAATGAACTCGATACCACTGCTAAAGTTAGCAAGTGTATAATCACACAAAAGGCAATCATTCTCTTATCTGTATCTACATGGCAACAGAATGAAAGTGTTACTTGTCTTTATTCCTGTCTTTGAAACCTCAAGTAACGAAGTCTTGGAGTCTCACAAAGTACCTGCAGCTTGACAATTCTCAAGCAGCAGAAAGATAGAAGGCACACCTGAGTTGGCATTTCTGTTATGCTTATCAAGTAGGAGTTCACTTGACATAGCTTACTCGTGGGAATACCTGGGGTCATTTAGCACTACAATAAAAAAGAGTGACAATCATAACACTGTTGTCAGCATCTGGTCTTCATGAAGTGTCCAGACTGTATCTTCTGCCAGTCACAGAACACTAAATCTTTTTTACTCTGGTTCTTTGTCTTGCCTAACAGCTGTGTAACATTTTTGAGGGTTGTTTTCCACTAGAAAATGGACATTCTTCAAAACTAATCTTTACACTGTCTTTTTTTTTTTTTTAGTATAGCATTGCACTAATCCCTGCCTGAGGTATTTTTCATTGAAACAATGAAAGGCTAATATAGAACTATGTGATATTAAGTAAGATCTGGTGAGTTCCTGACTCATATTTTGAAAACAACACTGTGAATTTTAATATCCATCATTAGTTATGAATTTTCATAGTAGAGGACTGAGTCCTGTAGTTTATTACAAAACTTTTGCAAGGAGAGTTAAGAGCTTACATTAAGCCAATGACACACTTGGACAAAGAAAGCCAAGTTCTGGGACTTATAAACCTTCATCCAATTCTACAAAAAACATTGCTTGTTGTAAACTTTATTGGTAGAATGTGGAATATTCTGCTATAGTTCTGAGGACTGCTTATGGTTTTATATGTTTAATTATTTCTTTTTTTTTAGTTTATTTTATTCAGACTGATTCTAACTTATTAGGTGGCTTGAAATAGAGAGGATAACTAAAAAGGGGAAATACTGCTTTTAAAGTGTTATGGAATATTTTTTTTCCGGCACTGATATATTCATTCACATATCACATATAAAAAATCATATAAAATATGATTTATTTTTATAGACTCTTTCTCAAATTTTTACATTAGTGTATTCTTTTCTAAGTGTCTTTAATATATTTGTTGCATCTCACAATGTGTCTTCCCTCAACAGATGGTGTTGTTGAATGCATAGCCAAGTTTATTTAGCACCTGTGAGAATGGGCAAAAACATACTGTCCCAAGATATCAGTAACTGCCACACAAAAACAAGTATATTAAATGAAATGGATGCAGATACAGCTTTGTTTTTAAATCAAGAATTTATTCTATGAGATTTGGAACCAAGGTTATCACTTATAAAAAATCCATGACTGAGTCTGTGAAAAGATCCTGCCAGACACTGATGATGGGTTAGGTTAATGAGGGAAATGATGGCGTGAGCAAACATGCTCATTTCTTTCTTGCAGAGACGTAGGGACATAGACGTGGTGATCTGTTTTGGCTCGGTTGACAAGCGACGTGTCATTAAGCCAGGGTAACTTAGTTACTTTCAATTATTTGCCCATAAAGTTCATGCAGAAGCAGCTTACTTAGAGGAAGGCAGGACCTAATCAACCCAGTGTCCACAGGAGACTTCACTTCTCCATGTTCCCTTTATATAGATAAAACCTAATGAAATCACTTTCTACACTGGCAAATTTTGTAAAATTGTAACCAGAAAAAAAGCCCTGAAATGTTTACAATGCGTCTAGTTTTGTGGCTGAATTTTCACTCTCTCAAGCCTAAAAAGAAACAATAAAGCTATCTAATAGGCTAGTTAGGTTGGTTGTTGTTATTGTTCTCTATTATCAAGACAGTGAAAAAGGTCATTTGTTGTACAAGCATTTTTGTCTCAGCCAGTCTGTGTTCACTGTCATTAAAATTTTTAACTGGACAACCATATTTTTATAAAATAATTTTAATACAGGGACAGGAATAAACAACCTTGAATTTTGAGTTTGCTTTTTGAAGAGCTGCGAAAGCAGCCCATAACATCTGCATTTGCAGAATCCATGCAGAATTAAAACATTTTTTCTTTTAGGTACTTAAACGACTACTTATTACAGGCAGTCCAGAATGTGTAGGTAGTAACAGAATAACTATGTCACACATGTAATCACATGATTTTTCTCTTTTTGAGGCAAAGCAGGACATCTTCAGCTTCTTCTTTTAAGGTCACCTTGGTAAACCAAAGACATTTAAAGTGATTACTGCCAGTTTTGCTTTTACAAATTGCTGTGTAATTTTTAATTAATGCTTCATTGTTGTATGAAACTAACAATCTGATTTGGATATCTTCTCATTGTACTTCATAGAAGTCATTGCGGTTTATTGCTATAAGGGAAACTGAGATTAAGAGTTTAGACAGATTTTTCAGTGAGGAACACTGAATATTTTTTCCTATTTTGAGCAGAAGTACCGTGTTTACTGCTTAGACACACAGCCACCAGATTGATGGTGGTGCTAAAAAAATCAGGGTGAAAGAAGCACACCCTGATGTCACCGCCTCAAAAGCAGTGACCTGTATTTATAGGATTATATAACATTGATGTAAACACTATGTACCAGAAGAGCACAGAATCTTATTTTTAAGTGCCTTCCCTCAGCAGCTTTTAAAAGCCAAAATCTGTGTGTGGTAAATAGAATCACAGAATTACAGAAATTACTGAATTGGAACGGACCTCCAAGGATAATCCAGTCCAACTCCAGCCCCTGCACAGTGCCATCACTGAGTGCATGTGCCCAAGAGCATTGTTCAAATGTTTCCTGAACTCTGAAAGGCTGGTGCTGTTACTACCTCCATGGAGAGCCTGTTCCAGTGCCACATGTTTTTTGTGATAGCTTCTGTAGTGGACTGACCCTGAGTGTATGCCAGGCACTCCCCAAAACTGCTCTATCCTTCCCCTGTGCAACTGAACAGAAGAGACAAAATATAACAAAGGTTCAGGAGTTGAGATGAGATCTGGGAGAGATCACTCACCAAATACTGTCCTGGGGAAAAGGGACCCCACTTGAGGTACTATGTGAATTTATTACTAACAAAATCAGAGCAGGACAATGAGAAGTAAAATAAATCTTAAAATGTCCTCCCCCCACCCCTTCCTCCTTCCAAGATTCTACTTCCTACCGGCAGCAAAGAGAAAGGGGAAGTGAAGGCTATACTCAATTCATCGCATGTTCCTGATGCCACCCAGGAGAGGAGCACTTTCACTACTCTGCACTACTCTGGGGTCTCTCTCATGGCAGACTGTTGTCCATAAACTTCTCCAGCAAGAGTCCATCCCACTGGAAACAGTTCTCCATGAACTGCAGCAACATGGATCGCTCTTCCACAGGGTGCAGTCCTTCAGGCACAGCTGCTCTAACATGGGTCCCCCACAGGATCACGAGTCTTGTCAGGAGACCTGCTCCAGCATGGGCTGCTCTCTGCATGGGTCTGCAGGTCCCTGACAGAAGCCTCCCACGGGCTCACGGCCTCCTCTCATGCTCCTCACCTGCTCACCTGCTCCAGCCTGGGGCTCCTCCAAGGGCTGCAGGAGGATCTCAGCATCCCATGGACCTCCATGGGCTGCAGGGCCACAGCTGCTTCACCATGGGCTGCACCAGGGGCTGCAGGGGAATCTCAGCTCCGTGCCTGGAGCACCTCCTGCCCCTCCTGCTGCACTGACCTTGGTGTCTGCAGGGCTGTTCCTCTCATATACTCTCACTTCACTCTTCTCTGGCAACACTTTCTTGACCATAAACTTTCCTTAAATCACAGAGGTATTTGCACAACTTCTGATTGCCTTGGCCTTGGCCAGCAGAACATCCATCCTGGAGCCAGCTGGCAATGGCTGCACAACACACAGAGGAAGCTTTGGGCAACCTCTCACACAAACCACCAGTGTAGCCCCCTGCCACCAGCCCTGGACACAAAAACCAATAGAGCAGGGATTCAATTGGACATCAGAATAATTTTCGAATATTTTCTTAGTATCTCTAAAATTAGTGGTTTCATACTTGAAAAAATTCAGTGTTCCATTTATTTACATCTGTAGCTTACCACAATATAATTAATGTTTAATGGCACTTACAGGTAAGAAGGGCAAATATGCTAAATATCCGAAGCCCTAACAATGGTTCAGGGAGCAAATACACAACAAATTGATTACTGATTCTGACATGGAGTTTTAAGATTTTTTTTGTTAATGAAAAAACATGAAGTGACACTTTCAGAAACAGATTCTCTACTTGAAGCCCACACAAGGATAATCTTTTTGTTTCCAAAAAAAAAAAAAGTGAAATACACACCCAAATTAGATTATTGCAATGAAAAATATAAATTTCTTTCTACATTGGTTTTTACATTAACATCACTCCTCAATATCTAAATTATAATTTAAATGAAAAATGAAGGAGAAGTTTTTCATACATTTGAGTAATCAACTTGTACCTCACACATGGGTATTTCCTTTTTTTTTCTATGACTCTTAGGTTATTTGAATTGATTTTAAATCTGATTTTACTTATTCATGTCCTAACCAGGCATCCTACTTAATGGGTGTTCACCTGTGCTAGTGGAAAATGCTGAAGGAGAAGGATTCAAGTAATTCCTACCAAAAAAACCCCCAAACATGAACAAAAGATAGCTAATTTAGAAGAAGGGTTTTGCGATTTATCAAAAATCTAAGGAGCAGCAGGACAAAGTTTGTCCAGAAAAGTCTAAGGTTCCCTCTGAACTTTGATGAATTTAGTGAAGACTTAACCAGAAAACTTCTGATTTGTGAGAAAAAGGATAGCATTAGAGCTACTTCATGTCAAGAGAATCCCAGAACCCTTGGGCTTTTTACAGAAAAGTCTCATTTTATAAAGTGTATGCCTTGCACTCTACTATCTCATTCCTTACCCGTTCAGTAAGAAAACATTGACTTGCAAGCATGGTAAATTATAAATTGGAGAGCTAGCTCAGCAATTGTTTTTACAGGCCACTAATTATAGAATACTTCTCCACAAAATTTCACACTGCTTTCTGCAGTTAGACACTTGCAAAGTTGTAATCTCCTGTACCTTAGGGAAATTGAGCTTCTCAAGTGCAAATAGTTACATCTAGTTTCTAAGTATAATCTTATACTTTCATGCTATTTATTCATAGAACATATATTGAACTAATATAGAAGAGGAATTAACTCTACACTTTCAAAGATGGGTAGGCTGGTCCATAGTGGGATTTACCATTGATATTAATTTTAAAAATTTTGAGCATTAAAATATAAATGTTCACTAAAATAAAATCACATTGTTTTGAAACCTCCTGAATATTATTTTTGCATCTTGCAATAAAATTTACATGTGCGTTTAAAGGAGATGGCAATATTTATTGATTTGATATGTAGCTGAATCTGATTTCTTGTGGGGGCACTGGGGATAGTGGCTCCTCAGCTGGCAGTTTGTAGTTCTTGGCTCTGGAAATACCTTTTGGAAGACTTCCCATCTCCTCACCCAGCAACAGCACAATCAGAATTATTCCTCCAGATGAGGAATACCCATGAAACAGCACCTCTTCTCCCATCCTAGAAGAAGAGCTCAGCAAAAGCAACCCGTACCCCCTCTCAGGTTCTCCACAGTTGAAATAAGGACCATGAAGACAATAATACTACCTGGCAAGAGCTCATCCACTGCTTTTCTCTCCTTCATCTATTGAAACTGCAAAATGAGGGCCTATTTTTAAAATTAATCTCAGGATGGAAGAGGTTAAACACCAAGAAAACTTAAAATATCTGAGAAATGTATCTAGCTTAACCTTTGTAGAGTAAATCAAAGAATTCTGATTTACAGAATGTGTTAAAACAAAATGACCATTCCTGTAATAAAATTTTGTGCTCCCAAATATACAAGAAGCATTCCTTCTGCATGAAGACAGTTTATCTAAATAAATGGATTTGAAAATTCATCAATAAATAGATCATAAATCAGAAATGAGAATGAATGCAAGGCAATGGGATTACTGCAATGATGGTATCAAAATCCTGTTATAGTACATTGGACCAAGTAATGGAGTGCAATCTAAATTTTACAACATAACCTTAAAAGCCTAATCAGTCTGTGAAGATAACATTGTTAAACACTTTTTATACCATCTGGCTATTTCTTGAACATACTGATCACCATATCTATATTTTTTGTATACCTTGTAGTACTTCTATGTTTTTATACCACAATCCCCTCAGACATTTTCAAGCAAGAAAAGTGTAAATTTGTGTGGAATCAGCTGTAACATATCCATTACAGTCTGGCAGAAGTTCTTGCTAATATTAGTTGCAACACTATGCTTGGAGCTTAAATTATGGGTTTTTTTCATACTATCAAGAGTTTTTTAATAGCATGTTTAGCAAGGAACTGTTAGAAAACAGTATTGAAAGCTTTTCTTTTCCCTGAAAATATTTTACTAGTTTTCCAGTTGCAGTTCACGATTGTAGGTGAAACTTGGAAACATTTTCATAAAGCACAGTACACTCTGGCTCATGCTAGGTTTAGAGCTGTATCTGTGAGCATCCTCAGACTGTGATTTAGGCTAGTAGGGACAGCAAACACTCTGCTATGTTTAAGGCTAAACAACTGAGGCCTCTGAGAAGTGCTTGTGTTCACCCTGATGAACAATGCCCTTACCACTTTGAGGAGGAAGCTCCATTGGCACACCGATTGTAAGATCCATAGCACAATCATGCTGGAAGTGCCAGAATGTTTACCTGCTTTCTGTGCCTCAGACTGCAAGGAGTTGTAGGGTCTGAACAAAACTGAGGCAGGACTGTAGCCACATTTGTCATTGGCTAATACAGACTCATGAACTGGTTTTGCAGCTTGTCTCTGATGTGATAAGCAAATGAGGTTTTTGGGCTAAAGCCAGCATAATTTTAATTTTCGTAGTTGTACAGGTAAATAGATCAGATCCCCAAGGAGCCAAGTTTAGGTCAAAACCCAGAAAGGCTCGCAGCCATTTAAACTCTAACAACCATTGCATAGATATCTTGTTCCTTTGTAGCTCAATCACCACACAGAGACTTTTTAAGTAACTCTTAATTTCTGTGTCATATATGCTATGTTTGTGGAAGGTCTTCTGAAGACTTATTCTGGTGAAGACCTTATATGATTAAGTCTGGATTTTCACTTTCACAGCAAAGAATACCCTAAAATTGTTATTATAACAATACAGACCACCTCAAATTGACAGCCTTTCCCCTCAGATTATTCCCCAAAATGCCAATTACTATTGCAGGAATTTTTCTCCTTTATGATATCCACAACCAGGGCCCTGAACTGGGCACAAAATAGTTTCCTAACCAGAACACTGAAAATTACAATCTCTGCCCCTGGTGACTTACGGTGTTCAGGTTTCCTCTGACACAAGGCAAGGGTACTCATTGCACACATTTAGCCGGTCAATGAACAGTTCATTTTTTACTGTTGATAACAGAGATTGCATCTAAAAGATGCACAGAAGAGCTATATGATATTCAGCTAGAAAAGCTGAACACACTGCTACAAATAAAAAAGTCCTTGCAACATTACATTCCATATTTCTAAACAGTTATATGTTTAGAATACACATGCAGCCTTTCTTCCTGTTTCTTGCTCCATGCATTAGATCATTTTTGTCTATTTTATTAGGAGACATCGATGCATCTAGCTTTACTTGTCAGTGAGATGGCAAGTTGATAATGCCACTGCTTGCCATCAGTGGAAGGAAAGCAACTTTAATTGTCAGCAAGTTTTGGAGGCAGGCACTGTGTTTTTAGGTTATGCTTGTGGCTAAACAAGGAGATCAGCTCTATAAGCAGTGAGAACAGAGATTTAGCAGAGACCTGAAGATTTAACGGAGCTTGTCACAAAGCATCCTGGTGGAAGAATTAGTAGTGTTGGTTGTCTGAAGGACCCAAGAAGGTAGGTAAGGGATGTGTAGGTGAAAAAATAATTTCTTCCCTGAACTGTCAATTCTGTAAGTCTCTCAAATTATTACTGGTTAGGGTTTATTTAAATTACTTTTTTACATAGAAAATATAACTTAAGTGCCAGGACCTCAGTATTCAGAACTAACCTTACTATGCAGGAATGCCAGAGTTTAAGATGTGAACTAGACCTTTAAAAGAGGTAGAGGTCTTCACATATGGAAGCAAAATGGTGTAATTTAGTGATGAGGGTTAGGCTGCCTATAGAGACATAAATCGTTTCACTCCAGAGTCTAATTTCCAGTTTCTCTCTCTAACTGTGCAGTAACATGTATTTGATTCTATGTTTTGATTAGAATTATTAACTAATATGAAATTTACCAGAAATTTTTGGCTTGATCCATGGGAATTTCTGTAAATTATATTCACATAAGAATTTATCCATATTTATGATGCATCATTTTTCCTCTTTGTGGACCTACTGATTCTGTAGGATTTCCAGGGATAAAATTAATTAGAGTAAATTTCTTTTTCTCAGAAAATAGTTACTATTTCAAACACCAATATGTGCGCTTGCTTAGCTTTAAAAATAGAAGTAGTAATATGGATGAGAACAAGCTAAGTGTGTATGCTGACTGTAATGACAAAGACGTTTTTATTCCATTTTGACAGACATGAATGACAACAAAATCCTCAAAAATAAAATTATTCAAATCAGATTTTTCAGGGCTCAATTGTGCTGCTCTTATTCATTTTGTTTTGACTGGTTGGAGGGAGCTGAGTTACTCAATGTGAACAAATGCAGCATGGCTAAAAATAAGAGCTGACTTTGAGGATATTTTAGTCAGTTTTTAAAACTGTTAATCTTTTTCCCATATAATCAAATGTTTAAATAAAACAAGCTGCCTGAAAATGTATTTTACTGTGTTATATTCCAAGTGGAATGAAAATGGACTTTAGTGCTTTACACTATTTAAGAAAATTTGGCATAACCTTTGATATGACGGAATAAAATTACACATGCCAGCATGCACATATTATGTGCCAATATATGTGTGTGATTTAGATGTGTATTTTAAGCCAGAAATACCCAGCAGAGAGGTCTACTTGATTTTTAAATTTTAAAATATTAAATTAATTTCAGCCGCCAAAATTCTGTCTGTCTATCTATCTATCTATCTAGCTATCTATCTGTCTATCTGTGCAGCTTGGAATTATAAACTTACAAAGTAATTACTGGAAAAGTTAATGTAGTGGCTTCATATTTAAAAACTACATAAATCGTTATAATTATGACTATATTAAAGCCTTGTAAGCACATCAATCTTCTCGTCACCCTGCTTATAGGCTTGCAAAAGGCATTTACTGTTACAAAGCCAGGATCTGGTGAGGAAGGAAATGTTTACAATGGTCCTTGAACTGAAAATTATTTCTATTCAGGGATATTAGGAAGGATACCACCACTGTCTCTGTTTTGACCTGAGAGGTTATGTGGAGGGAGGTCTTGGGCCATCACTCCAAGCTCTACATTAACCACTCCAGCTGCTGAATGAGGCAGAGCTACTGAAATGCACTGTTGAACTCGTTGAACAATTAGGAAGCTCAGTAAAAAGGCTCCCTGCACTGCATTTCCAGAATCTCCATTAAGTTACTCTACAAAGCTTGTATCTCCAGAGGATATCTATCCTACAGAACTCCAGAATGTAAACTAGAAACTCTGCCCAAAGGTTTTGCTGAAGAAATTTTCTGTCTCTCAGCCTCTTGTGAATTTCTCTTTGTACTGTTAATTATTATTTTGATCCCTGATTGTGGAGAAATGGTATGAATAACATCCAACATCCATCAAAAACTCATGGCTTATGATCCATTATAATTCTGTTTTACTTCTAACATTTCTTAGATAACTCTAGAACCCATTCAATAATAGCAGCTGGGAAATGCTTTGTTCAAATGACCCACAGTCTGCATATGAAATTTTGAGGGATTTTTAAAGGTCTCAGCTTTCAAACTCAACTCTTTGAAACAAATATTTGGGAGAAGGATGCGCCTTCAGTTGGTGGCTGTAGCTAACAGATACTGGGACTAGGAATCAAACCTGCAGAAATTCATTGTTCTTTGACCCTTTTTTCCCAAAGTCTCCATTGGTGTTCCCACCGAAAATGAGAGCTTTCCAGGGTTTATGGGATGTGGGATGTTGGAGGCTTTACCCAACCTCAGGTACACTGAATGACTGTAATACAGATATCTCTGTCTTCTTAGGAAGATGACAAAATTTTGTCCAAAGAAAGCATGTTTGCCACTTATGTACTGGGGAGATCATGGGCTGTACCTTCCACAAAAAAGGCTACAGATATAAACAAAGTGTCCTTTCTTTGTATATTATTCTATGTATTTTTCATATCAAAGTGGTTTGAATTTTCAAGACCCATTTGTTTTGTTATAGATTTATTAAAATATGAAAGTATCAGTAGTAATATGTACATGCACCCCAGGACAGGGTTGGCCCTCCTGGCTGCCAGGGCACTGCTGACTCATGTTCAACTTGCCATGTGTATGCATGTACATGTATATGTGTATATGTATGTATATGTATATGTATATGTGCATGTGCATGTGTATGTGTATGTGTATGTGTATGTATATGTATATATATATGTATATGTGCATGTGTATGTGTATGTGTATGTGTATGTATATGTAGATAGGTATAAACAGCATTGCCCCAAGTGGAGAATTTGCTTTTCTTATGTTTCCTACAGCTGGTGATTGCCCAGCTTCCTATTCTTAGTCTATTAAGATCTCTCTGCCAGGCCTCTCCACCCTTGAGAGAGTCCACCCTTTAGAGTCCTCCTAATTTAGTATTATCCACAAATTTACTTAATGTATTTTGTTGTTTTTTCATGGCCTGGTTCTTGGTAGCAAGGCGGCCACAGAGGTGGCTTCTGTGAGAAGCTGCTGGAAGCTTGTGCCATGTTCAGCAGAGCCAATCTCCGACGTCTCTGAAGCCGGGTGTGCCTCCGGCCAAGCCTGGGCCATGAGGGATGGTGGTGACGCCTCTGCGGGAACATATTTCAGAGGAAAATCAAACCAAAGGGAGGCACAGGTTTTTTGTTCTAGCCAGAGAAGAGAAGGAGGTGAAAACACGTGAGGGAGACACAGAGACACCAAGGCCAGTGAAGAAGGAGGGGAGGAGCTGCTCCAGGCGCCAGAGCTGGGATTCCCCACAGGTCCTGGTGAGCCCACGGTGAAGCAGCCGTGCCCCTGCAGCCCAGCGGGATCCAGGGGGACGCCAAGATCCACCACAGCCCGTGGGGGAGATGCCAGCGCTGGAGTGGATGGATGCTGGAGGAGGCTGTGGTCCCGTGAAGAGGGGGAGCCCTGATTCCAGGCTGGAGCAGCCTGTCCTTGGAGTGCTGCCCCTCGATGAATAGTGACCCACCCTGCAGCAGGTTTGGGAGGACTGTGTGCCCGTGGGAGGGACTCCCACTGCAGCAGGTTTGGGAGGACTGTGTGCCCGTGGGAGGGACTCCCACTGCAGCAGTGTTGGGAGGACTGCTGCTTGTGAGAGTGGACTCATGCTGGAGAACTCACGGAGAACTGTCTCCCATGGGAAGGGACCCCACGGTCCCACAGGGGAAGAGCTCCTCTCCCGGAGCAGC
Source organism: Fringilla coelebs (assembly GCF_963513975.1). Classification (NCBI taxonomy): domain Eukaryota; kingdom Metazoa; phylum Chordata; class Aves; order Passeriformes; family Fringillidae; genus Fringilla; species Fringilla coelebs. Next base: position 41,842,573 of record NC_140031.1, read on the forward strand.
GGAAGAAAATCTTAGTGAGTAACTAACCAAACCCCCATGCCCTGTCTCCCTCCTCTGTGGGTGGGAAGAAGGGAGGGTTGGGGGAAGAAAAAGTGCTTTTAAGGGTTTATTTTACTATTCATTATCCTCCTCTGACTTTTTTAGTAATAAATTCACTTTGTATCTCTATAACTCATGCAACCTTCATTGATATTTTCTCTCCTCTACCCAGCTATGGCAGGGGAGGGTAAGTGAGCAGCTTTGTGGGTGCCTGGTGTTTGGCCAGTGTCAAACCATGACAGGTATATTCAATTTCTGCATCTGTATGATTAATAAACAACATTTTAAACCACTGAACCTAAAACAGAGCCCTGGGGAACCTCAGCGGTGACAGGCTTCTAGTTTGATGCAAGCCCATTTATTGTAATATTTATTGTAAAATTTATTGTAATACTCTGAGCACAACCTCCCAGCCAGCTGTTCATCCATCACATTACGGACTTGTCTACATGAGTGCTGGACATTTTTTACAGAAGGATACCATTTGAGACAGTATCAAGAGCTTTGCTAAACTCTAAGAAGCCCACATCTTCTGAGTTTCCTTAGTCAACAGGTGTCTGTTACCTTCTGTAATTGTGGTGTTTAGTGGGAATTCAATACCATTTCACTCAGCTAAGTGGGATACTTACCATGTGGCAAATAGTCTGGAATTGTCACAATCTGACACTGTCTCTTTGACTCTTCTGTATAATATAAGAAAAACAAGCCTTAGGATCATCTGGAAATGGCAGTTTTGTGCTGCTCAGAATGGCAGATTGATAACCTCACATGACAGCTTTTATGCGACAGATGTCTACTTTTTTATGACAGAGTTTTAGAACAACAAGTGAAATTAGAAAGGTATTGAAGATCAAGGGACAAGAATAGATGAAAATCAAGTTAGAATTGAAGGTATGTACATTCACTACAGGTGTCCTCCTGTTTAGTGTAGTTTATTAGTCTTGCCGCAGTGGGCTGACTACTTATCCCCAAAAGAAATCTTGGCATAAAATGTGAAGTGAAAGAACTCAAAAATTAAATTACAGGTTAGAACAAGTATGAATAGGGTCCATTTCTTAATTTCTTTTTTTCTTTTAGCTTTTGCAAAAAGGACAAAAGAGAACCATATCATACTCCAAATTTTGTGAATCTAGGATTATCTAGCAAACTCTTGTCTGCTGGGACAGACCACTAATGACAGAGCAGCACATTAAAATTCCTCTTGAATCTTTCTCAGATTCGTTATCATTCAAACCTGTTAATACAGCTATGCTCTAGCTAACCTTGTATGCCCAATAGGCTGCTAATTAATTTCAATGAAAATTCTCAGTTAATTAGTATGAAGTGCAATTACATCTGTTATGTCATCTAGGTTTCTGTTCTCCTCAGAAAATATTTAATGATGATAATTTTCAGTTTCCTCCTTAAATGAATGTTATGCAGGTAATTTTTTAAATGGGCTGAAATGCAAATTCTACATTCCCTGAAATTTTATGGATAAAAGAGATTTTTGTTTTTTCCTTAATTACGAATGTATTAGAACTCAAAATATGACACTTGAAATAGCAGTTCAGATGCAATTTATTTTATAATATGGGGGGCTAAATTATTCCTATTTTCCTTTTTTTTCCTCTTCTTATAGAAAACTTTATCTCTCTTGACTATATCATACAATCCAGAGATGTGGCTGCATCTACAGATTGGAATGAAAATGGTGAGGGAAGACATCTGCATCCTGATATCCAGTTTCTGATTTGCTGTAAAGCTTTGTATCAGGTCCATCTGCACGTCTACTTTTTAGTTCTCTTGTAGAAAGAGAACTGCTTTTATACTTTTGTGCACAACATATTGGAGCACTCATATCCACTGGGAACTTTAAAAGAAAAATGTGAGAGTAATACTCCCATTAAACTGAAGCCAGAGTGACTGTTAGCATGATATGATTTGTGAATGATATCCAAAATGTTTGAATTTAGCATCATTGCTCTGCAGGACTGAACATCTTGTGGGAAGCGCTGTAACTGAGGACAGACTGAGCGGCTCGCTTCTGTGGTCAACTCTGACAGCTGTGGCAGACAGTGACTAGTAGAAATTTTTGTGTTAATGCTAATCATATAATTTTATTGAAATATCACCTGTTTATTCTGGTTTTTTGTTTAGTGAAGAACACCTTTCTGTTTTGTCAAGAGAAACAGGAATATATGTCATCCAGATTACTGAGGAAATGTGGAGTTTGAGGCATAGCAGCTGAAGCCAGCTGGATTTAGTTGAGTTGTTTCAAGGCTGACTTTTTAAAACTAGTTTGGTTTTGGTTTTTTGGTTGGTTTTTTATAATTTGAATGTTAAAATGGGGGTGGGTCGGGAGGAGTGTTTTTGTTGTTTTGTTTTGTTTTGTTTTAATTTTCATAACATTTCTACATGGGTGGAACTTGGGAAAAAGGTCAGATGAGAGAAACTATGTGCCTGGCATTGTTTTTCAATAAATGTACAAGCTGGAGAACAGGAGGTAGTCTTACACCTAGTAAGGTTATCTGAAATGGAGCTAATTTCAGGGGTTTGTTGTAGCTTTTCTAACAAACAAGTAAATTTGCTCTGTATTACACACTGGGTTAAAATTAAAACTTTAAGTGACAAAAAAGGAAGTTTAGCTAGCATTTATGCCACGGCAAGAAACAGTGAGAAATTTCTGCCTCAATTTTACCAAATTCCTCCTGTAATATATCCTGTTTTACCTCATATTCCCTGGGTTGTCAGTTGGTCCTTGTCATGACACACAGCATCCTGTGCAAATTACACAGCACCAGGAGCAGTTTTCAGAGACAGATTGCACTTTGGAGTGGAAGCAATAACTGTCATGATCATGGTCAGGTACAGCATCTAAGGACTAAAGGATATCTAATGCCACCAATTCTGTGTTTAACCATCAATTTTGATTTCCTTTCTTCCTCAGTATTACTAGGAATTAAGTTGTTTCTATAAGCATGTGCCACATGCTGCTCATCTACATGGCATTGAAAGCTTATTTAACAAACCAATCCAGTGAAGTATGTATCCAAAATCTTGAAAACAGAAGTGAAAAATTAATTTTAGAAGGTCTACTTTTTAAAGATTTATATGTAAAATTGTAAATAATTCCATATGCCTGGAAGATGAATCATCTCTAGATGTTTAAATATTTGAGCCTAAGGCTTTGATAGTCATTACTCCTTAGAAAAAAATATATTGCTTTTGGATGTGAGAGATATTTTAAATTCTGCAAAGAAATTGAAGGTTATCTGAGGTTTATTTATGTCACTTAGTCTTCTTTTCTCTTTTTGAAACTGAAATGTAAAGCTTTTCTAAGGTCAAACTGTGTTGCCAATTATCACAAAATGAGAAGCACTCTTAGGTGTTGCTGAGGCACAAGGCAGGGACACATAACACTTTTTGTGGAGCACTGTCAGGATAGCAGTCATGTACCTGTGGGGTCAGGCACAGCCCTCTTTAGAGGCCACAGGAAGCAAAGAACGTTTGCACAAATTCCCTCTGCTTTCTGTATTACAGTAACATCCATCTAGTCCATGGCATGAAGCCTGAAAGTCAGGACTGACTGTGTTATGGCAAAGGCAAACAGAGGTGATCAGAAAGTGGGGAAAGTCAAGAGTGACTACCTTCTGTAAAGCATGGACTCAGCATCCTTGCCCACTTTGCTGTATGCTGTTATGCAATGGGAAAGCTCCCAAGCAAAAATGTTTGGAATTTTTTTGTTAACATATTTTGCCCATCAGATTTTTTTCCCTGGTTGGATCCATTCCTCATGCTTCCCAGCAGAGAGGGAAGTTTCAGACCATCACAGACTGTATTTTTTGTTATTTTTCACATGCAGTGTTGATTGAGCACACAGCATTTGGCAAGTGTGAAAGCTGTAAGGAAAAAAGGCAGTGCTACATTTGAGCTTTTTCTTTTCCTTCCTTTTTTCTTCCAGAAAAACAATTCTAGCACTTCAAAAGACAGTCCTTAGAGCAAATATTTTGCCTAATGGTACTAAGTGGTATTGAGAGGACATTTTCAACTGCAATATTTACAAAGCTCTTATTGTGTACCCTTAATTACAGGTTAAGTGCATATTTAGTTCCTAAGATGGGTAATAAATATAATGCAATCAAAGTGCTCTTTGCAGCGGTTCTCTTCCATTAGCAAAAAATTGCTACATTTCCATTAATTATGAATAGAAATAATAATACATAGACCAAATAATACATGCCATTTAGAAAGCTCTTTTAGGTAAGTGTAAGGCCTTCTTTCTGTTGTTGCTTTAATGTAGAATGTCTCTGACACAGATGTAAATAATGCAGTTTTCTGTACATCTGAAGATTTTATTTTTGAGTGTTTTACTGCTTGGTGAAAGCACTGGGTACCCCTGTACTCACTAACACACACCAGGGTGCTGGTTGTGTCCGGAGTAGTCTGTGGGGACGCAGGTACCTCAGCATGAATCAGGGCAGATACATGATTGCTTTGCTTTATGCTGAGAGAGAGATTCACCCCCTCCAGCACGTGTGATGTCCTCCATGGTACTCCCAGCGGGCCTGGATCCCACTGTTGCCAGCAGTCCCTCACGTCTTTCCCTTGCCTGCATCAACTCATCCTTGTCTCGAGCACCTGCAGCTGGTCAGAGGTTTTGAGGCAGATCTGGACTATGGTGTCCCAGCCATGGGGAAGCAACAGAAGAAATGTCATCTCCCCCTGGATCACTGCAGGAAGTCTGCAGCCCATGGCACCTCAGTGCCCAAAGACCTTTTCCAATTTCTTCTTGCAGTCCCTCCTGGGGACTCACAGCACACCCTTCTGCCCCCTCCAACATGTATCCCAGTGCACCCACTCCTCAACTCCGCAAGCTTTTACACATGAACAACAAGAGCACGTTTGTACTTTCCAGCAAAAAGGTTTTCTACCAGACGACCCCTGTCAGGAACAACTCTGCTGTCTGCTTCACCAGTCCAGCTGGCTTTACATGTGGGACAGTGATACACTGAGGAACAATGCCAAACTCCCAATGGAGCCCGGGCTGATACCCCTCCTCCTTAAACCACAACTCTTCACCCAGTGAGAAGGTGCAGATGAATCTGATGTCAGCACTTCACTGAACTTGAGAGGAGTTTTTACAGGTCTATACCTCATGCATACTCCTTTAGGCCTCTGGATGTGTGAGGCTGAATGTGCTAGAGCAACTAAATGTACTACGAGTATTGCTCTCTTAGGTTCTCAGCTACTTCAGATTGATAAGTTAGGCCTTAAGTGAGTTACTGTTGTGCTTATAGTAAATTCAATAGAATATTTTGTTAAATTATTTAACTTAGACTATCAATTTAGTGCTGCTAGATTGAAGTCTAGGTAAAACCTTTAGGCCTAAACCCTTGGTTAAGTCTGGGGCTACATTTAACAAGGCATGCCAAACTCTGAAACTTGTGATTCAATTGAAAGATCTTCCTCATGCCTCTTTATCCTTACCCTTTCCCACCTTGTCCTTTTTCCATCCCCAGCCTTTGCATAGATCATTTGAAGTCGATTTTGGGTTTGGATTGATTGATTTTAGATTTTTCTCTGCACACTTTAACTGTCTAGTTAGCAGCAGAGTGGACCTTGGCAATGAACTCTGTCGTGCTGTCACTACTATATTAAAGCTGCTTTTAACAACATCTTTGCTGGTGATTCTTTGAGCGACATAAAACACTCATTCACAACATTGCTACTCCAGTTTTATGGCTGACATGATATTTCCCTTGTCTGAGGATGAACTTTTCATTCGTGGCATCTAGCCTGGCAGATTTCTTCTGCCAGGTTTTTGTTTGTAGTCAGAAGCTCTTTTCTTTCTATAGCCACTTGCCCACGGAAGAAAGAGGACCAATATACTTTGGCTTGCAGAATAGTCATCTACGGGTATATAGAGTCTTCACTTTTTATAGGTTTTATCAGTATTTTCATTACCTAATACACTTTCCAGAAGTGGACTTGCAGCAGAAAACACTTCAAAAAAAAGTGCCACCAAACAATGACCTTCATTTAAAAAAATCTTCTTAACAAGGAAAAGGGATTGATGAATTGCTGAAAACTGGATGTGAGAAATAAGCAAAGGATAGTGCTTGGTGAGGAAGAGTTGCAGACCACTTTGTGCTACAAAGGCTCTCTTTTGCAGAAACCACTCAGGAAATACTCTGGCAGCACTAAGCTGTGGGAAGGGGCTAGATAGGGTGAACAGCCTCTTATGGGAGCTTCCAGAAATAGGTTTTCCTTACATTATTCTTGTTACTTGTTGTAGCTTTATCATCACCAAATAATGATTCAAAGACCAAAGAGGTCTAGGTTAGGGTGTGAGCAAATTACAAGAGAGGATCCAAAAAAGGGAAGGGAATCTTCCTGGGCTCTGTAGAGCACCACAGTCAGCCTTGCCAATGTAGTTGCTCCTTTCTAATTCTCCAGTGTTTGGAATTAGGTGGGCAAAAATTGGGTACACTGTAGAGAGACTGCTGATATTTAATTTCCACTTTTCTTTTACACAATGTAAGTATCTAGAGGGGAAATGGAGTCCCTAAATTAAGGCTGTGGCATGGTTAGTACCAGTTCCAAAAGGACTTCTCAACCTAATACCTTAAAATTTAGCAGTGTCCTTGACTGAGGGTTTTTTCAGTCAAAATAAAGCCACTGCAATTATAGAATGAATTAATCAAAAACTGCTTACTGTGTTTTCTACTTTCATCATGTTTGCCCTAACGATGGTTACTTCTTCTTGGTTAGAAATCTTTGTCCAGGGGAAAAATAGCAAGGAAATTGCATAAGTTACCTAGAATAAGGCAGTCAGGTATGGAAAATAACCATAGCCTCTTCTAAACCAGTTCTGACTGCAATGATGCCCATATATTATCTGGTCTCTCTCATATCACTACTGAAAAAAATTCAAACTATGTGTATGGCCCTTGGAGAGGACCCATTAAAAAAAAAATCCTATTTTTAACAAAAGCATGTCCTTGGAAATTTCATCATTTTAGGAAAACCTTAATCAGTTCCATGAATATCACTGATCAAAAGAATTTTGGCTTTTATAGAATTTCAAACAGATTCGGAGGAAATAAGAAGGAAATCTGTTGTTAACAAAATCTTATGGTAGATGTTTAAGAAGTCTATTTTTGAGCACATCCCTGAACACTACGTCTTTGTAAGAGGCTTATCTTTCATTTCTCTTTCTTCTATGAAATACTGGTAATTTACCAAGTACTTTTTATTTTTATTTCTCTTTGAATGTTTTCACTAAAACATTTAAAGAGCAGAAGGTACTAAAAAATTATTTTGGAATTTATCACTTGTGCTCATGCTGGACTCTGAGGACCTAAATACTGTCATATTTTTGCACCCTCACTTTTTTTTAGAAATTAAGTTGATATTGCAGTCCACAGAAGTTACTGCTGGTATAAAACAATAATAGGCTGAAAGAGGCTTCTGTCTAATAAAATAGAGAGAGGTGTTGCCTTTCCTTTTATTATAGTTACCAGGGTGTGATTTAGGGTGGATGCTGTTGCCTACCTGTCTGCCTTCTTCCTTTCTGACTTTGGCAGGTCATCTAGTTTCTTTTACTTTTCTTGACTAAAATTGTATTGGGTTAAGCTCTCTACTGTTTTTAAAGAATACACTCTTAAGCTCTGCCAGGAGAGGTTTAAGTTGGATATTAGGAAGAATTCCTTCACAGAAAGGTTGATTGGGCATTGGAAAGGCCTCTCCAGGGAGGCAGTGGAGTCACTGTCCCCGGAGGTGTTTAAGGAAAGACTGGCTGTGCCACTTGGTGCTCTGCTGTAGTTGATAAGGTTCTGTAGTTGATAAGCTGGACTTGAGGACCTCAAAGGTCTTTTCTGGCATAGCTGATTCTGTGATTCTGTAATGTACTGTCATGTTTTGTACTGAAATCTAAGTCAAACTTGTTGACTCTGAAGGTCTGCAGGTAATTTCAGAGATAGCAATCCTTTTACCTCTGTGGCAAATATAGGCCTTGCTCTTTTTCCTCTAACACCTGTTAGGGTTGATAGAATGGATCATTTGACCACTGAGATCAGATGTTACTCATCACACATTTAAAAATGAAATGTCATGATTTTGATACTCATTATCCTGTGAGAAAACTGTTGATATTTCTGTTCCCAACACCAGCTTTAGCTTTGTCATCTTAGTAATTTCTAATTTTCCAACACTGAACAATCACAAGGAAGTATGTTATTATTGAGGATGATAACTTTAGATGACTCAAATAATGATCAAATTAGTTAAGATACTGAACTCTCTGTTGTAGTAAGTTGCAATATATTTTTCCTGCTATAGCTTAATGGAAAATAAAATCCCCACATTATTTGAAAAAGGGAAAACTAAGACTTTCCTTTTAGTTATTTCAGATAAGAAACTTTTGAAATTACATTTTTCATGGTTTACAGGTAGCTATTGGGACCAAAACCCTTCTATTTTCTCAGATGCTTTAAATTTAAATAATTATTATTTAACTCAGTTTGATTATAGGTCTCTCTGTCAGCCTGCAAGTTATCAGTTACTTCAGTAAAAATTTTTGATATCGCAAGCCTGTGAACATTAGAAGAGCTGCCACAGAACATGCCACCCTTGAGGACAGATTTTATATTATCTTGTCTTGCTGAGTTGCAAGGGAAGCAGAACACTTCCTCAGCATTTGTTCACAGTGCTGCCTTGATACAGACAAGACAGATCAAGCAGAAAACACCTTCCCTTCCCCCAGGATCACAAGGTACTAAAGGTTTTGCTGAAGATGACTTTTGTATGTATACTGAGTTTTTGACAGCAAACCTTAATTTTCATCAGTTAAAATGTACACAACATTTTTCTGTATGGAATTGTCTTATTTGACAGGTAAGCTGTAGAAATAGAGCAAACCTGGTAATTTTCTATGAGATTCTATGTGCTGCCATTATCTCATTCAAATAGCTACCTGGCCTTTGTGCCTTAAGTCCTTCTGATAATGGAATGTTACAGGATGAGCATCTTTACTTGTTTTCCTTCCATTCTCATTCAGTATTATTCTACATTTAGTATTTGTCTTCTTTTGCAATTTTCTCTGTGAAGTTCAATTAATTCAGCTTTTGGCTATATATAAAAGTGCTATTTAACACAAGGAACTACTTTCTGAATTCCCAAGTAAGACTGTTATGAAGACATATCCTCTTCTGAGTGGGATCAATCTAGTTTCATCTTTGGATATACTCCACTTGGATTTTCTGATTCTAAAGACAGTGGGAAAAATAGTGACAGAAGCATGTAGATGACTGATTGTTTTTGGCTTTTGTGCAAAATGCTCAATAAATACTGATAACTGCTTTGTTTTTTGTGTTCTGCAATAGATCAGCTACAATAATAGAGCAAAAATATCTGTAGCTTATCTAAATATTCACTGTACAGCTTACTTTCTCCCTGATTATAAAGTAGGAACGGAAGAAGTCCTATTGGGACTTATACTTTAAAGGATTATAAATAATCCTGAAATTTATTTGAAATGCAGTTTTGCCTTGTGGCAAAATTTAAACAAACCTAACATCCACACAGGGCTGCATGATACTTCTTGGGAGATATATAAGCAAGGTTTGAAACTGTCGACAGAGAGCCTATTTTGTTGCTGGCTGGGAAATGATAGTGAGCAATTAGATTCTCAAGTAATTGCAATCTTCAACATAAAAAATGGAAAGCACAATAGAGCTTTTTGCATTTTAGTTCTTGCAACTTCCATGCTTTTTTTCAATCCCTGTGACTTGTACAAAATAGGCAGATGCATATCAGTAGATGAGTCTTTCTTTCTTGGTTTTAGTTATTTAACTTCACTGAACCTAATTTAAACCCTCAATTGCAGTTTGCAGTTGTCCACCACTCTCTTTTTTTATCTCATGTCCAACTTAAATTTTGACCCTCATGAGAAAATATTCCTGGATTGCTGCCCTTCTCAGTTAATTTACCATGTATATCCAGGTATTTCAGGTTGCCCTGAAAGTATTTGAAATAATTTCATGGAGTCAATGATGTCATGTTGTTTATAGTACAGAAGGACATCATTTTCAATCACCCCTTTTCAAAACTTAGACTTTCAGCTGGAGGAAGAATTTGCACAGAATTAAAAAAAAAAAAAAATTTTTTTCTATGTCCAGATAAAGTGTGGTTTTCATTGGTTGTGGAATCACTATAGCTAAAGTAAACCTAAAAAACTGTTCATTTGTATCATAGCTATTTTTTATAATGTGCTACCATTGTAGCAGGACTTTCACATGGGTTCCCTAGCACTTGCTGAAGCTGTAATACGGTACTTTAAATTACAAAAGACAATCTCTTATGTTCATCTTCTGCTTCTCCAAAGTTCATCCTGAGTCCAACCTTTTCTTAAAACAATTGCCAGGGAGGAAAGGTCTTTGAATATTTTCTAACAGACTTAATTCTGAACACAAAAGGCTCGAGTGTTTGCAAGCACTCGGTTCTTGTCCGTAATGCATAAATAGCTTTAAAACATATGCATTTTAAATTAATTACAAAAAGGTCCTAAAATTAGTGTTGAGTGTCTGTTTGGGTTTTGTCTTCAAGGGTTAGTATGTCTAAATGATCTGTCTTGAAAATGCATCTTGTCTATTCAGCTCCACAATAATTATTTTAACAGTAGCAGCCTGCTATGTTGTTAGATTTTTAGCATTCAAAATTAAGGCAATTGTCTAGGTCTATGAATCATCACTGGTGTATCCACGGATGTCTGTCTGGCTGCTATAGTTTTGAATGCATGCTTGAAAACAAGCTTTGAGAACATGTTCTCTGCAGCAGCATCTTGCCTGCGTTGCATGTGAGCATGTAGAAGTCAAGATTGGTAAAATACACACAACCTTGTTAAAATGTCTATAATAGTGTAGCCCTACTGTGCATTTGGAGCCAGCTTCTCACATCAGGTTAACAGCTGCAACGCTCATTTAACTTTCCACAAAAAAAACCAAAAGAAACCAACATCTGCTCTGTTCTTTTATTTTGTTTTGTTTTTCCCGGCTAATAAAACCAGAGCTTTACCTTAGTTGGAAAAGAAAATAATCTTTGCTCTGATTTTCTAAAAATTACATCATCTGCCTATTTCTAGAAACAGATTTAGTCCAGACCCACTGCAGCAGCCTTTAACCATGTTGGTGTAAGGATATAGGTTATCTAAAAATATGCCCCTGAAGTCAATGCTGTATTTATGTTGGTTAAATCCTGCTAACTCAGCTTCCCAGCTAACCTCCTGCTTTCCTGGTAGGCATTGTAATTAAGACATGCAATTCAGAGAGTCCTGAGCATGCAGCACAGCGTAAAGAGACTCCTACGGAGCCAGCAAATTACAAGCAGGCTTTATACGAGTGCAAAGTATCCATTGGCTTTTTACTTCAATAATGCAACTCCTATAGTAGTCTGGAAGAGACATAAAGCAGCAATTTTGATGCTGCATGAGTACTTGGTGTTTGCTGCACCATTACAGTTTTCCTAGTAAGCATTTTTGGTATAATATGCAGTATTTTTAGCCACATACTGTTCTGTAGTGCGGTCTTAAAAACTGACCAGGGCAAACAGTCCTTTTTATTTGCAAGAAAAAGTATACTTGCCTGCATACTGTCTTACAGTGCTGGAAATAATTTTTACACAAGCAAACAGGAAAATGAAATTAATTTGTTCATAGATGCTGTACTTCTGCAGTATGAGGTAGCAGAAACAGTTCAGGTACAGGGGAGCTCTAGATCCATGCTGGAATAAGAAATCGACCACACATGATGCCCTGCTGCTCCTCAGGCCATGGGCAACCACACAGAGGACCTCCAGCACTACCCAGCCACACTAGTAATGTACCTATGTGCATGTGCATTGCCATCTGGTGATATGAAATTAGACCACTAACCTCTTTGTCTTAGAAATTGCTGCATCCTAAACAGAAGCTCCCTGGTGCCCTCAAGTACAAATGTGCAATGTATAATCTGGACTGCTGTTTCAGGATTTGTAGCAGCCATTTCACTTTAAAGCACATTCAAAATCAACAGCCATTTCACAGCATTTCATTGCAACATTACAGTATTACTGCCTTGGTAGGACAAGCTCCTAGTAAACAACTTCAAATCTTCACCAAGGCCAAGGTATGATGGAGAATCCCTATCCCCTTTTCCTTTTTTCTGTAATTTGCTTTGATCAGAGCTAGTTCAGATTAGATACTATTCCCTGTATCCTTTTCCCCCAAATGGAGCCTTACAATCCTTGCTATAGACTCTGTAGTGCAATCTGTGCTTTCTGATGCAATGAATAGTCCCCTAAGGCTGTCACCAACCTTTTTTATTCTGTACCAACACCATATCAGCAAGAAATTAATGAGCAATCCTTGATGTTTTGGCATCATGAGTTCCATTTCATAACAAAAAGGTAAAGAACTCATGGTGGGAAAGAAACACCCAAACACCTGTACATTTTTTGGTTAGTATCTCACAAAGAATTAAGGCACCAAGACCAGGATTTCACTTTCATTGTTGTTATCTGAAGTAGTCACATACAGCTGAGAAAAGGTACTTAGTAAGAAATCAACAATGCACTTGCAGGAGTAAAAAGAGGAAAAAAGTGAATATGAAGGAGAAGATGTAAGGAATAGAGAACAGATATTTGATGTTTAGCTCTAGGTATAATATAAATCTAATGTACCTAATATTGGTATATCTAATTTTTGTAAGTAGTGGGTGCCTATCTTGGAGTTATGAATAACTCTTTTAAATAGTTTCTATTGTCTGTAATACTGTATTGTATACTCTGCTCTGAGTAGCATCAAATCCTTTAAAGTATTTTGTGTGATATCTGATGTAGAAATACTTAGCAAAGGGAAGTTACCTTAGCTGAAGTAATCCAGAGCAGTCATATTATCCCAGAGTGCCATGATATTTCTGCCACACACTTACTCCTATGAGTTTAGTATGGAGAGAAGGAGGAGGTACAATGGAGAAGGAGATGGTTATGTGGATGTCTTGAATGCTTCTCTTGAGAGTTTGGGGTCTCTAGATCATATTCTTCCACTTTCCTTCCCTACAATGTTTATAGCTTCTGGTTGACTGTTGTTCTTCAGACAATCCTAGACAATTTTGCAGTGTGAGGCAGGAGTCTCCCTAACCTGCCAGGGCTGATCTTGAAGAAATGAGGTCTTTCAACCAGACAGATTTCATTTTACTCTGATTCCCTGTAGTCCATGTCCTGTACAAATGTAAAAAAAACCACCAAACTAACCAAAACCAAACAAAAATAAACAAGATTCAAACACACAAACACCAAAACAAAAACCACCAAAAAACCCAAACAGAACAAACAAAAAAACCCCAAACTCAACAACCAACCCCAAACCACCAGGTTAGGACTCCTGGGGTTTTTTCTCCATCTTTTAGATATTTAATGCAAAGTAGAATGATATTTAAGTTTCTTATTGTTTTCACTGTCCAAATTCAGGAATGTAATTAGTTATTCTCACTGTGGTCTTGACAAGAATTTTACTATACATTATCCATGTTATGTGGGTCCTTTTCACCCAATTCCTTTTTGCAAATATAGCAAAAGTTTCACACAAACAGAGGAAACAGTTTGCTTCAACAACTGCTTAGGCAGTTCTTCTTTCTGTAAGAAAAAAGTCTAAATGCACTCAACAACTGCCACAAAACAATGGTCCCAGTTTTCATTGTTAGCACCAATCTATTTGTGTTTTTTCCAGAGATCCATATACATTTTCTCTTACCTTTGTGAGATATAATAATGTCCAGAACTTATGTCTCCAGCTACAGTTACACCTCTAATGAAAGCTATTTTGCCTTTTTTTCTTTTGGCTAGCTAGGTTATAACTTTCTCTACCCCATTTTTCCTTATCCCAAATTTTCATCTGTTTATCATTTTATAACAATCCTGTCTTGATATGTTAATTGCACATATTGCATATGTATTGCTTGCATCTACACTACTACACTTTTACATTCCTCACCAGAAGTGAGCATAACTCTGCAAGAGCAGAAGTCCACTGCCTGCAAATCAATCTCTGCAGATTATGTCTTCAACAACACTTCATTGAAATTTGCTTCCCTATTTTCTAAAATGATAATCATGTCTAAATGCTCAATGCAAAAATTGTAACAACATCGACATTAACTAGCGAGGAAAGTTTCTAGTACCCAAAGACTTAGTAGGTGTTATAGAAACATATCTAACGACTACAGACAAAACTCAACACACCTAAACGTCTAAATTATATCACAACTAGCAAGCTGACCAGCTCTAAGCATATTTCTGGACTCTCAGTTTGAGCAGTGATCTTGCTTATGGTGGTAAATTTTTGAAGTGACACCTGTACTTTTGGATTGTGCCCTCTGAAACTCTCAAAAACTGCCAGGAGTGGTTCAAGAATCAGCAGCAGGAAAAGTCCATGCGATTTGCAAGCTGGTATTAGCTAGGAGCAAAATCATTCTTTGAGAAGAGAGACAAAGCAGAAGCCAATGCACTTCCAGATTTATATACAGAATAGGCTGCAGTGGAGACAGCAAGTGAGCAAAGCTGCAGACTTATCATCATGTGAATGAAGCGACACTAATAAGAAAACCAAGAACCTTAATTCTGTTGTCCACACATTTCTAACTGCATATCCACCTACATGGTACCTCATTATTTTTTTAATGAAACAACTAATTATTTTCTAGGAAACACATACATATTTAAAACCCACTGTGATTTAGCTAATTAGTCCCTCAACACATCCCAGGGAGCAAACCAACAGCTTTCTCAGATGAAACCTGCAATTTTTCTCTGTTTCTTTGATCAATATAATTACCAAAGGGATTTAATGCTATTGGTGCTGTTATTTGACCGCCTTAAAACACCCACATGTGGAGGACAAGGCTGTTACAGTTATATACTAGTTGTGTAATTAATAAACTTATTGGGCTAGCTCAGAAAACACTTTTTTTTTTTTCATGGATCCAGGGAGGGAGAAGGGGTGAGCAGTCACAGAGGTGAGAATCTTTTTCCACAAATTGATTTTGTATTCTTGCAGATGAGACCTTGTGCATATTTTTTTGCAACATTTCTGGAACCTTTACATGGACAGGTTTCCTATCCTAAGACCAGTATAACTGCCTGTACACTGTTGCAATGAAACAATGCCCAAAAGTGCCACTTTTGTCCCATGGGCCTCTAACTTGCAGCTGCAAGCCAACAGTACTTGAGTAGATGTAGTGATAAGAAATAATTTTAAAGTATTTTTATGCAGCATCCTCTTACAGAGGCCAAACGCAGCAGAAGTGTGCTTCTTCTGTAAATACTGAGTAAATAGGATTCCTTTTCCTCTTCTTTTCCTTTTATGTTCCTGGATGCAATTTGTATGATTGCACTTTATATCACATTGTCTGTGACACTTCACTTTTTTCCTTCAGTTTTCCTGAACCCATTACTTTGGCTATCACCATTACATCACAGTCTAATCATCCTCCCAGAAACACTGAAAAATAGCAACCCAGTGTTGAAATTAGAAATGGCCAGGGCCCTGACTCCACTTAGATTAGATCTAAGAGAGCCTTTTAATCAAGACTTCATTGACAGTAATAGACAATCTGGGAAACTGGTAGCCTCAGAAGAGCAATGTGTTTCAGCTGCCCATATGACCTTCACTGTGCTGGCCCTACCACATCATGCTGAGGGTCATATGGGCTGGTCACTGAGTGTATCATGTTATGGATCTTACATCTCTCCAAATACTGCTAATATAATCCAGAATAGTTGTAGAAAACTTCAAAAAAGTGCACAGTAGCCAGTAGGTAGAATTGCAGTCAGGAAAAAGTCCAGCAGAGGTATTATAAAAAACAAAGTATCTTTTGCTATATTAGAAATTTAGGATAGAGAGTTCTTTTTCTCAGGAGCAGGTTTCTCTGAGAAACAGTTGAGGAAAGAGTGTGATCTTCCTTGTCATTGTTGAGTGTTTTCTTACTTTCCTATTTTGTTTGATAACATTGCTTGGAAAGAAACAATTATTGAAGATGTTTCTGTGATGGGCAGATGACTATATACACCACCTTCTGAGGTAAAATTTTTAGTCTTTTTATATAACTTTCTATAGATCTATGTTTCTGATCAAGCATTTTTCTGTACGAGAGCCGTATGGAAGGTTTCACTATCTGCTTGCTACCTAGGACAAAGAGAAAGGAATACTTTTCCCCACAGAGACTTTAGGAGTAGCAGTGGATGCTCCCATTTCCTCCCTGCATAAGCATGCAGAAGGGCACTAAAATGATCTGTAGTCTACATGCTGTCATAGATGTGATTATCTGTGCTTGGGTCAAATCCAATCCACATCATTTTTAGTGGAGTATGACCTCCTTATCTGCAGCACTGGAGATAATGGGGTATGTAGGTTGACAATTTATCTAAAAAGCAGAGATATTTACAAGCTGTGTTAAGACTTAGGTGGCCTCATTGTAACACTTGGAACTGAAAATAATGATTATGTGGCTGCAGTCTAAGATGTATATTGGTCCTCAGTCTGGAAACTGGAGTTTGTAACATGTCATCAAAGTCTCAAGGGCTATGGCCAGAGGACTGTATAATTCCCTTATTGGTTCCTGATACATTTGTATACAATGGAGGAAAAAAAGGTGTAAATTTCCATACCTTTATAAGCTTGGCCAGATGGCTGTGGTCTTTTTTTTTTTTTTTTTTTTAAAGGTATCTTTCAACAGTTTTATTAGGCTAAAGCAAGCCTGGATGATACATGATGGATCAGAAAGGATGCAAGGGGACAACTGGATTTCAATTTTCCATGTAACTGTTGACAACAGAGAGGACCTAGACCCCACTTTTTCTTCTTATTGGCTCAAGTTTTCTCCCTCTGTTGGATAGATGTCACATTCCAGATCAGTTAGTTTTTCTGAAACTGACTGCTTTTTTCCAGGCCATAATACTTTTATGCTTACTTTAGTGTTCTGAATCCATTTTATAAAGAATTTGTGCATGCTTAATGGTAATAAAAATTCTTTACAGAAGATTTGTTTATAAAAACATTAACCTTTATGCATATTGCATGCATGCAGCTCATTTAAAAATTAGGCCAGATATTTAAATGTCAAACTGCATCCTAGTTGACTGAGTCTTAAATTTTGACTCAAACTACTGGATCCATACTAGCTTTCTACTTGTACTGAACATGTGCATGAACTTTACCAGAAGGTGATCATTATAATTTGTATAGAAATAGTCAATTTGCCTTTTTCTACCAGATATAAGCAAAAGTTCTGATGAAATAATTAAAGGCATTATTTGAATACATTTATCTTTTTCTACAAACACCAATTCTGCATCATTCATACATGAAAATGTAGTTCTTGTTGTTGGGTTCTGGTTTTTGATTTTTTTCCCCTAACAGCCTTAAAAAAAAAAAAAAAGAAAGAAAAATTACTTTAGGAAAGCTGATAAATACTATGCAATACACTATTCCATTATGTGTGGAGTGTGTTCTGAAAAAATTATAGTAGCTCACAATGATGTAAAAAATCTCTGGTATTTATAGATAATTTTTCCTTTACATTTGAAAGACCCCCAGTACTTTGTTCGTAAAGTAAATTCTTCATTCATGTTTTGGAGTTCAAACCACTTCAACATTTCTTCAAGTACCATGAAAGTAGTCTTGCAATTTTCTACAGAAGTCTGTTCTGCAATTCATCCATGAAGTACCCTAGGAGAGGCTGAGCAAAAAATAACCCTGTTCTAATAGACTGTGTATCAACAAGCATCTGAAGAGATATAGTTTTAACAAGGGTTCAATTTTTTAGGTTGTTCTATACTATCAATTTGATAATAGAAGTAAATGCTATTATTTGTCCTTTCTCCCTTCCCAATATAAAGGTAAAGGAAATAAGTATATGATTTTGACATCTTATTGTAGTGCAATGGTAGCTGAAGATTTGTAAATAATTAGACACATAATTTCTGTCTGCCACTCTAGAGTGGGTATTTACAATAAGTATCCAATTTGGATAATCTGAATCACTCCCTTGAGAATTCACTTATTATACAAGGACCTCGATATAAGGCCATGAAAACTATAGGACTTAAAAAGAAAGGCTAGAAAGGCTGTCATTGTCCTCTTCCCTAGGTGCCTCAGCTATGACTGTTGCATTGTTCCTTGCACTAAAATCACTACAGAATAAGGGATATGGAAAGCCATATGGTATGACTTTGGGCACAGTTAGAACTGCAAACTCCTTGGAGTTTAAGCATCTCGCTCTATTATTTACCATGGAGGTTTGTTTCTGAGAGTGCACTGAGCATCCCAATCCCAACACTTCCAAATATCCAAGCATCTGTCTTGATGTTTGGTGTTTTAATGATATCAAATCAAAAGTTATTTTTCTGGAACAACAGAGGAGCAGACACAATCCAAGTGCAATATTTCCATGTCTGATTTCCTTTTTTTTCAAAAATTCAGTAGCTAGAAGGTTTACCCAGGGCGTGGGAGTCCTGTGGCCAGCTAACCCTTCCAGTCTGAGGCACTTAAGCATTGCCTCCTTTTGTGAGGTGAGTACATGTATCAACAAGTTAGATGTTGCTCTTGTGCTCATACCCCTTCCATTTTGCACAAAACTGCCAAACAGTCTATAGTCTGAAAACAAAAACAGCAGTGAACATAATTACCTTGCCGAATTATCTTGTGTTTGAAAATAGCAGAATATAGACATAGTATGTGGATATGAGAGGTAGATTGCCCATGCCATTTAGCGCTTCTGCAAATGTAACCTTGTTTGTGCCCTATTCCAACAAAGGGACTTTTCTTGTGTATTGTTGCAATTGCTCTGTATGATTTATAAGATAATTTTTGCAGGATTTCATTTTTTTTGATACTTTATCAAAGTTCTTCTTGTGCTTTCAAAAAATTTAGGACATATGAATGACTCTTAACTGATGTGATTTCAAATTACGTAATTAAAGAAAAATGTTTCTACTCATGGTATGCAAACATAAGACTCATCTTTTCTTGTTTTCTCTCTAAGCACGAATTTCAGAATGCATCCTTTTGAAAACATAATCATACTTTCTAGTAGTGCAGTCTTATATCTATAAAGGGATGAGGAATTAAAGAAAAAGATGAAATTTTGAAAAGATCAGCATATTGCCATGCCAAGGCAAGCTGATTGTGCTGTATTGTTAAACTGAGATAAAAGTTATGTGAGTAAGTATTTGTTTGGGTGGAGGTTTTTTCCAGTCAAATTCATGCTTTTCACTCTGGTTTCTGTTACCTAAGCAATACATTTAAGTGCATTGGCTGTTTTTATGGTTTTGTGGCCTGAAAGTTAGGCTAATAATAAAGAGCTCAAAGCGATTCTCTTCCTTGTTCTGAGTTCTCAGTAATCCCAGAAAATTTGATAGCTCTTAGCACAAATGCAATATTTCTTGCTTACTCTCATCTATAGGAATAAGGAATATACAGAAAATAAAGACCATACTCCTTATTTACTAATTTATTGATGTAAGGACTATAGGGGTTGATGCAGTTCCAAGAGCAATTTTGCTGAGCAGTGTATGCACAAAGATTTTAAAATTTCTTAAATCTGAATTTATGCTGCTTTTTTGTGGGGTCACTTGAGTTAACATTATATCTTGATTTGCTAACAGCTTCTTTACATTTTTCTTAGCTTTATTTTCTACAGCTGATAATATCCTTGCCTATTTTTCAAAGGAACACTTTCTCTTTTTAACTTAATGACAAATAGAATGAATTCCCTGTATAATCCAATTACTTAAAGCTCACTCAGAGGAACTCAGCCAATGGAGGGAGCTTAAAGTGACTTGTATATGAAACCTCAAGAAGCTGACTGTGTGCTGTACAACCTGCTTACCAATAGATAATGCAAACAATGCCAAAAAGGCCTTTCCTTTTTCAAATAAGAGACTGTACCTTTTAGAAAGTAGTAACTACACTTTGCAAAGAAGAGCTTGCATTCCTACTTCCTGTGTCACAGGGCATAAGATTTTAGTGATGTGTTCAGGGAGACAAATAGTAGGGGAAGGTACTTCTTAAAAGCTATTTTCTAATCAGAGGCTATATTCAGCTGATTGGTTCAACTTCTGTGTAAGAAATTTAGCACCACTAAAGGGCTTCAAATTTGTTACTGGCTGAGTCTATTAAAATGCTTTTCTGATGGGCCAGGTTAGAAAGCCTGGACATCTGCTTATGCTCGCAAAAGAAAAGAATGTTTTTCAAAAGTTTTTTTTCAGGATGCTGCTGCATTGTCCACCCCAAAAAGCAACTCCAGAGACAGCAGCCTAACCTTGGGATGAAGCCATTCAGTCCCATGAGGTCTCTGGAAGTCATTACTTTCTGTGTATGAACAGAAGGAACTGTTAAGAATGCAGTATCATCTGACCAGTTTGTCACATGCAAGTTGACACTTTAGTTACAACACTTTAGTAAATGCCACTTCCATCTTTGTCTCTGGTAGTCTCCAAGGTGGTCTGCTTCAGCTGCATTAGGTAAAGAATATTCTTACTTTCACCTCTTTCAGTTGTGAACTAACTGGATTTTACTACAAATACATAGCACCTCCTAGATTTCTAAACAAATCTCATCAATGACAAACAACAAAACAGGTCTACAAAGGAGGATGCTAAGCCTGCAGTGTTATGAACAAAAAAAGGGTTATCCATTTGTTTTAGATTGCAAAGCTCAAAACTGAAACCAATAACTGCCAAGCGGGAGTCCTAACTATTGATGGTTTGTAATTTCATGTTGTAATGTTCTGTTAACAGTATACTTTTAACTACCTGTTCTCAGTAGCTGCTGGACCGCCCGGGAGTGGTGAGGCGCGGTCCCGCCGGGGCCGGGGATGATGCGGGAGCAGTGGAGCACCCCCTCCCCAGCGCGAGTCCTGGCGGGGCCGGGGGAGCCCCCACGGGTGGTGTCCGCGGGGACCGGCCCGTCCGGGAGCAGCGGGCCGCGCCCCCCCCGCCCGTGGGGCACGGGTCCCAACTGAGCCGGGGAGGGGGCACCCCGGGGGTACCACGGCGGGGAAGAGACCAGCCCCGAATCCCTTTCCTGCAGGGACAGCTGCTGGGCATAGCCGGCTGTTTCCCGAGTACTGGCACCCCGACAGATTGATATGCTAATGCAGTTGTTAGCACTGTATTGTATTGGTATCACTCTGCCTGGGACAAGTAAACGACTGTTTCTCGGACGGTGAGAAGGGTGCGCAACATCAAGAGACATGTAAATGAATCCCAGACCCAGGGTGCAACGGGGTGAAAACCCCCAAACTCATCTAATAGACCCCCAAAAGCAACGAGCCAAATCAAAATTGAGAGATTAGAATGGGGTCTAGATTCAAGAACAGAGTTCCGAGCCTACAGGGATGCTGGAAGCCTCGGTCGCCCCTCACCCTAGCTGCAGAAGACAACAGCACAAGTGAGGACCCCTGGACTGACAAACCAAAAGACACGGCCAAATCCCAAAGTGGTCTCGTGGGGATGGGATTCCTTGCT
This sequence comes from Fringilla coelebs, assembly GCF_963513975.1. Lineage (NCBI taxonomy): Eukaryota > Metazoa > Chordata > Aves > Passeriformes > Fringillidae > Fringilla > Fringilla coelebs. The sequence goes on from NC_140031.1 coordinate 41,864,152, forward strand.
CTGCCCTCCTCGAGGATGTAGTTGCTCCACTCTTCTCCTTCTCTCAGTTCCTCTGGGGAGCAGTGATGGTGAAACTGTGGGCTTGTTGGGTGCCCCCATCCTGTAGCTGATTGCTTGTAATAAAGGCATTAAAAGGAGAAAGATCTCCTGTCCAGTGCATCATGCAGGTTACGGACTAGCCTTCCACACATGATGGGAGGTGTGACTGAAATACAAAAAATGGACTACAGTCCTACATCAGGCCTAGCTGGGCTTATCAAATGTTCCTCTCAGACTAATAGTGGAAGTTAGAGATTCAAGAGAAGAATTAGCCCCTTCTTTTTTCCAAATAAATATGTAATAAGAATGAGAAGCATCAAATTCTGTTTCTGAAGGACCTGTTTAAACAGCTTGCATGTGAATGTGTAGTGTACATGAAACCACCTAACCCAAAATTTTGCTTTAATACTATAGATATTTCAATCTATGCTCATCAGTTTCTATTAAATGTGACTCTGAACTTTTACCTGTAATATATTTTCAGTAAATTTAACATGGTCTTTATACCATCTCTGTAAAAGTTACTTATTTCAATTAAAAAATACAAACCTAAAAATGGAGCATTCAGTGTCTCTAATGTACTTTTTATTGTAAAATTTTAAATGTTTATAAATCTTAATTAAAATATTTTAATTCAATTATATTAGAATATAATTAAAATTTAATTTTTAAAATACAGAACACTTTTGGAATCTTTTATGATTTTAATCACTCTTCATTGTTAATGGAGATGTTTAGTGCTCCTTCAGCAGAAAGATCCATCTTTTCCAATGGACACACAAAGGATAGGTACATCTGACATAAAAATAGTAGAAGGGTAAATAATGGTATTTCAGCACTGGCTTAGTTAAAAAAAAAAATTATAAGACACATATTTGACTACAGAACATGTCTTTGCTGCTACTGAAATTATGACTGTAACAGACAGGTGTACTTTTTTAGAGTTTAACTAATTTGAGTGGCATAGTGGTGAAAGAATTTATGGCTCTGCAATCACCCTGGCTGAGCAATCCTGAAGCCCATTTGAATAAGAATATGGTTAGCTAGTTTATGTGAAGGTCAGTGCATCATGTCATCTCTGCTATTATTTGCCCAAAGCACACATGTTAAATAACCATGGAAAACACCTGGGTGCTCCCCTTATACTTCCGGAGTTTTGATGCAACTTACCCTTGTGCTTGAGAAGTCCTTTCAAACATGAGATGACATGGACATCTTCTTTTGGAAAGCTTATTTTAAACTTAAAACTATGCATGTAACTTTTCCGACTTAAGTTAGTTCCTTCCTCTGCACAGCATTCACACTTTCTATGACTAACTCTTTTTTTACAGCTCTGCTGGAATCAGTCATCCACTCCTATTTATGTTTATAAGTTTACTGCTATGGAGTCCATGCTCCTTTCAATATCTCCTGTGAAACAATATTCATTCCAATGGGTAAGAGAAGAACTGAGTCCGTAGACAGAAAAATATTGGACCTCAGCCTAAGAAGCTTCGGTGGATTTGTCTTTCAACCAACTGATAAGTAAAAGTTTTGTGAAAGAATAATTCCTCAATGTTACCATAATAGTACTTAAGGTGGAATAACCAACAGTGTGAAGCAGTGCCAATTCAAATTTTATCAGAATGTTTTAGCTGACATAGTTACTTTCTTGGAGACTTCCCTGTGAATAATTTTGAAATACCTGTTTCTATTCCAAAAAAACCCCAGGCTTTAATAGAAATGGGATAAAATATAAGCAGCATCATGAAGAAGAAAACCTGTCAGTATCTAGGCAAGATTGGAAAGCACTAAAGAACAAAAGTTTCTGTTGCCATCTCTTACCACAACATTTCTTACTAAAGGATAAAGACCTTATCAAACAGGAGCTGCTATGGGACAGAACAATTTCCATCTACCCAATGCTCAAGATGAGAACCATAAGTTCAGATACAGATTTCCAGATTCTCTTCCACATATTTTTCTGAATACCTCAGAATAAAGGAGCCTTGCTCTTTGAGTCCATACAGGAATTGACTGGATGCTGTGAATGACTTCATCATGCTAAAGCATATATGATGTCATATCAACGGATATTTTTTCATGGCATTTGCTGAACTATTGGTAATTATGGGTTGAAGTACATTTGTTCTCTTTTGAGACAGAGATACATATACAGGAGTGTGATTTAGCATTGCAAGTTGAAGGGTTTAATGGAATGCAATGGAAATCAGGGAACAAAAGGAGAGGGCTAGAGGAGCTTTTACTTCTTTCACAGTTTTGTGTGGCTTTTTAAAAGTGAAGTTACTTAATTTATTGAATTTAATTTTTAATTTTAATTTTATTCTGTGATTTAATTAACTTGCTTATTTCACAGAAGGAAATGTGGTGCTAAGAAATACAAAGAACATAAGAAAATATGTGGTGTTCGCAGGATTTTTATTTTCTCCTACTTTACCCTGTATACTGTATTTCAAGAGTAGCAAGTATTCCATTTCTCTTGATAGTCCAGGCTTCTCCTGCAAAGACTAATGAGATATTTGCCAAGATAATGTGCCATGCTTGATGTCAAGTGAGCCAGTCAGAACAAATCAGTTCATTAGCAGTAAGTTATTTATAGTGTTCATACATATGTCATTTCTGTTTGCTTTGTTTTCTGTCCTGCTGGAAATCTAATTCAGTTGTAACTTCCGTGATAGTTAGCAGTGTGTGATGTAACTTTTTGTTCCCATTCATTTTGTATCCTTAGTATGCTGGGACGGCTTGGGCATGGCTATCCGTTCTTCAGATGCAGTTTGGCTTCAGAGAGGAGCAGCAGAAGCAGTGACCATGATCTGGCAGAAGTCCACTGCTTTCCTTAAAACTCTTTCTGCTGTCAAAACTGAGGTGTACAGGGTGAGCAGTTATTGAAAAGGAAGGACAGCAAAGGTGTTTCGATTAAATTATTCCTTATTGCACTGCTTTTGTGTATTGATAGTGTGACAGACGTCTCTCAGGGACTGGATCAGCTCTTCCCTCCTGGTTACTTATGATGAAATTTCTTTCTCCAGTTAACTCCTTTTTCTGTGTTTCATGCTGCATCTTTTTCCTCTCATTTTTCCTTTCCTTCATTTTCACACAGAGTCTCTGAACACCATCTACCAGAAAAGAGGCAAAGGTGAAGTGGAAGAAAGAGTGGCTCAGAGGGCTGCTTAGTGATGTGGAAATGCACATGCTATTCGTGCATTTCCTTTTAGTTCCCTTTAGTTTAGTATATAACAGCTATTCATCAGTAGCTACTATGCTAAAAGTAATTTTGGTATAAAGCCAAAATGAAAATTATACTTTATATTGTCATTTTACATTCTTCTTTTGTATTATTTTAATTAAATCCAAAGATCATCAAGTATTTCATGCTGAATTATTTACTTAAGTATCACATAGCTTTATTTAATTCATCTCTCATGTAAGTAGATGCATTTAATGCAATGATTATGAAAGGCCTAAATGTGATATTTGCGAAGATACAGTTAGAATTATCTTGATTGCAAGTGCAATTAAGGTTGCATCGTGTGCTAACTGAATTTTTATGCAAATAAGTTTTCATGAACAGCCTTAAAAATATGGGCATTACATATTCCCCTCAGAACAGGGTTTCTCTATAAATTTTAATAAAGTATTTTAACAAAGTGTTCCTGTCCTGAGAAAGTATAATAGGTAAAATTTATACTGAAGAGTGTGCATTCCAGTTCCAAATGAAGAGCGGAAACTCCTATATTTCCACATTTATTTTGTATATGATTAATCATGCACGAACACAAAACCCCTAAATGGAAATGAGTCCATTTACTCATCCCACTGTGACTTTTAATAAAGACAGGTCCTGTGCTTCTGATAGGAGTTTAGCAGGAGTAGCACAAATGAGCGAAATTCAGTGAATACTGCCAAGCATTGAGCTCAGACAAGAACACAATGGTTATATAGCATACCAGGAGTAGATGATAGATGGAAATGATGGTGTACTGCTGCAGGTCACACATACTGAGACTCTTGGGGCTTCACAAGTCATGACTGGACCCACACTTCACTCCTGAAGTAGGCAACTGAGCATCTGGCTACATTCAAAGTTAACTGTGAGATAATACATTCAGAACTCAGTGATTTACTAGTTTTACTGCTGTCTAAATTAAACAGGTTTTCACAGCAAAAAAAAAAGGTTGCTATTCCTTTTTCCTTTAAAGGGATACATGCCTTTCTGCCTAAACTGTCTGACCCATTCTTTCATTTCTTCTAGGAAAACAGGTTCAACCTTATCCCTGAAGTTTTAGTAAGGATCTTTCCCATAGAAAAGAGAATTTGGAAGGGGCTCTGTCATGCTGTTTTTCCTAAGCTTGAGTCATTTTTGTCTGTGGTTTTCTCTTATACAGAACACAAAATTTAAAGAAAGGTCACAAATATGCCTTCATGCATACATTTTCACTAATCACTTAATCCTGAGGCACTAGATGTTTAATCAGAAGTGTCTGTGTGTGGGGGTAGGGAATTTACCAGGAGTGTTGCAGCAGAGGCTTTCAGTAAAGCACCCAGTTTCACTTTCTTCTTTTATCTGGCAGTACTTGTTCTCAAGTTACAGAGCTGATGGTTGATGGTAGAATATTTAAGGTCATGCCAGATGTGACAGCGCTGATATCTGGGAGTAGTTGATTAAATAAGATGTGGTCTTCTGAAACAGCTCCCTATTATTTGAGTTCTGTTTCCAGTGTGAAATCTGAAGCATGGTGAGAGGTAGATGACTCTTCTAGGGGAGAATTTAGCCATAGGTTTGGTTCAATTTTTCTGACCCATCTTGTCTCTCTGAGAGTATTTAGTGGCAGTATCACAAACAGAAGGTGTGAGGTACACCTTCTACTAAGAACTTTTGTTGTCATGATACATGTTTTTATCTTATGATATTTGTCACTATTTGATCTTTCCAGTGACTGTTTTAATGAGTCAGCAAACTTTCAGCAATTGCAACATCTTGGTTTGCTTTTAGTGGTTGCCTTATTACAATTATTAATTCAGCAAAAAGATAAACAGAATAAAAAAAAATCTGTAATTTGAGTGGTGAGAATGAACAAAGTGATGTATGGTTGAGGATGTAGAGCAGAATTGATGCCTGCCCTTGTGTCAGGGGTGGGGGGGGGCACTTAGTGCAGTGTGGGCATGGCCAGGTTGTTATTCTATACCTGGCACATCATTGCTGGGGAGCCTGGTTTCAGGGAGAAAACTGAGTGCCCACCAAAAGGGCATCGTTTTGCTTCCTCCTCTCCAGCAGGAAGGTCTTGACACCAGACCCTTCAACAACTGGCTCACACTGTTAGTGCCCCCCAGCCATTTCCTCCAGAGCACGGCTACAACACATGTTGCTGAAAGGAGAGCAGAAAAAATGAAAATTCCCACTAGTGCTGAACTGACAGCACTGGCATGGAGCCTGCCAGAGGAAAAGGAGTGGAGGGCAGCGACCCCAGCCCAGGTGAGATGATTGAATGAAGTGGAGGGGGGCCCAGATGAGCCCAGAAAATCCAAGCCAAAAGGAACAGATCAGAATGACTGGAAAAAAAGACCAGCCACCCATGGGATTGCCCTCTAGGGCAGTACAGTAGCAAAAATGGTGGTGCAGGCACCTGCATGGAACTGAGCTCAACAGAACAGTGGTGTGACTGGGATGACATCCTGACTGGGATGACTTAGGTTTGGGGGAGCTTGTTTGCCATTGTTTGTCATTGTTTCAGGCTGGGGGGGGTGGGGGAGGCTAGCTGTGGGAGCCCCCCACCATCTTGCCTTGGGTCCCGCTGGCCGTGGGTGGCACTTGGGGACAGTCGCCATAACGCCCTGCATGGGGAAGGCGGGCAGACGTGACCTGCAGGGAGGTGTGCCATCTTGGCTTTGTGCTCCCAGCGGTAAACTCTTTTTGGTGCATAAAGCGCCTTCCCTCTCTGAAAATTTTTCGCTATTAATACTGCTGTTACTGTGTGGATCTGATTCCATTGCTTTGTGATTTCAGTAAATTATTATCTCAACCCATAGTCTCTGCTTTTGTCCCTCCCTTACTGGAAAGGATGGGTGAAGGGGAGTGGCCATTTGGAGTTTATTTTCTGTCTGGTATTGAAACAGCATAATGGTAAAATTGGCCCTCATTAAAGATCATTATTTTGTGAAAAAAACTGGGAAAGAAAAGCCTATCTGATATTATAGAAATATAATTACATTCTTTATGATAAAAAAGTGACAAAAGAATATGTGATGTCTTTCTCCGTGGAGCATGAAGAGAAGCAGTTTGAATTATGCATACATATTTCAAAAGACAATATATTTTTTTTTTAAAGACAGCTTCATTGTTTATAAATATAGGAATGAGCAAATAGCATACTTTGCAGTAGGTCTGATAATTTAATTCTGCTTCTTTAACCTTATGCAAAAATGAAGTTTTGAGGATAGTCTCTTAGGAGGGAGAAAGATCTTTGGAAAATAGTTTTGCAAGGAGTCAGATGATCTTCTCCCAAAGTGTTACTGACATTTCCTGATGTCTGAAAATAATGTCTGTATTTTTTTGCAAATATTAATATCTATACACATTTTGTCATTACTTATTGTAGTGGTTTGACCTTGGCTGAGTGCCTGCTGCCATGTGCTCCATCACTCCCTTTCTCAATAGGACAGGGAAGACAGAGATGGAAAATAACTAGTAGGTTGAGATAAGGCAGTTTTCTAAAGCAAAAAACAGGAAAAGCAAAAGTTTGTGCTCACATAAGCAGAAGGAAAAGTCAATCTCTACTTCCCATCAGCAAGTGAACTTCAGACCCTTCCTGGGAAGCAGGGCTTCAGCACATGCAGCAGCTGCTCTGGAAGGAGAACGCTGTGGGACAACAAAAGCCTGCCCATCCCTCCTCCCACCCCTACCTTTTCTATCTGACCTGGTGAGATAGGGCGTGGAATACCCCTTTGGCTAGTTTGGGTCAGCTGCCCTGGCTGTGTCCCTTGTCCCCTCCCAGCCCCTCGATGTGGGGGAATGTCAGAGGGACAGCGCTGCTCGGCAGCAGCCAAAGCAGGGGTGAGCTACCAACAGCTGCCAGCAAACAATGCACAGCACAAAATCTTGAGGGCTGTGAACTTCACCTCAGTCAGACCCAACACACTTACAAATGTGCTCAGCAATAAGTTAGACATAGCAGCATAATACAGAAATGATAAAACAGGATAATGGTAGAATCTTATAGATTAAGTCTAATTTATGATAATTTAGCAACATTGTTGCTGGCATTAAAAATACTGTTTATTAGTAAAATAGACATACTTCAAAAAATTATGTATACATAAATGAGTATAACTGTAAACAGAACTTCATCTAGTAATTCCTCTTCAGTGAAATGGTAGTGGTATCATAGTTCATTATAGGAAGAACAGAATTCTCCACTTCCTCTTTTTCAGAGATTTAAAAACCTTGTTGCCACTGATGTTTTATGGCATTTGGCAAAGCTTTCTTTTTTTCCTCTCTTGTTAGTGTGGTGTAGAAGTTAATATTTGTCAAGTCTCCATTTTCAGAGTTTTTGTGCACCAAAAGCATGCTGACTTTGCATTCGTTTTGCACACAATTAATTTGTGTCAGCAGTTACTAATGCCACACCTTACGACGAGTACTGCAGGTTTCTCTTCAGTAGGACCAAATCTAAGTTCACTGACTTTTGAAAGATTCTCACAGACTGAACATAAGCCATGTTCAAGCTGCTGCTGGTTGTACTTTCAAGATATGCCAAAATCTTACACCACTGACAAAATCTGTCAAACCACAGTCTTGTAACAGACATCCAGGCAGCTAGAATTCAAGTTGTCTGTGTGCTTTTATTGAAATACAGACTACGTTTCAGAGCCTCTATCCTGCTATGATTTCAGGAGTCCTTATTACTTTCCAACAAGATACCCAAAAGTCTTTGAAAGCACTGATGTGATCTGTATTTCAAACAATGAGCAGAAAAGAAGTTTCAGTCTTTAATTTGCAATTAGTTTTGACCACAAGCTGTACAGGTAACCTCAGGCTTGAGCTCCAAAGAAGGAATCAAAGATGTTTGTGCTGACTTCTACCTAAGCTGTTTATAAAGCAGCAGCTCTCAGAGCTGGGATAGGGCACATCTCTCATCTTCTGAAGAGCTCACTGAATTAGCTGAGGTACACAGTTCTGTAAAAGCTGGCTATTGTCTAAGACAAAAGCAAAAGCATTTTAACTGGGATTTTGTTGAGCATTTTATTGGGTTTTTTGTTGGGTTGTTTTGGTTTCTTTTCTGTCTAGTGGTGAATGTGGAGATATTTAGAGAAGAACCTATTGAGATAATCTGGCACTTCCCTACTGGACCTGGCCAAATTCTGGAATTGGTGGTGCTAAAAGATTGAAATGAATAGGAAATAAAAGTTAACCACACTTTTTCAGATCTTGGATATGATCAATCTTGAATCTGAGTCATAGGGTAGGGAGATATTCCCAACACAGCCTATCCTTTAAGACACATGAGTCAAGATTTATAGAGCTATACTTTGCAACAGTGCAATAATATTTCAATATTTTATTTTCTTATTTGCCTTTCTTCTCTCATTCTCTAATAGAATACTAGCTCATCATCTGTAGGTCTCGTATGTACTAAAAAAACAAGTCTAGAATTTTCACTCCACTGTATAAATTACGGCTACATAGATGTGACTCTAGCTGACTTCAGTGACATCACTTCAGTTTAAAACTTGGGTGAGGAAGAACAGCCAGATGTCTGTGTGTGCTGAAGAGAAATCTTCACTTCCTTTTACACAGCAAAAAGTTCATGCTGTGTACTTTTTTTATTCCCAAAGTCCTTCTCATAATCAGACTTCTATAAGATATTTTCTTAGCCACAGGTGAGTTTCAGTCAGGGTAGAAAAAAATCATGAATTTGATCTGTACAGAAAATACAATTAAGTAGAACTGAACTAATCTTTCAATAATGACTTTGCTGTATGATGCTGCTGTCATGATTTCAATGAATTAGTCCTGCTTGAATTTGTAGCTGAAATGTGACTTTAAATGACTTTATATTTTCTGACACGGCTTTTTCAGACTTTATGTTTTGGTTTATCTCTCATCATGTTTTGTGGCATTGTGTGTTTTAGAACCGGTTATTCCTTTTGTAACTCAATAATGGTTCGCTCCTGGGTTCCCCCCTGTACTTCCCTCACAATGGTTTCTCCCTATTTCCTCCCTTTCGGAGCTGCCCCCGCCCTGCCCTGCCTGTCACGGTAACCACTCCCCTTATCTCGAGAATTCTCTGTGCCAACCATCCTTTATTCGATGTGTGATTTGCCCCCGGGGTTTTTCCCCTCCCCTGTGTGATCCTCAGCGGCTCAGCCGTAACCCACGCTCCTCCCTGGTTCCTCGGTATTGGGTAGCTTTGCATCTCCTCCCATCACACCCGCTCCCTTTATGGGCGCCCGCCCGAGGCCGGGTCTTTGTCCCCTGTGCCTGGCACCGCCGAGGGAGCCTTAAAAGGATCCTTGGCACCTGTACGGGTGTCCCTCCTCCTTCCTTTGCTTCGGTACCTCGTAGCCGAAGATCCCGCCTGCGCCACCCGCGCCGCAGACGGTGACGCCGCTCCCCAGGGTTCCGGAGGGGTCCCGGCAGTGGCGGCATCGTGTGGCCGTGGGCCGGGGGCACCCAGCCGGGCTCCCGTACGGCCCCCGCGGCCACCCCGAAGAGGCTACAATGTTTTTGGACTTAACTGTTTAGGGGGACAGACTCTCATTGTTTGACTCAGAGGGTCTAAGTAACTGAGTCAGCTCAAATATAGAAGTTACGACTTGTTAGAAGTATTAGGTGACAAGGGCATACAGACTATTGCTAAATATAAATTCTTGAAGAACAGTAATAATTGAGGAACTTAAATTGAGAAATAAAACTTAAGATCCACAAATAATTTTTTTCTGATAATTACAGGTCATTTTTAGGTTTCCTCTACCATGGCAGATAAAGAGTTGAAGAAAACATACTGAAGTGTACTAGGGGTGGTGATTCATAACTAAGTGTCTCAGAATTGCTTGTTATCAAATTATTCACTCTTGAAATGCAAACATGCTGTAAGCAACTACTTTTTTTCTATTCCTTTTTCCTCATTTCTGCAACAGTCACAGCTTAGCCCTACTCCAAATCTAAATAAATATTTAGAAAGAGATGTAATGGCTTTAATTCTATCAGTCATAAAGAAATTGAAGTAAAATGTAAATATATTATATAATTAAAATGCATTCAGCTCTAAATCAACCTCATAAGCAAATACTGCATTACTTTAATAAGGTAGTTTTATACCAATATGTATTGCTATTAACAGTTGATGAATATGTCTATCTCATAATTAAACAAATTCCATTTTTTAGGAAAATTATAACCACAAAGCTTATAGTTCATTTCTTATAGTCATGAAGCATCAGTGCTGTTCAAATTGAAATGAATATTTGCATGAAAGAACCTCAAGTCCTGTTCTTCAAAGCTAGTACTTCTATGGTGATGCCTACACTCTGTTCTTTCTAGAGCAAACAACTAATCATTAAGATTTATGAAGTCTATTAGTCTTAAAATACAGGGAATGAAAATATTTAGAAACTGTAGCTAGAATTATCCATTAGCTTGTGAAACTTCTTAAGAAAAAAAGATGAAAATTAATTATGCTACGTGATTACTTTTCATAATTTTGCTCTAATAGATTTGAATCTGACCACCAGCAAATACTTTATTAATTTTTAATTTTTTTATCTTAGGCATTTATCTCCTAACATTCAATATTTAATAGTTCTTTTATAGATGAGTGTACATATTTGCTACTTATTGTGAGTTTACTCATATTTGTAAAAGATAGATACTTGTGATATATGACTCTGAAAGAAGGTATCACAGTGTTTGAGAGTAGAGGGAAAGAAAATTTTTTTGTTTTTTTTTTTTTAATTTTAGGTAATTTAATTGGTTTTATACATATTTTTTAATTTCCATCCAAAATTATATAATAATTCCTTTCTATTTATGGATATTTTTAGTTTATCTCTTCAACTTTGTTCTTTTCACATTTTGACTGGTTTTTTTTAGTTTTTTTCTTTCAGCCAAGTAAGAAGATGAATACTTCTTTCCGGTTTAGTTATTAAATAGCACTCAGAAAAGACAGTTATGTTTTCCTTATTTTCTGAAGCACAGAGCACCATGGCCTTAAATACTGCAAGGATGCACAGAGATATTTCTGAAACTTGGGGTCTGTAGGGTCGTGCCTGCTCTGTAAAACAGGAAGAGAAATATAGGGAAGGGGCAGCAAGAAAAAAGAAGAGACAGGTCCGTAGCTAGGTTTAGGAGGAAATCTTGCACCAGAACCCATCCAGCAATTTCCAGTATGGTGGGAAGCTTGGGTGGCACCAGCCCGGTCATTAGCCCAAGATCCGAGGGAGTCTTGCAGAAAGAGTTGGTGTCTCCTTGGGAAAGGCACTGTTCACTCGCCGTCCTGAGAAGAATGCACTTTTTACAAACTTTTAATTTTAGTGCTATTCATTAATTTCAGAATTATGGAGTTGTCCTTGCTTCTTTGTAGAATTTCATTAGGTAAAATTCAAGTTTTAAAACCCTTCAGTTACATGGAACAGATGTACTGGAACAGATTAAAAAAACACAAAAAAGCGACGTTGCAAATGAAAATTATGTCTAAACTTTCAGATTTAGGCTTATTGTTCCCATTTTATAACATGTATCTTTATAAAACTGAATGTAAATTACTCTTTTAGTGAATGGACGCAGCAGCCTAATTCTGACCTAATAATGAAGTGAAACTGTAAAAATGGAACTCCTCAAGTTGGCATCAGAATATTAAAAAAAAATCATATTTCAAGCAATTATTTAGTCTAAGAACTAGTAAAAAAGTTCTTTTGTCTTTCATAGGAGGAGGAACTGTTTATTATGCCAAGATTTCCCAGACAATCTCCAGCTGAGCTGCTTAAAGGGTATCAAAGAAACTATTACATAAAACATATCTTTTCCGTAATCTTAATACCGCATAAAAGCAAATACTAAAGCAATAGTTACTAAAAAAAAAAAAAAAATTATGCTGCTTCACCAACCATTTTCCTCCTTCCACAATGGAGTGAAGGGGTTTTGATTAGAAATGTAGCCCAGTGCATAAGAGGAGGATGCTACTCATTCCAACTGAAATGAAGCCCTCTGACAGATTTCTAATGTATGCAAAGGAGAAAAAAAAAGAAATGGTCTCATTATTATCAAACATGACAGTTGCATTTAGTGTGGAAAAGGATGTAAAATCAACAGAAAAAAAAATTAACCTGAAGTAAAGCATATCACATTGGAGAAAATAAGATTGAGTATTTGTTTCTGCTAGTTTTTATTATAGCTGAAGAATTTTGTTAATAGAATGTGCTTATTTTTCCACCAGTAATTTATTCATTCTTTGTCACTTTCAGGAATTTTTTTGTTTTTATGGCAGCAAAAAATACATTGTTCCCAACTGAGAAGGCATTGCAAGGGTAAAACGTGACCTTTAGCTGTAGATCAGGATAGTGATATTTTCTCTGTAGTGAAGTAGGGCTGTGTTGGGCTACTACACAATCTTAGCTAGAGCTATTTGCCTTTTTTCAGGTTTACAGTGGATGACATTTAATGACGCATTGTCAGGTTACATCACATTATTGTCAAAATTGGAGCTTTTCATGCTCCCTGCCTCAGGAGGAATATCTCCATGGCATTTCAGAAGTGTACAACAGAATGAGCAACAATGGGCAGAAAAGAACAGGGCAGGTTCTCAGTCACATTAAAATAAGGAAATGCTCAAGAGCTGAAGCCATGCTACAGAAACAAAATATAACAACATTATATGTCAAAGTGTCCTGTCTATTTCTGCTACCACAAGCTTGGAGCTCATAAACCTTAAGGTGACTTGAGTTCATGAAGTATTTCTGCATAAGAACACCCAGATAACTGCCACAATAGATTGAGAATAATATTTTTTGTTTCTTGTCTCATATAATACATAAATATTCTGTTGATGAACAGGGTTCTTTTCAGCCACAAATTGATATTCACATCACAATCTTAAATAAGGATATTTAATAACACAGTACTGTTATACAGATATGCCTGCCAAAATCTAATGAAGGGTTTTCCCTGAGAAGTTATGCCTTTAATTTGCTTTTGAATTGTAGGATTATTTTAAAACTTAAAAGATTTTGTACGTAAGATTTATTTCTTCTGTTTGAAGTCAGACCGGAAAGCAGGTTTCTCGGTTGACATGACCATAAGGTTTTCTGATTTCCCCCCCCCCCGCCACCCCTTCTGGATTAGATGAATAATAATTTTAAAATCATCTCTTTCTTCTAGAAAGGCTGTTACTTGTGAAAAAAGCAGGTCAAAGTCCTGGAATTGATACTGTGCTCTTTTATCTTTTTTCTTGCTCCTGAAACCTTACGACTTCTATAAAATAAAAAAAGAAAAAAGAAAAAGTAAAAGGTAGTAAAATAATAAGGGGAGCTTTATTAGCTATATTTAGAAATTATATTATTTCATCTATCATATCATTCTGCTAGGAAATTGTACTAGATGTGTGGTAAAAGAGGCATGCAGTAGGGAAGGGATACAATCCAGAGGGATACCGATAGGCTTGTGAGTCAGGTCTCTGAGAAAGTTCTTTCACAAAGCCTAAGGAAGCCAAGTGCAGGGTCCTCCATCATGATCAGGACAATTCCAAAAATACAGGCTGAGCAAAGCAGCCCTGATGATAAAGACATGACCCAGCCATGTGCACTTCCAGCCCAGAAAGCCAAACGTGTCCTGGGCTGCATCCAGAGCAGCAGGGCCAGGGAGGGGATTCTGCCCCTCTGCTCTGCCCTCGTACCTGGAGTACTGTGTGTAGCTCTGGGCTTCTCAGAATGAAAAGGACGTGGACCTATTCAAGTGAGTCCAGAGGCAGGCTGTGAAGGTGATCTGAGGGCTAGAGCACCTCTCCTGTGAAGAAAAGATGCAAGACCTGTGGTTGTCCAGCCAGAGAAAAGAAGGGTTCAGGACGACCTTATAGCAGCCTCCCAGTACCTGAAGGGGGCCTACAACAAAGCCAAAGAGGGAAGGCCCTGAAAGTGTTCAGGGGCCAGGTCAGATGGGGCTTTTGGCAATCTGATCTATTGGCAGGGTGGTTGAAAGCAGATGACCTTTAAAGGTCCTCCTAACTCAAACTACTTTATTATTCTATATAGTTTTGATATATTCCAACCTTACATTCACCTCTTTATTATTTCTTTGGTTTAATTAAATGAAGATTTACAATGCTTTTCTCACACTTAGGTATGCTTAGTGCTTCCCAGGCATGGAATGAAAATCTCTCTGCATTTCAGTACACAATTTCATTAAAAAAATTAAATATTTAAAATCAGTGTGCCTTTGCTTTGTAGTGGGAGACTTCAATAGCAATTTGGCAGAAAAATCTCTGATTATGGTATTTGGCTACACACATTTCTTTCTCTGCTTTAGCCCATCCCTGCTCTAGAGTTGGCTGGTTTAGACAACTCATTTGTGGAATGCATGCTGCATATGTCAAAGCTCATCATGTTGCTCATTGAGTTGCTATGTTCCCCCTACCTCTGCTGCCCCAGTAAAATCAGTATAGTCTTTCTGAAGTCATGTCTCCAGTTCAAAATTTTTTAGTGAACGTAGACAACACTGTGTTAAAGTGAACATTGATGTGTAATTTTCATGGTTATTGATAAGGATTCTAAGATGAAGTCTAAATATTTAGACTCTTCTATTTAATTGAAGATAATATTTATTTTGGTTATTGGTTGGGGTTTTTTTTGAGTCAGTATTTCATGACAACTATAATTTCCAAAAAGTAGTTTAGGAATCCTTGGTCTCCTCAAATTCCTTTTGGCTCCTGGGGCTACGGTGGACTCTCTGGAAGTCCTGAGTGATGTAGATCCTTCTTGAAGAACCAGAAGACCTACAGTTCCCTGGACAGAGCTTCCTTATCCTTACTAGGGTGTATATATCGACTGGATTCTATGAAACACACACACAAACACACACACACACACACACACACACACACACACACACACACACACACACACATATACAAAGAAAATCTTCAGATAAATTGGATAAAAATTGCAAAATACTGAAATAAGTTCTTTGCAAACTAGAAACACTACACTTCATCTAAGTCTGTCTTGGAAGACTGCTTTAATGGATGCATAATCCCCCTGCTAGATGAAATTAAATTTCTTTTTTTCTAGTGAGCTGTTACAAATTGCTGTTAGGGAAAAATAATGTTCTTTTTAACAATGTTTAATATTGACCCTGTAAAACATTCTAACCTAATTATTCTAACAAAATGTGAATTATATATGCCAGCAGCACAGACTAATTGTGCAATAGTAACCCATGCAAGCAATTTTGTAATTTAACTGAGGGCAGTGATCGTCCAGGTTTAAAATTATGGAGTATTAGAGCAAGATACCCCTTTCAGAGCAAGTATGAGAACACCAGCATTATTTGAAAAGAAAGAAAAAACTATGTGGAACCTAATCTTGAAAACTTTTTTAGCACTTTTTTTTTTTTTAGTCACCAGTCCAGGCTCCAAGTGCAATTCAAGCAAGTAAAAAAATTATTATAAGCTTTGTAAATTTTGTTCTCATCTATATAGTATGCCTTGCTCCAAATTCTATGCTGAAAATACACCATCCATCAGTCAGTATGTTTAAAATGCCACATGTACAGGATGTGAGATCACTGCTTATGAAATCTCCACATGCTCATGTAAAAATTATGCACTCTTTGAGGGAATTGGAATGTTGCAAGATATAAAGAATCAGAGTAAGTTATTTATACATTTCAATGAAGTGCGAGACAGCAGCATTTAAAAGAGAGGTTTAAAATCCAAAACCCAATGAAGCACTTCCATCATTTATGGCCTAAATCCAGTTTGCATGAGCCAAGCCAAGTAATTTGGAAGAGTGCTTCTTATACCTAAACTGAAAGAAGTGCTTCTTGGTCATACGTAGCTGGATGTATTAACCAGTGTGGTACAACTTGGCCCAGAGGGGGAATTCTCGCTGCCCTGCAGGCATCTTTGAGGGCATTTTATTTACTTGATGCACCTAACTATTGGAGCACAGTCAAAGCAGTTTAGCTGCTGTGTTAGAAGGAAATATTAGGATACCTGGATTTTAATTACATGCTCCACTGCATCACAGAATCTCTACCCATAAAGCATATATATTCAAAAATAACAAGGCTGGAATAGTCAGCCTAGATTTATCAGGGCCATCATGTGTATGATCAACCTTACTGCCATTGCTTGGTGTGTTTGCTAACAGGTGGAGAGCAGCAGCTATTTTTTACCTTCACTGTATCTTTTCAGAAGGGTCCCTGTCATGCTCATAACCAGGGAGAGGTACAGACTGAATGAATGGACTGCTGGGGAGTTAGAAAGTGGCAGGTTCATTATGCTCAAAGGCTAGTACTGACAGCTGGAAGGGTGGTTACAAATGCTGTCAGGCATTTGATGGGCTGATCCTGAAGCCAACACTGTTTAATGACTTTAGCAACTCACATGATGGGATGTATATCCTTGGCAAGTTTGCAAATGAGACTCAACTGTGTGGAGCAGTTTTTAGTTGATAAACTAGAGAGCAGTGCTGTTTAAAGGGACCAGCTAATTTCAAGGGGAACTCAAGACGATTATCTGAGAAGACAAGAGTTGCAAATTGCAACAACACTTGCAGTCATGTCCATGTGGTGAACGAATTCAATACAACCAGATGGCAGTTCATCTTTGAAGGGACTTTGAAGAAAAAGTTTTGAGGGTCCTAGAGGACAACAAATTGGAAGATGGGTCAGCAGTCTGTCTTTGCAGTAATGAAGGCCAGCTGCAAACTAGGCTGCACTGGCTAGTGTAGGAAGCAGGTTTAAGGAAGTGGCTGTTTGCCTCTATTCAGTATTCATAAACTTGAACTGGATATTATTCTGAGTTTCATGCCTCCCAGTTCAAACAAGGTATTGACAAATTTTAAGCTGCCCACCAAGATAACTGGGGAACTGGAGCACATTTAATAGGAAAGACTGAGAGTGCTGGGTTTGCAGAACATGTATAGTGAGATCCAGGCAAGCCAGAAGGCAGAAATATGCAGTAACAGGATGAAAGGTAGCACGCTGAAGTTACAGCAAGGGAAAAAGAAAAAATTTCCACTGTAGCACTTCTAACCTAGGAGATGTGGAGATTTGACTGAGAAAAGGTTTTAATTAATGCACCACTGATTTTTTGCTTTTAGCAGGAGACTTGACTGGGTGGCGACCAGAAGTGCCTTCCAGCTGATGCTTTCTGTGATTATGCACTGCAGCATGCTCAAACCACACTCCTGGTGCTACAGACAGTGGCTATCTGAATGAACCAAAATTTTGCTCATATCAGCATTTCCCTATCTTCATCTGCTATATCCATCTCGCAGACTTCCATAGCCCATGTGCTACTACCACTTGCATAATGTGACCGTCTTCAGCATTGCAGCTGCTCCTACCAGCCAAAGAGGAAGTTTTCACAAACAGACGGGACCATAAATTATGTTATTTCATCCTCTGTCAACCCCTATACACAAATTGAAGCCATTACCTGCCCAGCATATAATCCTTCCACTTGGGATACTAATTTCTGAGGAGATCCTTGTACAACTATGTTGTACAGAACTTACAGACTTAAAGCAAAAAAGCTCTGAAAATAGAATTCTTCATTTACCTGTAAATTGTACCTTGAATTCCAGTTGCAATAATTTTCACTTCTCTCTTAGCCTTGACTACTTTTTCTCACCTTCTACCTTTGCTTGAGTGTCAACACTTACAAAAGACTAGGTTTTTCATTATTAGCACAGGCAGCTTGCACAGGATTAACATGTTTTAAGGTTGAAGGCTAATTAAATCTGTAGATATACCTCAGAAACAAAGCTCAAAGCATCTATCTCTCAGACCCATCTTTTTTGGGAGATAAAATGTTTGTGGTACACCCAGAGCTGGACAGTAGCTGTAATTTTATTTTTTTCTTTACCCTCGTGAAATCAAGTAAAATGTGCAAGCCACTAGCACAGTAGCTACATCATGTCGGTGAAAGTCCTGCCTTTGTTACAGTTTGTGTCAGCTGGTCCTCTGCCGAGAGGACAATAACTCTTTGTGAGGAAGGGTAATGGGGAATGGGGCTTCTCTGCTCTGATTACATTCAGTAGAAAGTGCTATGAGATACTGTAGTAGCATTGTATATATCTTTGGTACACATGCATTTCCTTTTTTTGCTAATAGATGCTTAATAAATTGAGTATGTCAAGTGCTTTTTTAAATTTTATTTTCTTCCATCCAAATTGAATGAAAACCCTATTTTTTTCCCTAAATTTCAGCTAAATTCTCTGACTTGTGTTCCAGACATCTGAATAATAAAATTATATAGAACATGAAAGAATAGACAGGAAGGTGGGGGAAATAAAAATCTCTCACACACACACGCTATGCTACAACAGTTTTAATCTGAAAAGCACTATGTTTCTGAGATGGTTTTTGATCTTGTTAGGCTGAATTTTTCTTCAGTTGATAGCTCTAGCACAAAATTTGGTGGTGGTTCGACACTAAAAAGTCTGCTGGCGATATTCATTACATACTTCTAGATTCTATGTCAAAATCCTTATCTACATTTCTGTAGTTTTATGGCTGTCCCTGGGCAGTCAACAATATGAACAAACTGTTGTGTCACATATGCTAGTATATTTTAATCTCAAAAATGTTTAAGAGGAAAAAATTAATCTGAAAAATGTTAAAGGAAGTGATTTTCCTTAAGAATGTAGCTGAATTATTTGTTTTCAAAAAAGAAATCTTATTATCTGTAGTAAGTATATAGAAATATATTATTTTGAAATATGGGAAAAATCTAAACCAAGCTGATTATCATGTGATTTGTCACTGTGGGATTTACGGTATTTTTTTAAAAGCATTCTGTAATGCAAGGGAGTGTCACCCATTTCAAATGTAAGAGAAAATTATTTTCTAGCCTTGAAACCAGAAGCGGTGAAGTCAAAGATTGTCAAACTAATATCTCTACAATTTTTTTGCCATAGCAACTTTTAAATGTACTTATTGGTACATGCAGTACAGGAGTATTATTTTTTAAAATGTTATGCAGTTTTTTCTTCATTTTACTTAAAATCCTGCAGTCTGTAATCATCAATGATCTGGGATTATACCTTTGTTGGATTATCCAACAAGCTTTCTGGGTATGGAAATTAATTTTTGCTATTACATTCTTCTGTCTCATTTAAAATGATGCTGTGAAGAAGACCACACAAATTAGTTAGCATCACTGTGAAAATGGAAATTAAACTTCTATTTCACTTAACTGTTGTTCATGTTTAAGGATTGAAAACTTTTAGCTTAAAGGTCTAAACCTTTAAGCACAGTAGTAATACTGTACACCTAAGTGAACGCCTCATTTTCAGATTTTACATAAAAATATATCTGATTTTGCTACATCAATTAAACTCTAGGATGTCCTTATTCATTCTAATAATCTGAATTATATAGAAATTTATTTGCTATGAAATTAATACTTGCAAGTACTATATAAAACAATATTTTCCTCTGCATTTCTTGACCTTGTTGATTTGCTCTTGATTTTAAAGTTGTCAGTTTGAAAAAAAATATCATCTAGACTTTAACATAAAAGCGACAAAGTAGTATGATCTATTTTAAGAAAACAAATGGAATTTTTTCAGTGCCAGACATTTTCTAACTGATTAGATAAAGTGATATAAATCAAGGACAAATCACAATAAGAACTAAAGGTAGTAATCTGGTCCCCTCTCATCAAAGAATTTATGCATACTAACAACAAGTACTTCTGATATTTATGTTCAATATTTGATTTTAATATTAGTGCTGAGATTTGTACATAAAATTTCCAGAGTAAAGTTTTTCTGCAATAATCACACTTTATCTTTCCAACAACTTGAATGTGCAAGTCCATTGACTGTGTATCCAGAGCTATACTAATAGTATTATTTGAAGAGCAGTGAAGCTGAGTAGGAGTCTAGAGAGCAGCTGCAGGAACTGGGGATGTTTATCCTGGAGAAAAGAAGTTTGGGAAGGGACTTACTGCTCTCTCCAACCACCTGAAAGGAGAATGTTGCTAGATGGAGGTCAGTCTCTTCTCCCAGGCAGTGAGTGACAGGATAAGAGGAAACAACCTCAAGATGCAACAGAAGAGGTTTATATTAAGCACTAGAAAAGGATTCCTCACTGAAATGGTGGTCCAGCATTGGAACAAGCTTCCTAGGGAAGTGGTGAAACAGCCTTCCCCAGGAGAGTTTTAAGAGTTGTAGGCTGGGGCACTTAGGGACATGGAATGACTGCAGTGAATGTTAGTCAGGTCTTTGTGTGCACATCCCTACACACACCTTCTGCCGGGGTGGGAGGGAGCTGTGGTGATTGGGATTGACATTGGCAAACATCAGCCTGCAGGAGGCTGTACAGTGTTGCTGGACATTGGGCAAAACTGGACCAATTGTCTCCAGATGTTGCAGGCATCTTCTGTGTGGATCCTCCCCCTGTCAGAGTAAGACCAGGCTGTCTTTTAAGAGCATCAGACAACTCTATTTTGTCTTGATATCAGCAATAATTATATTGTCTCACATCACGTCAACCAACTAACAATAGTTGGGTTAAAGTAAATCTATTAAAACTTACTTAGCTGGGTGATAACAATTATGTTCACACAGTGTATTTCTCAAAGATTTTGGAAAGATGACTAATGTCCTTGAGTGTTAATACTACCATCCCATGTGATACAACAGATTTCAGAGTTATTGTATCTTTTTCCTGACATTTAGCATTATGCTTTGCTGCCCACAACCTTCTACATGTCAGATATTGTCAGCTCTCCACTTGATTTGATGCCATGTAATTGAACAGGACATGATTTCAAGTGGTAGTATTTTTCAGACAAACTTTTTATCATTGTGTTTATTCATCGTAGTAATGGGGTCTTTAGAAAATAATTAGTTGTAAAGTTTTTACATCTTGCAAATACCTAAAGTTTCATTTCTGGTGCAGCTGCCTCTCCATTTCTCTCCTGCTCTGAAGAAGTCCCCATTCACAGCTCGGGATGTGGGATGGTTTCCTAGAAGAAGGCTCTGTAAAGTTTCTTGAACCTAAGGCGTATTTGCTTCCCTATGCCAGCAGGGAACTTGCTGACCCGGTAATTGCTGCAAGCGTCTCTCAGCTCTTCAACCCCCTTTTGGCTGTGTTGGCAAGATAACTGTATCCTATGAAGGATATCTGGACAGCAACTGGCTCATGAACTTGCTGGTTTTCTTCAATTTGGAAGCACATTTTTCCTTTATGAGGAGAAACTTTTAAGTGACACCTGTCACCCATGGTGCAATGCTTTGGCTTCCTATTCATTACTATTTTCATTCCGATTCATCCCCAGCGAAGGAGTTTCAGCAGGAACCCCACAATAGGAAAACTGGCTTATCTCAGATTATGAAGGAAACCTGTCAATGAACTAACAAAAAGTAGCATCACTGACCAGTGAAAACAGAGTGCTAAACAACACAAATTCTTGCTTGCTTCTTGACAAGGCTGGGCTCGTGTGATACTGTATCCCTAACATGAAATTGAGATTTCACTGTGATCCTCTTTTAAAACTAATATTTTTAAGGATTGCAAAAGCGCATTCTTCCAAGAGCATGACAGTTAGTAGTGCATATTCTGTCACTGACAATAATC
This sequence comes from Fringilla coelebs, assembly GCF_963513975.1. Classification (NCBI taxonomy): domain Eukaryota; kingdom Metazoa; phylum Chordata; class Aves; order Passeriformes; family Fringillidae; genus Fringilla; species Fringilla coelebs. The sequence continues at coordinate 41,885,993 of NC_140031.1, forward strand.
CCAGGAGAATATATTGCTGACTGGGTGTGTTCACCCCACGTACAAGTGATATGCTTCTCTGTGTGGTGGGACATGTCAACTACATCTCATGCTGTCCAGAAATGTGAATCTAAATTCAGGAAGACAATTCATCTAGTCAGATTCAATTACCTCATCTATAATTTGGGCCTAACTAACCAGTGCAAAAATCTCAATTTTCTGCTAAATGGTATAGAGTTTCACTTTTTTAGTTTTCGTCTGCTTTTGTGAAAGGCTTTTTGTTTGGTTGGTTTGTCTTGTTTTTTGGGGTTTTTTGTTTGGTTGTTTTTTTGGTTGTTTTTTTTGGGGTTTTGTGGTTTGGTTTTTTTTTTTTTTTTGTTTGTTTGCTTAGGTCATTTTGTTTTGGGGGGCTAGGGGGTTTGTTATGTTTTGTGGGGGTTTTTTTGTGTTTTATCTTGAAAAAAATTCTGATAGTAATACTGTGTGGTATCAAACAAAAACAGCAAACTGATATTTATCTAGATGAAATATTGTTACCTACATTATCGATATATTTCTTGATTATCAGTTAGTGACTTTTGAAAAAATATTTGTAAGATAACTCCTCAGGTAATTTTGAAATATTCTATGGCTATTCTCACCCTAAATCCTCAAAAAGTTGTGCTTTTATAAGAGTTGAGTTTGGATATTACATTATTTTGCAGTCTGAATAACTGACTAGAAAGTCTGAATTAAATAACATTTGATTTGTACTTGAAGATGACACTTTAAGCAGTAGTTATTTCAGCAAGCCCTGATATTACTAAACTTGGAAAAAGCAATTGCCTTTCTCTCAGACCCTCAAGTAGCTGTGAATAAGAAAGCAAGAACCTTTGAGCCTGATGATCCTAAATGTTTATTTTCCTGGTTCTTAGTTAAGTAAATCTTCTCAGCTTTGTAGTTATATCCATATTTAAAAAATGACCTGACCATCTATCCTTCCAGATAGACAGAAGAGCACTGTGAATGCTGAAAACAATCACATCTTCTGAAAACAAAGCACAGGAAAATGAAACAAAACCTGGATATTTATAAGTTTCTGTCTCTTTAGGTATCAATAATACCTCATTTAATATACACAGAAACTTCCCTGTGTTTCATATATGTTGAGGGAACCATGGTACAGCTCTCATTTTTTCTTGAGTTTTAGATAGTGCATTTAAATCTGTACCTTAAAAAAGTATTATCATTCTAATAGCTACATTACTTTTCCATAGCAAACTGACTTTCAAAAGTACTAGGTAATCATATTTAATAGCCTCTGTAGCTAAAAATAGGAAACAGAAAATGAGTTTTAGTAGGAACGAATAACAAATGTATGTACTCTAGCTTTTATTGCTTTCTATTAAAAAAATATTTAAACTGTTCAAAAAGTGGAAAATCTTTAATCTGCAATCCTGTAAGCTACATTGGTTAGCACAGTCTCAAGTGGAGTAGTGTACACCTCAAAGTATCACATTATGTGTTTGAATGCACAGCCTCATTAAAACATAAAGGACATATATAGTGCTGAAAGAAGACTTGCCCTTTTCAAGTCCACAAAGAATTCTTATATACAGGAGAGAAAAAAGAACCATTGCAACCAAGCCAGTAAATAAAAACTTTATTTTTCCAGTCACTGAAATAAAGCAGAATTTAAAAAAATTAAAATTGTCATCCTCAAATTCCATGAGATCTTCCATGTTCCTTCCAGGCATAATGTCCCTTCCAAGAATGCTTGCAGATGTTAAGAAACAAAAGAATAGTTTCACAAAAATTATCAACACTTTTGAGAGACATTCAACTTTCTTGCTCGGTTATTTTGTTGTTTTTACAGGTCTGGCTTTTTTTTGCAATGAATCTCTCATGATTAATCTCCCTTTGAGAGAGAGGGAGATTGCTATACTAATCATATTGTCCATATGGCATTAAAGTAATTTATAGAGTACTAAGATTCTTATTCATCCATGCTTCAGATTTTTCATAAAATAAATCTGCCGTCATTTTTGCTAGAAAACACATCTGTAATTCATAAATGACTAAATCCAGTCTATTTTTCCTCATATCTGAAACTACAAAAGATAAAAATCCAGAAAGTAATCCTCTGGCAGATACACTTCTTCTCTGTGCAATGATGAACTGAAAGATTAAAAAAATGCAGCGAAGCAGGATTTTCCTGCCCCACTGCTGCCAACCAGGCAACCTCTGTTGCCAGGTGGGGATTTTTCTACTTTATCATAGTATGTCCAAATGCCAGAAACAGTCCAGTAACATGGAAACTGAAATTCCTGAAGAAAGAAGCCTTGTGTGTGTTATCTCTCCAAAGTTTAGCCATAGAGGTGGGTGAAGAGAGATGGAAAATAATTATGAACAGGATTTCCCAGGATTTTCTCTTTAACTGAGGTAGAAACAAAAGGGCAAAAATCAAGCAACATTAACTTAGTTTAAAAGAAAAAACAGCATTTAAAATACCGTTTCAGAGTTACCTTTCTCTTTTTTCTGTTTTTATTTCTAACAAAGTCTAAACTCTATTTACCCTAGCATTTCAGCTGAGAATTTTGGAATTAAGGAAAGAAATCCCCTTTCAGATTTTGCTTCTCAAGACCGAATAGGACCAGGTACCTCAGCCTGTCCTCACAGTGATGCTCCATTCCCTTAATCATCTTCTTTGCTCTTCATTGGACCCGCTCTGGGAGGGCCATATCTCTCTGGTATTTTGGAGAGCAGAACTGGACACAGCACTCCAGCTTTTGCCTCCATCGGAGAGAGAGCATTACACTGAGACAGAAAAGCCGAATTACATCTGACCATTCTGTTGTTTGTAAACCAAGACCAAGTCTTTATGTGATATTTTCCCTGGGTGTTAAAAAATACAAATTTTGTTGTTAGTCTTTTGTTGTAGAAACTCTTATAAAGGTATTTATGCTATTCATGTCTCATTCCACTGTAGCAACAGAAATTGTTTATGTCTGATATTCTTATTCAAAAGGAAAAAACTGAAGGGAAGATGTTTGATATATAATTTTTAGTGAAGGTCGTTGGCCAGTGTTATTCCCAGAAAGAACACCCATTCAGGTTCCTTCATTTGTCTGTCTTTGAAAGGCAGCTCTATGAATGTGTCAAAAAACACTGAAAGTTTTCCCAGTGCATCTGGGAAGTTCTACTTTTGCTAGTTGGAAATATGATATTCCAAAAATAAGGAAAGCTGACCTGCTTCCACTAACTTGGGGATTTTTTTTTTTATAATCCTGTACAAAATCATAGAGTAAGAGAAGAGGAGTGGTACATGTTAATTTATTTTTTTAAAATAGGCACTTCATCAAAGGTGAAGTGAGCTATTGGTCAGTAAATGCCCATGTCCAGTCAACAAGCAAATCTAAACCAAAAACTGCTTAACTTCTCTCTACTTTAATACTCTCATATATTGAACATTTACAATTTACAATTTGCAATACAATTCTAATGGGAATATTGCCTCTTTTCCCACAGACAATGGATTAAAAGCAAAGTCAGTAGATACCCTAATCTCCTGCAGGGAATTTTTACCCTTTAGTTGCTTTCTGACTTTCTCACATCATGGTGCAATTAAGATATTTTGTCATTTTAGCCTTACTTCCTGTATGCAAAGCCAATCGTGCCAGTGAAAGCAGAACTCAATAGGTTTCTGTTGTTGTTCCTTTTGGGACTGAGATGAAAACTTTATTTTTTTTTCCTCAGCAAACCTATCTTCAAATGAATGCTCAAGAAAGCTTTCATCTAACATGGCCTTTCATCTTTTTTTAAATTTTATTTTTAAGACAACCTTCTGCAAAAAATACCTATATAACACCTTATTTTAAAACTAAACAAAACTTGAGCATGAGAACCATGGGAATAAGCACTGGTGTATCCAGAGGGAATAGATTTTCACCCTGTGCTGAAAGTTTGGAAGACATTATAGAGTTTGAAAAATTGACACCTATTTCATAAAAAAATATTAAAAGGACATAGAGAAATACAGTTTTCACTTTATATGCTTTGTACATTTCCTGCAACTTCAAGAACAAAAAAAAGTTGCTACAGTTCTATACAGGAGGAATTTGGATACATGGGTATTAGTCATATAGTTCAAATGACACTATAGTTCAAATAAAGTTTGAATTAAAAAACAGAAAAGAAAAACATTTGCTAGTAAGTTAAAGGTTTATCTGCCTCTTGCATTGTGAACACACCAAATACAGTGTTATGGAAAACAAACTGGAAAACTTCAGGACAAATTTATTACAAACTCAACTCAGAATAAGTTTCGTCCCGAGCATTTAGAAAAATGTGAACTTGCACATACTTCCATGTATTTAAAAGTTACAATACAAGCTAAACCTCTTCCCATTCAAACTTCTGGTTGAACTTCTGGTGATCTAAAATACTTGTTTTGGTGATATTTCAAACCATAAACCATATTTGTGGGAGAAATGGATGACTAATTCTGTCTCTACAAATGACTGTTAAAAATTTCTGTTGAATTACAAATTCTAATTGACATCGAATATAATTTAAAAATCTCTTGCTGAAAATAATGTTGATATGAAAGTTTGTTTTCCTAACCTAACTCATATTAGGATCCAGTAGAAGATCACTAATTTCAAGCTTCTGAGGAAACACAAATGAATGTTGAAAATCACACAATAAATTGAATAAGTTTCAACTACTAGCTTGCATTTAACAATACATTATCTCCTACATTTACATAGTGCAGAGTAATATGTTTTCTTGACTACAAATGATTCTTTAAAATTAAATAATTTGGCTTCCATAAATAGTTAAAAGTGGTGCTGTGTAACAGAATGGACCCAATGATGTTTAGACATGGTAATTTCTGAGAGATGCAGAGCTATGTCTTAATGCACAGTCAGCAGAGGCTATACCATAATGCTGAAGTTTAATATTACTTTTGACTCAAATAATTTTTGAATCGCCTCATATCACCATACTTGCCAACATTATACAAGCATCACTTATTTATACCACAAATGGTGTTCTTTTGATTTTTCTCTTTGCTCTATAAATCTTTTCTGGCAGAAAAGGAGGTGCTTTGGCTGTGGCAAAGGCAGTGTGGCTGGCTGCTTTTCCCAGAGCATGGAGAGGCAGGGAAAAGAGACAGACAGATGCACTTCCCTGTCCAAGCCCCACCCTCCCTCCAGCCTGCCAGCCCCCCCATCCCACCATAATAAAATTCTGAATTTGCATCCATCTGGATTTCATGGTATTTTACAGATCTACAATCTGGGCACATTTTATGTGTGGTTACATAACTGTTAGGATTTTTTTTCTTTCATGGGAAGGATTTAACAGAGTGGTTGCCTGCTGACCACTCTTATTACTTCATTAATACATTATTTTGAAATGTTTTCTTGTAAGGAATAAACAAATTTAAATTTTTCTCTACCACAGTGGGGTAACTTGGTGTTTTTGCAAAATGGTATTCAGATTTTTTCACTAGGCAAACAAAAAGATGATGAAACAATTAGGTGAAGATCAAACTTAGAGAATTAAGCAGTCTTAGATTCAGATTTGAGTTTGAAAAGAAATGGGAGAGCAACCATGGACAAATATGGTTATGGCCATAAAAAGGAAGGACAGAATTTAAGACTGTTTCTTTTACCCCAGTCTTTTTCTAAGATTCATATTAACTGCTTCGTGCTCAGAGTGATTCACCCGTGACCTAACGGATTTTATCATTAGGATAATTCCAAGGGTATATTACTGACTTTTTCTCATTTTTTTCAACGTTCTGAAATATTACCACTGAAACTAAACACATTCACCTTTTCTCTACATTCAGCATCTCCAGAAAAGCCATTGTCTGTAATTCTGCATTCTGACAAAATGTTTTACCATTTGTTGGGACATGAACATGCACTTCCTAGAGCTACTTATAAAGATACTATTATTTGGACACTTACAGGTGTGTTTCTATAGAAATACCTTGCTTTCCTTTGCTGCTTTATTAGACTTTGTTGTTCCAGGTGGGTGTGTAAAAGGTAAGCCTTGATTCAGTGTAAAAGGTAAGCCTTGATTCAGTGTGAGGTTTGCAGAAGAAGAGGGCATGGTGCTCCTGGCTGTAGAAGTCATCTCCTTTCATTGTGGAGGACATCTGGTCTCTCTCCATGTAGTGGGCATGAGGACTGCCTAGACTAAATAGGTATTATGGCTTAGCCTCAACAGGCAACTAAGTAACACAGCAGCTGTGTCCTCACACCTGCAACCAGTGACATGGGGCAGAGAATTGTGAAAGTGCAAATGAAAAAAATCATGGGATGAAATGGACATTAATGGGTTGGTAGGTAAAGCAGAAGCTGTGCATGCAGGCAAAGACTCTCAAGCAATTAATTCAGTTCCTTCCATGGACAAGCAGGTGGTCAGCTATCTCCAGGAGAGCAGGGCCCCATCACATATTAGTGACTTGGGAAGACAAGCATCATCACCCCAAATGTCCCTGGCCTTCCTCCTTTGTCACCCAGCTTTATATACTGAGCATGATGCTGTATGGTCTGGTAGGGTCTGTTTGGATCAGCTGTTTGCACCCAGTTTCTCGTGCTTCTTGTGTTTCTTGTGCACCCCTACCCTCCTCACCAGCATGCTGTACGAGGAGCAAGAAAGGCCTTGACCATGTGTAACTCCTGCTCTGCAATAACAAAAACATCTCTACATTATCAGCCCTGTGTTCAGCACAAATCCAAAACACACACCCCTACCAGCCACTGTGAAGAAAATTAATTCTACCTCAGCCAAAACTAGAGCAAGATGAAGAAAAAGAAAACTGATACACTGTGGCTATGGAGTGTGTCCTCCTACATAGGCATGTAAGTCAGCCATCCAAAGTAAAGTTGCTTTTATAAGGAGTTAACAATTTGATGAGATCACTGAGGGAGAAGCAATTGCTCTCCTTGTGGAACCTCCTGTTGTGATGTTCCAAAGAGCCATGTTCATTAGTGTAGCTCAGCATGACCACTCTATATTGCCTTTTCTTTTGAAAATACTTTTAGGATCCTTGCTGATCTCAAATTTTCTGAGAAACAGTAAATTCTGTAAAATGTAAAATTTTCTGGTATTTCCATTTTCTTTGGGCCTACCTCCCCTCCTGAATTATAATTCTTCTACTTTCTTCTACCTCGTTACAATGACCTCACGGCACAGGAGACACCTGGCCTACAAAAAAAATCTGGAATTAAATTCATGTGCCTAAGCATACAGCATTATTTTATTGTAATTAAAAATTAATACATAGGCCAAGAATAATTTTTAGGACCATCCCAGCAGCAAGATCTGAGCCAGATCTAAAGAAGGGAGGCAAATTCCAAAGGCAAAGTATCTTTTCAGCAACACTGAACAGAAGTTGCAGCAAAGCAAAAACTCCTGCTCAGCAATAACAAAAACATCTCTACATTATCAGCCCTGTGTTCAGCACAAATCTAAAACACACACCCCTACCAGCCACTGTAAATGGCCCTTCAATGGTCATCCCATCTCTCTTTGAAAGATAATTTAGGAAAATCTTTCTCCTCTTACATGTTAAAAAAATATTTGCTATACATGCCTTATGGAAGAACACCAAGTCTGCTTCTCTATTTGTAGCTTTCTCTGCTGAAGTTAATACAAATACAATGGTAATTTCCATGTGACAGACACTGTCATCCACAGCTTTTAAAGCACTAGGTGTGGAGGCTGAGAAGCTGATTTTAGGTTTGGGGTGGATTTTGGTGCTGCATCCCTGACCTGTCCTTTCCCCTTGCCAGCTGCACTACGATCTGAGAATAGAGAATGGAGATGCTCTTGTAAGATCCATTGTGGGCCACTTGTTGGCATCTGAATGTGAAATAAATATATCAGACTGAATAACAACTTCTTCTCTTCAGGTTCATTATGATTTCAGTGGGACCCCTAGGAGCCATTATGAAATAGTGTACTCAACAAGATAAATTACATGAAACAGAAGAGTTTTAATGCTTTGTTTAAACTGCAAATACGTCTGGTTAACTTATAGAAAAGTCTGCATCCTTCACAAGGAACACCTATTATGCATTTTTTAAAGCTTGGCTTTTCCTCTTTTAGTTTTAATGGAGTTAAACTTTAGACACACTTGACTACATGAAATAAATTCATGGATTAACTAGAAATTGTGCTTCAAAGGTGGGTGAAACATGTCAGTTAAATTGATAGTGAAATAAGTGTGGAAGGTATTCACAAATTTGAATGACGGTATGAGTTAAAATATTTTCTGTTGGGAAATAGGAGTAGTAACCAATGGGAAAAATATTAAAAGCAAGGGAAGTTTGTAATGTTTCTGGTGTTTTTGTGGAATATGATAACATCTATAAAGTGAGTTGTGACTGTATTGTGTAAAACCCAGGAGAATGAATTGGCACATCCACTGCTTTGCCATAGACTGTGACAGAACCAGGACCAAGAGCAGTAACTGACAGCATATTGAAAGAAGAAAAAAAAATAATAAGAAGAATTCATAAGAGCTCTTTACTAAAAATAAAATGCTTTGTGGGCTGACAAATGCAATTACTTCACAGTAATATTAAATTTACATTCAATGCTCAATATTTCATCACTGGCTCAAGTGCCTGTCATTGTGTCTATGTACTCAAGATTGTTTGTTGATCCCTTCCTCTGTTGAATATGAATTATTGCTTGCATATGGAAATAATTATTTAACTGAACAAATATGGAAATAATTATTTAACTGAGCTGAACTGTGGCTGAATTTTCTGAATTGCAAGAAGTGATAGACTATTATTTTTGACATTTTTTGCAACAGGTGGTAATATAGAAAGCAATAGTAGGAAGTTTTGCAAGAACATCAGGAATTTTTTTCAGAAATGAGCAGGAATAGCAGGATCCATATATTAAGTGTTAATTTTTCAATACAGTTCTATCTGCCATTATTTTAAAGCAAATAATAAAATATAGACTAGAATTATTTTGCTTCTAGAATTATTTTGCTTTTTGTTGACCAAAAGGAGCACCTGCTGATAAGCTGTTTTGGTTTGGTTTTGTTTGGTTTAGTTTGTTTTTTATGGAGGTTTATTTCTTTGTGTGTTTTCCAGAGTATAACAGAAGAAGTATTAGGTCAGGTAATACTGCTCCAATTCTCTCAGAACTGATTTGTATAGCTGAAGACTTCAGGACATTGCCTAGCACGTTAGAGACTGTTTTGATTTAGAGCATTGCCTTTGCAATTTCAAAAAATATGTAATATGAATCAAAGAAATGCAGGCAACTACAAGACTTCCAAACTTGTGTTAAGATTTAAAACTTTATTTTGAATGTTTAGATCACCACAAACATGGAAACTACTAGACACAAATGACTTCTTATTCAGTTTTAAAACAAAATATTTGCTAAAGAAATTGCAACAACACATTTTCATGACAAGCACATACCTTAATATTTCATATCTACATATAAAAGTCATGCATTTTAAAGATCTATTTTGGTTGATCTAGGTTGTGTTTTCTGGGTGCTAAAATTCACTGTAGAACTTATATGTTTTAAATATTTTGCATATACATTTTAAACAGGCTATTACAGTCATACCACATTCCCAAATAAAACACAAAATGTAATAAAGCTTTATATTTTCTTGTTCTACCTTATTTTTTCCATATTAAAAAAAATAATTCTATATGTAATAGCAAAACAAGCATTTTAAACCAGCTCACATGTATGCAAGATATGTAATATCTAATAGTAGAAACAAGGATGGCAATGCAAGGGTATAAAATATGCTCTCTTTTGAGTCTGTGGTCCTTGAGTAATATTGCTTCTGTTCTGGCCTTGCTTTGATACATGCAAGTCCATGAAATACTTCATGGCTTATTTCATAGCAGGTGAGGAGTCAGCTGGGAACTAAAGGAATATGGTCCTCAAGCCTAAACATTGGCAGGTACTTGTTTTATTTCCATCTTTGCTATACAATTATTCTATTCTTGCTATGAGGCACATTCAAAAAAAAAAAGTCCAGGGCTAAATTTCAGCCTGTAATATCTTTGCAGTCAGTACATTTTAAGTAATTTAGATCCCCTTTGTTGTACTTATGCAAGATATTTTACTATGTAAATAATTCCTCCAGTTCAAGCAATAATGTTAAAAGGTTCTATATATAGCTTTTATTTTTCTCTTTGAGATTCTGTCATAATTCTATGCTGGCTGCTAAGGCATGTGCCACACATGATGACCTTTGGCACCGGTATGTTAGCATCTGAGGGCAACCTCTCTGCTTTTGACCTCTGTATGTGACCCATTATGCCTTAGCGTCAATAATTTTTCTCATTTTCCAGCTTCATCCATGGAATCCATTGCTGTGACATTCAGCATCATCAGCAAATTTTTTTACAAAGAGTAAATGTATAAACATTTATAAAAGTCTTACTAAACATAGTGCTTTTTAGTGTTTTGCATCCCTGATGTGGAAATATTTTTTGATCTATTGACAGACTGTCAAGAAAGATGCACTTGTCTGTATAGGTCAAACCAGGCTTCTTTATGTGTTTCAGGAACTATTTAAGAATGCGAAGAGAGAGTCTGACAAAGCACAGAATGAGCACTGGACTGTGACAGAGGAGATCTGCTTTTGTTCCTGGCTCTGTCACTGTCCTGCTGGATGATCTATGTGCAGTTGTTTCCTCTCTCTGTGCCTCACTTTCACCACCTGAGAAGTTAAGAAAATGATGTCGCCATTTTTGCAAAGTGCTTTGAGATTTATGAAGAAAGAGTGTTGTGTAAGAGCCTGGAATTTACTGTTAATGAAGAGCATTAGCTTTTCCATGCTCTTTCCAGTTTTCTCTTCTTAATGCAATAAAATAAACACCAAAAAAATTGTCTCTTTGAAATCCGTAGGAGTTTCACATTCAATTCCACAGGTGCCAGCATTTCTTCTGACTGCATGACAGAAGTTGTGCTCCTTTCTCGACAGCGCTAGTACCAATTCTTGTGTATGCTATTACTCTAACTCTGAAATATCTGCACATTTGCTAGAAATGTGGAAGATAAGCAAGTAGTAACTTTGAAAGGAACAAGGTAGCAAATTTTAATGCAAACACTTCATTTGAGCATCCCCTGGAAGATATTTATAATGCACTAGCATGCAGGCTAATAATATTAGTACTCAACTTCATTTTCCCATGTTTCTTAACATAAACATTTACTAAAAATATGGTAGGCTCTTTTTATTGGTTCAAAGCAGTTCCTAAAGTACAAATTGAGACTTACACAATTTTAATGTGTCTTTTAAAAATTGTATGTGCTTATTTTATCTTAGAGGGCCTTTGTCATCACTAGGATACATACTTCACTCATTCATATTAGTTTTTTAAAAAGCTTTGGACAGACATCCAGGAAAGCTCACAATTTTTGCTCTTATTCCCCTTTCAAAGGTTTTGAGAAGAGCGGTTTCCCCTGACAGGATGGTTTAAATAATGTGTTTTCTGTTCTGAACTTTGTATTGAATTATAACACAGTTCTGACTGCAGAATAGTCTAGATCCTGGAGTGCTTATCCCAAAAACCCCTCATTTTAGAGACTCTTGTGGGCACTAACTTCAGATATATATTTGGTTCTATGAATAGTCACAGTAGTGACTATCATTAGTTTGAATGGCAAATATAAAATACTTCAGACAATTTAAAGGCAATAGATCTTGTAGGGCATGTGCAGAAACCCTTCTAACTGGAATATAGTAATGGAAAGAAGTATCAGTCAGCTAATATGATAATTTGTATATTATGCCAACCCCAGTCCAAGGGTACCACCAGTTCAAAAGACATTCAATACATTCACTAACCACACCATGTGTTCATTCAACTGGCAGCAGCATTAGAACTGAGTCTCTCGCACTGGCAACTACCCAGTCAGTTCTGTCTGGGGAAGCTTTCTGGTTTTATATGTACACCATTCCATCTGGCATTCTCCACATATAAACGTTTGTTCTTCTGAAATATATTTGAGCCAGAAACTCAGGTCATCCTTGAAACAATGAGCCCAGAAATTATGATCTCCAACTTACAGGAATTGGCTTTTCCACAACCGTCAGTTAAAACACAGCATCATACTAGAAAGAAGTATCGTGCTGGGGGCATAGAAACAATATCTGTCCCTTTTCACTGCTATCCCCACACTTCCTTTTACTGTGCAACAGTTCATTTATTCAGGTGATCCAAAACTCTCTTACGCACACTCTCCCACCAGTCAGTAATTACAATGGCATAGAGTTGTTCATCCACAGCATTCTTGAAGGAAATGATTGACACCATCCAGCATGTATTTGTATGTTCTAGGTTTCTTCACTACCATTTCTTTGTTTTTCTTCTGCTATCATACATTGTTTTCTCTTGTGATTATATGCAAATGCAGATAATATTAAGTTGATTTTCCAGTATTTCATATTTTGTGAATGATGACAATTCTTTTTTGTAAATTACAAAATAAGGTAATCTGGGACATCTTTTGTTTTCTTCCTGATATGCTTTAATTGCATGTGAGACTACACATATTTTTATTTTTCCAATTTTTTCAAAGCAATCACAGTACCTCATTTTTTTAATTTCCAAGTATTTCTTTTAAAACAGATACTAATAAATAGGATCTTGCATGGTTGTTTGCTGTCTATGGGTTTACATGCGTATTGTCAGATGAGACTTCACAGCTTATTCCTGACAGTGCAATTTCACATCACCACACATTTTCCTTTCAGCTTCTCCTTCCTTTTCTGTTGCTTGCTTTTTTTGCCATCAATTTGCAAACTCACAGTCCTGCGTTTCTCCAGGTTTAGCAATTCTTGGAATAACTCTTTCACATTGTGGTTCGTCTTGGCAGAGGTCTCCATGAAGGCACATTTCCATTTCTTAGCCATGGCTTCTCCTTCACTGCTTTCTACCTCTCGATTTTGGTTCTCATCATTTTTGTTCCCCACCAGCATTATTGGAATGCTTTCTATGTCTCCTTTAATCTGACATATTTGCTCGTAGATTGGCTTGAGCTCCTCCAAGGACTGTCGGCTGGTGATAGAGTAAACCAAAATAAAAGCGTGTCCTTTAGAAATAGAGAGACGTTGCATGGCTGGAAATTGATGGCTCCCTGTAGTGTCAGTTATCTGCAAAGTGCATATGCTCTTATCACAGCTGATCACCTGTCGATAGGTGTCTTCAATGGTAGGGATGTAGCTCTCTCTGAAAGTGCCCTTCACAAATCTCAAGACCAAAGAACTTTTTCCCACTCCTCCAGCTCCAAACACAACTACCCTATAATCGTTGCTTTGCTCAGGCATGTTTCTCTGTGTGTCACTTGCTCAGCTAGGGGAGAAAACCTAGGAGAGAAAAACAACAAAAACAAGGAGACAGACATTAGTACAGTTACATGTGTGGAGTGCATGCTGTGATATCTTTCCCAATAAGAGAAATAAATGTAATGTAAGTGATGGTATACCAGTTGTGCTAATTTAATAGGTTTTGCAAATAGGGGCTTACAGAATTATTTATTTCAGTAGTAAATTAGGGTTTTCAATCCTGTCTGGACTGGTAGCAAAATACCATCTTTCTCGCTTCATGGTTGATTTTTAATTAACATCATGTGTTTCAGTTCTCTTCCTACTGGACTAATATTCATAAAACTAAAAAGTTGCATCTGGGAATTTCAACAAGGCCTTGGCCTGAACAAATTGCAGAAAGGAAATAAATAGGTCTAAAATAATAGTCAAAACTGATCACTGTAGGACAGTAATTACTCTGAATATTCCAGCTCTTCAGTAGTTAAGGAATTTATCCCCACTATGACTGGACTACAGTTCTAAATGACAGCTAAGACGTATTTGTGGATTATTCAGCAACAGCACTTACTGACCTTTGTTTTTAACTCCATGGGAGTGTGTGTCCCACTTCAGTGTGTTTTGCCACTGGCATTTCAGGTCAAAAAGTACATTTTGATAAACTCAGATTGCTCACATTCAGTCTGCCTTTTTATTCCAATATTTATCTTGCAGCAGATGATATTTGACATGAGACTGGCTATACTTATCAGAGAGGTTCTGCAGACATATTCAAAACATTTTTAGTGCTTGTATTGCCAAGGTTGGCAAGGGCATATGTCAAAGGTCACAAAATTCTGTGATTCCTGCAGTCAGCTCCCCTTGATAAAACCCATCTGTGTATAGTAGGACCAAAATTATGGAAATAATTTTTAAATAATAGAAATGATAAAATATTCACATGTTTACAAGATGTAGATGTTTTAGAATTCATTTAAATAAAATGAAAATTAAAGTGTCCTCCCATCAGTAGCAGCTCAATAGGTACGCAGAGCATCAGTACACGCAGTCTTTTTATATTTAGTGATATTTAAGCAAATAAACATTTTAAAAATGAACCCTAAAAATTGAAGAAAGCATAGGGTATTTTGACTCTTCAGACCAAACTTTTATATATAGATATAGATATAGATATAGATATAGATATAGATATAGATATATAGATATATAAGGGGTACATGTGGAAAAAAATGCAAAATTTGCTGCATCTGTATTTTTCCTGAAAAAATGGGCAGGCTTTATAGGCAACTTTGCCCAAGTGTCTTAATGGCACCAAGTGATTAAATTTGCCTGTTGTAATTTTGCCTGGGTAGCAATAAATCTAGAACAATCCAAAGAATTTCTTCTGTTTTGAAAGCAAGCCTTCAAGCTATTTCTTCAATGCAGTGGAAGGAGTCACTGCATTGCAGGGGGTGATTTTAAATTACCTTTTACCTGTCTAGCAGCCAGACAATACTGATGCTTTAGAGTTGTGGATCTTAGTGGACCTCCCATGCCCTTATTCCAGCTGAAAGCTCATGCCAAATTTTCTGTTTCTGCATTTTGATGCAGTTACCCTTTATGCCAGTTAGGCTTAAGCTACGGCAATGCATGCTGCACTAATGTCTTCAATTTGTTGTTCAAGCGTATCCTGATGTAGTTATCTTTCTTGTACAGGGCATGCTACAGTGTCCTAATTCCAACATCTGAGGAAGCTGAAAACATCTGTCCTTACATAATTTGTTGGATGAAGGAGTTGTACTTCCTCATCTGCCATAGGATAAGGCAGAATAACCAGTGCAACTGGGGATGCGGATCCTGAGGCAAAGTGCAGAGCTGCCACAGCTCTGTCTACCCAGCCTGGCTTCAGGCAGAAGGCAGCTTCACCCCTTCAATCTCTCCTGCACTACATTCACTGTCACTCTGAGAGGCTTGTTTAAATATAGGAAAGATTGATAAATAAGAGTCTTCATCCTGAGGCACTGAAGCAAAACTGTTTTTCTGACAGCAGAATTCAAGGAATGGAAAGAAAAGGTAGCCTCAGAAAAAATGCTCATGTATGTGTTTCTAGAAGATGCAAAGCCCTCTGAGGAACAAAGAAAATTAGTGAACAGCTCATTATGTGAAAAAAGAAAGGAAAATACATAGCTGAAAAAAAATGAGGCGAAGAAGGTAGCACAATGCTGTTCCACGGAGAATAAATCTGTACGTAAGAACTGCAGACATGCAAATTTGGAGCAGTCTTAGAGCTTACAGTTGTGGATGAGTGCACAGAATGAGTTACCATAAGAATTATAGTTTAATAATTTCTTGTAAGTAAAAAGGCAAGAGAGCAATATCTGCAAATTCCACTTCAGAAGCAGCTAAGCATTGCACAGTCATATTATATGTAGCCTAGGAACTACAGGACTAGGAGAAGAAATGCACTATGAAAGCTTTTACTAAGAAAATCAGTGAAATGTGGACTAGAGAAATAAAATTTTAAAAGCTAGCTGAATGTACTCCTGCTCTATTACTGTGTATACTCTAACCATACTCAGAAATCTCCTAGAAAACTGACACATATGGTAGCCCAAAAGATAGAACAAATTGAAATGGGGCACTTAATGGCCTGAAGTATTAAGCATACAGAAAAGTTCTAAGGGGTCCTGAAATAGCATGGTAACGATGTTCAAAACATAGCAAGTTGCAAAGATGGAAAGTATTAAAAAAAAGAAGAGGTTATGTGCTTGCATTGTAGAAGAAACTCACATTAGGCAATAGGAAAACTTCACAGTGGTAAGAATAGAAGATCTAATGTGTAGGGAGATTTTGCAGATATTCTTTAGAAATTGCCATAGTATCAAAGGATAATTCCAGCTGGCAGAGACCTGAGTAGTTTCTGGTCCAGAAACTGGTCCAGAGTGCTGATCTGGTTGTCTATCCTGTACAGCTGTGAAAATCCCCAATCTTTCCCACAGTCTCTCTGGAAAGAAAACTTCAATGCAAAATTACCATCAGGATGATTTTTCCCCCTCTTATACCTAATAGAAGGTACTCTCTCAACCCATACCTGTTATCTCTCCTCCCCTCATCTACTGTTGTGAAGACTAACTCCACCTTTTTGATAGCTTTCCTGTAGGCATTGAGGGCTATGCTTTGCTGTCCCTTGAACTTTGCCTTCCCCAGGCTGCAGGGCAGGACAGCGCCGCAGCTCTGGACCCCTCGGTGCCCTCACCTGCCCTTGCTCCAGTTTATCGGCTGTTTCCCGGCTGGGGGTGCCCAGACCGGACAGACCGCATTGCTGCTGTCCCGTGAGTGCTGAGCACAGGGGGATTATCACCTGCCTCGGCCGGCTGCTGTTCCTGTTCCTACAGACCAGGGCACGGGGGGATTTGCGGCAGCCGGGGCCACTGCTGAGCATCACCATGACCATCACCATGACCATCACCATGACCATGACCATGACCATGACCAGGAGCACCAGGGCCTTCTCTACAGAGCTGTCTCTCTGCTAAGGAGCAGCAACCTCAGGCGATGTTTGGTCTGCCAGTCCTGAAGATCCTCAGTTTTGCCAAAATAAAATTTACGGATTTTTATTCATTTTTCCTGCTCAGGAACTAAAAGAAAAAAAAAACCCAAGAGAAAACCAAAAAAAGCTCAGATAAGTTTTTATGATCACACTGGAGAAAGGATTCCCCAAATATTTTTAATTATTTTTTTGTGTTCTCTGTGTGGATCTGGTCACAGAATCTCCTGCAGTGGCAATCATTCTATATGAATGTGGTGCACTTGCACACAGGTGTTTATTTGTTAATGCTTTTCAACCACCCTATTAACTCACTGATGTTTCTTTGTCTTAAAATGTGTTAACTGAAACACACAGGAGGACAAAATAAAGTATGGCATTATTTAATCAGCTTGTGGCATTATGGCCAGTGAGGGTATGGAAAAATTAACTTTAAAGAATTCTGACTTTTCAGATGTACAAGATCATTTCTGAATCAGAAAACCAGTCTTTCATAATCTGCACAGAAAAAATAGCTGCTTTTTACATGTTAGAATGCACTTATTCTGTAATGAAGCCTCATTTGCTGCCTTTTCTGCTTTCATAAACTGCAACAATAAAAACTTATTATCATGCCTAAAATTTCAGGTTATCAACATTACCCTTATTTGAAAAGCCAAAGCAATTTTCATAGCATACATTCATACCCTTCATTTTGAATTGCCTGATTGCAAAGGCCAACAATGAGTCTCACAAAATAGTGAGTCTGTACCTCTGCTGAGGTATACCTTAGCTATATTTTCTGCAGATACTCTGCTAGTACAAGGCTGGAGCTGTTCTACAAGGCTCACTCTGCAGGTAAGCTTGAAGGGCTGTTCCCTGGGGCAGCATATTTAACCACTGCTTCCATTTCAACTCAGCTGCAGACCTTTATGCTAGTCCACATGCTTTCCCTAGATATTTCTGATATGCCAGGTGAAAGAATTTAAACATTTTTCTGAAGGATACAGTTCAAGATCTGAGTAATTATGACATAAAGTCACTTATTTTATTAATAAAAATATGCATTTTAAATATTTAAGTAAAGACCTCATGTTAGAGATTATGCTCTTCATAGTTTAAACTCCTTACGTTCCTTGGCTGATTAATTAATTACATGTGAGCATATTAGCATTTAGGAAATCAATGTCACTGATCCTGTACTTGGCCACTGGATCTCCACAGTTCTCTCTTGTCTTTAATTGGGTTTTTTATAGTCTAACTTTTTTCTCAAATGTATTTATGACTTGCCTGCCATAGCATATGCAATAACAGGCAAAAGGTAAAGGAAGCCTGAAAAATAACTTCTGAAAACTAATTTGCTTGAGTACTCTTAGAGCAATATGAGATTAGAAACTCACAGCCAGTGAACTCTTTCAGTTTATGCTTGAAAATAAGCACAGAAAAGAAATCAACCTATCTCCAATGTTTCCAGTCTTGGGTTTTGTTGCAAAAGATTTTCACCGTGTTTGCATTGTTAGACTACCATGAAATGTCACAAATTGTAAGTTTAGTTGATTTTTTTTTTACTAGATTATATCTTTTAGTGTAGCATTCATTTTACAAAACAGTGTGATGTTGCCTTTGCTTTCTGGAGTCAGAGGCTTTGATTGCATCTTAACTGATCCAGTTTCTTGAGGTTTTATGATGTCCTACAGAGATGTCAGTGTGATATGAAATTCAGCAGTTGTCAGATGCTGTGTATTAATTTCCTGAATTTTTTTTTTCCTCAGGTAAAACCATCGCATGTCAGTCATGGATTTTTTTTTCTTCTTTTTTAAGCTCTAAGGCGATGTCTCTGTCCGTATTGTGAAAAACCAATAAAGTACAGGCAATGCATTTAGTTCAAAATCTTGCCTCAATTTAAATTAACAGTCCATGAGGCTATCTGGTGATGACACTAACATACAAAGATACAAGGTGCAAGGTGAAGATTGGAGCTATAGATAAGATGGATTTCAGCAGAACTGTAAGATCAATGTCCATTTCCCAATATCAAAGGTGAAAAATGTCACGTTATTTATATGAAAGAGGGAAAGAGAGCTCTGCAAGGATCTTTTTATTGTTGTGCATAAAGAGGCATTTCTCAGGGAGTATTTTCACCATATTTGCTAAGGAATATGCACTTTAAGAATGGGGACTTTCCTACTTCCAGTGCCTTCATCTTTTCATATAAGACTTGCTTTTTCATTCTATTCCTTCGCTTCTATTATCTGGTCTTCTCAAGTCAATGGAAAGTTGGACACATTTGAAGACCAAATTATAACTGTTAAAACAATGTTTTCCTACAACATGAGGTTCTAATCCATATGGAAAGAATTTTTTATTCTCATGTGAAACAAAATGTTCTTTGAAAGTCTGCTTCTTGATGATCAGCTAGTCTAAATCATGATTTTTTTTCACTGCACAAATGCAGTAGCACTTTTTATGTTGTTCTCGATGACAGTTGGAGAGAAAAGCATTCTATAGCTTTTCTTTCCAGCTATAGAAAGATGACCACAGACACTTCCTTAGAAAAATGGCATCTTCCTCACAAAAAAAGTACTGTCATAAACTTGCTGATTTTATCTGACATTGTCCTTATTGTAAAATTTGCTTGATTATCTGAAAGTCAGGGATAAAATCAGACATTTTTATCATTCAATGTACTCATAGAAAGCAAAAATTCAAACTAAAAATTCAATTTGTTTAAACCAAATCAGATTACATTTTAGAGCTAAGTTCTCTGCAATGTTGAAAATGTTTCAATTTGTATTGGAAAAATAGTAATTTAGAATCTTTAAACTGAAACTAACATTACAAAGTCTTTCAGAGAATTCCTTAAGAGGTTTTGTGGGTTTCCTTCATGATTCTGGCCTAACATAGAAGAGAAATAGAAAGGACAGGAGACTTTCAGATAATTTGTTGCATTTTTTTTTCTGTATTTACAGGAGACTATTGTCTTTAAAGCATCTATATGTAAAGGAAGTAGAACCCAGCCTCTGAGCTGCCCTGTAGTCACAGGTGCTGCACTCTGCTTTAGCAAATTTTCTAATTGTCATCACACTTATGTTGAAAATCTCATTCCCAAAACAATGCATTTTCAAAATAGTTTGAAACCCTATAGAACCCTTGGTAAAATAAAGAGATCCCACATGCATAGTTGTCACTGTAAGAAAATCTTTACTCATTCTTTGGCCAACATACAGCCAGCAGATGTTGTGGCAGACATAGTTTTGCTAGGCAGGAAAGAACTGGAAAATAGAAAGAGAAGACAAATAGACAATGTTTCCTGTAGGAACCACAGATAGCATGGATTTCTAGAGCTAAGCTTAACTAAAGTGGCATTGCTTGTGGAAGACGGCAGGACTGGTGGCAGAAGGATGAATGACGTAGTAGCATCTATTGATTCCCTTCCCTGATGAGGGTTCATGTGCAAAAAATTAAGGTGCTGGACCTGATCCAACAAAGAGCTTTACACATAGGGATACACTGAAAATTATTTGCTCTGTTGTTGCCTGAGAGCTGTGTTGCCCCAGAACTAACCCTTTCATAACAGATAAGTACTAATGAACCATTACTGTAAAACAAGATTCAGCTTCATTGAACACACTTACCATGTGAAAAAAACCCCAAAACACTTTACTTTCAGTTAGCATCAGAAATATTATGCTAAATTTCTCCAGGATGGACAAGTGAATACATGTACCACATTAAAAAATCCCTCATTTCCATACAGAAACAGAAATATTATTCTAAACTTATCCAGGGTGCATAGGTGTTCTAGTGGTTGTACTTACTATTTAGTGGCTTGGTTAATCTTAAAATTTAAAAGGGAGAATTTCATGACAGTTCCTGCCTAAATTCAGGCTTTGCTTTAGGCAAGTCAGATACTTTATTGATTTATCTACTTGAGTATTTTGGTAGACCAGTGTCTTAATCTCTGAGTGCTTATCATCAAAACTCAGAAAGAAATTACTCAGAAGACTTTCCATATGTGTAGTTAGTAGTCATTACTGCACATATAGAAATAAAAATGTCAAAAAACCAGAATTCTATTTAGCTCCCTTTGGAACTGATTTTTTTTAAGTTTTCTTCCCAAATTAAGTAACCAAATACAGTAGTTTTCCCTCAGTTTTCAATTGATTTAACTAAACCAAATAAAGATGGAAAGATCAACTTAAAACATTGTATGTGTGCCTTTCAACAAGTAAGACATAATGCCATTGGACAGAGCAGTATGATTAGAAATCAGAATTTATCACTCCTGCAAGTGCAGGATCAGAGACTCCATATGAATTTTCAGCCCCTCTCATTTCTAATAGTAGAATCATTTTTGGTATTGAGCAATGACTTCACATGTTGTTGTGAACTTCTGCTTCTCCAGCTGTACACTGGAAAAAAATAGGTTCTGACTTATGGATCTCAGTATTGTGAGATGAAAATCCCAGCATAGACAAAAAGCTATTTCTATATAAATATATATATATTTACACAGAAGAGTTGTACATTCATGGAAGACTGTTTTTCATTCAGCAGAGGAAACACTGAAGACTGGTGGCCATTTTGCCTTTCATAGTAGTTCTAAATTCCATAATGTTAATGTAATTTGAGACTACTTATGTAAATCTTCTGTGGAAGCAAAATTATTAAAGGTTAAGTATCTTTTTATGATATAACTCCTGTCATTAATTTTCCTTGCCTGGCTGGGAAGGATAGCTAGATTGCTATCCTGACCACTGGAATATTTCTGATGCTCTTTCACAGCCCAAATAATATTCCATTGAAAGCAAGGGCATAAACAGAACATTTTGACACTGGTTTGTTGGGAAATGACTTGGGAATAGGTTAATACAGTGGGTTTCAGGACCCAAAATGATCCCTGATAATTAATTAAACAATGTAATATGGTTGTTGATATGTTTCCAGACACTAGTAAGAAGCCTGTTCTTCTACTGAAATTTTTCTGCAAATCAGAGTATTTTGGAAACCAACAATTAAATTGTAACTGTGGAGTACAATATAGTAATAGCAGCTTTCTGATTGTTTATAAATGTTCCAACTTGCACTTCTTTCAGTTCTGAAGTAAGACAAATAGTTTTAGCCTTATGACAATTTTTTTCTACATGCATGTTTCTTTTCCTTGTAGTATTAAAATAATTATAAAAATTATATTTTGAAGATAAAAACATACTGAGTAACACATTTTAAGCTTTGCCTGTACAGACTGGGAAAGTGGTAATGTTATTTATTTGGGTTAGCTGCAATATTTTAGTTACTGATAGTAGCTAATATTTGATTATTTAAATAATCAACTCTTTCAGAAGAGATAAAATTTGTCAGCTAAATTTTCAGGGAAGAATATAAAAATATACAAGTAAAAATAAAAGAATGGCAAGTGTTCTTTTCTTGGCTTTAGATTAATTATAAGTAAGAACTACTGGGCATTTTGGGAAGGAAACAACTCCAGTCCCAGAATGGATTTGCCCTTTTCACATGGTTTCTTTAATGTATACATATTTTGAATGAGGAAACTGAAAGGCTGACGTAACTTCACTTTTGAGACACCTTTTCAGATTCAGCTAAAACCCATTTCATTACCTGCAGTCAGGCTGATGCTGACTGGATTTTCCTGCCATAGCATATTGCAGACCGGCAGAGCCAGAGAGACTAATTTTAACCTCTGATAGAGAAAATCAACATTCAACTTCTGTTATTTCATCAAGAGGAGGTGTTTCTGACCTCAGGGTGAGTCAAAAGTGCATTTGTCACAGACTTGACACACAACTTTTCATATTTTCTTGTCTTTCTTTGATACCCATCTCTGGGTATCAAAGAATTTTTCTGTTATCAATACTTTGTGGTTGAGAACTAATCAATATTTCTTTTCTCAAAAAGGCAAATTAGAGTTTTTTCGGCTTCAATTAGTATGTACATCTGCATAGACACTCAGGTTGTCTTTTCCACTGCTCTTCCAGCAGCAAGGTAAGAGAATTTAATTCATGTTTTAATTTTAATGTCACAACAAAAATGCAGTGAAATTATCTGTTTGCTGAAATTTGGAAACTTTGTTATTTAAGTTAAAATACCAAATAGAAAATAAAATTTCCAGAAATATTTTCTCCTGGTACATTTTTGGAAATTGGTAATTTCAAAAAGGAATTAATATTGCTAATATTCATGTTTTTAAAAATTGGCATTATTCTTCCTCTATTTAATACTGATTATTGCTCAATTAGTCCTAATAATATTAAATATTAAAGGGAAATTAATAAACATTTGGAATCAGCCTAGATACCAAATGAAATGTCCCACAGTGAATACTAATGTACAAATGTCCTGATGCTTGCACTAAGTGTGGGAGAGGGCACATTCAAATGAAGCTCATTATGTATTACAGAAGAAATACGGAAGAACACTGCGAATTGAATGCAATCCAATGTAAAAAATAAATCAAAACCATAAAAAAAGAAAAAAAGAAAAAGAAAAAGAAAAAGAAAAAGAAAAAGAAAAAGAAAAAGAAAAAGAAAAAGAAAAAGAAAAAGAAAAAGGAAAAAGAAAAAGAAAAGGAAAAGTTTAAAACATAAATAATGAGAGAAAAAGGGAATATGAAATTGAATGCAGTCTTTATGTAGGAGCATCTTTGAACCAGAATATTGTTTATTGCACATTTATTTTAAAAAAAAATCTAATTTTGGGAGCAACAGCATGTACTCTGTCACAATGAAAGTCCAAGTCTGATTCTTCATACATGATGCTGGGATTTCTACATGGGCAGCTGTGTTGGTTACCAGAAGAGAAATCCAGAAAACAAAGTTATCAGGTTATCCTCAAAGGAAACTAGAAACAGTGCTAGTAACGACTTCAGGAGCAGCAGTACCAGTCCACTGTTTTTATTGGTACTACAGAGACTGCAATGCTGGTGTAATATAATCATGACCACTTGGCCGAAAGGAGCCTCTGAACTCCAATCAACTTCCTAAGAGCTCTGGTCTGCACTGTGAGAAGGTGATATTACTCAGTCTGAGGTTCATCAGCTCTTGTGAGTCTGCTGCTGTAAACAATAGTGCAGCACAATGCAGAACTATGCTTTCATCTGACTGATGTGAGATACATGGAAAACTGTGTTTTCAAAGATCTTCACTCGCTTGCAAAGGGACTCCTTAGTTCAGGCAACTCCCAGAGAAAAGTAAAAATGGTATTCAATGCTGGAAGAGACTTTCTGGATTATCAAATTCAGTGCTTTGCCTTTGCAGGCAACCATTTCACATAACCCCTTCCATCAAGCCACAACTAAAAGGTATTTAAAAGGTTTTCTATATATTACTTCAACTAGAATGTAATTTAAGAACCTTGCTGCTCTAATGGTTTGAAATTTTCCAGCCTAAGTGTATTCACAGCTCATTTATACCAATTCATTCATCTCTCTTGCCAGGAATAAGGATAAATAGCTGAACATCACAATCATTCCTCCAGATCCATGGGACCATTGATTTGCAGCTGCGTGGTTGAACTTGTTCCATGTTCGTACAGTTCTTCATGCAAGAGCCTCAGATATGCTGTGTGTGGTGTGAGAGAGAGCATGAAGCCTGGAGGAATATCACATTTCATAGCTCCAGAGCAATGGCACAAAACCCATTCTGCATGAATTGGGCACTACTGCATTTAGTAAGGATGGATGGGCCCCAGAGAGCCGCCTGAAGTCCATTAGTCAGAAAAGCAAAAAAGGGAATGAGAGGAGGGCAAGTCAAGAGAGCCCTCTAAAAGCCAGAATTAAATATGTCGAGACCTGCAAACATTCTAGATAATGCTAAACTGTAAAGCATGGCAAAGATACAACAGCAGTCAGTTTCATCAGCCTCGCAAGGAGTGGGGGTGTACATAACTGTACACAGCTTACACAGCTGTATGTGTGCGTATTGATAAACAGGTATATGTGAGTTCACTCACTAGGTACTCATGAGAACAGGACATTCAGAAAATTCTTCAAAATTAAAATGCATCCAATTTTGTTGCTCCATTCTGTGCTCACCCTTCTGTGTCTGAGTGGTGCAGCATACAGAGCATCCCACATTTCTTGGGGAAGATAGAAAGGGATAAAGCGTTATCAAATCTGAATTCAGCAGCTGTCACAGACTTGATAATGGTCTTTCATGATTTATTTTCTTTCATTCAGTTCATAGAGGGACAATCTACTGGAAAAAAAAATCCTGCCTGTCAGTGGGATGTTGCAAAGTTGTATCTGTCTTGGAGAAAGAAACACCTTGTGTTATTTTATTCAGACTCCACATTTTTATATTCTTCTATCAGTTAAGTTAAAATGTAGCTTTCATTAAAAAGAAATAAAAAATTAATCTCTCCTTAAGCCACTGCAGTGGCAGTCCTACAAACTAGGGCAAGATTCAGCACATCGAGTTTAAATGAAAGGCAGCTTGAAAAAAAGGTCATTACTAGCATCCCAGCACGCAGAAAAATGGTAGTTAACTGGCCAGTGTGTCTATGACCAGCATCTGACTTCCTTGCTAGCCCCAGTTTACAGCATGCCATGTTCTCTACATAAGATATTAGCTTAGAGCATATCTTGCAGTTGTAACTCAGGCAAAACTCTACCGACTTCAGAGGAAATTCTGTCCGAGTGAGCATTGTGGATTTTGGCTGAAGAAAAGGAAGACCTCGAAATTCAGTGCAAAGCTATGCCTATTGTGCAAGGTAGTATAGAAAAACAACGGAAAGAAATTTACCTGTGTAGGAGCAGAAAGCTTCAAACGCTATTCAGTTTCTGCCTGTCATTGCACCAGCTCTTCTCCCTCTCTGCCCTGGGCTCCCTCCACCAGAAAGCAGCCCCTGTCTCAGCCAGGGGGGCTGCGGGTCCCTTGGCGCCCGGGGCTGGCTGCTGCCCGTCCTGCGCTCCCGCCGCCCGCTGCCCTCCCGCCGGCCCCCGTACCTGGGTGCTGGGTAAGGCTCCTGTGGGCTGGATCGCAGCCTCCCTCTCTCCGCTCCTACGGGCGCACTGACTCCAGCCTCTGCTAGTGCTACTGCCTAAATGGCGACTGCAAAGCTCATCCAGGCTTTTAACTGCCACCTACTGAATAACTGTGGAATATATGTATGTATGGGCATATGTGCACATCAGCTGTAATGTTCTGGTTCTCTCAACCAACGTAGTAGATTTTTTACAATTAGTCTCTATCGACTCCAAACACGCTGTAGTTTATCATTTAAAGCTGTAGATTACCTTAACTGAGCTCACAATTCTCCATTTCTTTCAGCTCTGAAACAGGGAACAAGCCTGTCTCTTTAAGTTAAAAAAGCTTACAAAGCCTTTGGTGATGCTAATCCCCAGGGCGAAAAACAGCATAGCCCTATTCAGATCAATGGAACTGTGCTGATTTTTATTAGTTAGAAATTTAATCCCTTAGGTCTTATATTTATTCACAAAAAAACAAACCTCCCCCCAAAAACCAAACCAGTAGAATGAAAAACTTGTCTTTAAAAATTGCTTTTGTCCAACATAGCACCTCAGAATTTCACTCATCTGAAACAGATCAGATTTTTTTCTTTCCTGACAGCACTGTAAAGTGGGATTCCTGAGATTTATGAACAAAGATAAATCAAGAGGTTTTCTCCAGTTTTAATGGTGTGGAAGTTATTTTGTGTTTTTGTTTGTTTGGTTGTTTGTTTACTAGCGGCTTTTTTGTTAGTTTGTTTTTGGTTTTTTAGGCTTTAGGGTGGGTTTTCTTTTTTTTGTTTTTTTGGTTGATCTTTTTTTTTGGTGGAAAAATCCAAAAAGTCCAGTGTCTCCTTCAGCTGTTTATTTTTAAAGCAGCTTCTAACACTTTTCTTTCTAGGCTAAAAGTGAGGTCCTCTGAAGGTCTTTGAACTGCTACTGCAGAAAGGAAGCATTAGAAGAGGGTCTTTCCAGGAATCTGAGTGGATCTTCAGAGTCCACTGTGTGAACCCCTAGATCTGCTCAGCTGGTTAGAGCACAGTGCTTTAAACACTGTGGGTTCAATCCCACAACAAGTATGTTAAGAGTTGGACTTGGGGGTCCTTGTGGATCAGAACACTGTGATCTGTGAGATGCTACCTTTATAAGCAAATAGCAGGGATGATGGTTCTTCTAAGCCAGCTGCCAACATGTAGCTGAGTTGTCACATAAAACCAACATGTAGCTGAGCTGCCACATAAAAGGTCCCACTTGGGGAGCATTGCCCTGTGGAGAGCTGGGGGCACCCAGAACCTGTCACAGCAGCAAGGAAAGGATTCAGTTTTTATGCTTGCTGTGACTGACCAGTTGAGCAGCTAGCTTCTTACAACTGGTGTGATAAGCTTTAAATGGCACTTTCGGTGGCATTTAAAATATATTTTGTTTGCTTTTTAAAAATGGATTTGTTTTGATTGCTTTTATGAAAGGTTCATTTTATTGTGGTAACACTTTTGTTGAACGTAGAAATAAAGATGTTTCTCCTCTATGTGTGTTAGCATACATGATAACCTGCAAAATATGGCCTGAGGAAATAATTTGCATTAACATGCAGTTCTGCTACAGATTAATCCTGAGCCCTGCTTCCACAGGCTCCCAGGCAGCAAGCTGTGGAACAAGCCATGAGCTGCAGGCCTGCTCCCAGAGCCTTACAACAAAACCCTGCCTTTGGCTTTGTCACAGCTTCTCAGCAATATCTGAATCCTGTGTGCATGGAGAATTAGTTAATTAATATCTCAAAAAGAAAAAATTGTACTATAAATTAAAAATTGTAGTATAATTACTGCAACACAGCAAAGGTGAAGCTATAAAATTTACCATATTGCTCAGGGATTTTGCCTGTGATTTTTCCTGATTCTGCCCATGGTAGCATGGGTTCAGAATCCAGACCCATTTATTTAATAAGTCAAAGTGCTCTTGTATTTACGAAGAATATGGCTTCACAATAATTTTCAAAGGTTAACAGATTTTAGTCCTCAGTGAGTGTATCCTAATTGTGAATACACCTTTCAGTCTTCCTTAAAAACATTGCAAGTATGTAGAATTTTAGAGTCTTGACTTGTCACAACTTTCAATCACTCAGTTCATATTACAAGTCTGGGAAAATCTAGTTCTTGCCCTGTATTCTAAAAGGATGGGTGTTCAAACTTTGAAAACATACTTTTTCAAAATGCTTTCCAAAACTGAATTTATTTCAGATAAAAGTGTAGGTATAGCCTGTCTTCATTCTTTCCTTACCTGTCCAAGGAACTGAAAGTTTTCATGTACATGTTGCAGATATGTACCTCACTGAGAAACAAAATGTCCAACAATTTCTACATCTTCACCGAGGCTCTATTCCACCAAAACCACCATGATATTTTTATGTTTAGAAGCACAGTACTGAAGTGTCGTGCTATAATTCACTGCAAAAAAGTCTCGTGTGGGATTTCCCTGTCTCTGATAAAAAATAACATGGCAGTTACCACTCTCCGCGAGGGTTTTGTAAAATTTCTGCTTTAAATGGCATTGTTCAGGTGTGCCAGGCAAGACAGACTTCCAAAATCTCAGGCATGCCTCACCTATAGTACTGTCCACACGGGGTCCCAGCAGAGAATCCCACAGAGCTACACCCAGGTCAGTTGCACACAGACCAGCACGGGCACACTGGTGGATGTTTTCCTACCCCCAGCTGCAGGGAGGGTGCCTTGTGCTGGGGGCTGATGTCGGTGAATGTGGGGCAGAATGGACAGTGTCTGTTTGCAGGGAAGGTCTCCAGCTCCACTCCAGAAAACACAGCGTGCCTCATCTGTTACTGCATAGAAGGGAAAGTGCAGAAGGCAAGGGCACAAAGCTCTACCAGAATGTTCCTGTTACAAGCTTTCCTCATGAAGAAAAGTCTTGGGCGAGCCACGTGATGGTCAGGTTTCAGTGCTGCATCCGAGCTAGAGAGGGCATTTAAGGAACAAGAGATCTGCTTAGTTAGCAAAATATGAGCTGCCTAAAGCTTGAATGCACATTTAGCACAAACCTGCATGACTACTGAAAGTACAGCTTTTGAGTCAAAATTCAATCCATGACCTATATACTGCATAGGAAAATGAGAAAGTCTTCAGTTTCCCTGGAAAAGTTTAGGATGTAAAACAGTGGCTCACATGTAAAGATTTTCTCTCTGCAAGGCAGAACAAAATCTTGAAAAGAGAAACCAACAGAGAGCAAGGACTAAGCTCAATTTTTTCTATTCTAGGATGGTTTTCCTCCTGTCAGCCTGTTTCTCTGGAATGCTTTCACTAAACCACGAACTGGCTAAAATATATCCCTTTTCTCCTGCATGTTTGGGAAGTTACAGTCTTAGTTATGCAAGGTCATAAAGAAATTTAGTTCTTCTTTCCAACCATCCTTCAAAATGGCAAATAGTTAGTGTACATTTATAATAATACTTTCGCATCTTCCTACGCTGTATTTAGTTGTAATAAAAAATTAGCTAATCTGTTGTCAACATCATCGGTATGGAGGACATTGCAAAAGATTTTAGCATCAGAAATATTTACTGGAATTTTTGTCCAACAGGAAAAAATTAGTCTTCAGAAAAAAATATTATTAGGCGTGATTCTCCAGGACAGCAGGTTGTCAGCAGTGGGTCTTTTGATGCCCTGTATTTGGAGCAGTAATTAGACTCCTGCTCCTGCCGTGACATGGCAGTAGGCACAAGACAGTGTTTTTTATTTGCTCACTGCATCTGAATACCAGGCAACTTTTTTCATTTTGCAAGTGAAGCATAAAACTTCTATGGTATTTTTAGTGCCTGCATACTACTTAGGACCTGTAAAACTCAGAAAAAAAATACAGTTATCAACTAACTAATGCGTATAATTAAAAATATATAATAATCAAATTATTTACTGTACTTTTGCTATTCATCTAAGCATACCACAGCCAATTTATAATGCACTGGAGGTGCAGGTGACTACCTCTGGTAAAATTACATCTTATGGATAAATCAAATGTGATTAAAACATATGTAGTGTATAAGGCTATAAGTGGTCTACACCCAAACCATGAGATGATGAGACCAAATTCCTCCTGAGTGTAATAGAAGTTATGTTGAAGGAACTCCAGACTACCTCTTGATTTGACTGGATTCAAAAGGTGGGTCCTTAAATGGCAAAGTTTCACTTGACAACTAGTGTTGCTCTGTGTTGTAGAGAAAGCAATTCGTCTGGAGATTGGCATCTTATACTGTATTATTTTTGGGCCCTCTTGGCAGATAGATGGAACACTGCTTTTGCTAGCTGTGGACTTTTAGGCCTTTTGTTTATTTGTTACAGTTTTGGTTTTTCATTTGTGGGTTTGTTTGGGTTTTTTTTTTTTTTTAAGGAAATTTTGTGTTGCACACAAAAATTACACATAAATTTAAAAATTATTGTTGCAATAAAATCCTGCCTAGCTCTTAGCTCGCAATAAAAGTAAGCAGCTAGTCCAGCACATTGCAAGATGTCATTCTTTACAGACTAAAGATAAAATTGGTAGTTTGGAGAAAATATTGTCAAATTTCAGAGTGCCATTTTCTTTTCTGCTAGTTTTCAGTAGCTTTCAGCCAGTCTTTCTCACTCACACCTCAATAGGGTGAATACAGTTGCCATTAGACACCTCTCTGACTTGCAATCTCCATTATTGATTGTACTGCTCTGAACCAAAATTGTCAAAGTTTTAACCTGATTGGTTAAATGGGAATGGAACAAGAAGACATGTTTGCCTTATTGTCCGTATGAGGGTCACAATTCCAGAACCTGCTTCTGAGCACTTGAGAGCAAGAGATTTGCTGCAGATTTACAGGGAAAGGTGCACATGTTATAAACATCGTTGGTTTCTGGGACGTCAAATATCATAAAGGTGATTGAAAGAGATAGAACATTGCGTGCATTCTCTAATATCTTTCTGGGCTATTCCGGAGAGAGTGTAATTGTCACTGAAAATTGATAGCTAACTGCTTTTAACCTGATTTTCTGTGAAAGGGTAAGAGAGTGTAGCACTGCTCAGTATTTAACATGATTGTTTTAAAAAAAAAATTGATGGCATTTATAATAACCAGAGGAACAGAAAATTTCTTTGTTCTAAGCATAAAAAGGGTCACATTCAATGTATTGGAGTAACTAAGCTTTGTTAGAAATCCACAAACCACATTTACTGTTATTAGGAATGTTATTAGAAGTTGGCGAAATCTCTAAATTCAGGTTAAGAACCCTTTGACTTAAAAAACATAGATGAATGACATTAACTACATGTCATTCATTGATCTTAACTCTGTTGCTCATGAATTCCAGTAAATTAACAGAGGTGTTACTCACCTCTTTCTTGAGGATATTCACAGTGGGGAGTAGAGTCATGTATCTGCCAATGGCATCTGCTAAGTTGAGCCCTGTGGTCTTTCACTGCATGATCATCAAATGGATTGCTCTCCTCACTGTGTCATGAAATGTCAAATACTACAGCAGTGTTTGACACAGTGAACAAACCTTTTGAAATCAATATCAATCAGAAACCGGGCCCTGAGTAAGACATCTGGCATGAAGCAAGTTTAAGAACATGTCTATTTCTTTTTCATTGTCAGTAATAGAGTGATTGACTGATGTGCTTCACTTTCCCTGTCCCACTGTGTCAGCCCTTTACACCATTGAATCTACACTCTCACCAGCATTGCTGTTGTTGCAGATATCCTGTGTGTCTCTAGAAATGTTTTAACAAGCAGCATTCCATCAGCTTGCCAAGGATAGTTGACGATTTTACAGGTCACTCCCTCTCAGCTAGAAGAAACTCTGCCCTTTAACGGTTCAAGTGAAATTAATTTTTACCTGTCAAGGCTGAAAGAGAGGTATTGAATGCCACAGCCACCTGTCTGTGTTCCAGCATGATGGCCAAGTCTGCGACAATCTCCTGGGTGACTAGAACATGCAGGCTAGGACAGCAGCTCTGACAATCTGTGCAGAAAGTATCTTCTGTTCTTTACTGCTCCTGCAGGGCAGCTTGCTCAGCTAACACTTGTCAGAGTGAAAGCTGAGAAGACTAGTCTTCCTCCTGGCATTGATCAGGAAGGTTTGTATTAGCAATGGCAGGAACCTCATGCCACCTCGTGTTACAGGGACCCACCCATTCCCCTCTAAGATTCCTTACTTGCCAACCAAAGTCAAGGAAAAGGTTGCTTTTGATTTCAGTGAATGAAAACTGTGTAAATAATGGGAATTAAAAGCCCTGTTAACAATATTACTATCAGATTCCCCCTTGTCACCTTATTGCTAAATTTTCTGCTGGGTTCCACATAAATGATGGAAACATTTCTATCTGCCCTTTACTTTTGCTGGCTTTTCAGTTTTCTCCATGATCCTTACTACATAGTTCTCTGTGCAATGTATTAGCATTTTTACAGCCTTTGCAGGCATCTTTTTGTACACTTATGGATTATCTGTAGAGCCATATAAAATGTCATGGCATCAATGACTCCTGATCCTTCTTACCATATGCCATTGCTCCACGTTCATTATGTCCCTGTGGAGTCCCTGCAGAAGCCAGCAGGTCAGGTCCATTTATCCTCCTTGCAAAGACAGTCTCTCTTCTGCATGTTCTTAGTATTACACAATCTTGAGTAAATACACAGAAACATGGAATTGCCACAGTGGAAAAC
Organism: Fringilla coelebs; assembly: GCF_963513975.1. NCBI lineage: Eukaryota > Metazoa > Chordata > Aves > Passeriformes > Fringillidae > Fringilla > Fringilla coelebs. The sequence goes on from NC_140031.1 coordinate 41,918,463, forward strand.
CACAATAGACTTGAGTAGCTTGATCAAGCAATATTAAATAGCATGATGAAACAAACAAATAATTAAAATATTTACTATTTTTTTCCTCATTTCTTTTATTAATTGTCTTAGAGAATGTAAAATGAAGGCTTCTTAGTGAATATTACAAAGTTCAAATCCATTTTTGCAACAATGTTAGCCAACACAGCAGGAAAAAACATCCCCAAGGACAACTTTGGGTAGGCAAAATTTCTTGGCAGAGATTCTATTCATTTGGAGTGAATTCCATTCATTGACAGAAGTTACTTACCCTTCTAATAAGTATGCCAAGTAACTGAATCTATAGACCTTCAATTTTTAGAATACTGCTCAAGTTTGAATAGAATATAGATAGAGTTTGCATGTTCTTCACTTACCCTGAAACATGAACAATAAGAGGGGCTTTAAAACTTTCCCAGCTATATATCACATCATAACCCAAGGACAAATAGATGTCACTGTACTTTAGTGGGTAGAGTAGAGGTGAATTCACATGTCCAAGCTCACCTTCTCCACTGGTAGCAGTGCCAAGAATAGACTTTGCTGAGTCCCAGAGAACTTTCTGATCACTATCCCTTCCCAGAAGCTATGGAAAGCTGTGTGCTGCATATCAGTTGACAGTAAAGACAAAACCTAAGCCACATGGAAAGATTAAAAAAATGCCTAGACAATTCCACTGCCCTGTGTGCCCTGTCTACACATTAAAATGCATGCATTTTTATGAATCACAAAGTGTGTTTGTTTTCTTTTTTAGGTGATAGACATCTTGAAAACATCATTTGAACACTGTGAAATTCATAATCTTTTATCTCACTTGTTTGGGTGGGAGGTCTTTACAAAAGAATTTCCATGGTCATGAGAGCACCACTAATGAACTGCAGTTCAGTATAAACATAGATTAAAGATGTGGGTGTAGGTCTACCATCTGCTTGAGTCCCTGCATAACTACAGGAAAAAGGACAGGTCTTTTTCCAGAGAAAGAGGGAAGCAGCTAAGGCTGTATCAAGGTCCAAAGCATGATGAAAGGTCAAACACTAATAGAAAATATTGAGCTGCCACCTCCCTTCACTGCTGTGTTCATACTTTTGGAAAGCCCCATTACACAAATCCCTGCTCACTGGGGTGAGTAATGCCATTGGTAGCTGTCTGCTCTGAATGAAACTGTGAATCACTGATTGTATGTGATGAGGCTTCCTGCATGCCATTCATGGTACAGTTACTGAGTATAAAATAGAGCTTTCTCTCAGTACAAAATATCCCAGCATCAAAAAGCAGAGGTACCTGTATTTGTAAGCTGCTCACGGTTATTTTGAGATGCCCATTTATTCCAGCTAGTTGCCTGTTGGTCAGATATCAATAGAGAAGAAAAAATGTAGATGCATCCTGTGGGATGTCAAGAATGTGACTGTAATAAAAATGTTCCCTGCTTGAAATATAACAGCCCTTTTAGAGTAATTTGAAGGCCTGCTGTTCATTCAAATTACCTACTGTGTGGGCTGCGTGCCATTATACCGTGCAACATGTAGGAATAGACAGAATTTGCTTTCCCTGAAAGAAATAAGAAATGTTATCCTGCAACATTTTCAGAGCAACCTAAACATATTTATTTAAGAAAATCAGTTCTTTAAAAATAAAGAGTTAAAGAATAACACCACATATGCAAGTTGATTCTGCCCTTTTTTCTGCCACGCTTATTGTAATACTTCTTCTTATAAATATACAAAAATATGGCCTTGCTTGGAGCTCTAAAAGCCTCAAAAGACCTGGACTGTAACTGCAGTCATGAGAGTCTTTGTGCAAACACCCAACTAGGAACTTACTAAATCAAAACTTGAGTTGCTTGAACATTTCTGTTGAAGAAAAATGGTAGAATTGGATGGTAAGTGTATGACTACTGTTTTTAGGCTCTGGCTCATTTAGAGTTAGTCTCAAGAGCACATTTAGAGTATGTCTCAAGTGTGGAGGTTGCAGAGAAACTTGACCCTGTGCTAGATTAGCTAGCTCCAAAGTCAAAACCAGTGCAACTACCCTGGCTCATCAAAGTAATTCAATCATAGTTCTCTCAAAGTAATTTAATCTGCTGAATAGTGCAGTGCAGCACCTTTGGTAACACTATGCTTGCACACCTGAGACCTCTGCTAGTGCTCGGATCCTGTGCTGCACAGATTTATCCTGCATGCAGATGTGTCCAAAGAGCCCATAGGCACAATGACCAAAATCTTCAAGGTTTGCCTTGCTATAAGTAAGAGGTTTACTTATTGTGTAGCCATACAACCACTAGCACTACTGCGTTCATTCTGAGGGAGTCATTCAGGTATATAAATGAACCTAAGAAAATAATTTTCCTGAAAAGCCCACTTAACTACCAGACAGAACTTGTCTAGTAACCCTTTTTTTTTTTCTGTAATAGAACTTGCTGAAAAATTGGATTTCTAAGAATAAAGTGAAATTGTTTTGTAAGAGGTAAAGCAGACTTAAGCCCTACTTAGTAGGTGATAGCCTGTCTTCATTCAAAACTGGACTTCAAGATGTACTAATTAGCACAGGTGAGACCTGGAACCTTTCTGAGTAAGATTGTTCCAAATAAATGAGCCCTCTCTATCCTGTAATGCTGCCGCAGTGTAGGAACAAGGATGAATGCAGGTATATTCTTCCCAAATCATTTGTGCTGGCATAGACAGAGAGAATGCACTTGTATTAACTGCTAGCACTTCATCATTCTGAGAGTAAAACAATCTTACTAAATCTTACAAACGCTCTTCCCTTGCTAAATTTGCTGATACCTCACAGATAAACTCTAATTCATTGCTGTGTAGACATTAAATATTTCATTTTGTAAAATACTCCTTATATAATTTCAGAAAGAACCGTGTTGATGAATACAAATTGGAATCAGGCAAACATTTTATTAAATCAGATTTTGTCTGGAAACACTATGCATAGAAATGACTTGCTTAGAGATGGATTCTTAATCTGTTTTAATTAAACACAAAGGCTTCTCCCTAAGGAGGGGAGCTACCAGAGAAAGCAAGAAAGAAGAATAGTTTAAAAGATTTCATTGAAGCTCTTCATATACCTTTTAGCAAAAGAGAGAAACTGCTCCTTGTAAGCCTGCAATTTGTTATTTCAATTAAAGTAAAATTTTAAATATACATGTCTGTTTGGTTTGGGGACACTGACTGAATGCAGTATGCCAGCTTCCTTTCTGTTGTTTTGGGCATATATCATTACTTTACAAACCTTCACCATGATCTTCTGATCTTCAATCACTAAATTTCTATTGGCAAAAGATTATCTGGATATTTTCACAGTTATGAATCCAGTAATCTCACAATTGTTTGTTTGGGTTTTTAAAATAAATATTAGCCCAACAGTGTCAGATCTGGGGATCTTGTCATAGTGCCAAAAGTCAGGAGGTGCTGGCATTGCTATTGTTCCACAGAGTAAAATCTAGAGCTCAGTTGAGGAGTTTGAGCAAGTGGGAATTCTTGTCATCAAGAACTTCCAGCCTCACCCTCATGAGGTATTAACATTGAAAAACATTGGCACAAACAGCCTGGTCAAAAGACACAGTTTTTTACATACTGTTTTATAATGTATCAAAAAACTCCTCCTCATCAAAAACAAAACAACTAAAAAATGCAAAAAAAACCCCAAAACTAAAATGTTGCTAACTACCTTTAAGTCTTTAATGAGTCAGCATCTTTTACCAATGCATTATATGTGGTCATGTTGTGGCCTCACATTATTAGTGGTAGGGTTATTCTGTGCTCACTCGCCTTGCCTTCTTTGCTCACTTTTGTATAGGTCTGTGTACTTGACACCAGTCCCCTGGCCTCATCAACACTCAAAAGTCTGCAAAAGTCATGCACATCTGGTGTACCTTTCCCAAAAGTACTGCATCAATCAGTACTTCAGGGAAGCCTCTATATGACTTAAAGTTTTAATGAGGTCTTTACTATTGCTCCACTACAAAGGAAATAAACCACCACAAATGCCCTGAGTTCTTCACAGCACACTTTGAATAGCTGAAAGCAAAGATTTATAACACAGCTTCTACAATTAAATACACCAAACTTTGTGTAGCCTCAGTACAAGCGTAGCATGAGATTTGCAAACTGAAAGCTTCCCCTCCCAGCCTGTTGATCTTCTTTCAGGATGGTATGAATTTAAATACGAATGCCTCGTGTGATCCCTCATGCTATGAAAAAATGAGATAACTCTTTCACAACAGGGGAAAAAGCTGGCCCCAGCATCTGAGTGCAGTCCTGTTCTGTGCAGGAGAGCCAGCTTCAGCACAATAGTTATGGCCACCTTCATTTGCACAGTAGTCTTTTTATGCAGGTTTTGCTGGACATGGTTCAAAACAAGTTGCTCCTACTTTTCTGTTAAAGGAATTTCCAGAAGCCCAGCTTCCTGGCATTTACCTCAAGAACCTTCCTATTCCTCAAGAATCAGGAATAGGAAGCCTCTCAATAAGATTACCAACATCATTTTTTCAAATGCTCTTATGATGTTCCTCTGTCTGTCTGGAAATTCAATACAGAAAGCTATACTGAGAGAAGCTACAGTCACCAGAACTGATTCCCCTCTTATCAATCCCTAAAGAAAGCTGTGAAGGGAAGTTTATAACATGTCTTAGATTACACCTTATTAGAGTTCACTGAGTGAAACCTCTCTGTCCCATTTTCAGCAGCTCATCAGTGCCTGTCTAGCCAATAATGACAACCTTGTGTGTCCCCTAGTGCTGCAGTGATTAAAAGAAAATATATTTGAAAATATCTCACCCTGAACAAGAGTAAAACTAAGGGAGATTTTTTTTTTTAATTGCCAAGTTATAGTTGGGAAGACATTAATGTTGGTTCTACTTCTACCTTCAGAAAGGATTAAAAGGACAATGTTCTCAACAGTTAAATTGTAGCTTTGTTGAAACCAATGGTTTTAAAATTTTTTAGTCCAGCAACAAATTTATCCTATAGCATACATAACATAAACAGTTTTTAAAAAATATAAAACATGACCCAAAAGTGTAATTTTATTGAAAAGGCAAAATGGATCTTTATAGAATCTATCTTTTTATCAAATTTCTGTATCATAAAGACAATATCTAATTTCTAGTAGCTTAAAAAAAAGTTTGTGGTTTGGTTTTTTGTTTAAATTTCCACTTTTGCTACTCACGAACAAAAGTACTGACCCTGTCTTAGAAATCTATGAGGCAAATGAATGATTCACCAGGAGAACAATGAAGAAAAATACTTATAATCAGGAAAATACAGAAATGGATTGCTAAAAATTACATTAATTTGAAAACTTCTTGCACTGTCCTATATGACATAATGGTGTAGTACGCAGTTATATTTCTCAGTATACAGAAATATTTCTCCACTGCCTCTTGAAAACATTGAAATGTCTGGTAGTTTCATAGAAATTCCAGTATTCTGAAAACTCATAGGAGTAATGTACTACAGCAGTATGCTGATGAATGTTTGTGAAAGTTACAGAAAAGGAATTTGAGTGCCCAGCAGAAATGATAAAATAAAAATTTACTAATTAAGGTAAGTATGAGATGCTTTAAAAAATGTATTTGCTAGGGAGATTAAATGAGATATAGAAAAAAACTTACGGGCAAATCGCTGTCCACCTTTTCTGAAGAAGGTATTTTTTGACACCAGGCCACCATACTATCACCAGGATTTGTAGCGTGTTAATATGCTTAGATTTTTTTCAGTAAATAATGGTTTTGTTCCATCTTTTAATAATTGTGTAAATTAACTAGAAACATTCTACAGTAATAAAATTATGAATAAAGCTAAGAAAGTGAAGACAGAGGTCCATGTGCAACAAATCACTAGCACTGTGCTTTGGCTCAGAGTTTCTTGGCATATAGGTGCAAATTTCCACACTGCAGTACCTCCTTCCAGCCGTATTTCACAAATACCTCCTTTCAAGTCAAAACAGCGTATAAAAATCAGATTCTTCAGACTCTGCTTTCAGGAAATTTCTGCTTGACTGAATAGCCTGAGTATAAAACAGAAGAATATCATATCTCACAATAGGTCTGTCATGTATACGAGCAATGTGGGCGTGAATAGATGTCCCCCATCTGGTTTTGGTCTAACACTTTGTAAGGTGGGACTCAAAATTGACTAGAATACACTTCATGGCATCTGTCAGTGCCAGGTCTGTGCCAGGTGGAGTCTCCCCCAGCAGCTGGCTGTGGCTCTGCAAGGGGCACAGGAGCACCATGACTGTATTTGTAAGCCTTGCAGACTGCTAGTTTCACAAAAAAAGTGCCCAGCGGTGCCTGACCTCAGAACAGACAATGCCAGGGTGACGCGTGCTGCTGTTACCGCTCATTTCTAACTTACCCTTCTGAGCAGCAGGGCTGGCTGGATCATTTGTCCATCAAATTTTCCTACTTTGGGCCTTTTATGATGCCTGTGCTGCATCTTTAGGGCTTCAAATGGGACTCTGGTGACCTTGCTGTCCCTCTTTTAACCATCACTAAGATGTTTTATCACCAGGCCTGTGAGAGACCAAGTTAGCGCTACAGCTTTCTCTTCTCACCACACAGTAATACAAGATACGAACTGAGGCCAAATATATGACTCTTGGACTCCACTGATATTTTTAGTAGTATTTTTTAAATGTTATTATCCAGGACACATTTTCTTTCTGGACTTTTTAAGTGTGGTCTCTGTAAATACAGCAGTCTGTGTGAAATCCAGTACATGTGGCTAAAGACAATATTACATTGGTTGCCTAAAATTTAGGCAACACTAGAAACTTAAACTGAATTAACTGATATTCAGCGCTCTGTTCTGCATTTCCTTGGGTGGTGTAGAACAGAAACAGGCAAAAGAACAGTTAATGATTCAAAAGATCATTTATGGCATGTACTACTTGATGAAGTAAAAGCAGCTGACCCAAAAATTCAGATTGTGAAATTGAGTACATGTTTTACAACAACAAAGACTGTCAGCACCCCCACTGATTTCTGGTCTTTAAGAGGTGTTGCCTACATTAATGCAGAGGTTTGGTTTCGATTATGGTGGTTTTGTTGTTCTGGTTTTTCCTTTTTTTGTTTTTTTTTCTGCTTTGTCTTCTGCATCCTATTTAAAAAATAGTGAATTTCAGCTAATACTGTACTCATTTGGTCGTCCAGTGATTCTTTCACTTATTGTCCTGCTGCGACAACTCTGGCCTCACAACCAGGAATAAACAAAGCCAAGAAAATAAATCAGGTCTGTAATTTGTCAGAGTGCTTTTTTCATTTTAGCTCTCTTTAAATTGCTTTTTCACATAACAAAGTACCTTAGAGTGGAGCAAGTTAAACCAGCAATCTTATCAAAGCTCTTTTTATTGACAGAATATCACAAGAGTTTTCTGTAAGTATGCATCACCTCTAATACTGCAAGGGATGGATAAAGCTTAATCATAAAATTTCTATATCAGTCACAAAAATTGTTTTCTGTATCAAATTTTTTAATCCGTTTTGTTTACATTTGTAAGGATTTTTAGTGTATATGAACAGAAATAGTCAGAAGCTATTAAATACAACAAATAATGAGAAAAGGAAGGGGGGCTGCTGGACAGACTAAATTGCTTCAAACAGGGTAAAGTTTCAGGATCCAGCTCCCAGAAAGACCAGTTTAATGTACTGAACAGGAGGACATATAATAAAGGGCAATCAGAAAATGGAATAGAAATGGGAAATGAAAACTACTGCATCTGTAGCCCTTTGAGGGACAAAGAGTGCAGGAACAAAGCTAAAATAGCATCTTAGACTTGAATGACGTGGTAAAGGTCATTCTGCCTCTAACAGAATGTATCAAAAGTGCATTAAGTCAGAGATTACCACAATTTTAACAGATGATAAAGAAATACTTTGAAAAGACCCTGGTATAGAAGCTGCCTTTTTTGATAACACTGCAGTGAAATCTGCAGGCCAAAATAGGGAGCATTTATTTAATTGTAGCTAGAATTTCTCCATAATTGTCTGAATTACAGTTTTAGGTGAACATAGCATGTCACCAAGCAGATTTGTACTCTATGTTCCACCAATTTCCTTGTTTTTCAGAACAGATCTATTTTTCACATTCATGTATTGTAATGGTCAGACATCCCAAATGCAGTAACAATAATTTCTTCATATCTATGCGATTTTGCTGTTCAATTATACTGCATTTTAAAATTATGCATTTATTTCTCTGTGTATACGTATGTGTCTGTATGTAGGCATATGTAAATACATTAATCAATTTATTTTCTTAATATGTACATTTAAAGCTTGAAAACAGATTTTTGATTTTGGTTAACAGTACATACAACAGAAATTAATATGTCAGCCAGATAATTATTCTGTATATCTAACAATGAATACCATAGTGGCACTGGTACTACAGTACATTCAGGCAGTAAATAGAACATACTATGCTCAAAATACTGTACAAAAAACCCCAATTACTTGTATTCATGGCTACTTTGCCAGTTCCCTACCTCCATTTCAAAATTCAGGGCAGACGGAGACATTGAAATTAAAGGATCTGGACAAATTCCCAGTGTCTTGCTCATTCATTAAACACATGCTGCTGCCTGATTTTTTGGAGAATTTCAGCTGCAATGATCATTGAATCTATGTAGATTACTGGCCACATCACACTGACTGTATTTATTGGAGGGATTGGGTACTGTGCAGTTATATATTCAATTTCCACAGCCCAACCAATGAAGAAGTCCCACATTTTGAAAGGATAGTTAATGCAAATTTTTTAATTTGTCCAGAAAATGAAATTAGTACAGATCTTGCAGTCTTTTCATCATCTGAGAGGATGGTACAATATAAGAAAATGCTGTGTTAAGTCTTTTTCTGCTTCAAGCAGTGCAACATGGCTGATGTAATCGAATTGGAAGCCAGTGGGCTGCTGCAAACCATGTGCTTCTGAAAGTGATCACATGTGAACACTTTTAGGAACTGAAACCCACATAAGCTAACATTTCCTAAGGGTTTGGAAATTTGCCCAGTAAATACAACCAAAATAAAAAAAAAGTAAAAAGCAAAGCAAAGTCACCCTAAAACATAAACAAATTAAAAAATCAAACAAAACCCCAGAACCAACCCTGCATAGGAGATGGCTATAATACATCAAAAAATTGATTTGAGTATTTTTAGGGTAGAGCTCACCCCCATGATCTTCACATACCAAGCCTACTTACGAGTATTGAACACCAAAAACCCTAGAGGAAGAACAGGATTTCAGAAACTATGATGATGATGATGATGATGATGATGATGATGATGATGATGATGATGATGATGATGATGATGATGAAGAAGATGATGAGGATGATGATGATGATGATAATGATGATGATGATGAGGATGATGATGATGATGATAATGATGCTGCTGATGAAGAAACACTCAATGTATTGCTTTGCATGGGATATTTTCATTTAAAACAGCTGCTACTTGTGTGCCAGAACTTGCTAGTGTACTGCACTTTCTAGTTAAGCTAAATTTATATGAACAAACAATAAATCCAAAAATGTATTACTCTTACAGTGTTATTTGCATATTTTGGCAGAAAATATTTAGTTTTTCAGTCAGTCTTGAAAAGTCGGGTGGGAGTTTGAAGCACAAATTGTGCTTTCAGTTTTCATCTCATCATCTGAAGTTACTGAAGGTGAATACTCTTTCCGAGGTGGAAAGTTAACATAAAGTACATCAGGCCAATTCCTCCAATTAAATGTGAACTATCTGAGAAACTCTGCTCTTTGCCCACCTACAACTCCAATTACTGGACAACTCTCAGGCTCCTACATGGCATTTAATGGTATTGCTCCCTTTCAGATATAGTCTGTGATCACAATAAAATGCACCTATCCTGCTGCTACACGGAAATCTTAACCAAACACCTGCAACAGGCATGCTTCAGACTGAGTCACTTGTCTTGCACATCTCTTTTTATAGCCATTCCCATTACATGTCTGAGTTGGAGGAAGCATTAGAAATAGTTAGAAAAAGAACCAAAGAATCTTTGAATTCTCCAAAGTATTGATTAAAAAGATCAAATAGTTCAAGTGGCATGATAGTTATGATATATTTGTCACCCCATATCAGTGAGCTCAGTTATGTCATGCTGAGTACAATTAAGCTGGACATATAACTTCTACTGGTATCCTACAGAACCAGACAGGATTATGTTCACAGAAAATGGAAAATCATTAATTCTAACAAAATCAAATGAAAAAATTATTTTATGTATTGATTTACCTTCTATTTCAAAACAGTTCTATAATTTCTTAATGAATAATAATTCATAATGACAGATGGAATCTGTAAGCTGGTGGAAGAAAGGAAATAACATTTGCTCCCATAATTAAAGAACATACAAGCAAACAAAAAAGAAAAAAATCCAGACCAAAAAAAAGAAAATTTATGTCTCTGAAACCGCTGTCTTTAAGAAAGACATCAAGTTGCCAAAGTGTTACTTAGAAATTAGTGATATTTTGGAAAACTTCTTTGTTTTTATGAAACAGGTCAACTATAAATCAAGTTGTAAAAGAAAAAAAAGGTCTCTTATTTCTCAAGAAAATATTAAAGAGGAGTCATAAATATACAATGGAACAAATCAATTCTTGGCTCACCTGTTACTGGATAGTGCTAAAGATGAAAGACCACCAAAGAGAAACACAGTGAAGTAACATTTTACTAACCTAAAAAGGAAAATGAACTGATTTTATTTACTTCCACATATCATGAGTGTTTTTCTTGCTGTTGTCAATAATTAATAGCTCTGTTATGGTTACATCCCAGCCTTATTCTGTTCACTGAGGGAAGAGTGAATCACTTAAGTCCTGAGGGTGTGAATTTCTGCCCAATTCCACACACAAAAGCCTGTTACTGATTCTCAACATTTTCCTTCTGCTGTTTAAAAAAACCCAAAACCCCTCAAAAAACAAAAGAAACAACTACCACAGAAAACTGAACTTTTACTTCCCCTTCTGATTATGAAAATAGAAAGGGATTGACATTGAATCTGTTGCTTCATCTGGAAAAAAAGCTGTGGGAAAAGTGTCTTGTTGACAAAGATATTCTTGTCTCTGACCCTGGATTAATGGCTGTGCCGCTGCAGATTGTGAAAATGCTCTTGTTTCCCCTCCATCTCCTCCATCTGCCTAACACACTGATGATGACATGGCAGGATGCTATACACATATATGCCTACTAAGACAAAGACCCCTCAGTCACCATTATCTTCTGATCCTTGCTCGGCCATGGCAACCGGTGTCTCTCCACTGACATCCTGGAAATATTTGTGGGAATCTTTTGCCCAACACAGCTGCAATAATAATTGCAGGTCCCAAAATTTCTTCTCAGCATGTTATATTTAGGAAGCAGAGGAGACATACTAAAAAGTACTCTTTTGCTTTCAGCAAAACACTTGAGCAAGGCTGTAGTACATCTTTTCATCCTCTGTATTCCCCACTGTCTAGTTAAATACTGATTAATGCTTTTATGTCTTTGTTTTGGCGTATGTGCATAAAATAATTTGGACCTACTCTTTACTTTTATAACCCACTCAATGTTTTTGTAAAATCAAAGTTTTCTTTTTTGAAGATCTCTGACATCTAGGAATTTCATAGAATTGACTGGCATTTCTTCCATAAGCATTAAAATGCATTAGATGGAAGGCATGGAACTAGTCACAGGATACTTTAGTCTACCATTGATCCACAGATTTGTGGCAGGCCCTGGCAGAGGTTAGGGACACTGTAGTTATCTGATTCTATCTAAGAGAGTTTAAGTGGCATGAAACCAAGATAGATAAATAGAAAGCCAACTGCATCCTTGGCTGCATCAAAAGCAGCACAACCAGGAGGCCAAGAGAGGTTCCACTGGGAGCGCTGCATCCAGCCCTGACATCTCCAGCACAGGAAGGACATGGACCAGTTGAAGTGAGCCCAGAGGAGGCCACCAAGATGACCAGAAGGATGGAGCACCTTTCCTATGAGGAAAGGCTGGCAGAATTGCAGACATTGAACCCAGAAAAGTGAAGTCTTCAGGGTGACCCAACTGTAGTCTTTCGGCACCTGAGGGAACTTACCGGTGTCGGAAGCCAGGACATTCCTCTGGCAGGCCAGAATGGCCAAGACCCCTGCCAGGGGGCTCAGAAACCCTGGCACGGAGCCCAGAACACCTGTGGTTTTGATTATGATGTGTGGAGCAAATTACCAACCTTAGATGAAGACCACCAAGCCACAGCAGTTTAAGTAGCATAACAGTGAAGTTATCACAGGGGGAAAAAATGGGGTTTTGGGGTTTCTAGAACAGGGGTTTTGGGGGCAAGATGGAGGGATTTGGGCATGTCCAGCCTTTCTTCTTCTTCTTCTTGGCCTCCATCTTCTGCTGTGATGTTGGCACTTTTAGGTTAGTTCAGAGTAGAAGCTCACTGTCTAATACAGGTGATAGGTATTGAAAAGTAATTGTAAACATTGTACACACAGTTTTTAGTATAAAAAGATAACACTGCCCCGGGGGCAGGCAGAGAGCCTGGAACTGTCCTGCTGGATGGACCTCGGCAGGGCAGGAGAAAAAAATTTATAGATGAGATACAAACAACCTTGAGAACGAGAACTGAAGAGCTCCAACTCATTCTTCAAGTGTGCAGGCTGGAACAGAGACTTTTAACATATCTCAGGGTCGCGGTGACCAACCCACCCTGAGATACAGGAAGAGAGCAAATAGTCACAAAAGGCTTGGCATGAGTATCTAGCTGTTTGCAAGAGCACATACTGATAGAAGAAGGGAGAATGGCTTAAAACTGGGCATGTTTAGAATACGTGTTAAGAAAAAATTTTTTACTGTGAGCGTGGTGAGGGACAGGAACAGGTTGCACAGGGAAGATGAGGATGTCCACCCCTGGAAGTGCTCAAGGTCAGGTTGGACAGGACTCTGAGCAACCTGGAAAAGTGGGTCCAAGTGGGTCCAAGCCCATGTCAGGGGGCTGGAACTGAATAATCTTTAAGGTCCCTTGCAACTTAAGCCGTTCTATGATTCTATGATGCTCTTGTTCACATATGTTTTTGGTTTTGACTTAAAGAACCACAAAGGTGGCTTCCTTGAGCATTCATATAACTATGTTCTTGAGTTATATATTGCCGAATTTTTGCAAGCCATATTTTCATGTTCTTTAAGCAAGCTGCCCTTCTACAAGCTAGTCATTGGTAGCCTCGTGACAATATATGAACTAAATCCAGTTCTGGCTCTAGCATCCTTCACCTTTAGCATTTAATTACGTCATCCTGTTAACTCTTGGAGTAGCCATCTGGACACTGATTCTTCAGCAGATGTATTTCTTCCTTCACATGGGAACAAATGATTGCAAAATACTTTGAGAGATTTTTGTGGTCACTGATGACAAAATACCTCCAGGAATTGTCATACCTCTTTTTCTCATCCTACATTGAGGATGTCCTGGTTACAGTAAAAGCTAATTTTTGCAGTAACCAGGAGGACCCAGGGATTATTCTATACAATCTCACATCACTTTTTAGGAACAGGTGAAGAGATCCCTTCTGGATCATGCAGTGTAGCAGAGGGAGCAATTGGGTATTCCCTATTGTCAGGTGTTTCACAGTGAGCAACCAGGTGTGAACTTTTTTTATGTACACTCTGTCATTAGTATTGTTGTTGTTGTTCATTGTCTCATTTCATTGCTGTTTCCAGTAAATCCTACTTATCTCAGCCCATGACCTTTACCTTTTGTGCCTCCAACTCTCCTCTCTATCCCACTGCAGGGGCATACAGGGAGTGGGGGTGATGGAACTGTGCATGGTTTGGAATAATTCAGTGGGGACACTAAATTGTGTCACCATTCCTAAACCAAAATACATATTATAGTGTCAGGGCACTGAAAACAACAGCAGCATCTTTGCTTCCATACTTTGTTTTAAAATTGCATTTCTCTTTACATGATATGCCTTTAATGATTAATTTTTTTTGTACTCAGTTCTACAAATGCCAAAATGATAGATTTGGATTCCAAAAACTCCTTTTTGCTTAATCAAAATACCCATGGAAACAGATACTGACAAATCTCTTTGAAGATTTCTGTAATATCTCTGTACTAGATATCTCTCTTTCTAGAATTTCTACCATTTCATTTTTTAATTTTCTTATTTTTATTTTATTTTTTTTCTCATTCAACCTGAAAGAAAAAACCCAACAAAATGGGAATAATTGTACAGACAAGTAAAAATTATAAATGCTTTATAATTATACTAATTATAAAATGAATTGTAAAGTCACTGGAACATTCTGTTATTGTATTGTGGAACAGAATATTTCAGTCATTTTTCTTCAGAAGTTTTTGTTGTAATATTTCAAGAAGTCAAGAAAATTTGCACTAATAAAGCAGAGAGTTTGGCTTCTTCCATTCATATTTTTAATTGGCAGTTCCTGACAGCAGATTTGGCCTTTGACAAGCATGTCTTTTTTAACAGAAGGTTGCACAGAGTAAGGTTTCAAAGAACTCTAATAAAGTTAGTCCTTTGTATGTGCATGCAATTGTCCTTTAAAATCAAAGGAGAAGCAAAGAGCAGCTGCCCTGAAAGGGCAGGATGCTGCACAGATGGGGGAATGAGAGCAGGACAGGCAGTGGCCTCCCTGGCCTCTGGGAGAGCAAGACAGGGTAGTGTTGGAAATCAGGATCAGCTGAGAGCCTGAGAGGCCAGTAGGCAAATCACAGGCTTGTGACACATCCATGGACAAGAGAAGATTTGTAAGAGAAGATTTGTATGCAGTGATTGTATCAGTTTGATGTTTGAAAATGTATCTAAATTGTTAACAATGATGAATACTAATGTCTATAATGTAGAAATATGAGAGGAATCCTTCATTCATTCATCTTGAGCCATATTGAGTTCCTTCACATTCATGTTTTTTACCAAATAATGAAAGCTATAATGAGTTGTTTCCTCCACAACTTGAAAGTAATTCTTCTGGCTTATTTGAGAAGCAAGTTTGACATGGGTATCAAATAAATTAAAAATCAGCTTAATGGTGGCAAACAACACAGCAGTAGAGACAATAGCATTTGAACCTGTGTAAAGAGAAAAGTAAATGAAAGAAGATTAAAACATCAGCTCAATGTGGGTAAGGATCCTTTCACTTCTTCATAATACATTATTTAATGGCTTTATGTGCTACGATTTCTAAGTATGTATTGCTGCATATCTGATGCTGAATCTGCACAGTCAACCCACCCTGCCATAAAAAACTTCTTTTGAAGATTAGTCTAGTCTAGAACCTGGACTACATTAGAGCACTCTAGTCTGAAGACAACTTCTAACAGCCTGACAGACTGAAAGTAGGATGTGAACACAATTGAACACTTTGGGTGCAATATAAGAGGAGAAAATAGTGATTTTAAACTGGAGTTGTCAGGGGAAAAAAAAAATCAATTCTCTATTTCATAACATACAAGCTCTGAAAAAATGATATGAGTATCAAGAGAAGATACGATGTAGAGGCCCCCCAATCAAATTACAGTGGATAAAAAAGCCAATAAGAGCAGTGAGAAATTAGAGTTTCTACAGAATGCTGGCAGGGGAAAAAGTCTGTCCAAATGATAAAACAATAATAAAATTTATTGATAGACTTCCTTGCATTAAAACATCTATATTTCATATTTTCTTTCAGTGTTATAACTCAAATAAACATTTTCTTCTGTGTTCTTTCTGTCTGCTAGGTGTTAAATAAGACTTTGGAGATCAGAAAAATGAGACACTAAAAAAATTGTTTTCAGCTGAACACTGTAAAGTGATGTACAAAAACACCTACCTACTCCAGCAACTACTTAAAGCAACACATAACCCCTTCCCTATTCAGAGTTTGAAATTTCTGTGCTAAAAATCCAACTGAAACAAAAAAAATGCTAGGAAACATCAAGCAGGTACCTTTTAATTTATGAACTTTGGAGAATTAGGAACTTGATTTTTCACAGTGTGTTTGAATATACACTATCATATAAAATTTGCCCATCATTATGTTTTCAAACCCCTTTTCAGCACATCAAAAATTTTCATTTCGAAATTTTACATGAGTTTCCTTCTCTCCTTATTATTACTTTATCTTGCATGAAGTTCCCCCTGAAAAGGAGCTGTTTACAAAAAAAAAAAAAAAAGGAAGAAAAGGACCCACAGAACCTTGCTTGAGTCTTACTGATGTATTTCTTTGCAAATTTTCCTCCTGTTCCTATGTTTTCCTTTATGCATAGTTAACATAATACACAGGCTCCCAATGAAATTACAGAGAATGAAGACAACTAAAATAGCCTTAAAATAAAGAAAAAAGCACAGTTTTTCCTGTTGTCATTACCATTCCATGACAGCCTGTGTGCAAGATGTTGCAGAGGCAAACTCATGTCTCTGATCGAGGGGAGCCTCTGGACAAAGCCTTCTTGCTCAGGCTACAGGAGGCATTACACTCGCTGGTTCCTGTCCTGCTGGGGCACTTCAACCACCCTGACATCTGCTGGGAAAGTGGCACAGCAACCTCAGGCAGTCCAGGAGACTCCTGGAATGCATGCAGGAAAACTTCTTGAGCCAGGCAACCGCCCTGCCAGAGAGGATGTGATAGTGGAGCGGATGGTCCCCAAGGGAAGGGAGTGGAGTGGGGACATCAAGACTGGAGGCAGCCCAGGCAGCAGTGACCATGCCCTTGTGGAGTTTGCAGTCCTGAGGCATATGGGTCAGGTAAGTAGCAAAGTTAGGCTCCTCAACTTTAGGAAAGCAGACTTTCAGCTCTTCAAGTCAGTGGGATCCCCTGGGAGATGGCCCAGAAGATCAAGGGAACAGAGCAGAGCTGGTAGATATTTAAGGACACCTTCCACAGAGCACAAAAGCTGGCAATTCCCTGATGGAAGAAATTGTGCAAGGATGGCAAGAGGCCAGCATAGCTGAGAAGGGAGCTGCTGGTGAAACTAAAGGGAATGAATCAAGTGCAGAGACAGTGGAAGGTAGGACTAGTGACCTGTGAAGAGTATAGAGATGAAGTTCAGCTGTGTCGAGATAGGGTAAGGAAGACCAAGGTGAAGCTGGGACTGAGCCCAGCATGGGATACAAAGAACCTGTAACTTCTACAGGTATGCTAAGCAGAAGAGGAAGGTCAAAGAAGGTGAACGAGCCTGATGAAGAGTGTTGGAAAACTGGTAACCAGGAATAAGGATGAGGCTGAGGTTTTCAACAACTTTTTTGACTCAGTATTTGATGGCAGCCTCTCCTCCCACACCTCTCAAGTGGATGGACAGCAGGATGGGGAACAAGGGAGCAAAGGGATGTGGCACATGACCACTTGAGGAACCTGAATGTGTGTGAGACTATCGGACCAAATGAAATACAGAGTTTGGTTCTACGAGTTCTAAGAGTTCTAAGAAAATTCTTCAGAGTTCTAAGAAAATTTCCTGATGTAGTTGCCAAGCCACTCACCATAGTATTTGAAAAGTCTTGGCAGTCAGGAAAAGTTCCAGGTAACTGTAAAAGGGGAAACATATTTTTTTAAAGGGTAGAAAGGCTAGCCTTGGACACTACCAAAGTACCAGCCACACCTCAGTGCCTGGGGACCATGGATAGATCCTTCTAGAAGCTGTGTCAAGGCACATGGAGGAGAGGGAGGTGATTCAGGACAGTCATCATGGCTTCACCACGGGAAAGTCCTGCCTGACAAATCCAGTGGCCTTCTGGGATGGCATGACTCCATCAGTGGTCAAGGGAATGGCTACAGATGTCATTTATCGGCCCTTCTGTAAAGACTTTGACACAGTCCTCCATAATATCCCTATCTCTAAATTGAAGGCAGATGGATTTGATGAATGGACTGTTGGATTAGAAAATGGTAGGAAGTGGCATCCAGAGGTAGTTGTCAATGGCTCAGAGCACCAGTGGGCATCAATGACAAATGGTGTTTCTTAGGAATTCATTTGGATCTGGGTTATTTCATAAATTCATCAATTGCATAGACAAAGGGGTCAAGTACACCCTCAGAAAACTTTTGGATGACACCAAGCTCAGTGGTGCTGTTGACATGCCTGAAGGTCCAAATGCCATCCAGAGGGATGCAGCTCATTTAGCCATGGGAACTTTGGGAGATTTAGCAAGGCCAAGTTCAAGGGGCTGCACCTGGGTTGAGGAAACCCCAGCTATCAGTCCAGGCTGCTCTCCAGTCCAGGAGAGCAGCCCTGTGAGAAGGACTTGGGGGTGCTGGTGGGTGAGAGGCTGGACATGACCCAGCCATGGGCACTGCCAGCCCAGAAAGCCAAACGTGTCCTGGGCTGCATCCAGAGCAGGGTGGGCAGCAGGGCCCGGGAGGGGATTCTGCCCCTCTGCTCTGATGAGACTCCACTTGGAGTGCTGCATCCAGCTCTGGCTTTTATGTAAAAGCCATATTTCTGTTCTGTTTTTCAAGAATCTCAGGCTGTATATCTTCACTTACAAGCTCCCTTATCATTCATGAGTTCTGCTCCTAGAAGAAAATGATTCAGAGACTTTTAGGTTTCCCTCTGTTATTAAAAATATTTTAGATTGCAGTTTATATTTTTTAAAAAGAAGACTATACAAGACCACACACACTAGTTAAAAATCTTGATTACAACAATGTCTAAAGAGAAATGACAAAGAAAGAAAAGAGCCCTAAGAAAAGGGCAAACCTGATGAAAGTTTCTTGCCTGTCAGCTACTTGAGTCTTAGAGATGTCCTGATTCAAACATCGTATCTTCAAATAGAAAGATTTTTGTATTAAAAATGCTTCAGAGAATTCTCTTTTGAAAGCATTGCCATTTTCCTCTTAATCTAGCACCAGCTTTTTGAAGTCTACAGCAATATGTATCAGAGCCTCCTGCACCTCCAAAGTTTGTGAAGAACACTGTGTGAAGAACAGTGCCTTTGTTTTGAGTGTGTCCTCTCAATTTCAACTGATGCTCTTACTCACTCTATGCAACTCGATCTTTTATAGATTTCTATGAAATCTTTCCTGTCAGACTGTTTTCTAGGTTGAAGAGGCTTAGTGATTTTCCCTCTATCTTAGTTACTGTTTCAAGATAGAAGCCCTCCCTGTAGTAGCTCTCATTGCTTAAATAGATGCATTTAAAGTACAAAATCAGTAGAAAGGACCTGGCATAAAACAGTTTAGTGGCAATATAGAAGGTTTTTCTACAATCATATAACACAAGACTATTCATAGCCAAAGTTTTTTTTCCCCTTAAGTGATACAGAAATGCATAAACAAAATCATAAGGTCTGTGCTTGCCCATCTACCTGACCTACCTAACCATGAGAGAGAAAATGTCCCAATAAATCTGCTTCAGAATCTACTTTTCATGTTTCTTTCTACTTTATCTTTTGATTTCCTAGCCAGAGAGCCACCTGAACCCCTGCTGTGGAATATAACAAATAGGATTTTTCTTCTAATTTTTACATGATTCCATCACACCTTGGCAGCTGATTTAGGATGTAATCACACCCACACAAACGTGCACAAATACACACTCACCCAAACATACATGCACACATTGTGGAAGTGCACAGACATTCTAGACGTGTACAAAACAACTATTTTTTGTCAGTGAAGTTGGTAAATAATTTTCTCGGAAAAAAACCCTCTTGATGTAGAACATCCTTTCCGCTATGAAAGAACCAAAATTTCAAAAACCATGTTGCATATGAAAATCGGGAAATGTTATTAAAAAGTAGTAATACACAAACATCTATGTGCAAATTTACCTTACATAATTTTGATGATATAAATATATGCAAAACCACGAGTGTAATAATTTTACAGAAAAGCCAAGTAAAAATAAGAATTAATCCAAAACAAGACACAGTTTCCTCTACTGACCTTACAAAATTATATTATAGATCCAATGTGGAACATAAATTTTATAACACAATAAATAGAGATCATGAAATAAAACTTTTTCTAAAATGGGTGCATAAGGGTCAAAAAAAGCCTTCTTTCCTTTTTCAAAGGAAAAAAAGTGTGCCAGTTTTAGTAAAATTGAAACAAAATTATTCCATTTAAAATTTATTTTGAATATTCCACGTATATATCAATGTTCAGTATGAAACTGTAGTTCTCCACTGTGGTGTACTATTTACAGGGACTATCATCCAGGTTTTTGGAAAACCTCTTTTTCTCCTCCATGTTAACATTCAGATCAGACTACATTCTATATCATCTATCTAAATAATGGTTGTGAGAGACTTTGCATTTTTAGATGTGTAGCTGAAGAAGAGAAGCCAGAAAACCACGCAGGAACAAAATCCTAAAGGACTCTGCTGATACATGAACTGCAGGCTAACGTGAGCGATTAAATTTTTACGTATTGTTTATCAGCCTGGCTTACCAAACATGATTTCTGGTGCTGTGCATACCACAAGATGGCTAGACTTGTTAGCAGAATAGTGGTGCTTTGGGACAATTTATAGAACCCAAGATAACCTCACTGCTCCGTTGTGAGGAGCCAATTTAGTTTTGATTTCTCTCCGCACAGGTTGTCAGAGAGGCATGAAGGAGAGGGGCACATGTGCCAGGTGCAGGAAGCAGCTAGAAGAAGCTGGGTCTCTGGGAGGCATTTCCTGGCAGCCATTTCATATCCCACATGGCACAGGCAGACAGCAGGAGACCACCAAGAACACCAGCACCAAGCACCCTCTGGAAAGGCTCTGCAATCAGATGGCAAATTTCCGAGTTTCCGCTGAAGTCCATTGGTGGGGACTTGGATGGGCCAAGGGTCTCCCATCAGCAGGTGGACCCTGGGAGGGGCGAGGGGGCATAAAAGGAGCTTGCACCGCAAGCTCTGGGGCATTTTGAGACTGCTTTTTGGCTTTGTGCTTCTTGCTTTTAAGGCTTGGTGATTGAGGTGTTCTGAGAGCTGTCTTTTAGGGCTTTTGGAGACTTGTCTTTTGGCCTTGGCCCCAGCCTGGCTTTTGGCTCTCCTGCCCTTGCTGGCTCTATTCTCCACCTTCATTCCTTTCCCATGTTCTTCCTTCTTTTCTGTTTTTTTTTTAGCTCACTTTGTTTTGGGCAACTCCTTTCTGTTTTTCATTACCAATAAACAGTTCTCAGATACAATGTTTGTCTTGTTTCACCTAATTTTGTTCTAGAAATTTTAAAAGAGCACGCAGTTCCCCACAGTGGAACATGACAACAGTGCACCAGGTAGCAGGATTTTAGGAGCATATGAGATGATCCCTGGGCACACTTGCACTTAATCAGGTCAAGCTGAGCTTTTTCAGTTTGTATGTCATCAGCAGTGGTGTCAAAATCAAGAGGTATGAGAAGAGTATGTCAGAAGTCTTGTAGTTGAGAAAAAATGGAAGAAATATGAACTTCCAAACAGCTATTAAGTCCTACAGCCCCAGGAACAATTTGGAGACAGTGAGGCCTGGAGCACTTGAAATTTCCTCTGTTGAGGCTTGCATACAGTGAGATCGAGACTACTTACCTCTCATTTAGCATTGTATTTATCTAACTCCGAGAGAGGAACTGAGCTCCACCATCACTGAACAGAACATGTTGCAATAGCCCTGTGAGCCTAGCAGGTGAGCTGTCTGCCTGTGCACCACCTGGCACGGCAGAATGGAGACAAGGTACTATATAATCTGCTACCTAACACTCATGCCACAACAATGCAGTCAAACAGCACACTGCTGAGATCTCTGACAATCCCCCTGAAGCACCAGAGGAAAATGCTGTTCCTGCAGGACATCAAATGCATTAACAGATTCTATAGCCACTCTGGCAAGCAAGGGATTTCACATGACTTAAATGATATCAAATAGACATTGGAAACACAGTGAAAAGAATCTGTCTCTGTGATGCTGCTACAAAAAGTGCAGACACATGGAAAGGACAGGAGTTCTTGCAATGGACTCCTTATTGATTTCCAGTCTGATATCCTGCTCCTGCTAAAGCTTACCAAGGCTTCATCATGCTGAGTTTTGCTCAGCATTGAGATTTAATTTGCTAGGAAGCATTTTTTATTTTTGAAAGGATTACTTCTGCTTTTCTGGACATTAGAACCCAAATTATCATGCTCTGAATAGAGCTTTTGTTAGCTCTAAATTAACCTTTTGACCAGCCCACAATGATAAGGCATGGATTAAGTAAATGGACTGTATTTTCAGTGGTCATACTTTATAGGAATATTGATACATTCTTACTGAATACAGCCATTACAAAATGCTGTAACTGGATAAAAATGCTGCAAGTAACACATTGAAGTTTTTCCACAGAAATCTCAGTATGATGTCCCCTGCTTGAATAGTAGGTAGCTCACCCCCTACAAGGAATTATACAAAGGGACCAAAAAAATTATTTCAGGCAAATGCTTTCCCACTGAGAGTGAGGAAAGATGAAGACTACATGATGCCCATTAAGTGGTACTTCATTGATGACAGTATTCTAAAATGCACCTGTGCATGCAACAGTTACAGACATCTGATTATAAAAGTACTTTTTAACCCAGAAGAAAAAAGAAATAACTCTTGGAATTGAGAATTTTTAGTCCTCATTTCAAGCTTTTTCTGAATAGCAGCCATCAACATATCTCCCTGAAGGAATGTTGATAAAAGGCTAATGGATACAGCAGAATACACTTTATGCTCACAGAGGAGATAAACAATTTATAGAGTTCAATATGAAGCAGTGGACTAATACAAGAGTTAAATAGCAAAAATTTTAGGTCTGTAAAAGCTGCCTTCTAGGTGCCAGGTGGATATTGTATTAATTTCTACAGAGTGTGAAATGCTAGTTAAGATATTGCATCAGAAGCAGTAGTTCCCAAGATAAAGGAAATTACCTCAGTCAGTGCTGTGACATGTAACAATAGAGGGATGAACTGAACAAAAAAAAAAACTTTACAGAAGTGATTATTATAAGAGGACTTGTAAACCAGGAGCCAAAACTGCAACTGAGGTTACACTTGGGAAATGAGAATTGAGGATATTTTGATTCTTTACCCAATTCCATTCTATGGATAATATATGCAAGTATTTCTTATTAATTCACTAAGACATTATACTCTATAATACTGCCTTAGACCTTACACTTTACCTGGAACTTTGATGATCATTTCAAATTACTTTGGCTATCATGTTGTGTATGACAATATTCTGAATAAGAATCTTTCCCTGTAAACCAGAAATAGCAATACTCAGTACAGTAGTTTAACCCCACCTGGCAAATATGTCTGTGCTCATCTGCTCAGTCACTTCCCCCAAAAGAGATGGGGGAAGAGAATCAAAAGGGTAAAAGTGAGAAAACCAGTGAGTTATGATAAAAACAGTTTAATAATGAGCATAAAATAATCATAGAAATAATACAAATACAAAAGTTAATATGAATAATATTTCAGTGAAAAGGGAAATAACAAAGAGAGATTGATAAAAGCCAAACAAGCCAAGTGATACAGATGAAAATAATTATTCAGCACCAACCAACCAAAGGCTGGATGGCCCCTGAGAAGCAGCCCTCATGGCAACCTCCTCCCTAGTCTGCTGAGCATGGCAATACATGGTGTGGGATATCCATTTGTTCCATTTATACCAGCTGTCCTGGCTGAGTGATCTTCCTAGTCATCTTCAAAAACAAACATCAAGAGAAACATAAGTAGAGAGAGAATCAGAGCTTGTCAAGTTAATTCTTACAGAGTCTTCTGAATCTCTGTTTTTTGTTGACACACCTCCCAGCTAAGACATCCAAGAAAGCAGATGCAGTGTCAAAATAAACACTGTAAACCCATCAGACTTTTCATATAACTATGCTGACCTTCTTTCTGATTTCAAAAATTGTAGCCCACTTTTTGGGCTACAGAATACTAAGTATTTTATTTTTAGACAATACAAATCAGCTCAGGCATTGAAGAAATTATTATGTTCCTTTGTTTAAAGCGGTAGTTGCACTCCTTTCTTCACAACTGCTGATATTAAGAAAAATTAATCATACAATATTTAATATCAATGCTTACTTTATAGATAAATTGATGCCTTAACTTTAAATAAATATTAAAATGCTTGTAGTCTCTTACAGGAATGGACATAGTTGACAGAACATGCAAACTCATTTAATTATTGGGAATGGTCCCACACTTCTCTAAAAGATATTAACTCATTAACTCAACAAGCTACAGTTTTGTCAATCAAGTCCCTATCTAAATACAAATAATTTTTTCCTCTTTTTTGGTCTCTTTCATCAACTGTTTATATAAGATATGTAAGTAAGTTAGGACATGATTTTAGAAGCCTGTGAATAAGAGAAACCTTTGTGACAAAATGTATGTCAAATAATGTTAGTAGGGTACTCTTCCAACAGAGTGATCTACCCTCCTAAATGCTGTAACTGAGATAGCTGCAGAGGTAAACTTATAGTTAGACTTCCATTCATCCAGTTGCAATGAAGAAGAAATCACTGCTCACATAATTTCAGCCTTTTAGAAGTTAGACATTGAGCCTAAATTGTTTCTGGTTTTTAAAGAGAGAAAGAAGATGAGTTTTTCCAGTTAAGTAATTGGTCATCTTTAAGCACAGCATTTCTTTTGTTGGATTCTAGATGACTTGTTTTCCCTAGATATACATACCATTTAGATAATAAAAGATGCCTGGAATTAGATGGGATGACTCTCGCCCTTTCTGTGAGCTGTGGATTAAGGCAGTGTCTTCATGCAGAAGATGAACTGTGTAAATGTGCATCACAATTCATTACAAATTATTCTGCTCAAGCAGGCTACCTTCAAGCACTACACACTCATTCTGTCTCTCAGAATTTTGTCCCAACAGGTTCATATTTTCACCCAGGCATGAGATTCCAAAAGATGGAGCAGTGCATTGTTCCAGTACTATTGCTGGAAGATATGATGGTAAGAGCAGAAATCTGCAAAAAGTGATATAGGGTTCACTGGAACACTTTCCAGTTTATTTTATGCAATTTGTAGTTTCTAGATACCAAAATATCACTTTGAGAGTATTTTTTAGGTTACATCTCTTTAGCAAAAAAGGCCAAAAACTTACTCCATGTGCAATCAGGAAACAACTAAGGATTGTGAACATTTGCCTGTGGCTGGGGCTAGGAATGCTATGAGCTGCCTGCTGGAAACAAAAAGAAATCTATTATGGATCTCTATTAATCTCAAATTCATTGTAGAAGTAAAACTTAATACTAGGAAATGAAACCTGCGGGGAAGAGCGAGAGGTCTTCCATGTCAGGCTTCTGTTCCAGAAGAGGATTGGATGAGGTATATGCCAGAGAATTGTTCTGTAAACTTTAAGAGACAGTGATTCCATAACCTGCTTATATTATTTACTGCAGTTACTCACTGACCTCCTTATTAAAATGTTTTTTCTTCTTTATATGCTGCACATTTTTGGCTGTAGCTTAAGCATGTTATTTCTCATCCTTGCTATTTTTCAGACAGACTGAATACATTATTTCTTTTCCTTTTCCATACTCCCTCCCTCTGTTACATAAATGTCATTGTCTTTAGTTCAGTCTTTTGTTCATGCTAATAGCCTCATTGGTCATGGCTCCTGGATCTCTCACAAATTCTGTGGACTGGACTGGACTACTTAGCTCTAGACAGTGTCTTTACATATTTCTGGAAATACATGTGCTCACATATGAAAATTGCACTCCAGCCACCGTTGTAGTAATGCTGTTTAAAGTAGAAGCATTCCAGATGCCTTGATGATTGCTCTCCTAAATTCCTGTACAATGTGTTTAGTAGTATCATGATATTTTAAACTCACATTGAGGCTGTTATCAAATGTAACATCTTGATCACTTTCAGAGCAACACTGATCTTCAGCTGACTCTTCCTCATTTGTGCCATTGATACTCATTCCTATATGTAGTTTCTGGTATGTCTTTATGTCAAAATTTGAATTAGTTTTCCTAAACATTCCTCCAATCTGTTATCTATTTTGAAAACTAACACTGTTTTGCAGCGTTTCCAGCCTTCCAGTTTCGCTTCACCCACATTTTTTTCGTAAACACACTTTGTATTCAGGCATAACTGGATAAATACTCTGTGCAGAAAAAAAATGACAGTGCCAAGAGCTCTATTGTCAGGTGAGCAAAACCTGAAGCTCGGTGTAACTATGTACTGAACCACACCTCTCTGAGTATATGAGATCAGGACTGTAGAAGTTGCCACTGCTGTTAGGGAAGCTCGAACCACCCTATGGCTTTTTGTGTTCTTTTTTGTCCCAACTACTTCTTTATCTCAGCTGCCACATTTTAAAGATAAAAACAGCAGCAGACAGAGATTTGTTGTGATGTATTGCGCTGCTGTGTCGTACAGCTCTCTGCCTCACTCACAATTTCAAGGTGATCCTTTTGTCACACTGGAGTTTAGTTAAGGAATGCATGCACAGTGAGAAGGCAGACTTGTTATTGTCTCTTTCTGTGACTGAGTAAGGCTTATGGTGAGGTTAAGATGACATAAGGGGAGTCCTCACCACACCAGCTGACCTTTCTTCATTGATATTTGCGTTTTCTAAATTAACAAATATTTGTGTAACCAAATATTATATTTAGCCATCTCATACTGCCTTATGTGCGCATTCCAAAAGTAGTTTTAGACCCCAAGGTCTATTTCATCCACTTTTTTGGCATTCAACGTCCAAGTACCTAGTAAGTGATCAAGCACTGCCACGCATTAAGAAAACAAATCAAAAGGAGAGAAACCATGGACAGACATAGCAGTAATTACTAGTACTAGACTGACAGTATGATATAAAGATGCTTAACTGATTCACAGAACATGCATAATTTCAGCTTATATTCAGCATATTCAGCATATTATATTTGAATATTCAGCATATTCAGAAAATGTGCCTCTGGTAAAAGTCAGCTCAACTGCTGTTAGTGTCCAGTATATGCAGATCCCTCTAGACGTCCTTCTCCATTTTCTTCAAAACCAACAAATGGGGTATCAGTTAAATACCTTTTGTGAAGGTAATGATTTCTGCAGACAATGTACTTTTTTTCAAGTAGACAAAGACTTCTATCTAAACCACCAGTCATCAGCCATTCATTTCATGTTCCTCATATTTACCTGGTGTATAAATTGCCCCTCTTCAGTTTGAACTCCTGGAAAGACACAGTTCAGCTGATCACAGAGTTCACAAATTTTCTTGTAGGCCCTTAAATTTACAAGGAGAGCTTCCAAGAAAATTTGTGAAACATAAACATATGAAAAAAAGAAAGTCATATTAAAGACTTAGGCTTTCAATCTGACAATTTACTTAGTTTGTCCTCCTTCTCACATTCAAGTCCTGAAATAATCTCTGAATATTTTTACCCATTGGGAAAAAAGAATATGAACAAAACATAGAAAGAAGTGAATTCTGTAGGTGGAGTTGTAGCACTGTATAGCAGTGAGGTTCATGACCTTTCTAGAAAGCCCTGATGTCAGTTGTTTATAACTTCATCAGACCATGACCTTTAACAATGATTTTTTTGCATACTTCATTGTCTGCATAAAATTGTAGCTTCCATAATTTCATTTAAAGTCATTCAGAAGCAGCTTTTTTTTCCCCTCAGAATGCTAGAATAAAAGGGGTGTTTTTTGCTATTCATGTATTCAGTGATGAATTATAGTATTTGGTAGAGTGAAATAAGGATCCAATAAACGTTATGGGACATTTTGTGAGAAATTTAATGATTTTCTCATGTTAGTCTGGCTAAGTTATGCATTACAGTTACGAAGCTAGGATCCCAAAAGAGAAGATTCAAGACAAAAGTCACATAAAGTAACCCACTATAAGTCCACTATGTGCATGCTGTATAGTACACGACCCCTAGTTGTATAAACACAATTTTTTTACAAGACCCCTGCTTCATTCACTTTATGAGGGCATTTGCAGCTCTTCCATAAGCCAATATTTTGGGTTTTTTATTAATGCTCATCTACCATCCAAATGTGCAGTGCAGTAGGCTATAATCCAGGCTGACAGGAGATCAGCTGTCCTCCTAACCCCCTTGTGCAGGCAGTCGCTGACAACCCCCCAGCACAGGGAGGGAGGAGGAGAGGCAGATGGGAGGAAGGGCCTTCCTCCCTGAAAGAGCAGCAAACTAACACACAGAAAGACACTCTTAGCTGTAGTGAGGAGTAATGACAGAGAAGGCTCACTGCAGAATTACTGTCCTTTAAAAGTCCATGTGTATATAATGTTTAGCACTTCTTCCACAGGCAAAATCCTCATTCATCAAATAAAGTCCAGTCCAGCTAAAAAAAAAATATGAATTTCATCAGCAAAATTCATGTCTATCCAACCTATCTACCCTATCTATGCTATGAGTCAGGATTCCTGGAATAGACAGCTTATGGGCCGTGCAATTTCAGAAGACAGATACAGTCAAGCAGAATGACTTAAAACACTGCATAGCATCTTCAATTCTACATTTCTTACCTTCAAATAATTTAATTTTGTGACCTCAATGGTCTTTTATTGTATTATTTCTATATGAATGCCAATGCATACTGTTCCTTAGGCAAAATATCTTGTCTTTTTTCTTTTTATTTTTTATTTTTGTATTGTTCCTGTCTACACACATTAATACTATTATTTGTCATATTTGTTTTTACATCCACGGGGCTGGAGATCTGCCTTATAAATCCCTAAATTGTCGTGTACTTCCATGATGTCATATCAATAATAATAAATGGAAAAAAGAAATCAGAAACTTACTTTGTGGGGTCCCACTATGAAGTATTGCTGAACTTCTGAATTAGATGTTGTTGGGAAGAAGGGGTTGAAAGCAAAAGAATGGTGAGGAGGATGGTAAATTATCCTAAATGACCTTGCAGATGGGTATGCCAAAGACTGGAAAATAAGTGTGGGAAATGCCATATTTTATGCCTACTACTGTTTGTATTTTGGGAAGTAGAATTTCTGTGTAGAGGTAACACTGTTGTTTGGAGAGATTTGGAGGCACCCTAATTGACATGCTTTAGCCGCCTGTCTTGAGAAGATCAAAGCTCAGAGATCATAAAAAAGTACAAGGTAACTCACAGCAGGGTGGTAAACTACAGGTGCATGCCTCCTTTACAAATGGGCACAAACAAGGTCATTGGGGTGGGCAGAGCCTGATGATGCCTCTGCTCCTGCTTGAGTGTCTCTCAACACCTCCTGGTGCTGCTGCAAGCTAATGAAATAAACTTACTCTTGGCATTTCAGGCATGATTTTGTGCTGCCTGCCTGTGTTGACTCCCATGGATATTTATTGACTTGGTACAATTAAAACAAAATGCTGTGACATAATATTTTTCTGTAATTTATTGTATTCAGTATATAAAATTATATTGCTTTAGTTGGTCTAATGCAGCACACAGCGCTACTAAGGAGATAGAAATTCAAAGTTAGTAATGCTTGCAGCCTGTATTTATATATGGCCAAACTGTTCAAAACTTGCTGCCCTTTCACTGACATTTACTTTACCGAAAAAAAATTGTTCATCTTACAAGAGCACAAACATGGCAAAAGAACAATATATGTTGTGGAGAGACAAGAAGAGAGAAAGAGAGAGAGAGAAGCATGCTGGGCACTCGAAACCTACACGTCTGCATGAACAGATGTAGGAAATCACAGAGAGTAAATGTTCTCTCCCTATGGTAATGGATCTACCACTGCCTTATAGCAATATAAATACACACAGCTGAGATCCTAGTAAGCTCAAAACATTGCTCATCACAGATTTCTAAGCATTGAAACACAAATAAGACAAGATATATTAAAAGAAACACAGAAAATGAAAATTGTAACAATATAAATGTTGTAAACTAAGGCAATAGCAGCTTTAAAAAACATGAACACAGAGCTAGCCTCAAAGTTGACAAAAATCTCTCATAAAAAAATGCTTATTCCATGTAATCAAAATCACCTCAATAGTTCACTCTTTTTCTTAAAGTTTAATGAAGAAACTGGGAGGTACCTTCAGGATGCCCTGAATTCCCTGAAATTCCCAACTAATGGAATCTACAACCTGTGACACTCCTGAGATACAAAAGCCGACTAGGACCACCTGTCTCAGTTTCTATTGATCCATTTTTCAACCTATAAAAAGTGCATGAATAAGTTGGGAAAGCAATTACACTTTGGCTGTAACTACTGTAGCCCGCAAAGAAACTAATTAAGATATTTTGTACCAGAATGTTCTCTCGATGGATTTTGGAAGGTGTAAAATTGAGATCTGAAAAACTGTAGAGTTCCCAGCAAGAATACAGTACACCTCACAAATGCAATGGAAACGTCTCTCCAAGCTAGAGTTCAAGGAAAGTTGTGACAGTATAAATATTTCTCTAGTCTTGCAATTGTAATCTCCTTCATCCATTAGCATCTTTTTATAAACTTTTTCTTGTATCACTAGTGAGATTGATAAAAAGTGCAACCACTGCGGAACTGCCTTTAAATTAAATTGCCCTTAAGACTGCAAGATGGAAGAATAGCTTAATACAATCTAGGGCAATGGTATCCATTTGCAGTGTCTTTCTAAAATCTTGGTGAAATTAATTTATTTCTGTTTTCCGCGGTGCATGTCTTCCATCCTTGCAAACACATTATGCAGGGGTCAGATACACAGTTTAGTTTAGCACTCTTGGTTCTACACTGTTGTATGACTTACAAGAGATGAATCAGGCTAGGTAGGGACTAGGTCTCTCCAGGCATTTTGGTGAGACTCCAACACTCCAGACCAGATCTGAGTGTTTTTTGGGCATCTGGAGCCATCTGAAGTCTTTTGAACATATCTGCCTCCAAACTTTTTGTACCTGTTTTCAAACACAAAGTCTGATTTTCCCCATTATATCATGGTAATATGTACAGCATTCACATGTAGACCTTCCCGATAAACACTTGAAAAATGTTGTATACAGAAAAGAGATTTTTTTGCTCAATAAAAAGCTCCTATTGTTTTAAATAGCTCCAAATAGCAAACTGTTTTATTTGAATTATTTATGCCTGCTGCATCATGCATTTAGAAATACATTAAAAAAAAAAAAAGAAAATAAAGGAAAAAAAATCTTTTGATGCTTGACCTTATTTCTTTACCCCTCACTTGCTGCGATGTGATTGTGACTCTCTTGGAAAGACATTATTCATATGTGATTAATGTTGAAAGGCATAGTTTACTGCCTCCACTTCCACCACAATGAGGGATACCTGCAGTACAGTATCTGACTAAACATCCTAAGTGGTGTTTTTTTAACTATTTTTTTTTTCTCTTTGTCACAAGCACATGTCTACATTAGAAAAATAATCTAGAAAAATGTTCCTTTTTCATATAAGGTTTTTTCATTCTGTTTCTCTGTGCAGCTTCTTAAGAGTTTTGTTTAACTATAAAATATCTGGAAACAACATATAATATAGACATAAAGGAAATTTTGACAGCATTAATTAAGAAGTCTACCAGACACAGAGAAGTCACTGTTGTATAACATCAATGTAAATAAGATTGAAATCAAGGTAACTTCTGCTTTCTGTTTCAAAACTCTGAGATCTCAAATGGTTTCAGTTCACAAGGAGCTACAAATGCTTTTGTGTGTGCACTTGGGTGAACTTTGACGGAAGTTTGGTTGAGATTATTTTTCCCATGTTCTTATTTGGGGAAGATAAAAGAGATCTTTCAGCTTCCCAAACTCATGATTTGTTCTAAGAATTTTTTAAGCCTCAGTTTTATTTAAAATGGATATTGCTCCTGTCTTGTCCCCTAGAGCTCAGAAGCTTTTGTACATCCATGTGATGCTTCCATTCTTGTACAGAGCACCTGCACCCTTTCTGTGGGGGTAACAAAAACAAAAAAGAAAAAAGTTATTACATTGATTTAATTCCTTCTGATGTCTCAGGATAATTCTACAAGCAAGTGTGTTTTTAAAGTAATGTTTAAGTTCAAACTGATTTAGTCCAAGATAGAACAATAAAGACTGTTTAAAGACATTTTAAAATGTGTGTGTGTGTGGATTTGTACACCCATAGGGAAAAGCATGTTATTAGATCTGATCAAGTGGAATTTCTTTCTTATTATCTGGACTAAAGAAAAACTAGAAAACCAGCCTAAAATTTCAGGATTATTAATCCCTGATTGTGATACCCTTCTGCTTTTGGCAAAAAATCCGTCTTCTTGATGACATGCATTATTATAGCAGTTAGAAGTATAGTTTCTTTCTGGTAAAACTCTTTTGTATGCACAAAATTAGGTAACAAGTACCAGTATAAACAGCATATTCATTTAAATAGCAAACCTTCTGCTCCTCCTGTACATTGAAAGCAATGTTAACATTCTTGCAATCCAAGGTTTCCCAAATCAATTTGATCATGGATAAGACAGTGATGTTCAAAGCTTTTGTACGAGTTATTTTTAGATTTCTTTTTTTAAACTCACTTTAGTGTAGTTTTTATTCAGACACAGGCTGTGGAAAAGTTGCATCACTGCTAAATTAAGTCTCAGAAAATAAAATACGATGGAGGATTGAAAAGCGCCATTTGTGCAACTTCAAGACACTCCATAGACTACATCATCTCAGATATATTGCTTCAGCATGAAGACCCCAGATACCTTGCAGCAGAAAACAAGTTAAAATTAAATTATTCATGACACTCTGATATCAACAAAATATTTATTACTGTAAAGGCAGGAAATTAGGTCATGTTAACAAATAGTTATTATTTTGCATTATAATTTTATCATATTTTATAGCCTGAATCATTTGACAGTGAATCCTGGATTGGAGGTGCCCATGCTGTTCAGCTGGAAGATATTTATGACTGGGATGCAAGGTCAGCTCAAATCTGGCAGGACTCATTAGTTCAGGTGCAGTGATGTGGAAATGCTTCATAGCTCTTCCAGAGTTGGCACAATCCAGAAATAGTACATCTGCCTTTTGTGCATCAATCAGATACTGGGACAATTATAAACTGGCTTTACAAAAAGACATATTGTGTGTCTCCACAAAGAGGAGTATTTCTTGCTGTTTGGTATTCTCTTTCTGCTTCTTCAGAAAGCAGTGTGGGTCCATCTAGTTCTGAGCACTATGGGTGACAGCTAATTCATTTTCTAGAAGTGTTTAATGGACTAAAGCATAAATGCACAGATGCAGCCTGTGCCAGCACTGCATTTAAGCAAATACAAGACCCTTGACCACAGTGCAAAGATTGAGTGACTGGCTCTGTAGGAAACAGCTGACAAGTGTAACACAGAGAATAAAACTACAGCTGCATCCATGCTGATTCTTGCAGTGTCTCTCTCCCTCATGTCTCCTCACTGCTCCTTGAGATTAGAGAGGGGAACGTTGACAAAGGCATGACAGGAGAATTTTGGGGAAATAGTATAGAAAAGTCCCATAAGTGGGCTTATACTGAATTGGCTTCTATTTGTAAGTATGCATATATATAAAAAATTATTGAAGTAATTTGTACTATTTACAGGTTATACTTAGTCCAACCATGTTTTCAGTTGAAAAGAAAAAATCAGGAGTTTTGTGTACCTCTTGTAGGCTTACAATGGGAGTATTTTTTACTATTTCCATTTCTGCATCTCTTAAGGACCTGAAAATTCCACCTACTTGTCTCTGTTTACTTATATCCTGGATTCAGTATAACTGTAGCTGCTTTTATTATCCATATGAATGTATAATAGCCTTAGAATGAAATTGTAAATGCTTAAATGCCAATGCATATGACCAGGAGGTGTGACAGCTAATAATACTGCATGTCTCACCCAGCACAGTCCCGCCTCACAGCATGTTTCCTTCCAGTACTGCTCTGCTTTTGCATTTCTAAGCTGGCAGCAGAGGAATGCCCACCCAGGTGTTAAGCATCATAGTACACAAGAGGATGAAAGGTGGATTACTCCATTCATTAACTGATGCTCAACCAGGGGAAATCACAAATGGAACAGGATGAAGAAAATGTGCTCTCCATGCTCTATGCACACAACCAATGATGGAAAAAAAAGGCTTCTGTTGATGTGTAACTACATGTCAATGCAATTATCAGCTGTGGCACAAGGACTTCCAACACTGCTCTTTTTGTCAACTGTGACAGTCCAAGATGGTTGTCAGAGGCTATGGACATATCCAGCACTTTACAGACCGAAGTGCCCTGGAAATGGTGCTGAAACAGAATCCCCTCATAGTTACTCAGTCTTCTGACAGTTAAAAGGTGATTATATATCCTCCCTAGTTTATTTTTTATTTCACCTTCATGTGGGTTTTCATTTAAAGTAGAGATTGCTAATGTTAATAAATTCTTCTTAAGAATTTGGCTCAAATCTCCTTAAAAAACACTTTATCATGTCCTTATTGCCCATAGTTATTTTCTGTGCTACAATTAGGCAATTATTTTACAGAAAGATTTACTTTAAAAAAAAAAACTGGTTTTTTGTCCAATTATAACTTGCTATTGTATATGTTTTTCCTTCTTTCAGCCAGTGTTTTCATGCCATACACCATTCAACAGACACATCATTTCTATAAAAACAAAAGCTAGAACCAGTAACCACTCATGGGCAAGCAACAGAGGAAGTAATAAAGACCAGACCGGCCTAAATCCTCATTTCCATGTAAGTATGTCTTTTGTAAAGCCATCTAGCCTCAAAACACATATTTTCTCAACTAATCTACAATCTTAGCTGGCATTGCCCCACATAAAATTTAAATTTAGACATCATACCTCCTCACTCTTTAATGTGTAAAAAGTACATGCTACAACTACTCTTAATCTCTGGTAAGCAAAACTATCAACACATTTCTTGTTTTGAGATAAAAATAGAGGGGGAAAGTGATAAATGTGGTTATTGCATGCAAAAAAAATACAGTATTAAAATATTTATATTTATATAGATAT
Source organism: Fringilla coelebs (assembly GCF_963513975.1). Taxonomy (NCBI): domain Eukaryota; kingdom Metazoa; phylum Chordata; class Aves; order Passeriformes; family Fringillidae; genus Fringilla; species Fringilla coelebs. Next base: position 41,953,380 of record NC_140031.1, read on the forward strand.
AAAATAACAGATATAATTACAATTATTATGAACTGACAAATTACTATGAACTGACAGCCCTGAATTTTCTTATTACTCTTGATTTCATAGAGCAAAGAGTATTGCTACTGACATTTCTGGTCAAAGCACTAAATTAGTATGTAACCAAAACAGTAGTAATTTATAGATTCTTACAATGAGCAGGCAATTAACTTAATTTGTTGGACATCTCCCCCAGTTTACTTCTGTTTAAATGTACTGAGTTTCCTCGAGGTATTGCCACTAGTGTTTTCCACTAAAATTGATCTGTAAGTAAGTGAAAACTTTATAGAACATGTATATTTAAAATCTATGTATTTAAAATCTATGAAATATTTCAGGCCTGGTTCTTATATAAAATAGGGATCTTTGCAACTTCTTGGACAACAGAAGGAGGCCAAAATATTTGAGATTATGGTGAAGCTTCTGATCAAGTTCAGGTTTTCTGACTCTAATAGTAACTCAGACTCTAACAGACATCTGTAGTAAAAAGTGGCTCTGCCTGTGGCAGAGGGTTGAAATGATCTTTAAGGTAATTTCCAATCCCAACCATTCTGTGCTTCTATGACATTTGCTTTTGTGTCAAAACATTGCTTTCAGGCTATTGACTCTTGATTTTCTCTAAATGTTGTTCACTGCTATTGTGCTAACATGGAATCACTGCTTCCATCAAAATTAAAATGAAGCAGATAATAAATAACTCCCAAATAGCACATATTTTTTGCTCAAACCATGACTGAATTCAATGATCTGTGCAGAAATTTTATATGCCTTAAGCAAAATGCGTCACTTCTGCATTATTTTTGCAGAGATGTACAGTCCCATCTTACTGACTCTAAGTTCTTCTATCATAGAGACCCTTTACTTTTAGCTGTAGGTATGGTCACACGTTGAGAATTTGAACCTCAAATAAAATTGCCTTTGTCAGTGGCATTGTATCTCTTGTTGCTAGGCATTTTAGGGAATTTCACTTTTAATGAGACAACAAAGCATCAGTTTAACTATAGAAATGGAGATGGCACTGCAGAAAATGCCCACATTCAGCCTTTGGGCTTATCCTAAAGGATAAGCCACAGTACTACCCCTGTGCTCGAGCAGAATTATAGCAGGGCAAACAGCATCTGCAAAGGTTGCCTACACTTGTAGGACAGAAACAACAGCTTTGCTGAAGAAAGTCTTATTTCAACATACCTACCTGTATTTTCTCCAAAACACCCAGTCCCTGTAACCATGAAGACAGAAGGAAGGAAACAGAAGAAGTAGGAAGGCAGCAGAATAGACACTATTAACATTTGCAAATTTTGGAGAGGGTCAATTTTAATCTTATAAATTTTATAAATTTAAATTTTATTTTATTAATTTTATTGATCCTAGAGTCAAGAGTCAGTACTGTAAAGAAATGAGTTTGAGAATATTTTAATAAATCATTTAAGCAAACAATCATGACTGCTGAAAGCAGAGGTCTTTCAAAATACATTGCGATAGTGAAAGCATTGAAACTCTCTCAGATACTACCAAAAAGTATAGTGTATGACAAAGTTAAATGTTACATTTATTATACTGCACAACTATTTGGACAGCATGTAAAAATTATTAGTTTCTACTGTATATATTTATGTTGGGTAGGAAAATCCACAAATTTACTGCATCCTTCCAGAAAATCCAGATTTACACTTATTAAATGTTTCCAAGAAAAAAGGAGGAAATATTTTACTTTATTGGTTGCTGGCCTTAATTGGAACTGGCTACACATCACAAGAAAGCCTCAGAATGATAATATATATGTTAGGATATGCTAATATACAACATTACATGTAACACATTAAATAAGATACCCCACTGTTGTGAGCACCTTACCAAAAATCAGTATCACAGAACACAGCTATTTGTCAAATAGCTGGTATGAAATGAAAGAAAAAGTAAACTGCAGACAGCCTAGAAATTCTTTGCTTCACTTACTGGATTTCCCCTCCACTGGTGCCATAAGCTGACCTGGGCCAGTAGCCAAGCACCCACACAGCCAAATGCTCAGTTCCCCCAGCCCAGCGGGACTGATGACAGAGAAGGGAGATCAAAAAAAGCCATGTGTCAAGATAAACATAATTTAATAGGTGAAGGGGAAAACAACAAGATCACAACCACACCAAATGATGCAGAGCTGGTCACCCACCACCTCCCACGAGCACAGTGACAAGCAGCAAGTATCAGATTAGTGGCTGTCTTGGAAGAAGCCCACATCCTTCCACCCTCCTTCATCTATACCCAGTTTTGAGTGCTAACGTGATAAGAGCTATCCCTTGTTCACTTGCAGGCAACTGTCCCAGCTCTGTCCCTTCCCAACTTCTTGTGCTCCTCTAGCTTACACACTGGGGACAGGGGCAAAATGAAAAGTGGAGAAAGCCTCAACATTGTGCAAGTAGTGTTCAGGAATAGACAAATTATTAGTGTGGTATCAATACTCTTTTAGCCAGAATCAAAGGTACAGCACCATATTGGCTGCTGTAATGAAAGCTAGTTCCTTCCCAGCAAGGTTTTTTGCTTATACAATTGCTTATGCAGTAGTGGTGATTTTTTTCACCATTCCCCTTAAAAAATAGTTCATAGTCCAATAATGACTTTCCAAAAGCTTTTCCTGCAGATCTGCTCAGACTTGGATGTTGCTAGGAAAAGAACAATACCATGAAAACAGGTCTAAGAATTAGTTTTCTAAGTCATTCTCTTTTTTCTAACATGCAGACTGTACCGATAAGAAATGCACTGCCATTACAGCAATTGCCAAAAGTCTCACTGAAACAAACCAAAACCAGAGAGCTTTTTAAATGGTGTGAAATATGAGAGATTTGTACCTTGGCAGCTCTATTGAATATCAGGTGTACCGTCCATTCTGCAACAAGGAAAGAGACAGTGTTTTGACTGAAAATAATGCCTGTATCCCACAAAAGTGCTAAAAAACACCAATTCATTATGGGGAAGAAGGAAGTGGATTTTTCCTGTTGCAAGGACTGCCCATCACGGGACATCACACTGTGTCATGCAGCACAGTCACCACTGAAGGAAACCTGCCCACTCCGGCCTCACCCAAGGCCCTTTGTGCCACCCAGTCCTGTATGACCTGCATCACGAGTGCTTTGTCCCTGGGTAGTCACGGGCCAAGGATAGTGGCACTTTTTGGCTATGTCGTCTCAGATTCGACAGCAATTAATTCCGTCACACAGGGGGCTAAGGATGCCTTGGGACTTTCCTTCAAGCTAAGTGCCTGGCACACTGGAGTCTCCTTCACACCTGGAGTTGCTACAAGTGTTTGATTAAAATGTGGGAGACATTTTTGTGTGACATACAGCAGGAAGGGTGATACTGTGGTATGGCAGGCCCCTTTGCTGCTCCAAAAGGCAACCCTCTGGGGAGGTCCTTTTCTCGGCGAAGTACACACGAAGCACCAAAGAACTTCAATATTCCAGAATTCACCAACTTGCCATTGGCATGTGCACCAATATTCACACACTCGTTTTCTCCCTTTCCAGAAGCTGCAATTGGCACACTTCGATCCTCGGTCCCCAGCGTGGTGCATCTTCCAGAGCCGGACACCCGCGAGGCGACACCGGAGCTACAGGGAGCGCAGGCCGGGGGTCCCAAGGAGATCCGGCACCGGGGGGTCCCAGGGACAGCCCCGTCGGGCGGCACCGAGGGACCCACGTCACGGGTCTCAGGCAGCCCGTGCCGCGGGGTCTGGAGGAGACGGACGGTCCCTCGCCCGCGGGAGAAGCGACGCCGGCGGCTCCGGGGTCTGCAGCGGCGCCCAGCCCTCTCTCCGGGGCCTCCGCCCGAAAGAGGGGTCCGGGGGGACGGCGGCCGCGCCCGCTGGAGAGGAGGGAGCGCTCGCCCACACCGCGCTGAGGAAGTGGCCGCGGCTGCGAGCGAAAACGAGGAAGCGGCGGATCCGGCGGCGCTAAGAGAGGGTCCTGCCCCGGTCCGGCCGCAGCCCGGCACGGTTCGGTCCACCAGAGCCGCCCGGCCGAGGGCTGCCTGCCGGAAGGAGGCGGCGGCGCGGAGCCGAGGGACCCCGAGGCAGCGGTGAGCAGCGGCCCCCGGCCGCCAGCACAGGGAGCCGGGGAGCGACCGGCCCGGCGCCACCGCCCCTTCGCCGCCGGGGCCGCGGCCGGGAATGGGAACGGGGCCGGGGCCGGGGATGGGGATGCGGCCGGGGCCGCGGACGGAGCCAGCGGAGCGGGCGGCGCTGCCGCCCCCGGTGCGGGGTTGGGGTGTCGCGGACACCGGCAGAAAGGAGAGCCGGAGCCCTCAGCAGCGGGTGGGAGGGAGGCTGAAGCACCTGGGACACAGGAGAGTCCTGAGGAGCGGCGACAGAGAGGAGCACTCGTGTCCGGGAGGGAGCGGGCGGCTGGAAACGCACCACCAGCCTGAAACCTTGCTGTGTTGCGGTGCTTCGAAAAATAAATACCACTAGCCCCGCGTCTCAGGGATTTAAATCTAAAACTTAGGTGCAAAAGAAAATTGGTTTTGCTTTGCTCGAGGCGTTACTGTGGTGGCAAGTTTTAAACAGAGCCAAGTGTGCACAAAATAGGGCTGCTGTTTGAATGGTGCATAGCCTGTGGAAGATTTATGACTGAAAAAAAAGATCCTTAAAAAAGCGGGTTCTCTTACCAAACTTCCCTGTTTTGTTTCCAAGAAAACAATTGTGGTTATTGTATCACTGGTAGTCGATTCTACAAGCCTGGTGCCAGAGAAATTTCTCTTAGTTTTGTGTTCTGCCAGCATTATTCAGTTATCTTTGTTAGCACTGCATTTGCATGCACTTTATGTTGTAGTTGTCTAGATTAATTTGAAGTGATGTTATGTGATGTTTTCTTGGACAGTAAAACAAGCTTTTTGTTAGATGAAACAATCCTTTAGAAGAGTGGCAAGTAGAGTCCTAGTCTCACCAAGTTACATGATATATTGTAGAACAATAATTTAAGGTAAATTTAAAACGAAATTATTCTTCTTTAGTGCATTAACAGTTTATAGGATTTTTTAATGTTCTTTTCCATTAAGTTTCTTTCTTGCTCTTTTTATCCACAGAAGCTTAGATCTCCTGAGTCCTTGGGTTGAATCCATAGAGTAATCCATGGACACAGCTGTGGAGTACATTCAGCATGCAAAGCTCTATATTTTTATAGGCTTGGAGGCCATACAGTGTAGCAGTGTAGATTGAGGCAGTCCCATTAGAGGAACTGTGACTTCTTTTTTTTTTTTTTTTTTCCTTCATCACTCTGTTGAGCATTGAGAGATAAATAAGGAAGTTTGAATGTTCTTTATATTGTGACAGTTATCTTGTGAGAGAGAAAGATCATAGTCATAAATATGTATATTTTAACTAAAGAGTTTGAAATCAGATGTGATTCTTTTACAAAATGGCTGAAATAGATAAAAATATAGAATTATTTTGGTTTTCACAATCACTTAAAATCACTACAAAATGCCATGATAAATACTGTTGACATGTTCAAGTTTTTTTCAGTTAAAAAATATTAGCACTCTGTCAAAGTCAGGGTGAACTGCGCAGCTTTCCCTTTTGCACATTGTTGCAATTTCATAGAAGTGCAGAATTAGATCCAAAGCCACAGGAAGACAAAAAACGTATTTATTTTTAGAATTAGCTAGCGGTTTATGTTGAGCACAAAATAACAGTTTAGAAGACTGATGGCAAAATTATAAGCTTATCTTAAGCACTTTTGAAGATACCAATGGCCCAAAAAAAAAAACAAGAAAAAAAATCTAATTTCCTTCATCTCCCATATTTTCTTCTGGATCTGTTAGGCCAGAAGTATTGGAAGTGAGAGAAATCACTTCTAAAATATGTTATGCTCAGAAGTCATGGTTTCTCAATGATAATTTTCTCCTTTTTTGCAAATTCCACTTCTTTTTTTCTTCCTAATCCTTTTTCAAGATGCAATATTTAGCAGAAAACAGTGAGTCCAATGCCATTACTGATTTGAATACTATATGTGTAAGAAATCTGTTTGCATCTGAATCGACTGAAAATTCTAGGCAGTGTTATCTTTTCCCAGCTTTAAAGACTTTTGGGTTGGTATCCCAAGATCTGTTGTGTACACATTACACAGACTGTGCTAGAATCTGCCTTCAGTTACATGTGTTTAGCTCCAGAATAGCACGGCAGAAAAGGGGAACTAGTCAGGGTTTAATTCATAATTACAAGGAATACAAGAGTTATCTATGAATGTGAGTAATAGTCACAGAAAAATCATTCCAAATGAGTATTCTCTGTTATACTGTGCTCGAAATAATCTTGTAGCTGCTTCTAAAAACTACCTCTTTTTTTGCTTGAATATAAATATGTGCTTTAGTGAGTTGCTCCACTGGGGCAAGAGTGCTTATACTATTCAAGGTATCTGTTGCGAGGCTGAAGACGGACTTGCAGGTGTTTGTGGGTTTCAGTAGTAAGGTTCAGTCATAAGAACGAAAACTTCTCATCTTGCAAGGATTTACAGTAGCATCTTCTTAATTTCTAATTTAAGAAAAACACCAAGTCATTGTAGGGAAACAATTTTGTAGGGCAGTTTGACAGTAGTTTTCCTTGCATTTGACAAAAGAAGAAAATCTTGGTGGAGGAGGACAGGGCAGCTCACTAGATGTCTCAGCTGGCATTTCTAGAAATGCTTTTACAAAAAAGGGTTCTTAATATCTGTACTGCTTTTACAGAAAGCATTATTAATTTCTGCAGTTGGATTTAAGCCTTTCAACCGCTCTCATGAGAAAAACAAACCTTGGGCTTTGCAGTATCCTTCCCTAAATCTTTTGTATGGTGTAGGATAGTACAACACACAATCATTAATATTTATTTGAGGTATGGTAAAATCATTTGATCACAGAGCTCTTGCTTCATATTTGCATCATATTTTAAGGTTCCAGCAGCAAGGGTACATAGCTGATACTGTTTACCTTTTAATTTAATGACACAGGATAATCTGGAGGCATGCAGTTAAGCAGAAGTTAAGCATAAGGAAATGTTTCCTTCTGACTTTGTCGTTGCATGTTGGGGTCATTGGAAAACATCAGCATTGCAAATGCGAGAAGTGTGAAGGAGCCTGTATGTCCCTGAACCAAAAAGAAAAAAATGCCAGGATTTGCTGTTGCAAATGATAATTAATAGATAAATATTGTGTTTGACACAGAAATATTGCCTGCGTCAAAGAAATGAAGCACAATTTTGTAGTTTGTGTGTGCATTCCAAATTTGAAATTAGGTTATAACTTCCTGTGCATTTGCATACAATGGTTAATGATACTTCTTAGGAGTGGCTCTTCTAAAAATGAAAGAAAAGGTAAAACTACTTTTGAGACTCATAGGGATCCTAATGTTATAAAGTGACTTTAGTATATCTATATTGGGACCAGTGTTATTTAATATCTTCACTGATGACAGAGAAAGGGATCAATTCCACGCTCAATAAAGTTTTAGATAACACCAAGCTGAGAGGTGCAGTTGAAAGACAGGATACTATTCAGAGGAACCTGGATAAGCTCAAGAAATGAGACTATGGGAACCTGAGAAGATTTAACAAGACCAGGTTCAAAGTGCTGCACCTGGGTCAAGGCAAACCACAGTACCAGCCCAGGCTGGGGGATGAACAGATGGAGAGCAGGGCAGAAGGATTTGGGGGTGCTGGTGGGTGAGAGGCTGGACATGACCCAGCCATGGGCACTGCCAGCCCAGAAAGCCAAACGTGTCCTGGGCTGCATCCAGAGCAGCGTGGGCAGCAGGGCCAGGGAGGGGATTCTGCCCCTCTGCTCTGCTCTGGTCAGAGCCCACCTGGAACCTGCATCCAGCTCTGGGCTCCCAGCACAGGGAGGACATGGACTGCGGGAGTGACTCTATAGGAGGCCACCATTGGATGGATGGAGTACCTTTCCTATGAGGAAAGCTGAGAGAGTTGGGAATGCTCAGCCTGGAAAAGAGAAGCATTCCAGATTACCTAATTGCAGCCTTTGCAGTACCTGAAGGAAACCCACGAGAGCATTGTAAGAGCATGTAGTGGCAGGACAAGGTAGAATGACCTTAAAACTGAGTTGATTTAGATTACATATTAGGAAGAAATTGCTGTGAGGGTGGTGAGGCGCTGGAACAGCTTGCCCAGGGAAGTTGTGGGTATACCATCCCTGTTCAAGGCCAGGCTGGGGCTGGCCCCCCAGGATGGGGCTCTGAGAAAACCTGGTACAGTGATAGGTGTTTCTGCCCATGACAGGGGGATTGAATCTAGATGATCTTAAGGTCCCTCCAACCCAAGCTACCCTGTGATTCTATGATGTGCAGAATGCTGCAAGCCTTCCCTTTGTACCAAGCACCAGAGCAAATAATTTAAAATTTCCATGTATTAGAACCTAAATAACCAGCATACAGGAGTATGATTACAGATAGTTTGTCCAGTTTCACTGTCACTCAGTGTGTAGTGATGTTAAGAGTATGTTGGTTGACCAGCTAGGACTACTCAGTCATTTCTCCAGTTTTGCCCTTATTTGCCTTAAGATGGCATTCCTCCAAACAGATACAGATTTCCAGGTGCTCAAGTGGAAAAAAAGTCCAGTAAAAATTCCAACTTTGTGGTCTTTAAAAATGAAAAGAGACAGCAGAAGGAATTTTTCAGCACTGGCACTGAGCAGAAGTAAGATATAAGGTGCTAAAAGCTTTGATAAAGAAGCAGGACTTTTGGCCTGGTAGTATGTAAATCCAGCCATGTAAATCCCTGAGACAGTATCTAGGCTAGGGGTGGAGTTGAAATTTACAGGAAACACTATCGTGATTGGAGGCAACTAGAGAAAACACATTCAGGAAGTGTTAGAGTAGGATATGTACCAAGGAATCGGGCAATGGCTCAAATATTTAAATGTCATGAATCCTTATCTTAAACAGCAGATTCAGTAAAATGAGTAAGGTGTCACCATTTCATGCATCAGCCTTCTTTCATAGCCCATTCCTACCCTCTTGGAGAGACATTTTCATATTTCCCCCCCTGTTTCTATAAAATAACTAAGATAACTAAGTGAATGAGTTGGGGGGGGGAGAAGAGGAAGAAACCATAAAACTTCTAAGACCATAGAAGAAATATAATCCAGAACACATAGAGACAAAATGTGCCTTAGCTAAAGCCTGTGTGACTGTGTGATATGCTAGATCTAAATGCTAAAATGTCTGTTGCTGCTGACCACTGAATGGGTAGTTCTGCTTTTAAAAGTTCTAGTATGAATTTCAAAATCGGCTCAATTTAAAACAATATCTAAATGTGTTTTACAAAATTGATTTCTTGATTTTTTTGATAGGGTTACTGAAAAGTTGATTTTCTTAATCTAGATTCAAAACCTGAGGTTAGAAATATGCTATAAAGACAATCCTTTCCCCTTAAAATTCTTGCAAAGTGCTAAAATTCTTGTAAAGTGCATTACAGAAAAGCTTCAACTGAAAAAAAAAATCTTTCAGTTATTTTGTTTGGAGAGAGCATAGAAAAGGAAGCTGGTGTGTGTGTAATAAGCAGTTGCTTATGGGTAAGTTTCTACTCTGGGAAAGAGACCAAATTCGATAACTTGAATCAAGATGATCAATCTTTGCAAAAAACCACAAACCTAAAATTTTCTCAAGACGGTAATCTTTGATATCATAGAATCACAGAAGGGTTTGGATTGGAAGGGACCTTAAAAATAATTTATCTCCAACAGCACTACCATGGGCAGGGACACTTTTTGTGAAACCCCATTGCTCAGAATCTGAAATATGTGGAATGTTGAGCAAAGGAAGCAGCAATAGTATTGTCAACTTTGGCATGAAGTTATAAATGTCACTGCTGCATTTTTTAGAATTCATGTGAATTCCACTGTTTTGATCAAGAGTTAGTAAAGCAAGCAGGATGTTTAAGAAAAGATTATTTTTCCAAGTTGGGTAATTGGATTAGCTATCTTTTGAATCAGTGAGCATCTGGCTGTTTTGAAGTGAAAATTGTCACTTCCTTAAGGTAAGTATCAAGTTGGAGAGCGCTGCTCTGAACAGTTCTGACACCCCAGAACTGAGGTGGTCATTAAAGGAGGCATTGAGTAACTTTTCTGTCCTCAGTTATCAGGTGCAGTTGGCAAGAAATCTTCCTGCCTCAGGTGCAGGGAATATCTGTGTGACATTCATCATCCAGTAAATGCCTCAAAGATCTGCTCTGCAGTACCAGTACTTCTGCGCACCAAAGTGCAGGGGAAACCCCCCACTATGGGACAAGTAAACTCAAACCCGCTGGAATGTGCTTTCTGAAAAGGATACAGAGCTGTATTCACTTGGAAGCAGCTGTGTGTTGAGGCCATGATGTTGCTAGTGTGAAATCCAGTTGCCTCCAACTCTCAAGAGACAAGTTTCATCAAATGGATGGGGCTTTTTGTTATCCTGACATAGCAACTATCCACAGTGACAACTACCAGTCGACCCTTTAGAGATGTAGCTGTTGATGCTGTGTGGAGAACAACACACCATGAAAAGGAGGCCTGACTACGAGCTGTTTTTTCCAGCCTGGCAGTTTTTCATGCAAGAGATAGGGAAATACTGTCTATTGGCCCAGAACACACTGAGGCCAGGTGCATCCTCTTTCTGCCCAGAGTGATAAATTTACCTTGTCAAGAGTATTTAGTTGGTCCAGGGGTTGCTAATGGGCTTACTTTGCAGGATGGGAAGAGAAGGCTCATATCTCTCTTTCTCTCTCTGTGTAGTGTTTCTGGAATGCTCTGTGTTTTATGTGAGAGGAGAGGTTAGGTTTCAGTTTGTTTGCTGGCTAAAATAAGTTCCTGTCTGTTAAGAGACTGTTCTGTCTTTATACCAATGAGAAGTAAGTTTTATCTGTGCTGCTTGTTCTGATGATAAAGGTTGATATGGGGACAGATACTTATTTAATCTTTTCTGGATGGCTGATGCACTGATTGTTATGAAGAGCCTCTTTTGAAAGCCATCTGCCTTTTACGATGTCTGTGTCCCCCTCATAAAACATAGTCAGGAAGATGTGGTGCAATTGTTGAATGATGGCATTTTTTAAGAGAAGCATTCCTTTCCCAACAAAAATGCTGTTAAATTAAAAATGCTTTACTGGGGGAGTGTTCAAGGCCATATTGGATAAGGTTCTGAGCCACTTGGTCTGGTGAAAGGTGCTTCTGCCCATAACTGGGAGTTTGGAAGTAAGTGATCTTTAAGGTGCCTTCTAACCTCAACAATGCTGTGCTTCTGTATTTCTAATTATTAGATAGATTTTAGGAAGGAGATCCTTAATGTTGTCAGCCTGGCTGCATGAGCTAGTGTCACATCTTCCTTTCAAAAAACCAGAAATGCTTGGCCTTTTTCTCATACCTCTGTGGCTGTCAATTCTTTGTGGGTGTAATTTCCACTAAGAGATGGTGCTTTCAGTGTGTCTATAGCAGAACATTTACCTGGTCTGTGCTCCTAGCAGAAGTTTTTCAAAAAATAAGGTAACATGGCATGGTTGTTATAGACTCTAGAAAGTGGCACTGAGAAAGCTTGGCCAGTTTTATAGAAGCTTGCCTATTCTAGGAGTATGAAAGGCAAGTTGTTTTTGTTCCTGCAATAATGTCTGTGCTTTATATATAAAGGAGGATACTGCAGACTGTTTCGGATGACAAAATAACCTTGGTCTGAAAGAGGAACCTGCCTAATTTTGCCACTCTGACTCATGGGGCCAGTCCATTGAGGCATCTGTTCAGCAAAGGTTTTTGCAAGTCTAAAGATAGACCAATACATTTCAGATAAGGAATAAAGTGTAAGGGGGTCCAAGTGTTCTTGCTTAACAGTAAGTGAAGGCTAATATTTATGGCTGATAAACTGAGCTCAGTTATACATCTGTAGTCTCTAGACTTGGAACTAGGTAGAGACAGACCTTCACCATGAAGGGGAGTTCATACCTGCATAATAGCTTTGGAAATGCCGGCCTGCAACAATTACTGGTTAACTTTAAAAAAGTTAAATGAAGACACTTACTGGAATGTAAAATAAACCTATCTTGTGGATCTGCCAGCTAGTAAGACCACAGTGGTCTTTATCTGAAACTTTGAATAAAATGTGGCATTTTGTCTTAGTTCTGTAAGGCTACAAAACTTTGAGACTGCTGTAATAATATTGAATTTCTCCTGGGTTGTTTATTTTAATGGATGAAGCTTTTCATTCACTTTCTGTTTGATTGTAGCAAGTTCCTTCTAGAATTCATGATGCTTTAGTTTGAGATGTCTTGCTTTCCAGCAAATTTACTAAAAATGTCACAAGGAAGGAAAAACAAAGTTATGGCTTGTGGATCCATCCACATTTGGACCCTGATCTTTCTGGATGAAGCCAGCCTTTCTCAGTTCTTATGGTAATGAAAATTTAAAGTACCTTCAGCTGTCTGCCCAAGGCACTTTTTGTGTGTGTTTGGAAATTGGACAGAGATTCCAGGTTTTGACTTCCTGGAAAAAAAGGAATGTTTTGAATCAATGTTTTTGGTCTAACACACTAATAGATCTTTGTCTGGCAACTTCTTTCTGAGTTGTGACAAACAATAGACTGCAGTGAACCTTGAAAGCAGATTTTGGAGTAATTTGGGGCTGGGGGGAAAGTTAGTAATAGTTAGAGGTGTCTTTGTTTTACTGGGCTATCACTATCTTGTCCATAACAGTTTTGTTATTGCTGTCTCTGTAAAAACTCTTCTGTAAAAATGAAAATATATTCCACTTGGCAATCTGTTATACTGTCATATTTAATGTCACTGTAACTTTGAACCTGAAAACATGCAGGCCATTGGCTAAGCAGTTCAATATCTTTTTAGTGATTCAGTGATTTCTTGCAAGAAAGATGATAATTTTTTTGTTTTGCTCTTCATGTATTTAAACTGCCTCTTTAGGTTCATTTCACAGCTCCTTCTGTGCAGTCATAGTGGGATCTGTGGTGTGCGAAGGAGTTTTACTTTTTACTGTAGTTCTGGGAAGTAAATACATGTTTGAAACAAAACCATAAAGGAACAATACGTATATATGTGCACCCAGACATACATGTGTATATATGTGTGTCTACATGCATATTCATTTATATATGTCTCAGTAGTTCCTGAGGGAGGTAGTTGGGGCTCCCTGAGTAAGACTTTTGTAACTGCACCCCGACACAGGCTTTTTTTTTCTTTTTTTTTTCCCCCCCAGCATTTGGAAGATGCAATTATACCTGTATTATTCTGCAGTCACTACAGAGTCACGGCTGGTCTTAGTGAAGATCTGTCTGTGCCTAGAGAAGTTTATTCCCATCTTGTCACAGCAGGAAAACGAGAGATGAGCCGGGTCTGCTTGCAGCATCTGAAATGCAGCTGTACCTGATCCCAGTGGTTCCTCTATTTACAGGGCGGTTTAATAGGGAACAATCATAGTCGAGTATTTTGTCCAAAAACAAATGGTGCCACCCATTTTAAGTCTGAAATTCTCAATTTGACAAGAGATGTGTTTAGCAAGGGGCAGTGTTTGCATTTGTGACAGTGTAAGTGTGGAAAGGCAGGTAAGGGAGTGACTGATAGAGCATGGTAAAGATGTAGAAGAAAAGGTTCATATTTTTGAGTACATGATCTTGTTTTTTCAAGAGAAAAAGATTGTTTTGGTTTTGGGTTTCTTGGTTGTTTGTTTCTGTTTTTAATATGTGTAAAAATCATAGGATATTTTTACGTCCAGGGAAAGAATTATTGTTATCCAGAAACACCTGGTGTTTTTTTTTTTTCTTTTGCTTTCACAGCAGTATTCTGACCTTTTTAAAAGATCAAAGCAGAAAAACCTTATTAGAGGAAAACTATTGCATGTGAGTAGATTACCAAATACATGAGAATCCCATAAGAAAGGTGTTGTATAAGACAGACAATAGATTCCTAGCATCAGTGAAGAATGCTTTTTCAGTGATGAATGCTCCTCCATGAGCTCAGTGCAGAAGGTTTTATAGAAAAGCCCTGAATAGAACATGAATGCTGTGGTACTTTTTCTGAGCATCTGTTTGCCTTGTAATAGGGCAGTAATTGTGTTGACAGGTCAAGTAGTTTTTCCTCAGGAAATACTTCAATAGCTAGAGTGCCTGGAGTAGTCTGATGTTATTGGAACGTCAGATGCAATTTAGAGTAAATGAGGGCATTTCTGGTATGTTTCAATTGAGAAAAAAAAAAAAATCTGTCTGTCCTCAGTATTAAGATGACTCCAGAAAGTAAATCTATAGGAAAATATTTTTTAAGCTAATGAGGATTTTAGGTGTGTTTGTGATATTCCTTTTCAGTTCATTTTATGAATGACTCCTTGATACAAGAGGGGAGATAAATGGTGTTCATCCTAAACCTTCTACATGAAATACCAATGCCACCTTTTTAGTAGGCAATTATTTGTTCGGATATGGCCAAAATGCTGAGGATTTACAAGAATGAGGGCAAAAGCTGTTTCTTCTTAGGCTCAGAAAGAGGTTAGCTAGGCCACAAACTTTCATAGTAACAATGAAAAAATTGACTCTGTTACAGTTTGGACAATCCCAAAGCTCACTGAACATATTGTAAGATTCAGCTTTTGAATTCCCTGTCAGAAAAGTCTCCTGGGTCAAAGTTACCACATTCCCTACTTTTCCCATACAGATTTTAATTAAGCTATGTTTCTGGTGAAAGAATACATCTCAGTGTTTAAAAACCTTAGCAGAAACACCATTGTTACCCTGAAAGCACCACAATAAAGTAAAAATATCTGAAAGAAAGAAAATGCTCCTGAAACCGAACTGTTAAATTGAAATATGGAACTTGACACCCAAGACAAGTATTTTTACTTAATTGAAGTGCTAAGGAAAGAGCCCTGTCTTGAAGAAATAATAAAAAAATTGACGATATGAGCTTCCTTGCATTCTTGTCAATATGAATTGACAATGTGAACATACAACAATATGAAACTTGCTAAAAACTAACACATGCTTTGTGTATCTCTCAGCATTAGCCAGGAGCATGTGTAGAATAACAGGAAAGTCTTTGCAGACGAAGGCATTTTTAAAGTCTGAAGAATAAGGCAAAAACCAGAGTAGCATAGCTTAGATTGTCAGTAAAAGATTGCAGAATTCAGAGAGGAGTGTTTGATTGTGTGAAGAAAACTTTTCTTGCAGAAGCTGGAGAAAACACATGGAGAAGGGGGCCCAAGCATGAGTGATGGAAATGTTGCTGTAGGCTGTAAGCTGATTAGAGGCATGGCTGGTGCAGACTGAGACACAATGCCCCAAGCATCAGTACTCAGCAAGGGGACTTCCCTGAGGAAGGTCAGCAACGCCAAGAAATATGTGTCACTTTTCTTAGACAGTACTGCAGTACATCCCCTTCAGTGTGATGAGCGGGACATTGTTTGAAGATGTCTACAAAAGCTGCAAAATCTACAGTATTACCACTTGAATTACACAGGGTTGCAAATGTTTTTCCATAGGTCAGTAAGTTCATTCTAGTGTCCTGATCAAACTCTAGGTTTTTTTAACTACTTGATAAAGTTATATACTGCTGCATTTCCTGCCTGGATGACTTCCTTTTAGACACTTGCTGTGTTCTTTTCATGTTTCTGCATAATTTGCTCATAAAAACTCCTCTCCTAAGGTGTGGATAGAAATTAAATCTTCATGTTTATACAAAAAGGTAAAGGAGGCATTTAGAGGTAATCTGATGATCAAATTAAGACCACTGTTCAGCTGCCTACACACATTGGAAGATTATTTTAAAGGTGCAAAAATGAGAATAGAACAGTAATTCAGATTGATTTTCTTTGTAAAACTTCTTCAAATTTAGTTTGTTTAAAAGTGAGGTAGTAGCAATGAATTTATAATACTTCAATGCTAATTATTTCAAAGTGAACATCAGTTTGGAGTGTACCTTTAAGGTTCTCCTTAACCCCTGAAACTACCAAAATATTTAATATAGTATATCAAGTCACCATCAAAAGTATTTATAATTCTATGCATACTGAATTGCTTTTAGCTTTCAGGTGTGCTACGTAAGTTGAAAATATGGAGAAGAATCTTAAAAATACTTGTACTGTTTTTCTCAGAGGTACACATCTTGATTCCAAGAATCCTAATTAAATAAAAGCTTCAAAAAATACACATTCATATTATTCTTTTATTATTAATGTTTTCCTGTGTATAATTAGAGAACTGTGGAAGATCCGTGGGTGGTTAAAAGATCTCCCTGTTCTAGAAGGAATTGTTTCAGTAAGCATATTTTCATCATTCAGCACTGTCTGGTGTGCCTGTAGGTGTGTGTGAATGTGAGATATTTGCTTTAAACTTTACTTCTTTATTTTCATACCCTGATCACAGAGTACTACCTTGAAAAACAAGAAAAGGTGAAAAAATAACTGCTCAAATAAGGAACGTTTTTTGTAACACTATTTCAGCACTACATGTCTTTTGGTCTTCTGTTACATTTCAGTCATCTTACCCATGAAGGAGTAAACTAATCAATCAGAAATCCCTAAGTCTCCCACCACACTGCTGTTTGGTCTTTTTAGAAAAAGTCATATTCCTATTTGTATTTTTTTAATGTTAGAATGGAGATCAGTACTTTGGCAATATTATACTCTTTGCTAGGCAAACTTTTCAATATAGCGATTATTCTCCCTTTATCCTTGTCTAAATATGAGATGAAATAGAATTAAGCTAAGAGTTGCAGTGTGGTTAGCACAGATTTTTACTAACACCTTCCAGGTGAGTTTTCCTTAGTTTTGCTCTTCTATTCTGAGAGAATGTTTTGCTTCCTAGTATGCATGAAATGTGTGTACTAAACTCTTGTACTATGTCAGGAATACCCTGCAGAGTTGATGAGGAAGCTGCCTGAGGGGAAGTGGGTACTAATTTTCTTATGTGTTTGTGCAATGTTTTTTCACATAGGATAAGCCTGATATTTGCTATTTGCATGCTTTTGTAGCTTCCTTAAAAGTCTCATTTAACGACTAAGGGGGGAGTTGCACTTAAGACTCTCTTTTGCTGATGCTCAGCTGCTTCTTTTGGGTATCCAGCCACACTTCCTTTAGCACTCGTCAGGGTAAAGCCTGGCATTCAGCCTTAGGGGACCTAATCCCCATTTCACAGCTTCATGTTTGCAACTGCACTGGCTTGAAAAACACCGCACAGTTTGTGCACCTGGAAAAACTTAGAGGAGGAGGAAACTCTGAATTCACGCATTTTCTTCTATTCCATTACTGATCCTAGAAAGGTATTACACTCCCAAAAGGAAGGCAAGATTTTGAAACTCTAAACAACGAGAACAGCCATCCCAAATTCAGACATTCTTCCAAAATTGTTAAGTTTTAATCATAATCTAAACTTTTTTTGTGATTATTTGCCTCTATGCATGCCCAGGAGATGCTGCATCAGTCCAAACATTTCCTACCATTGCTAAACATTAAATATTCTTCACATATTAGAATGTGGGGTAGAGAAACCTGGCCTGAAATCTACCAACAGTAACCAGTAACCTATTTTGTGAAAGTAAATCAGGCCATTGTTTTCTAAAACAGATATAAATAAATCATGTGTGAAATATTAGAGATCATAAGAATCCTGCTGCTGTTCTTTTAATAACTGAGAAATATTCTTAATCTTTTAGAAACTTGTTATATAGCAGGCCTTCTCATTCTGAAGATTTAAGAGACAGTCCCTCACCAGTGCCATCACTGACATTTCATCTAAATTACAACCAGTGGATTTCCCCCCAGACCCCTACCTTTTAGGAACTTTTTTTTCTGGGCAAGTCATCCTGAAGATTGTGTAGAAAATACTAAGATTAATATGAGACAAAACAATACTCTGGAGAGTAGCCTGATCTGAAATGCATCCTAGTCAAAGTGAATTTAAATTTCAGTAACCATAAACATTTTTGTAGCCAGAGATGATGTGTTTAACCTCTTTAACCTTGTTCCTTACCTCACTTTTTTTTTATTAGCTGTTATTTTCTTTCTAAAATTCTTTATATATTTTTAAATCTGAAACTAGAAGTATGGCAGAAATTAACTCTAATGAAATACATTCATTAAAATAAATTTCTACAGATGAAGAGTATGGTGATATTTTTCTGTTTGATATTTGTTCAGTGTATATTTCAGAGCTGTTTTGAGCAGGCACTGCAGTACAGTACTATTCTTAGCATTATGGGATTATTTCTTCCTTTTCTCCAAGTTGTGTTTACATTGCTGGTGAAGAGTCAGTGTTGATCAGTTATGCATCCAAATTCTTTCTTTACTAAAAACCTAGTAGTAAATCTGTTTTCTTCCATCTTTCCTGGAGTGGTATTGAAGACTTGGAACCTGCCTTCTGGGACCATTTTGCTAGAAGTTGGATGATGTATATTCATCCTAATAACCAGTATGTGCAGCACATAGTGGAATAAAAAAAATGACATGGGGGTGTGTGAAGGAAACAAGTAAGCAGGAGTGAAGGAAGCAGGAACTAGAACATTCAAGACATCCATATTTGTAATGACTTTCAGAATAATAGAATCAAAGAGTTATAGGAATATTTAGGTTGGAAAAGGTCCTTAAGATTATCAAGTCCAGCTGTTAACCTATCACTACCCTATCCACTACAAAACCATGTCTCTAACCACCATTCTGCAGGTCTTTAAATCCCTTCAGGGATTTAGAGGGATGGTGGTTTAAATGCTTCCCTGGGCAGCCTGTTCCAATACTTGATAACTTCCTCAGTGAAGAAGTATTTGCTGGTATCCAATTTAAACCTCCTCAGTACTGCACGAGGCCTTTTCCTCTCGTCATCTCACGCACAGGAGGAGACTGACTCCAGCCCTGCCCGGGGTGTCTGCCCCATGCCACTGTCCCTTGCAGCAGAGTTGTTCTCCCCTGTGCCTTCCTGACAAGACAGGGTGCCTGGTGCCATGTCCTGACAAGACAGACATACAAAGTGATGGGGCTTGCTTGTGCTAGGACTAGAAAAGTGAGGGTGGCATCAGAAGGCTGTGGGAGAGGGGAGATGATGAAAGAGCCTCCCGCTGGCTCTCCTTGAAGGCTTGAAAGCAGCAGCTGAGCCCTGGGACAGGGCAGTGAGACGTGGGGCTTGGCTGGTCTGTGCCCCTGTCTCTGCCCCCCACTGGAGGGCAGGGAGAGATAGCAGGGATGGAGAGTAAGAGGAAAGCCCTGATCTCCTCCACACCTCCCAAGTGCTCTGGCTGAGATGTATTTTGCACATGATAGGCTCTGGCAAGATGTCAGGAGGGCCTGGGAGAAGAGCTTGTATATTCACAACCCTAATCCCCCATACCCTGCCCAGTCACCACCAGCTTAGCACCGTGTACCTGGGGGAGGTGGTTAGGGAAGAAAGAGGAATTTTCTGAGAATATTCCCTTCTACCAATGCTCTGTGCCAGGACAGGCTCCTGTGTAACCTGCAGGACTGTGTAGCTGGGCAGGGAAAAGGAAGCAGTGCCAGGGGCTGCCCTTGTGCAGTGCCCAGGCCTGATGCTGTCCCCTGTGCCAAAGATGGCAGAGCAAGCCAAGAGTTCTGATGGAGTCTGCGTGCCTGGTGTGTGCACCTACAGGGGCCCTGGACAAACTGTGGGCAAACAGACCCTGCTGGAAAACATCCTGGTCACAGAGCTTCCTTCCATGGTGCCGTCACAAGGGTGTGAGACACCACATAGCCAGGAGGGCAGATGCTCCAGAAGGGGCAAAGTCTCTCCGGATGTTTCCCTTAGTTGAGCTTCATTAAATTACTTTCATTTGAATTCCTTAGCCTTTCCAAGTACCTTTTAATTGTATGACAGGGCTGTGCCATTTTGTGTTATTTGTGAATTTGGTGGGGCTGTGCTCTCCCTGCTGTCTACCACCTAAATGAAATAACATTTACCCCAGTCCTGACCCTGTGTTGCAATACTATTAAGTGGTCTCCAAATGGGCGTTGTAGTATTGACTGCAATCCTCTGGACCTGCATTAAGTTACTGAATGAATCTCTTCCATTTGAAGAAAACTTTGTCTGGTACAGTCAGAATGGTCATTTTGTGTGCAGAATAAATGTTTGGTGGTGACTGACTAAGGACTGCCTTCTGTGTCTTTATTGTAACTTTTCTTTGTTGCAATTAGCAAGCAGAAGTTAAGTTACTAGATTGGTATGGGAACTTAAACCAGTAACTTTTACTTGCAGATCACAGGAGTAATAAATAATATGCCGCACAAAGCTCTATTTTGTAGGTGCAATATCTTTGCAACTTTGAGTTCTCCCTTACTTAGGATGGTGGGAGAAGACCGGAAGATCTGCACTGCATGTGGTTTGACATGACTGTGCCCTGTCTCGTTTTCTGTACTGTGTGAGCCTTGTTGATTTGACTTTGTGTTCCTCTCCCTCTTTCCCACATCAACCCTTCACTTATTCATAGCATAGCAGAGGTATTTCTCGACTGTTTTTTGACATGAGCACAAGGTACAGCACTGATGGATCAAATACGAATTAAGCAATAGCACAGACAGCTTTGCCTGCTTCAGGACTGCCAGGGAAGGTGTCTGTCCAAAGTGCTGTGCTAAAAGGCCCTACATTAAGACTCCCATTCCTCAGTTACGCCTTTGCATTATGGACCCTCCCTTTTTACATAGTTATCCATAAAGTCTTCTGCACTTTTCTTCATGTAACTCAGTTGCACACTTTGGCCAGCTACAAGACAAATGTTGTATTAACCCTGTTCCCATATAGCCTGAACTGTTTTATCCTGATTCCACAGATTGCTGCATGGCTTCCCTGAAATGATGCTTCATTTTATTGTGAAGGGCTCATATTTTGACTCTTGTGTGCTTCACAACTATAGAAGCAAAAACTGAACTTCTGAACTTTGTGAACTTTGTCCACTTCTAGCCAAGGTGCTGGGAAACAGGAAAAGAGAGCTGACAGAATTTAGACAATCAGCTTCTGACAAGATAAAAATGGCATCTTCACTTTAAAATATTTTTTTTAATTTTCAACATATGTATCACCAACAAATGTATTACTAAAATTGCCTCAAGCTATGCCCTCTGGACATTTTCAGGTTGGACATCAGGTGAATTTCTTCATAGAAAGTGTTGTTAAACATCAGAATGCTCTGCTGAGGGAGGTGACAGAGTCACCGTCCCTGGAGATGTTCAAGAAACAAGTGGACAGAGCACTCAGTGCCATGGTCTTGCTGACAAGGTGGTGATTGGTGGTGATTGGACTCAGTGATTTTAGAGGTCAATTCCAGCTTAAATCATTCTGTGATTCTGCAAGCATACTACGATGAACCACCATTTTGTTGGTTTATCCTCTTTTTTCTACTGACATTCATGTCTCTGTCTTTGTATTTTCAGATACAGTATTCTAGGTTTGCTACTTGGAAAAGAAAAAATCATGGCTTCCAACACATCAAACCCTGCTAACCATTTGCCATACTTCTTTGGTAATATCACACGTGAAGATGCCGAGGAGTATCTGATGCAGGGAGGAGCAAGTGATGGACTATACTTGCTTCGCCAAAGCCGGAATTACCTGGGGGGCTTTGCCCTATCCTTGGCCCATGGAAGGAAGGTTCACCACTATACAATTGAGAGGGAGCTGAGTGGCTCCTATGCTATTGCAGGAGGCAAGTCACACGCCAGTCCTGCTGAACTCATTAACTATCACTCAGGGGAAACGGATGGCCTTATCTGTCTACTGAGAAAGCCTTTCAACCGGCCACCGGGCGTTGAACCCAAAACAGGACCCTTCGAAGATTTGAAAGAGAACCTCATCAGAGAGTATGTCAAGCAGACTTGGAATTTGCAGGTAAAACCAGGCTGGTCTTGCCATAAAGTAATCTTTAAACTAGGAGAAAAAGAGATTGCAATATTTGTTTCCAGCTGCTGCTGCTGCTAGGTAGTATTTTTTCACAATGAAGTGACAGCTGTTTGAAATTTAGCAGTGAGGGGTTTTTCTCCTCAGTACATGCATTAACATGGTGGTAAGTGTAGTTTTCCTGAAATTTAAGCCCTTAAAACTTTTACAATGTCCTAACCACCATTCAGCATAATCTTATCTACCTCTGCAGTAACATATGCCATCAGATTTGGACCAAAAATTATTACATGTAATGAACAAGATACAGAAATGGTTTGTCTAATTGCTTTTAATCCTGATTTTTTATGGATGGTTTTGCAGGTAGGCATGGTAACATGATGACTTGTTTTGCATCTTACTCTCTTAGTTGGCCTTGTTTCTGTGATGGTAATTTAAGTTATGTCCAAAACAGAAATTGCTCCTGAAAGAGAACAGTTTCTACACTGCAGAGCACTGCCTATACATCTTCCATGCTGCAGGGGTCAAGCAGGAATTTTCCATGTCAAGGACAAGGTGTTGGATTTTTTCCTGGGAATGACTATGAAGAAGCCATTCTTAACATGGAAACACTAGTGTAGGAGACTGCAAAGAGAGTATTATTTCACCTTGAGATGTCATGAGTTACCTTTATGAATGAATGAAGATACTCAAGGTTCCTACTCTCTTTTGCTGCTAGCAAGTAACCCTGTGAACTCTGCTCCGTAAAATTCATGGAGCAACCCCCAAACTGTGAAAACCTGAAACTTATACAACATTTTCTATAACTACTGAGGTTCACAGTGTCTTTTCTGATGAGCCTGAGATCAATCTAGAGGGAAGTTGATGAGCTCTGGTTAAATGCTGGTGAAACTAGTGGGGGTTGCCCTCAGATTCTGAGCCAAATTTAGAAGTGGTAGGTTGTAGACAAGGTTAGAAATGTCTAAGTTAATATTTCTCTGAATAATTCACTCTAAAATGGGGACTGTTCTGTCTGGGAAAATTTGCATTGATGTCTTTGACATAGACATGCTGCAACAGTGCAAAGCATGTTTTTTTACCACACTGCCATAGGATATGTAATTTGGAGGTACGTTTGAATGCGCAGACTGACACTAACTTCATTTTGCCATGTCTCATTAGCATAACAATATGAATTTATTTTAAGCTTAAATACTGATACATCAGTAGTTTTATTTACTGGTTAATTTTCCTTCTTTTTCTCAGAGGTAGAGGGAGAACCTTAGTTTTGTGATATGTTAGTTTCTATTTTAAAATCCTTATAGCAACCAGGCCTTCACACACAACAAATATGTGCAGATTTTGGTTGTCCCAGAGGCAGTCCCAAAAGACTGAGAATCTACCAGTCATCTTTTATGGCAGAAGACAGTTTGACTGTTTCACCATGTTTTTATTGTTCCCTAGGGGCAGGCTCTTGAGCAAGCTATCATTAGTCAGAAGCCTCAGCTGGAGAAACTGATTGCCACTACAGCCCATGAGAAGATGCCATGGTTCCATGGGAGGATCTCTCGGGAGGAGTCAGAACACCGTATCCTCATTGGTTCAAGAAACAATGGAAAATTTCTGTGAGTTTATTTTTCTGTGGTATTGCTGTTTGCCTCCAGTGTTACTGTGGAGCTCTTTTGAATAAATCTTAAATGAGACTGTGCCCTCAAACATGGTTCATCCACAGTGAGGGCACCCAGTTCAGCATCATTTACATGACATGATGCTTCCTGCCCTCAAGTCCCTCGCTTAACTAAAGATGGAAAACTATAACAAAAGCCTGGAACATCTGCAAGGGTGTCGACTAGGGTCTGCTGGCACCAGTTGTGACCAGCCCAGGGCACCCCCTGGCATTTGCAGCCCTACTGTCATAGCCCACCTGCACACCCAGCACACAGGCTTATTAAGCTAGTACAATTAGAGACAAACTCCCTATGTTAGCAGCTGTTGGGATCTGTATGTGTCAAGTCTCCCAGGGACAGTGGTAGTGTTTTGTTTTGTAGTGTAGCAATAAAATGATCACTTCTACCTTGACAGCGCTATTTTGTTTCTGGTGCTTACCCTCTGCATTTGCCAAGCCTAGTGATCTTTTGTTTTCTGAGCACAAATGTGGCATTAGGATAGTGAGTGACAGCCATCAGGGACTAGAGCCAGGGGTTTGTTTGGAAAATCCTCATTTGAAAAATAGCAGTGTTTTAACAGACCTGTCTTTTGTCATTCCCGCTGCCACCCGGAAAAGTATTTATATCATGATAAAAAATTTAAAAAATTAGGCTTAAAAGTCAAGGCCAAGTAAGGATCACCTAGAACTATATAATTTCTGAAGAAAATTTCATCACCTACCTATGTAGTTTTCTTAAGCACTCAGCTTCTTTGGCTTTTTTTGGAGGTAGTCCAAAGTGAAAGTCGACAGCTGAGTGCAGGAAGGATATGGTTCTTCAGTACCAATTCTTTCACTTTACTTTCTCTGTAACTGTGCCTTAATAGTTGCTAATGTGGGTGCAACCCTTGCATATTTCCATGTTTCAGTCTTAGTTGACAGGAACCAGTAACTCCTTTAAATCCTGTTCCCAGTAGAGTGAATTCCAATGAGGTCTTGACCACAAACACTTTGACTGTAGTGACATCTCATTTCTTGAGCTCTCTTTTCTTCCCTCAGTACTTCAAGTTTTTGTATTTCATAGCCAGTTTTTGTATTTCTCACCCAAGTAGCCATCCATGCCTATTTTCAGCCTCATATTCCCTATTGGTGGGCGCCAGGTCCAGAGGGACGCTTACACAGTTGCTTTTGCTGCAATGAGCAACAGAACATTGTAATAAGCTTGTAACTTATTTTGTCATAGTTGTAGTAAAAAAAAACTGTTACAAAAGTTACAAAAATTTGTGGAGCCAGATATATCTCTTTCTGCTGCAAGGACTTCAGAGGATTTGATGAACATAGTTGCTGTTAACAATTACAAGCCCAACATCACTGCACAACCTCTCCTTTTTCTTGCCCTTTGATTTTGCTAGCTTCTTCTCCAACTTTTTAGACAGAAGGTCCAGTAATTGAAACAAAAAGCAATCCTTTCTTTTAAGGACAACTTTATACCTAAAAATATATTGCTTTTTTGCTTTCTGTTTTAATATCATCTCAACTTTGTATCAGCTGAGTCATGATGTTGATCGTGTATTAAATCTGGCAGCTTTTCCAATTTGCCTCAGGAACACATTGGTTCCTCTGTGGCCAAAGTACTTCTCTTTGGGGCAAGGGAGGGAGTTGGGGCACAGGGGAAAGGAATCTAGTTTTTCTTCAAAGAAAAGGTTCCACTAGCTAGCAGTTCTTAACAGCAGGGATAGGTTTTGGAGTAAGGGAGTGAAATTTTCTAAGAGATATAACATTTTCAGCCTCTATTATAAACGCTAGTCTCTTTTTAATCTTCTATGAGCAGTCCTACTGCTTTGACTGTAAATATTTTCCCAGCGTTTTCCTGTATTCCTTAAAGGAGTCAATTCTGATGCTCTTTGTTGCTCAGTGAGTTGTGGGGAAGCATTCAGGCCTGCTCCCATGGGACAGGATATGTCAATGGATCCATATTTATATAGTTTTGATGGAACTCGGGTGCTACTTTCATATCAGGAGGAGAAGCTCATGTAGTAGAAAATGCTAATTTTAAGGCTCTATTTAAACTGTGAGAACTGCTATTGGAGTTTAAATATTATGAACTGCTAGTGTTGATCTTGAGTACCTGTTAAAAGGACAAGACTGTTTACTTCTGCATCTGTAGGATGCTTTCTGATGTATTAATTGTCTTTGCAGAGCAATTAATAGGTCAGACTTCCTATCAGACCATTTTAGTATGTAGTGGCCACTCAGCTGCTGTTTGCTCCTACGATCTCAGGGAAGACACAGGGACAGAACCTAATATCCCTCACAGCTCAGTAGCCAATGCAGCAAGAGAAATAATGTGTTGTTCATTTGTGTTGAAATCAGTTATTCTACATTCCTGAGCCATTCTAGCTCTCAGACCCAAACACTTAGAGGCTCTTCTCAACTAAAAGAACTGTCTAACTCAGAGAGGTTTATTGCTTTCTGCAGTGGGTTGCCTAACAGAGGCTTGCTCAGCAGGTGTTGAGAAACAAACCACTCATTTCTGACTAACTGAAGCAGAAGCAGCAAAACTGTTGAGTGTGAGTGTGGTGCATTGTTTTACATTTCAGGCACAGACATCACGTAGTTTTACTTACCCAGCAGCAGTGCTTGCCAGAATATTCTGTACATCTGTGGATTGAAGACTTTGAAGTTGTGGCTATGAATTAGTGTTTTTCTAACACTGGGCAATATAATCAAGCCCAGTAACTGACTGTAAAGTAAAACTTTCAAGCATGTTAGTCTAAGAGATGTTTGCTTGTTGAGGTAGGAATTGGAAACTGGGAACAAAGAGAGGAAGTAGATTTTTGAAGAGATGAGGTACTCCTAAGGTTATTTAAAAAGTCCACAAGTGAGTAGTTGTATGTGACAAAAATAATATTGTTTATTATGGAGAAAATAAAAAATATTAGAATGATATAATATTTTTGTATATTTTTGACAAGGCTCTCCAAAACTTCATGACACCAGAAATTTGCTATCCATCTGACCTACCTACCCTAAAGCAAGATCCAGTACATCAGTCTGTGTAATAAAACAACTAACATGTAGATTTCTTTAGCATTGTTGTGCAGCAATAGAAGATTATCAAATCTAGAATTATTTTTAATGGTTTAAATATGGAAATAGAAGAAAAGATTCCTCACTGCAGTTCAAAATATAATGAATAGCACCATAAAAATAACAGTACAATGCATCCAAGGAAAAATTCTGATTTAAATGTGGATGTTTTACCAGGGAATTTTCAAAGATCTTTTAAAAGCTTTTTTCATGGCTTAAAAGTCAGTAAAGTATGTATGTGGATGCTAGGGAGTTTGTTTTCAAAACCAAAACCAGAAATCATGACATGAAATAGGAAGTATTTTCTATCTCTTCTGTGAAGAATGTTTGTGTAAGATTGCCACTCTAGGCATGAACTTTGGGGGGAAAAAATAGCAGTGGAAGAGAAGTAAAATATTTCTAAAATTATCTGAAAAGAAACTGAAAATACAGAACTTGATGTCTGAAGCCCCACTTTACTAGACTAACAATTTTACATTCTATATTGGGTGATGGTTCTTGACCAAGCTTCTGGGGTTTATTACATTTTGTCTGGTAGGGAACAGTGATCCTAGATCAAACTGTTAATATTGGTAATACTTTTATTAATATTTTAATAGTATTTTATGAATAATGCATCATTAAATATTTATAATATTGTTGATATCTATGTGAGTCCATGCATGCATATGTGGAAGAGTTGAAAAATAAATTATGACTTTACTAAAAGCAAAAAACAGAAGAGTTAATTTCCTCTGTAGTTTCACATAAACATCTCTGGTATGTGGTAAGTGTTGTCATGTCTTGCCATCAATAATGACCGATAAAGTTATACAAGCCTACAATCTTGCACATGCATTAAAAACCAGGAGTTCTGAAGTTGGAGGAGGATAAAGAATATTCAGAAATACTGTTAAACTTAAAAAATAAATATTAGGGAAATTGTGAGTGAAGGCATTGCAAATTAGCAATTTAGTCTATATAAACTTTTAACATGTGTTCATAGCTGTATGTAGTTCACATAAAATATGAACAGTTGTGTAAAAGAAAAGTAGAAAACTATTTTGGTGTCATATGAGTGTCTTCAGTACGTAATGAGAATATGAAAGGGGACAACTCTAGTTTAGACTATTGTAATGAGCCACAGTAATATGCCACATCATGGCATTCCATGACAGCTAGAAACTAAACTGTCTCTTATATGTCACAATACTTAGTACTAGTAACAGTATTTCAAAATAATAAACTTTGAAGTGCAGTTGTCTGTAAGAGTTTTATTGTCTTTGGTCTGACCAAAGATTCCTGTTTCTGGTATATGTAGCAGTATATATTTGCACAAATATTGCTGCCTTCTTCTGGTAGTTTGCTGCTACCAGACTGCACACTGAGCTAGGTCATTTTTCTGACCATGCAGAGAATTCTTTAGATAATTCTATCTCTATTAAGTTTCTGTCCATAAAAGGGACTGGACATTATTGACATCATAGAAGATGAAAACAATCCTAATTGTTTTCACCCTAATTCAGGGATATTAATTAATGATGAAGTTCCTCTTGAGAGTGCCAAGGAGTTACTAGGCTTAGATGAGCCATAAAATACCATAAAAGCTTTTCAAGATCAATGATAATACACAGACAATGAACTGTGTTTCTGGAGGTGCTGTCTTCCTCTCCACAGCAGCCTGGATGATGCCCCTGACTCTTTGGAAGAGCTCTTTACTGATCTTCAGTTAGGTGCGTGTTGGGTGCCCCTTGCAGACCAGGGAAGCAGAGCTGTGGCCTCTGAGACGGGTTCTGCACTGGGTGCTTCAGCAGCAGAGTGGGTCTGAGGTGTGAAGAAAAGCTGTGACCTAACTGAGATAGCGGTACTAAGATCTATTTCAGGTGCAGCTTTACTGCAGAGCTGTTTGTTAGGGGTTTGGTGGAGCGTGGTGTATTTAGCTGCCAGGGTGAAGTCAACTAAATAGACGAATTTGATGCAATCCTTCTCACAAAAGTATTTTTTAACTGTGCAGCAGGCTCACCAGGAGATGAATTTTTAGGTTCCATTGTAGATAGCAATAGTGTGAAGCTGACATAGCTCCTAAATACTGCAGTGTTCTGACATTTCTGAGACAGCTTTGAATGTGTTAGCGAACAGGGGAGAAGAAATGATGCAAATGAAGACAGCAGTCAATCCACTTTGCCCTTTATATAATTCTTTTACAGATGATGCCAAGTTCATTTCTTATTACCCACAAACTTGGAACATATGCAATGTGCAGCAGATCTTTGAAGTGATAATGAGTAGCCATATTGTTAATAGCATTACCAGAGAGATGGTCATGAAGAGAGAGGGCAAGACAAGCAGGGAATGGCTGGAGCTCCATCAGCAGTGGGGAATGTCAATATCTCTGGCATCAACAAAGCTGTAATTGCTGAGAAGCCAAACCAATGCCAAGAATAAAATTTATCATGCCTTTGGATTCAGGAGCAAGAATAATTTCACACCATTCCTAAAGCAAGCATTTTGCTTGTTTATTTTCTTCATAATTCTCCACTGCAGAATGCTGTGAATTTTGTTTTCTTCTACACAGTCAATGAGGCATGTTGTAATAGCAATTTATTTCTTTGACCCTCAGGGTTATTTTTCTT
This sequence comes from Fringilla coelebs, assembly GCF_963513975.1. Lineage (NCBI taxonomy): Eukaryota > Metazoa > Chordata > Aves > Passeriformes > Fringillidae > Fringilla > Fringilla coelebs. The sequence goes on from NC_140031.1 coordinate 41,982,555, forward strand.
TAGAAAGAGAGGGATCATTTGGGCTTTCAGATGGAAACAGAAAAAATTGGGACATTGTTCTTTTTGCTTCCAAATAAAAATACCAAAGGAAGGAATGGATAGCCATCTACACTGTCTGTAATAATGCTCCAAATTGTTATTGGTTGCTGTCTAGGTTGCACTCCCAAAACCACAAAAAATACTCAAACACACATTACATGAAATATAAAATCAATAAATATTCTCTGCATTGTGTCAGGTAACAATTTTAATTTCCACAGTCCTTATTCTGCTGCTTTAAAAATATATGTCACAAAAAAATATAGCTACCTTGGCACTTCTCTAATACAGCTATGTAGCTATGTACTCAAATCTGTTCTCAATGAAGTTGTTCTTATTTATGATGAATTCACTGTATGAAACAACACTGTTGTTTATTTACAGGTGTTTATTATCTTTATGTTTTTCTTCTGGACATTTGTGATTCTCTGCAATAGCATGAAATGGAAGACCAGGTGATACCTGACTGCTGGCTTCCTTCCTTGCCAAATTTTTTCAATGAAGACCTTTTTATTTAGCAGTCTTTTTATTGAAGAACAGTAAATATTTTGTTTCGTTTCAGAGCACTTTAAAGCAGAGAGTGCATTTAGAATTTTGATTTTTTTTCTCAACATTCTGAAAATTGTTACTTTCCGTACAAGGAAAGTTCCATAATATATGAAGAGAGCTAGATCTGATGTGAAGGCCCTGGGTAATACAAGCAGCACCATCAAGATGCGCAACTTCTCTGTCTATTCAAAGAAGTTTCAGGTTACAACCTTTTAGTTTGAATAGCATTTGCCTTTTATTCTATTTTTTACAGCAACTGTTGACATAGAATGGGGTACTGTTACCCAGCTGCAGTTCTGGAGGCTTAGCCTAAGGTAGACAGCTATTACCACAGTCTGCAAAACCAAAGTGGAATTGTGAAACGTGGCTTGGTGCAATCCATGTCACACAGTAAGAGTTCAGTTTGCCAAAACTCAGACTTAAACTGTCAATTCAATGCAGTTGATACTTCTGCCTTTCAGATATTTGGAAAGATGGTAGTAGTTCTGGTTTCATGTTTTTTGGGGATCCAGGTTGTGTACCTCCTGATTTTGTCTTTTGTAGGGATCTGGGTTGTGGAGCTGACTGACTACGGTTTAAAACCCACCTGCTCCATAACCCTAAGGGAGAAAGGGTCCTGCTGGGCCCTGACTGATGGTGAATGAAGGTGTTTTCAGGAAGTGCAGTGATAGAGCTGTCTGACAGAAGTTAACGTGGCTGTGAGCTGCAGATGGCTCCAGAGTTGTGTAGCTGTTTGGTTAGGGGAAGGAAGAGCTCTGAAATGCGATTACAACCCTATGAACCTGAACTCCACCTAAATCCTGCACTGAAGAGTGATAGAGCTGTGGGGTCTGTGCCATAGTCTTCAGAAATCAGGGCTCTCCCCTCCCATACGTGCCTGTGCTTTTAAGAAATGTTTGCAGTGCCTCTCACGAGAGTAACAATTCTTGCAAATGAGAACTGAATTGTATTGGAGCTTTCATTTCTTCCTGTGAAACATGAAGCATATTTGTTACTAAGAAACAATCCATTGTATTTTTGTAATATTATTTGGACTATTCTGAACAGAAGCCTGATTGTAATGAAATGCCATTTGTTTGTGTTTTAGAAACAATGCCCTCTATTCTGAAAATATTTTTCTATTTGCTTTGAGCAGGTTAGAAGAAGACAAAGTAAAAGTCACTCTTCACTGGTCAGTCAGCACAGGAAATCAGCATGCTGAGAAAATACCTATATGCCATGAAGAAACCACAATGTGTTTCAATTTGCTTTAGAGACTCAACCAAGTTACTTTAGTTTCAGAAAACAAAAAACTGACCCTACTTCCCTTTTCTTTTAGCCAGTGTCCTGTTCACATCTTAGGCAACAAGAATCATGCTCTTTGAAAGAAAAAGGTGCATAAGTAATTCAGACAAAATACAGTTTTACTTCAGCCTTGAGATAGTCAGCTGAGGAGAATACATTAATACTTGCCTCTGCAATCTCCTGGGATATAACAGCAAGTACCAGTGTTGAACCAGCAAAGCTTCTTAATACCTTAGTGAGAATTTACTGCTATATTTCTTTTCAAGGCTGTTCAAAAATTCGAGGGAGAGTAAGTAGATTTCTGTGCACACCAGAACAAGAAATGTTTTAGTGCTCCAGCATCTAAGCCTTTCGTTCAAAAAAGAAAAAAATCCAGTCAATTTTTTTCTAACTCTGTGGCTGTTACACTGTCAGCTGTCAGTGAGCATGGGAACCTGACTGGAAGAAAAAGCCTGATTTCTAAACTCAGAAATGTTGCACCGACTATGATGGAGCCAGTAACAAACTCCCATCTAGTCTGGGTCCAGTAATCAGAATATGCTGGTCTCAGTGTCAGCTAGCCCTGAGTACACATGTAACAACTCTGTCATGCTTTATAGGCATCTCAGAGGGCACTCACAGGTCTCCTGGAAGGAGGAGATCATCCTACCTATGAATTTTTTATAAAGTTTTTATATTGTATTTGGCTATCTCTCCATGGTGAAGTTTAGATGAGATATGTACATTTCAATACCATGTTAAGTTTCTTATGAATTTTTTGTGAAATCTGCCACAAAGCATTACCATCTTCCCTGAAATTATAAAAATGAATGATTACAGAAATATATTATTTTCTTTAAATTCCAAGCCACACAGCAAGCTATTTCAAATACAGAAATTTTTCCTTTTCGCATTACATTCTTTTAGTATTTTATCTTCTGTTCTTACTGTCATCTCTTTATTTCAAAATAAAAGATACAAGAGAGGCAAGCCTTTAAAAATGCATATTTGCCCAAAGAGTGCTTTATGCAGTGTACAGCGTTCTGTAGCTGCCTTACAGTGCCTTACATAATTGATTTTTTGTTTTCATCTGTTGCTTTTTTGGAAGAAAAAAAAGAGAAACTTTAGTCAATTTACCTGAAAGTTAATTACACTAAGAAATAAATTAAAGGCTTAACAAAATTATTTCAGAAGTTGCAGTGCTGGTTTTGTTTTGGTTTTAATTCAAAAGCTTTACGGAAAGGATAATTAAAAAGAATGTTCATTCCTGCTAAACCCTGAAAGTCTTTCTTATTTTTGCAGTATCCGAGAAAGGGACAGCAATGGTTCCTATGCCCTGTGCCTACTGAATGATGGAAAAGTACTGCACTATCGTATTGACAGAGATAAGACAGGAAAACTCTCCATACCAGACGGAAAAAGATTTGACACCCTGTGGCAGGTCTGTTACATATATGTCACGTGGATCTGTCATCACATTTCCATATTACTGAACAGCTGACCAACATTGTTTTATTTTGCCTTGTGACAGTAGTCTTTGGCTAAAACCAGCATGTTTTGGCAGATTATTTGTCATATGTTTCCAACATTGTGTGGTTTCTGTACATGAAGAAAATATATGTTAATGTACAAAGCTATGTGAGTGTAGAGAGTTTAATAATTTTTAAATGTGATGTTGCAGCCTGGCTGAATTCAAAACTGTGACTATTATTAGTTATTATATTATTAGCTGAACATTCTCAGAATGAAAGTCCGTTCATATCTGCAAGTAACCATTTTCAATAATGGATACACTTGGTTTAGTCTTCTGCTAATGTCATTTATGACAGCAACCAACAGAATTCTAGCAAGCAAAAACGGGATGGTTTAGGGCATTGCACACAAAATGCAGTTTTTAGCTTTGAAATTCTCTACCTTCAAGTCTGCTAAAGCATGGCTTGCTGAGGCTTACCACCCAAATATGTCTGAACCCTGGTAAAGAGTAAGCAATTAAGAAGTCCACAGCTGACTATGCCATAGTTGATACTAAAACTGAATCCTAGTGAAATTACCGTGTAAATTGAAAATACTAAGGGAATTGAAATCCCTGCAGAAATCTCTTATGTCCTCTTGCTTAAAAATCTATTAAAATGAGTTAAGTGAGTCACAGATCTAAAATACGAATCTTTGCCTGCATATATTAATTCTTAGATTTCTGTATTTCTTTCCTGATGTCACTAGAAATTTAAAAGCAGCTCTGCTATCTTACAATTTTTGTGAACTGTGAACATGCCTGCAACTCTTATACTCACAGACCTTCCCCTTTATACCCAAATGGAAAATAGCAGTAACAAACCTGTAAAAGATGATGTGGAGGGGACGATCCAGGTGCACAAATGGCCACAACTACTGGTGCTACATTTATTAACTGTGCACATCCCATTGCAATTCTGAGGTCCAAAGAAAGCATTGCATATTAGGGCAATTCTGGCACTGTAATTATCCCAAAAAATATAAAAAAATTTAAAAAATAAAAATTAAAAAAAAAGTGAGAGTGAGAGTGGGAACTCAGAGACATAAAAATAAGTTATTTACTCGGAGTTTCAAAGCTGTTTAGTAGAAGAGCTAGGGGTAATACTGACCCTTGTAAATCCAATTCCTGGATCACATTACACATTTATCCACAAGGTTACTTCAGAAACATGCACCCCTGCTAAATAGAAATAAAGAAAACAACATGTGCAGTAAAGATCTTCTGTATTCTAAGGTCATTTGTTGTAATATATATCAACTATTGTACATATGCGCACATTTCTAAAGAGACAATATATTTAATGATACCACCTTCATATTTTCTTATCTTTTTCTCTCGTTATTTCTTTTTTCCCCTCTCCTCTCATTCTGCTAGTTAGTTGAGCATTATTCATACAAACCAGATGGATTATTAAGGGTTCTTACCATTCCTTGTCCACAACATGGCTCAGAAAATGGTGAGTTATTCCTATTATTTTTATATGTGTTAAAAGACATGATAATTATGATAAATATGTGTGAATTTTTTTCCACTTCCCAGGTAGGTGGGTGCAGATTTTCCACGTTTTCAAATGAGGTAATATCTGCCAGACTGGACATGTTGGAGGGAGATCCTGTAGCTTAGGGGTACCAAATCAAATTACTGCTGGGTCTAAATTATTGTTAGATCAGAAATGTGCTTTGCTGCTCAGAGTGGCAGTGTGTGTTACTTGGACCACAAACACGAAGTGGTTTTCCCAGCACTGCTCCAGTGTCCTTACTGCAAGCTGCAGCAGGCGCAGCAGCAGTGCTGCTGCAGGAATTCATCATGGGTGCAGTGAGTCATGCACCTGGCAGGTGAGTTCCCATGTTGGGGGGAACAGGGCAGAACAAGGCACTGGCTGCACCTGATGCTGAAATTGGGGGCAGAGAGGCATTCCTTGATAACTTGTGGGAAAGGAGGAGAAAAGGCGGGGTAAGTGTCAGCGTGCTTTTTATCCTGTTTCTTTAATGTCGTGTCACCCTGAAGAGACATTGCACTCTTGCCCTGACTGAAAAGGGAAAAGGATGCATCTGACTGATCTGTGTCCATCTTGTGCTCTTCCAGAACTGGTGTTCTCTCTCTAAGGCCACCTTCTGTCATTCTAACTGGATGCCAGTGCCATGGTGAGAGGATAGAGAATAATAAAATACAATCATAGAACCATTTAGGTTAGAAAAGATCATCAAGTCCAACCCTGAAGTTTTTACTTTTTCCATTCATTTGAATCACTACATGCTTTTTTCCACCATTATTTTCATTCTCCTTTGAATCATTTAGGCTCTGCACTTATTTTGTCTCTGTGGCCAGAAGTACCAGAGTCTGCTGCATATAAGAGACAAAAGCAAAGAAAATAGTCCAAGAGAAACACTGTAATATGATCTAAAAACTGCACAGTTGGTTCCCTCTGTAAAATTCTGTTTTCTTACACAAATTCCTCACCTTGCTCAGTATCATTTTACATTTGATTCTTTTGCAGATAATCTTGGTTTTAATACTCATCCTTCTTCTGGAACACTTCCTAAGGTAAGTGAAGGTAGAGGTATAGCAATGGCATTAATTTGAGGAGGATTATGGTCACATACTGTTCTGGGAATCCGAATTCTTGGGTATTGTTTCATCTGTGAGTTTATTTTTCTTGTGTTATAAACAGTGATTTGAAAAGTAACTTAGCATATTCTGTCATGGTATTGCTTTCATCAGTGTTTTGGATATGCTAATCATAATTTAATTTTGTGAACCTCTTTTATACATATAATGTATGTGATAAAACAGTATTTTGCATAGGCAAGATGCCTCATTGATGGTCATATTCTGCTGTTCACTTTGAGAATCTGCTGATTGAAGCAGAAATGGAATTTCGGTTTACTTTCATACTTGGTCTGTGCTGTTAACCCTTTGCACAAGGGTTTCATTTCTTATGCACTGCTTTAGGGGTGATTCTTTCATCCACTCCATGAAGAGTGAGCAAGTCCACCTGTTACTATAACTACCTGTGTTCTCAAAGCCCATTGACGACAGAAGCCATCTGAAGTGTGATACATCCACAGAATCACATAATATTGTCTTGTTCAAGGTAGTTGATTTCATCTGAAATAGGGAGTTAATTTCAGTCATTTCCCTGTATAACTTAATCATTTAGATCATCATCTTGATGCAGTCCCATATTATAGAAAAAAAAATTATTCAAATAAGCAATTACCTCTATTTCAATATAATTGACTCCTAGCAAGCCTGTGAATAACCACTCTCATGCCTTCGCTTCTGAAAATCAGGTACCTTTATAAAGAACTGGAAATCAGCCTTTTTAATTAGAAAGATTTTAAAATTTATTATTTCTTTATTATGAATTATATTTTTAATTAGAAAAAATTAGATATAAAAATACTGCCTTGAGGTTTGGATCTCTACATTTACAAAGATGTCCATGAAGTTTAAGCACACAAGACCACATGTGTATCATCTGGTATACATGTAGTTGTAGAGATAGGGCAAGCACATTCAGTGTGGTAATACTGTGTACATTGCATAATATCCACAGAAAAATTCGCAATGTAAGTGTAAATTTAACTACTGCTGCTTAAGACTTGTCATGATAGCTAAAAAGAAAGTCACCAAACCTAAGTGAAAGTGCATATTTTGCAAAGACTGTACTAAAACATTGTTTTAATTTTCAATATATTTGATATTTTGAATGTCTTAAAATTGAAATCTGAATTTTGTGTTTTCTTTGGGACTTTTTAAAAAGGAGCCTGCTAAATTACTTTCTTGTATTATAAATATAGAAAATGGAAAATTTTAAATAACTAATACTGCTCAAAAATTTCACTTAATATTTACAGGTTCTCACACATTAATACTTGTGTGCAAAAGCAGGAACTCATGAAGATTTTTAATATGCCTGAAATATAACTATTCAGATTACACAAAACCAAAAATTAAACCAGCTTGAAGAGAGCGAATACAATCACCAACATACAAAATACAAACAGAATCTTATGTGGTAGATGTGCAATCTATCTTTTTATTATTTACACCATGATAATTAACATTTAGGAGTTTCTGACATTTCTAGCATGGGGTTTTTTATCTATGAAAAGCACTGCCAAAATATGTAAATTGGAATAGTGAATTTTTGAATTGGGTATCAAAATAATTCTGATAAATTAGGGAAATGTCCTGGAAGGAGAAAAAGGGTGAGGCTCAGTAGAAACTAGTGCAAGACATTGCTCTGTTTGTAGTCAGAAATAAATCACAGAATAGCGAGCAGATTTAGCTTTTCAGAGGATGTTATGCCTCCCAATCTCAATGGGAGCAAGAATGAGCAACCACCATGCTGGTAGAGGAAAGGGAAACATCAATGTGTTTCCAGCTTGTTCGACTCTGGCAAAGTCTCAGCTGATAGACTTTCACCTGTTTTTGGCAGCGCACAGCAGAATGCTGTCCAGCAGGAGACAATCCAGAGCAAGACAACAGGGATGATCATTATGGGAAAGGACTGATTATAAAAAAGAAGCAAAAGAGAGAAAGTAGAGGAACAAAACATAATGGCCAGTTCTAAGCAACAGTCTAATACTGGTGCTCCCATCCAGACCAGTTTTTCAATATCTTTTTCATTTATGTATATATTGCAGCCTAAAATACAGTGGTGCTATTCCAAAGTCTTAGTGGAATAGAATGTCCAAATCTGAAGCTGTGTTCAATTTAAGAAGGTACATGAATTGTAGGAGCAACTCCTGGATGATATGCAAGGCAGACTGTCCAAATGATTTATCTATAAAATGTTGGTTATAAGACCTTGGAGTAAAATTTAAATCAGGGATGTAAATCTACATCAAATTTGTCTAATATTTGCTATTGTTCCGTGGACAGATTTGGAGTAACAAAATGCTGAAGTTTAATGTAATATGGAAATCTCCTTTCTAGTGATACTAACATGCTTCCTCTGCAAAATAAAGGATTTTATGCTAAATGTCTGTATTCAAGGTAATTTTCCATGCAGAATATGGAGAGTTGCTTGTTCTTGCTTCTCCCAGAACATGCATGGACTGGGATGTTTCTTGCCTTTCACATGAGGCTCCATGGCTAGATTTAAGGTGATTTTTACCCCTTACATTTTGTAAATTACTTTTTTCTTCCTGCAGTCGATTTCATCCCAATATATATTTAAACCAGCAGAGGAGCTTTTGAGATGAGTCTTTAGTTCAGTTCTCCAGCTGATGACATTATAGTGAAACTGCCAAATTCTGGCCATTTCCCAAATTCTCCTCTTAACCTTTCTCAGTATTTTGTTTAGTCACAGTCCTTTAGGTGGTAATAGCAGACCTAAACTTTGTGAGTACAGCCTAATTGTAACTAGTTGCTGTGCCTGATGAGGTGCTCATCTCAACATGCATTTGTAGGTTTAATACAAATCTGTGAGTTAAGCAGTATTACCATAACTACAGGTGGTTGCTCTCCCAAGTGCTGGGAGATACTCTTGTTTAAAAAGTATAATGAGAACAATGCTCAGTCTGTGCAATGGAGTGCTTGACCTCTTAGAGAATTTATCTATTTTAAAACTGTAAGTAAGTAGTACTTCAGGTTTCATTTATTCCCAATATGGAACAAAAATTTCATGAAGTAAAAGAAAATAGCTGACTCAGTAACCTTTTTCAATATGCAGTATACTGAATTTTTATGTATCACAGCTATGAAGAATGTCAAGCATCAAAAAGGTTCTTCCAGTTCTTCTTCTGCCGTTCTTCCAGCAGCATCAGGGACCACACGGCTGTCCTTGGTGTCTTGAAACAAAAGACACCTTTTTAATGTAAAATCAGACATTTTCTTTTAAAAGAAAGCTAGGAAATATACCAACCCTATCAATTAAAAAAGTTACCTTTTCAGAAAATAAGAAGTCCAAATGGGCTGTTAAAAAGTTCAGAACATCTAAGTTCAAAGGCTGTTTAAAGTGACTGAGAATGTCGCTCAGATTGTTGTTTTAGCCTCAGCATCAGACTAAATGTTTGAACAGTAAGTGCTCCATCTCAGTTTTTAATAGTCATGTATGATCTCTCAATGACCCCTAAAAATGCTAATTTGTCACATTTAATTAGGTTAATGTGTTCTTGTAAAATATATTTGCATATCTTTTAGAGGTATCTTTAGACAGAACATAAGTGTGTGTGTGTAAAATGCAAAGCCTGTTCCTTTTTGTTTGGAATTAATATTACCTAGCGTGCTTTCTGCTTCAATAACCACACTGTTTGTTGTATGACCAAGGTGTGCTTCAGATTTTGCTTGATACATTAGTCATACTTCCAGACACAAAAGTTATCCACTCCTTTCTAAATACTTTTGGGAGTTGGGGGACTTCAGTTCAGTGACAGAGGCAGGAGAAACATAGAGCGTACTCCGTAAATAAAGATCTGGACAAAGGACAATGCATTTGAATTTAAAAACTGCCTTAAGGTATGTCTACAGGTTCAGGATGGTTTGACAGTAATACAGACGAAATAAAATTTAGTACAGAGACTTCCTGTACTATGTTTTTCTGATGCATCATCTGTGTGTACTTGAAGGCACAAGCAAGAGAAAGTTTGGGAGTGTTTTGTTCTTTTAGAGTGTTTTTGTTTTGTGAAATATCTTCAGCTATTTTCATGACACATTTACTGTTCCTCTTTGACATTGTGGTTTCTAGAGTTGGGCAGGAGGTGGAATTATCTCAAGACTCAAATCGTACACCTTCCCAAAGGCTGGCAGCAAAAAGGTGCCTCATATACTTTTTTTAGGTTTTTGACTGACTTAAAAATACTTAAATGACTAATTTCACTCTCTTCTCCCCCTCTTTTTGCTTGCTGTCTTGACTACTAACAATTAGATTGTTAAGATTTTGTAAGCTTTCTGCATCTATCCTAATCATCTGCATAATTATGGGCTTGATTTTATAGCTGAAGCAATGGGTTTGAAGGAGTTTTGAAAATAGAGGGACTCTTTTTTATTTTTATTTCTGGCATACCAAAATAACACAGATCTCAATATTTCTGCAAATGAAATGTGATAAAATAGTTTTCAAAACTGCTCAGTTATAATAGAACAAAATTATATTTCTACTTTCCTTTCTAATCAGAAAATTGTCTTGCTTACACAATTATGTTATTACTGAATGTCATTTAGGGAACAATAAAAACAACAAAATACATACTTACAAAACCTACGTGCACAAATCTTCTTATGCATTCACTTACATTTAGGCAAGCGTAAGATGTCACAAGACCAAGCAGAATGGGAAAATAGGCAAGATGCCAGGGAGCCAAGGGGAGCCCTGCCCTGTCCTAGTGAAAATGCTTTTGTGTGGCCAGAAAATGGTGCTGTCCAGTAATTGGTGTAGTTCTGAAGCATGTAGCTATGAGTTTGTTTGCATGCTGAGAATAATGTGTATGCCTCAATTCGATCCATGAGTCTGTATGTTTATTGATTTATTTCCAGTTGCTCTTCAACAAAAATAAGCCGGCATGAAAAGCCCTAGAGGCATGCTAATGTTCAGAGTGAAAAGCTGTGTTTGATTTATACTGCGTTTGATAATCCTGATAAATAACACATATTATTTTCCTTCAGCTTCAGTTCACTTTTATGCTGAAGTGCCAAAAGCTGTTGTCAGCTGCGTATCTCTACAGGACCCATACCTCTTTTTCAATGTGTGTTTGTCATTTACGAATACAGACACAGTCTCACAATCTGCTCTCAACCATCTGAAATACAATGCCAAGCTATCACACATTTTGGGTTGATTCAGAAAAATGGGTGTCCCTTCTGAACTCTGTAGACATATTTTTGGTCACACTGCTGTCTGTTAACCTGGTAAAACTTGGTGTCTTGCTCTGGTCACTTTCTGCTGTCAAATAACTTTTTCTGCCTTCTGGACAACATACACAGAGTAGAGACAGAAGCATATTGGCAGAGTAAAACCAGTCATTTAGGAAAATAATTTCGGAAACCTGATTTGATTGCCATTTACATGTACTTTACCTGGAATACTCTGACCCACATCGTACTGCCAGATTTCAGACTCTAATAGACTAAAGATGTGTTCTGAACTATTCCAAGATTTTAACTGTTCACTAACCCAAATAAGCACAGTTTACGTTAGACCTGGTTAATTACACAGTTACTTCTACCATGTCAAAAGCAAATTTCAGACAGTAAAGCAGAAAAATATATTTATTTAATTTGTTATGTTATATTTATTCACGTTTGGGAGTTTTTTTTAATTTTACAAATGCACTATTAGTATTAGATTTTCAGATCCAGATCAAAAATTTTCAGTCCGTTTTAGTAGTGTAAAATTGTCAATTTGGACAATTTAAGTGAAATCCTGCCACCTAGTGGCACTGAGATGCTGTAGCCAAAGCTCCTCTCCTCTCATGGCTAATGAGGTGTTTGTCATGCAGTATTAGCTATTAGATTTTAATAAAATAAGATGACTTTATAAATTTTTTCAATCAGAGTTATTAATCTGAAGGAATATTGCACTTGCTGTACAACTTTCCTTCATGAGAATTGTACTATGCTATTAACTATAAAACTATAATCGTCACTGTAAAAGTCAGATTTAAAGTAGTTGGAGCCATTTTATTCATATGTCACATTTTTAAAAGGCTCCTCTAGAGGACTCTTTTCTTGTACTCCTTTTTATTGGTTGAATAAATCCTTGGTCATCTTGCCCATTCTCTGTTTCTTGTAAGAATACAAGAAGTAATCAGTTATCCTACACCTTGATGTATTAAGACAAAAATCCTTTTGTCCAAAAAAGATCTGCAGAATTATACTGGCTGTTTTAAAAGTGTATGGCAGAAAGGACTCTCCATTTAAATGATAGTTAAATAAAAAGGAAATTAGGAATGTTAACATAAAAGACATTATTAAGTTATTTAATCAATCTGCAACAATTAGAAATAATTCTATATGTATTTACCAAGCTAAATAATGATAACTAAGACTCTGTGATTCTTCTTAAACATAAGCAGCTCTTTGAGAAAGAGAACCTACTTTGTTATATCTGGTGTGACTGTGATTTTCAGTTCACAACTGCAGAGCTTTATTTGCAAGCATGGAAGTGATGTACTTTTTTTTTTAATGCAGAGCAAGAGCATACAGTCCTTTTGGATTTTTTGTTGTTGTTGTGTTCTTGAGTTGTGGAGAGAAATTCTACTTGCACATGTCTAATTTGAGAACTCAGCTATGTCTTGGCCAGAGCTGTTTTTACCAGCTGTTCTCCACTGGTGAATGGATTCTTGAGGTGTGCAAAATTTGGTGTACATTAATTACATTTGACCAGTTCAAAGTATGCCAGTTGACTTCCATTCTTAATGAGGGTTTGGGGTTAGTGAATTGCCTGTGTGAAATAGAGTGACATAGGTCTTGGAAAGCTGCCGGGGTGAATCAGTCTGGAGAAACAAAAGTAGAGCTAAGGATCTTGGTTTATACCCTCATTTGTCTTGAGAATGGTGGATCAGTCAGTTTGTTCCTTGACATATCCCAGAACTGTCTTGGGGTTTTGTGGCTTGCCTTGACAGCAAATGGCCTTTCCAAGTCAGAAATACTACCCCTACTGTGCCTGATGCCGATGTGCTCATCCTCTAGGCCAGATTATGGCTGAAAAGTGGCTTCCTACACATGGTTTGCAGTAAAATCTGTGTAGTGAAACCTTTTCTATTTCATCCAGCTCAGCAAATAACTTAATTATGACCTCTGTAGTTCCCAGGTCAGATGTTTCTCCTAATAAATGCAGTTTCAAATAATAAAACTTTGATTGCATCCTATACTTCACTATAGGAAATTTCACAAAATCGTAGAATGGTTTGTGTTGGAAAGGACCTTAAAGGTTATTTCCTTACAATCCCTTTGCCACAGTCAGGTCAGCTTCCACTAGAACTTTGTTTCTCTTTGCTTGAGAGGAAACTAACCTGCAGAAATAGCTTCTGTGATTCCATGTTCCCACCAGCTCACAAACAGAAGTGACCAGATTAATAGTTTCTCTCATCTATACTTTATTGTACCAGGCAAGGAGCTCCAGAAGACACAGCGGGTGAGATGGTTTGTGTACACCGTATTAATTCTCTGTCAAGAATAAAGGCAGAGGAATTGTATTTGAACCAGATGCCTAATTAAGTAATCATGTCCCTCCTCAGAGCAGACAAACAGGCCTAGTATCTGGTCCATGATGTTTGTCCCTGATGTTACATAAGCCTATGAAAGTAGTAACTATTTACTACAGTTGATTCCATTTCTTTAAAATCTGTAATATCCACAAGAGAAACAGGAAATTGTTTTTTGTTTTCATTTGTGCTAGTAATTTCTCTATGGCCTAGATAAGGGGAGAGGTAATTTGAAGAAGGAGGAAGGACAGATTAAAGAGAAATCCTTCTGACTACTTGTGTTACATGGCTAAATTTGAAAAGAGCATATAAATTTAATATCTGCAGAATAAGATTTGTGCATGGCCCACTACAGTTAATTCTCTCTTATCTAATGTTCTGAAATGTTTTTAATATCTTTCTGTGCTTTTGGCCTGCTCTAACAATAACCTTCAGAATGAAATAACCTCTTCTGGATCCCTTTCTTTCTTATTCTCACCTATGTGTCTCATGTAAACATTTTGCCAAAATTCTTGGGGGAGGAAAAAAAAGTGCTTTTAACTTACTTATTCATTGCTAAACAGAAAAACTTTATTTGTGTGCTACAGCTTCAGTCAGCTATCGGCCACCCACCAGAAGAAGCACCTTTCAATCCATACGTGCTACAAAGGAACAGAGGTCTTACAGGAGCAGAAAGAGGTAGGCAGAGTAATATATGCCATTAATGCAATTTTCTTCCTTATGGCAGAGCTCTTTTTGAATCCATTTTTTTTTCTTGCATATATTTCACATTCTGTTATGTATTGCTATAGCCACCATCCTAACTGAAGCCAGGTAGCTGAAGATACCAGCTGTCATCATCTATAACAAAAAATCGTTTAGCAGAAACCCCTTTTTCCATTTTGAAGTGGAGTATTATTTCCTGGACTCTAAAAACTGTGTCCTCTCATGTCACAAAAAGAATTGTGTCCTGTTGCATCCACAGCGCCAACCATAATGCAGTTAAAGATGGGTGCCTAAAAATGAAGTACATATAAGGCAGCATTCTGAGTGAAGAGTTGTGTGAGGTAACTAATGGGAAGTACCAAGGAGAAGGGTCAACCTTTAACTCTCCTTTTGTCAAGGAACCTCCTGGTTTCACCCTGTAGTTACAGTGTGTCACCCGGGGGACGCCTCTGTCTTCTGGTCTGCTCTGAAGTGTATGTAGATGGACAGCATGTGGTTTCTTCATAATGCCCTTGCAAGTCTTACACACGGAGGTTCCTGAACATAGGAAAGATGAATATATGAGCCGTGGCAGCAAAAATTTCTGAAATCATGTCTCATTTTTTCGTTGTTTGAACTGCAGGTGATCAGAGAGAGGCCTTACCCATGGATACTGAGGTCTATGAAAGCCCATATGCCGATCCAGATGAAATTAAACCAAAAAATGTCACTCTGGACAGGAAGTTGTTGACTTTGGAGGAAGGTGAACTTGGCTCTGGCAACTTTGGTACTGTAAAGAAAGGTTTCTATAAGATGAAAAAGTGAGTGTTGTTTTCTATTTTCATGGAATCCAATATGTAAAAGTTCTAGCCTTTATTTTTTGGAGTAGCAGTAATCTTTGTGTGTCATTTGGGGTGACAGACTGTAACTAATTTGAGTGAATATTCACCAGTTTCTCTGTTTGTATGTATGCTTTTGCACTCATTTTTGTTGTAAAGTGGGAATGTACTGTTTATGACTATTTTCTTTCCTGATAGGGATAGTAGAGTAGGAATCCCACTGCCTTGCTCCACAGTTTGCAAAAGTACTAATGCTACACAGTATTTCCCATCTGCACAACGTTTCTGTCAGAAAACGTGGAGAGTGCCATGGATAGTTTACCTATAGCAAAGAGAGTTTTGCCTGAAGTGTGATAAACACCAGTTTCCTGAAGCTGGAATGTTGATTTTCAAGAAGACAGAACATGTTGTAACATTTTCCATCACATCATGTCAGTAGGAACAGACCCTGTTTGTACTTGACTCTTCATGCATTTTCATAGTAAAATGTTATCGGTATGCTGTTTATGTGCATGGGCTGATCATGTACGCACTCTCGTCTCCTGAAGTTGGAGTAATTTCTTTAACTGAGGTTTTCAGAGGCAGAAAGGATTTCTATTTTTCTGATATAGGGTGTAGGAATTTGAAGGGCTCTGATCTCAGCTTGTGCATATTTTAATCGTGTTTCACACCTGAGCTGTGTTGATTTCCTTAGTCACTCTGTCAGTTTGCTGTATGAATGGAAGGTTGCAGAAGTAGGCTTAAATTCTCAGGGTTTCAGAACCCTGCCCTGGCACCTGGCACTGATGCGTGTTCCAGTCTCACCCCAAAACAGCCAAGTGCTTAGAAAGCTCTTCAGAGTTTTTCTTGCCAGAAAAGCTTTATGCCATCCTTGCCAGAGTGGACAAGAAGATTTTGTCCAGTGGTTTTTTTCCAGGCTTTTTAAGGCATTTTAATGACAATCTGTAATTTTTCAGGTTCTTTTCATTCTCACTCTTTTGCTTAGCTGTCTTCTGAACGTTTCACAGAGAGATGTCCCTGTTATGGCTGGTTTTTTCTCCTCTGAGTGTCAATTCTGACTTTTGTCAAAATTTGTACCATGTGAATGGAAATATCTGATGAAGATTGTGTGCATTGGTGCACAGATTTTTCAGCAACTAGTCCCAGAACTGTATTCTCTTTTGCAGGGGTGCCAAGCCTGTTGCTGTAAAAATTCTGAAGAATGAGAGTAATGATCCAGCCATAAAGGATGAGTTACTGAGAGAAGCAAATGTAATGCAGCAATTGGATAACCCATATATTGTCCGAATGATAGGTATATGTGAAGCTGAGGCCTGGATGTTAGTAATGGAAATGGCTGAACTTGGGCCACTGAACAAATTTTTGCAAAAAAATAGGTAAGTAAACTTTGGTTCCATTCCATAGGAAGGGAAAAGTTCCTTTCTTTTATTTTTTATTTTTCTTTAATGAAAATTAAAATTGATATGTTGTTAATGTAATAATTAATGATCGTAGTTATTCTTCACTGGAACATGTTTCCAAACTGTCAAATATTTCTGCCAAAACAGAGTGTTTTGAATAAATGAAAGGCTTTTTGTATATCCTTCAATTTCTCCTTTATTAATGTGATCGTGCATTATCTTGCCCAGGACAAAGCTTAGATTGCGTTTTCAAATTAAAACTTAGCTAAATGTAAGTGAATCAGGTTCCCACTGTAATGTGGACAAGTTCAGAAAAGATTTGTATCTGCACTCCATGAAAAGTCATGAGAATGAAATACTGACCTCTTTAAAATTCAATTGTGATTTTCAGACATGTCACAGAGAAGAATATAACAGAACTGGTGCACCAGGTTTCCATGGGGATGAAGTACCTGGAGGAGAATAATTTTGTTCATAGGGATCTGGCTGCAAGAAATGTGCTCTTAGTCACCCAACATTATGCCAAAATTAGTGACTTTGGACTTTCTAAAGCTCTTAGTGCTGATGAAAATTATTACAAGGTAAGGTCTGAACACAACATGAAAACTGTGTT
Source organism: Fringilla coelebs (assembly GCF_963513975.1). Classification (NCBI taxonomy): domain Eukaryota; kingdom Metazoa; phylum Chordata; class Aves; order Passeriformes; family Fringillidae; genus Fringilla; species Fringilla coelebs. The sequence continues at coordinate 41,999,609 of NC_140031.1, forward strand.
ATATCATAGCTAGTAAGGATATTTTCAGCTGAAATGCAGTTGGAAATGAGAAATATTATGTATCAGTCATTATTATATAACCTGATATTAGATTACCAAATTCAAAATATGTGATCAACATTGAGACATGTAGAGAAGAAAAAGCTTGTCCCTCCTTTTATGTGTCTATTTTCATTTCTTTTTGATGAACTTGTCATTAGAAGATTGAAAGTTATTGTGGAAATGGGATACTACCTTATATAAATGGGGGAAAATGTGTTTGTTGCAAAACAGTTCTCATTATGTCCAAGTAAAATGTAGGCTAGCACTAATACGCTGTCTAATAGAACAGAATTAGGGGAGGTTTTTGAAAGAATACCATTGTTAAATAATAAATTAACCTAAGCAAAATTTGTTTATCTTGGTTTTAAATTCTTTGGACCTCTGTCCACTTCAAGTGATTAAAATAATTGCAACATTTAATAAGGTAAGAGGTGGGAGACAAAGGCTGTTACCATGTCTGTATTTGTTTTCCTGATATATCACTCTTGAGATTCAAAATGCTTCTTCCTTCTGCTTATTCCCTTTTATCAGCTCTTTGAAACTAATCATCCAACCCCTGAAACACTGCAGAGGAGAACCAAACCCAGGGTCCCTTCTGAAGACCTGTGTAGGAACAGTAGTCACTGCTGCCAGAAAAGGCATCTTAAATCACTGCCCCTAGCCTAGCCTAGCTTGCCAGTCTCAGTCTCAGGGCCTTGAGAATTAGTATCAAAGTCCATTTTCTTTACAACTCCACAGGATGCAGTAGGGCCCTGTCGCTAGGTCTAGCACTGTGCTGGTATAGCTTGACACTTGAATGGACATAAAGCAGTATTGCAGCATAATTTAGGTAAACTGCAGTTTGCTACAAGAAAGTAACTGTGCTTTGAAATAGAGCATCCCTCTTCAACCATCTGGACATGTCTCTTAGCCTTTGTGAGATCCAAGTGGAATAAAATTATTCTAAAGAGCAACTTTAAATTAAATGCAACTAAAAGCATAACTCAAAGTCATTTAGCTATGTTTTTTTTTTACCATGGATTTCATTTCAATGTATTATTTTGAAAGTAGAAGATTAGAACAATTTTGTAACACTTGAAGAAGCTGTTATCCGTTTTCTCTGATGCTAACTGCATCAGAAATGTTATGGTACTTAGTACAAATGTGTGCAGATCTAAGTTAACATTAATTATGTGCATTCAGATGTTGTTTACTACTTATCATTTTATCTAGTCTGCTTTTTTTCCTTTCTGTTATGACATATTTTAGGCACAAAGTCATGGAAAATGGCCAGTCAAATGGTATGCTCCAGAATGCATGAATTTCTACAAATTTTCTAGCAAAAGTGATGTCTGGAGCTTTGGGGTTTTAATGTGGGAAGCTTTCTCTTATGGACAAAAACCATATAAGGTGAGTAGTTTTATTTGGCCATGAATTTTCTTTAAAAATTCAGAGCAAATTTGAGCCAATATCTTTTCCCTACTAAAGGGACTTGCTGCAACAAATGAGTCAAAGGATAGCCCAAAATCAGTTCCAGACCTGTGTTTGATTTATGCTGTCATGTGTGCTGTAGTCATTTGCAACTTGGATGACTGTTCTGGTCACCCTGTTCCAGGGAATGAAAGGTGGTGAAGTTGCACAGATGATTGAAAGAGGAGAACGAATGGAACGTCCTGAAGTCTGCCCAACAGAAGTCTATAGTCTAATGAAATTGTGTTGGACATACAAGTGAGTGTGATGGGATGCTCTTTTGATAGAAGTACATTTTAATCTACATGATTAATAGCCAGAAAGGCAGTGAGTAGGGGTTACTTCAAAATGCATCTTTTCAGCTGGAGTTAAGCTTACAACAGTGCTCCAAGCTCAGAAGTCAATTGCATTTTCAGGTGAAAATTATCTGAGTTACAGAGTGTACTACAAAAGAACAGAGTTTGCTGGAACAGTTATATACAAAATACATGGTATCATAAAAAATAAGTGCACAAAAATGTCGGTCTAATGCATTTTGAAAAGAATGTTTGAAAGTAAGCAAATATTTTTGTTTAATTTAGAATTGTGGTTTGTTTAATTTTAATTTCCAAGGCTTTAGCTTTACTGAAATTTCAAAGTCATATTGCCAAAATGTTTATTCTATTTCTCAATATTTAATTTTTTTTGAGCTGTTTATCTCTTCTCTAGTAACGGAATATATTCAAATTGGATCCCACACTGACTTCTTATCAGTGCGAGGCAAACCATCTTTTCTGATATGCCAGAAACATTTTTTTTCTGTTTCATAATCATTTAGAAAGTAGAATTATGAAATACAGAAAAAAAATAAAGCCTAGCTGATTTTTTAAATTAGTATATTGCAAAAATATATTAAAACTCTTTCATGATTTGTTTGAAACTATTCTGCTGAAGTTATTTTTAACTGTAGGAAGTCTCCAGAAAGCACCCAAAATTACTCTAATATCACTTATTCTTCCAGTTCACCATCAGGAGGATAGGTTTGTCCAAAAGTTCCACATTAAGGAGCTCTGGTACTTCTTTTTTAGGTACCCTGCTTCTTTGTTAGCTTTATTAAACCTTTATTAAACCTAGTTAACCTATGTTAGATTTATTAAACTTAGTACTCTAGAAAGAACATGCAGCCAAAAAGTAATTCCTACTTTTTGTTTTGACTCAAGGAAATCTGCAGCAGTTCTACAGTGAAAAGGATCGTGTTTTGTTATTAGTAACAAACTTATCATAAAGAATGCTGATTTTGTTTTTGTACTAAAATATCTTTATTATTAGAGAGAAAATAAATTTAAAAAAAAGATTCAGGTCAGGCAGAGTAACTATTTCAATGTGTAATGTAAAATTGTAAGGGCTTGTTGTCAGTTTAATTGTGTTCTCCAAAGAAAGAAACAATTGCAGATATAAAAGAAAGACAGTACAGTCATATGGTATGTGGGTAGGTTCCTCTCAGTGCTTCTAACCACTCTGTGTGATGGTAGTACCCATTGTAAGGCAGATACTGCATGGCAAATATTCTTTTCTCCAGATTATTACTAAAGTAAATGAAGTAGAAAATTAAATGGAGCTGATTTACCATTTCTTTCTTCTAGTGTCATCAACCACAAACAAGCATGATAGTAAATCCACTGACTGGATGCTCTGTAGTAGTATTTATCACTTGGTATTAATTTTTTAGTGTCATTTTTGTAGCCTTAAAATACTGTGAGCATCTTTAAGTGAGCTGTCTCTGAGGTAGAGTCTCGAGGGCTGTAAGGCCCATGAACCCTGACAGCTGTGTCCTTCCTGCACAGTGACACTTGTCATCTTCCCACAGCGTGGATGACCGGCCAGGATTTGTTGCAGTGGAGATGAGATTACGCAACTACTATTATGACATTTCCCACTAATGTCAGCGTGGAGAGCAGCAGCTTCCTCGTCTCCAGCCAGCACCCTCTGAGAAGCAGCACATTTTCCAAAACCAAGCAACCTCAATTTTTCTACTTCTGTTTTCAACCTGCAAAGCTTAGAGCTGAGCCTTGTGTCTGTAAGGTTGCCTTTTCTTACCTTCTGCACAAAATCCAGCCCCAGAAAAGTTTTGGAAGTGTAACAGTCTCAAAGTGCGCAGCAGGGATGTTAGACAAGATGCTTGTATCTTTGCCACATTCAATTTCATTTTATTTACAGCTTTATTTGCATTATATTTTGCAGTCCTGTAAAATCTGTTTAATGACTTTGAGCCCTCTTCCTCTCCTATATTGGAATGCAGATTGGAATTTAAATTCTTCTCATCAACATTATTTGCCTTTAAATGCATTTAGTTGTTCCAGCCTTCCCTTTCCTCAAGGAAGAATAGCATAAACATTTCTCACTATGAAGCAAATTCACTGTGCAAGTGTGTCATATGCTTTGACTGACAGTGTGTTTGATTTTATCACCAAGCACCTTTAAACCAAATCACATTATTCCTAGTAGTAAAGTAAGCAGAAGGGAATTGGGAGTTTTGACTTTCTAACATCATCACATCCTTAAAATATGACCATTTTCTTTTGTTCCTCATCTCTTCTTTTGTTCCTCAGCCCAGCTGTTCCTCAGGGAGGTTTTTTTTTTTTTCCTAGTGAAAACTGGGAACTCAGAGGCTTGATCTCATCTTGGAAGAAAACATAAGAGCACCTAAGATGGTTCTATATTTTAACATAAACTCCAACATTGCATTCATGAAAATACACCTGTGATGGAGCAGTGCCTACCTTTCTCTGTGCTCTTCCATCCTTCTCCAGACATATTTTTTCTATGTATCTATTTGGGTATACTATAGCTTCTTGTGTTGTGTTTTGGCAGCAATAACTTCTGTCTTTTCTTCAAACCTTTCTTTAAAAACCATGTGAGAATTTCACCACACCTTACCCCCTCTAAATTTAAATTTCACATCTAGTTCAAATATTTTATAATGAGCATATGGACAAGATTACTAGCTCCAAAATCTTAGTATCTGTCCTGTGGAACAAATCTCAGTGGGCATCTCAGGAAAAGGCATTTGTCTTATCACTCTTCTGTAATGTAGTGTGCATCTCCATTAAATTGGACATATAGTAGAGTAATAACAAATCATGGAATCAATTTCTGACTCTGTTTTTACCCTTATGCTTTGCTTGCTCAACCTCATTTTAAATATTATCAATGGAGACATTTCTATCACTTATTACTTGTAAGCAGCTATTTTATTGTCATTTGCATATATCTCAGGAATCTGCTTACATTTTGTCTGCTAGATATAGAGATTTTAGAAGAATATAAAGAATAAGATTTAGAGTTAGATATATTTATTGCATATGGCTGGTTAGTGTATATGTGTTTAATTTTTGTGTTAACAGAGTATTCTTGGAGATGCAGTGGTTGGTATTTTTTTTTCTCTAGTAATTAAATTGTGTGAGCAATAAACTGAGAAAGGGTGAAATAATTTTCATAAAAGACAGGACTATAAAAAATATAGAAGCTACTGGTATTTTTTTTTAATTTTTTGCTAAGTTTATGGTCTATTTGTTAAATAATATCTGGTGCCTTTTCATAGTTTAGTCTTGGCTGTCCAGTGCAAGGCACCACAAGCTACTCGAAGATACTGAGTGTAGTAGACTGTGTTTCAAATGTGATCAAACGTGACTTGCCTTGAAGATGATTTAATTTTGTTTTGTTTTTAAGAAACATTTTTCTACAAGACCAGCTTCTGTAGAAGTTAGCCATAGTTATACATAGGTGTTTTGTCACTTCAGTTATGTTGCAGAGAATTTGTTATCTCTACATGTGCAATTAGTACAGTTATGGGGATATTAGCTATAAACAAATTGCGCAAATCTCTATGAACCAGTGAGTGACAGTACTCAATTTTCCAGAATGAGAGATGTATTCATTTCGAACTCTCACTCTCTTTAAAAGTGATGTCTGATACAACAAACCTGGAGGATTATATTTTTTCTCTTCTAGGTGAATGTCAACATCACTTTCTGGAGTTACTTGATTATTTTTAACTTCACTATTACGTAAGGAAAGTTTACAATGAGAATATAAAGTATCCTGAAATAAATGGATTTGGTTTTAACATTTTAATTAAAGATACTTTTACAAAATATGCTGTCTTAACAAGAATCATTTCATAATTACATGCTTTGTAAAAACTCCTGATGCTGTGCAGGGTGTATATGTGCTGAGTTACCGTGATTGTTATGGAAGACTGAGATTTACCTACTGACAGTGAAAAGTACCCACCAGGACAGATAAAGCCCCTGAAGCCTGGGCTGCTTCTGGAGCAATTCAGGAATAGCAGGAAATTCACAAAATATGCACATTGTTATTGCACCTAAGTCTTTTCAAAGTGATTTACCACAATGCTGTGCTGAATCTGGAAGGTCAGAGATGCCAGGAGTCAGTGCGCTGTATCAGCTAGCCAAGAATTTCTGCCTTACAGATGTCAGCTATGCAAGACTTAAGTCACATTATATGACATGGGGCCTCCCTCAGCTGCAGATATACCTTTAGAATACCTGCTCTAGGCATTCTAAAATAATAGCAGCAACATCTTAGTCTTTCATTTAGCTGGTTTTGTGTGTTCAGGTTCTCAGAAAAGCCAAGGCTAGGTGAGTGTGAATGTGAGTTTGAATAATAAACAAGAAAGGTGGAAAGGCAGACAACTCTTCAAGCAGCTACTTACCTTTGGGGGGGATCAGTCAGTGACTGACTGAGTGACTCTATTCTTCTGTGGATGTTTTCCTGCATAGCAAATCTGGCCTAATTGCTGTACCTTCCCCCTTGAAGGGCTGCACCATCTACTGATATGAAGAGACTTTTTCTCTTTTGGCTGTCTGGATGTGGTTTTCTATTTTTAGATTGACTTGTCTTGGAAATGCCACTCGGTGGTGTAGGCCTACAGATGATTGTCAGGACAGAGTTAAGGGGTAGAAAACTGCAGCATGTAGTTAGGGGGGCTGGTGGAAAAGAAGGACTAGGTGATAACATGCTAAGAGGGCTTTTCACTGGAGGGAAACTGTGTATTTACACCTTTGGTTAGGGCTGAAATTTACAAATCATGGAGTATAATTTTGAAGTACAGGAAGCGTGTGGCTTTTTCCCTAAAGACACACCCAAACATCCTAAAAGCCCTGGTCCAGACTGTCCTTGCTTCTAACACTGTGCAAAAAGTGGGCTTTTAATCAGACAGTGAGAAATACCCATAATTTTCACCCCTTAAATCAGCACAGTCAGCCCTGCCGGTTTGCCAAAGAACCCATCTGCAAACAGCCTGGCCTGCACAGCCAGGTGGTGCACCAAGGCAGCAGGGTGTCCTCACTCCAGCCCTGCCAGGAGGTGGCAATGCCTGAACACGGCTGGAGTGAAGCACTTGCCTGGCCATTCCTGGCTCTCTCTACTCTGCCCCGGCTGCTGTGCCTGCGTGTTAAAGAGGACACACACTCTTTGCTCCTTGCTGTGAAGCAATGTTGCATGTGAGGGCGAATCATCATTTATTTATATGGTGAATAGTCAGCTGTGGATGATTAACCAAGACTTCTGAGACTCAAGTGTCCCCTTGTCTTTTAAATGATCACAGCAATGCGGGATTGCACGCAGAAAGATACAGACTACGCCCCACACGTGCCTAGAAGGGAGTGAGGGTGGCATATGGATTGAATAATATAGGGAAACATTAAGCAAGCAGTTGTAATTACCAGCCCTAAGTTTAGTGAGGACAGACTCAAGAAGATTTGAAGACTGCAAGGCATGCAGAAAAAGAAGAAAAAAATAGATTCCTGTTAAAAAAACAGAGAGATGTAAGGCAAATCCTGAGAGCGGTCCTCCAATCACTCAGAGTTCCCTGAAGCTAAGCTAGAGCTGTGCATCTGTGTCCAAGTAGGTATTTTATTCTTTTCTGTCACGTATGTGATAACTGGGACAAAGACCCACTGGGTTCCTTGACATACAATTAACTCTGCGTGGAGTATAACGACCGCTTCCCTGAGGCAGTGGAGGTGTGCACATTTCTTGATAACCAGAGAAGAGAGGAAACAAGAGGCAGCTGGGGAAAGCATTACACTACTGTCCATAAAAATTTGTTGCTTCAAATGTAAATACTCCCTGGATGACCAGTCCAGTGTAAATGTGCAGAGATTGTTAATTCCCCTTGTCCTTCACCACTGCAAATGCCTTAAAATGTCACGTCAAGACACTGTTAGGTTTTACTGAACTGTATCAAAGGGCTTGTGGGGGAATGCCTCTGCCCCACACCTGCAGCTACACTGCCCATGTAGCACACCCCACCTGTCAGAGGTTCAGTCAGCTGAGTGCCAGGCTCCCTGTGCCTCTGCCATCTTAGAAATGCAACACATTTCTGCAACGACGGAAAAAGACAGAAAAAAATTTGCAAAGAACCATTGAATGACACTGTCCTGTTCAATTGCCACCTGCCAGTGGCTGCATTAATGTCAACATCTGTTCTTCCTACTTCCTGCTTTAATAAAGAGAAATTGTCCCAGTTTCAGCAACAGCCAGACTATAATTGCATGACTGAGCAGCAGAACATGTAGCAGAGAACTTTAATAGCTGTCTCTTGAACAGCTTGAAGACTTTCCGTTAAAAATATTACACACATCCACCTATGCAAATATTTCTTGTCATCATTTCATACTTGAGTTCAATAATGATTTATTCCTCAGGTGTTACTGCACCACCATTGTAGCTGCATCTTCATGTCTTGTTTTAATTTATGTGTAGATTTCACCAGTGTCTCTGAATGGTGTATCAGGTTCCACCTCCAGTAATCTGGCAAGAGCTAATAATGTTGGTTTTCAGTGATAGTTCTAAAAGAAAACAAGAAAGCTTGTTATCTTGTTAGATAACAAGGAGATGGCTGCAGTGTGCATGAATTCATCAAGAAATGCATGAGCGGTACAAGCTCACTAAGCTTGTCAAAGAGCAGCACTTTGGGGTGTTTTTCCCACTCTGCTTTGGAGCACATGTAAATTGACTGTTTGGCTAGGTCTGATGTTTCTTTTCCCAAAAGATACATATTTAGAGTCAATGTTTCCCAAATTTTCCCCAGTAATGACACATCTTTATACCCATAGTTGGGTATAAAAACCTAGATTATCAATATAATTTTGTTTCGGCAAGATTTCCTCTATTGCCAGTAGATCCCCCGAACTGGGCAGTTTCTATACATCCAGCTACACACCTTGCACTCAGGAGCCACCTCATTTTTTGCACATTTCTAATGCACTAGAGCAGAAAAATCTTCTCTTTTGTTTTCTTTTTCTTTGTAAATGTGTTGTTGACTCTGTCATGGATGCACATATCTTTGGGTATTTTAAAATTGTATATTCGCTGGTTTTACTGGTTCCCCAGGGGCATGCAGCAGTGAGGTACTATTTTTAAACTCCTCAGTCAGCCATGACTTCCTTTTCGTCTGTCCACTCTGTAGCTGCCATAGGGAATGAGCATGGCATTCTTCATCTTTTTGTTGTTTCTACTTATAAGGAATAAGCAGAACAAGTAGTGGTTCTTGTTGGTGCTGGAGTACTACACAAGTCAGATTACAGGAAAAAGCAAAGACTGAATCATGTCTCAGAAATTCACCCTCCAGTGTCACATTGTACCCGAGTTAATGCAAACCAGAACTCCTGCTATACAAGCACAAGTACAAAGCTCACAGTTTGTTCCCAAAACTCCCACAGCTTTTTCCATGCCAGCTATATAAAAGAAAAAAACAAAAACCTAACCAAACACCAAAGCCCAACAACATTTAATAATATGACACATTCCTGTGTTTGTTTGCAGAACTGTATGTGAGCAATTTTATGAGTCATTACAAGGAAGCCAAGGCCTGGACAAAGAAATACACTCAAGGTTTGCTTGGGTTGAGGACAGTCTCTGTCTTTCTTTCTCCCAAAATGAAAAGGTCTTAGTGTGTTTGAAATGCAGCTAGAAGGAATGAAGACATCAGATGCCACACCAAAACTGGACTCTGAGACAGCTGTGAGACTGGTGGTACCTGCACCTTTTGCTTGAAAACTGCCTTATTTGGTGGTGTTGCGCTGCCAGTCCCACAAAGCCAGCCTGTCCCATTGCTTGGCCCCCAGGCCTCAGCAGGAACCTGCTGATTACTACACATTTACAGACATTTGTGAAAAAAAACACTCAAATGCTGCACCCTCTTGACCTAACATAACCATCATGCACTGAAAATGTCGTACAAACTGGGACATGTACTTGAAAGGGAAGGAGCCTTTAAATGCCTTTAAATTTATTTATCCCAGTAAATGCAGCCTGTCTTTGTTCCTTCTTACCCAAGGAGCTCACCTGCTGCCAGCATGTCCTGGCTAGAGATGTTGTTGCATACCTTCTGGAGGTCACCAGGAAATCAGTAACTTCAAAAGGTGGGTTGGGATGGGCAGGGAAGAGGGACAGACACTATACTTATCTCTTGCAAAAAAACCTATGAAACACACTTTTACTCATAAGCTAAGAAATATAAAGCAGCTAGAAACTGGGTCTGGAACATTCAGGTCACCAATAGGGCTCAACTTTCAGCCTAGCAAGCAGTACCATGTTTGTAGAGGCAATGTGATAGAGCACAATTTCACAAAGGTCTTTCATTTTGTAAGAACAATGCCCGTGTAAGATTAAATTCAATTCTTTGGCTGATTTGTTTATTTTCCTTTAGCCGTGCTTAGCAACATGCAACCATGTATAAATATGCCTTATTTCAGAAATATTTTATTCTCACCACTAACTAACAGGCAAGTACCTTCCAGTCTTGCTTTTGGTTGCAGGAAGCCCCCAGCAGCAGGACAAACTTGGTTCAGACCTATCATTTCAAGGTAGAAAACTTGCAGATCCTGCTGCATGCTCACTGCTCCCCTGCTTCTGCATGGTCATTTTTATTCCCATTGGGCTGACCATAACCATAAATCCCCTGCCACACAGAGAAAACTGCTTTGACCCTAAGTAATTTGTGTGAAGGGCACTGGACAGCTGCCAGCCAAGTGTCTTCTTCTGTGGGAAAATGCTCCTGACAATGGTGAAATGGTAAAGAACACCTGGTACCACCTTCTGCCACTGCTGGGGAACAGGATCTGGGATCCTGTTGCACTGAGGTGGCAACAGCCCTGGCACAGCCTTGCAGCACAGCTATTCTGCAGTACCACTAGTGAGGATGCCAATGCAAACCTCAGATGAAGGGCTGGTAGCAGTGTTGTTTCTGTCTTTTAGACAAGTGCTGATCAGCCTAACCAATTGTTTCCTCTTCCCGTATTTCAGACAGGCACTTTTGTCGCTCTCCCAGTAGGAATGCCAGTCTACCTGTCTGAGTAAAAAAGCAAAAGAAGAAATTAGGCTCTAGATGTCATCATAGGTATGATGATGTGCAGGGCAAGTTTTCATGGTGTTGGGGATCTTTTATATTCTGGAAAGGCGACTCTTTTCTGTGACAGAGTATGGGTTTTGAGCTGAGCCTTTTCCCCCTTTTAGTTTAGATTGAAAAACACACACCTAGCTTTAGGTGACCAAGTGAAGCTAAAGGACACAGAAAGAAGTCTTGTACAGTGAGTAGCCAAGTGCCCATAAATTTCAACGTCTGTTTTTATTATTATTTGACCTGCAACTCAATACCACTTCAAATTGGTTCTATGATGCTTCTTTATTTCTGTTCCTCACAGTCTGCATGTGACAATGAATAAACCGAAAGGTCACTTCCTTTAAAGCTCTCCAGGAAATGCTCTGCCCCCATAAACTCAGCAAGGCCACAAGGAAAACCAGCTCAAACCAACCAAGTTTCCAAAACTGCCAAGACTGACAGGGAAGTCAGGGCACACACCGGTGGATCAGAATGGCCTCAAGAGGTGGTCTCATCCAATGTCTCTGACCAAAAGGACAAAACTCCCCTCCAGCCAAAGAGCTCTAGGGTGAAGTGAGTGTGCAAGAAGCTCACCAGAGGTTACCAAAGTTTAACAAAAAAGGGAACTGTTATTTCTATCTTTGTGTGCACACACACATGCACAGAGGCATCACTGTTAAGGGATACTTACCTGCCAACATGCCTTATTAATAAAAGGCAAATAGCAAGACCTGATTCTGAAATTTCCTGCCTTCTCTATACTTACATTTCTCTAGCAAATCTCTGTTTCTGTTGTCATCTGCAAATTTTATTATGAGCAATTTTTCCTATATCTTCAACTCCACAGTAAAATAATGAAAAGGTACTGAGCCTAAGATGAAATGCATCAGATTCCCCTGACAAAGATGGAAAGGAAAAGCATCTCCTGTCATCTGTCACTTTGCAATCACAAAACTCATTTAACCTAGAGGAAAGGGTTTTAAAGACCCTAGAATAATAGGACAGAACTGACAGATCACACAACAAAATTGTTTTAATACATTCCAGATGTATTGCTTCAGTGAATTTAATACAAAGACTAATCTGAATCACTGCTCCTATGGTTGTCACTCTTCAATTCTCTCAGGGCTACATGCCAAATTTTTTCTGCTTTCAACTGCATGGCTTTCAACAAAGTCAGGCCAAGGGAGTACACAATTTGGTCCCAAGTAACTAGTTAAGTATTTGAAGCTCTTTCCAGCCTTTTATGAGCTCAGTTCAAAATGACATTTAGGGAGGTTTGAAGCATCTTAGAGAAGAAAGATGCTGAAGAAATAGAGGAGGATGATCACCAGAGAAAGAAAAAAAAAAAAGGAAAATCACTCCTACTGAAATAATAGAAATTACATATATCAACCAACATTTATATAGGCTATTCCCTTATTGCCTAAGTAAGCATGCACCATTAACAAAAATTTTCAAATTAGGAAAGGATATGCAAAGTTGTTTAAATCCTAAACCTTCAGTTGTAGGGGAGTGATTTATTCTGTATCATTAAAATGTTTAGCTGCAAAACAGAGAACAGAATTGAATGTTCTGTTCACATACTTATATAAATCCACAGTAAAGCTGAAAGAGAGTTCTGATACCATCTTAATGTAAGCAATGTTATTTACTTGAGGAAAAACAGTATTTTGAAAAGACTAAAAAGGACCAAAACCAAAAGAAAATAAAAAGAAATTTGGGCTATGGTAATGGTGAAGCAATCCAAACAACTTCTGCAAATGTAGCAGAAATTCAGAAGAAAAGATTAATGTCAGAAAATCTTTTGTAGGAAAGAATATTAACTTCTGCTGTCATGAATAAATGAATTCTAAATTATTCTTTGTCTGATGGATTTTAAGAAGTATTACCATAATCATATAAACTTCCTTTCTTTCATATAAAGCTATGTATAACATAAGACTTCCCTTTCAGTGCAATGATCAGAAAACTGTTTGAATGAAGACATTAATGTAGTGAGATTCCAATTAGAGTATGAAATACTCTAAATCTATCAAAATGAGCTGCTTGGATTACTGCTAAACCCAGAAAACCCCAAATGATGGAAGACAAAGGTGAACAGAAACTCAAATGTGGAGCTGTACCCATTCCACAAGCCCCTCTCCCCCACCCTGTTTGATCCCGGACCGTGTCTTTTTGCAGGCAAATTGTCCTTTTTACAGGTGGATGAAGAACAAAGTTTTATTCAAAATGAGTGTCAAGGAGAATATGTTACATAGCACAGGTTTGAAAGGCAGTGACTATCTGTCTTGCTGAACGAGTATAATCTGTCTTATGTAGATGTGTGTGGAAAGAAGAGAAAAGAGAGCAATGTTGATGCCTGGGCTTAAAAGAGAAGTTTTACATAATAGCTGAAAGAGCAAGATTCTTGCACTGAAAAATTTGGAGCTTCTTGTCGGAAATTAGCATAAAGCTAAAGAGACCTGACAAACAGCTGTTTCGTGTAAAAATGTTTTATTGGATTTCTTTTCAATATCTTCAGTTCTTTACTGCATCTTTTATGTATGTCAGCCATGCACACACACATACACAATCAGGAAACCTTTTATGGATGTATAGATCAAATTGTTGTTCAAAGGAGTAAATTAAGACAAATTTGCCAAGCCTGCACTGAAGTGATGCTCTTCATGCCTCAGTGCATCCCAAGCAAACTCAAGGGTCTTATCCTTTACTTAAAAACAAACATATGGAAAATTGTATTTCTGCACTGTCCTGGGGTCTCTGGTGAGCCACAGACCATGCAGTGAGACCACAGAAAAAATGAAGGAATTATCCACTCTTACCCCTGTTCTGAACCACTGACCTTACCAAGAATATCCCTCTAGTAAAAACAAATATTTACAAAAAACAGATTCCTTCTCTGTCTGTGAAAATCACCTGTCTCTCTTTTGAGAGGCCAAGAACCGAGTGTTGATGATTTCTTGTTTTACCTGTCCAGAAAATATGTGCTGTGGGGGGCAGACATGAAAATGTCCTTCTCCTGGGAATTTTTCTAGGCTGGGTGATGTTTTGTGGTCGTTGCAGTGGGAAATGCCTAGCCCTGGCAGAGCAAGGCTCTGTGCTGAGCCAAGGTGTCCCCAGCAGTGGCAGGATGGATGGTGCAGGACAGGCACCAAGCCCACAGCACCTGTGCCAGGAACCGTGTGGGAAAACTGCCTGTCAGGGCAAGCTGCCCACGTGGTTGCTGGACGCCCTCTTTGCCTTCTTTGGCTGTCCAACAGGCGACACTGCAGCTGCTGCAGCTGCTTCCACCATCACCAGGCTGAAAAGGAGGAAGGCCTAGGATGGAGGGAAGGTAATGCTGCCCAAGGCAGTATTAGACTGCATTTCTTTCACACTTCTCATTCAAGTATTATTTCCTTAATAGAAACATGCACTCCACTCTTCATGTGTTTAGGGGGGGCTAAAAAAATGTGAAATAAGCAATTTTCACTATCCTCCCTTCAGATTCTGAGTACTTATATATTTTTCATATTTTCTCAATGTTGTTGCTAGTCTGCCTAGTAGTCATACTAGGCCTGACAGCTCTTGGCAGCAATAAGCAAGATCATGAGCAGCGCTTGGTACAAAGGGTAAGCATGACCTGCGTCATCACTGCTCTCCAAGGCTTCCTTGTACAGTTCCTTATAGTATCCAAATTTTGTCCTAGTTTCACTTCAATACGCTCCTCAATCTGTGCGTAAGAGAAAGTGGACTAAAAAAGGGACAAACATAAACATAAACATAAATGTAAGCCAGTTGTCTTAACAAGTTTCAGCCACCACTCTCATGTCTTCTTAGGTACCTTTTGGATCAATGTACTGACTGGGACAGACCTTAACTTGAGAGGAAAAGATTTGCTCCCCGAGAGACATTCCCGCATGAGGGATCTGGCACAACCTCCTCTCTTGATTATTGATCTTAACATGTTTCCCTCCTTTGGTTTTCTCTGACTGTAGTACCAGTGTGAAATCTTCTGATAGTCTAGATGCACCTCATAATCTTTGCCTCTGTGAAACTGTTTATTGGTTTAGATTGAGTAGTTTTACGCGATTAGTAGTTCTGTACTTAATTTCAGGAATCACTGTTAAGCCTAGACAATGTATTCTGTCAGAGCACAAATCTTATTTTTAGGGACACTACAGCTGTAGTTTGAAGCTGTTGTTTGTTATTGGGATATTAGCAGAAAATTCATCCTCTCTCAAATTAATTCAGAACCTACTATACTTCAAAATGCTGTAGTAATAAGCTGTACCTCTCCCAAGACTTTAAAAAAATTCTTAGATAAATGCTTTTACAACACACTAGCTAACTCATTAGGAAATATGGTATTTAATAATAGCATTATTGAAAGTGATTACTAACATATGAAAAAGATCTTTTTAATGGATATTAAAAAGGTTGCAGTCATATATGATTTCTATATGATAAGTTGAGTCATATTCATTGCAGGGTAATATCTACCAATTGCACTGAAGCTACGCTTGGATTTAATTTTGCTCATGACGTCTTGTGTTCCTATTCTATATTAGCTACATTATATTATCTCCCTCCACAGGCACAATTGCATGTACATCAAACTTGATTTGATGTAATTATCTAGGAATAAATTATCTTGTTTTGGCTTGTTTCAACAACTTGGGCCATTTCCACCCTGTTCCCACAAGATTTTTCTGCCTGCAGAACTCTCTTGGCAGTTCTTTAAGTCTGATCTAAAGCTCAGTCGGAAAAGGCTGCTTTTTTTTTTCCTACAGCATGTCACAGCTTTTGCAGGTGGCTTATGAGAAACATTAATTTAAAGCATTTTTTAGGACTAATACACTTGCATATGAAAAGCAAGAGCATCAATGACACTTCAGGTGCTTGTGAGAAACACACCTTTAGATATCCATTGCAGCTTAAGCTCCTAAATCACATCCACCCTTATAGAAAACAATCCATATTTGTAAACTATCATTTGTGAGTGGTTGCTCAGACATATTCTAGTCTATTGATAGAAAAAAAAAAAGAAAAAAAAAGAAAAGGTTAGGTTTCTATCACTAGTAGGGAAATTGGCAACCTACTTCAAAACACCCTGCAGCTAGCAGAGGAAGAAGCTGTTTTCTTCACTGTCAGGCAATAGTTCAGACTTGAAACATCTCAGAGAAGGCAAAGAACAAAGACAGTCATGTCGGCACCCTCCCCTTTAAACTCCTCCACAGGGAAGCTCTGTGTTGGCCAGCATGCAGATACACACTTCTGTTGCCTTTCTGAGCATCTAGTGCTGGCAAGAAAAGTCTCAGTTTTGGCTGAACACCTTCTGGGCATATCAGGAGCAGAAATAAATTTGGCAGATACATCAGACAAAGCTCTGTACTTCATCCCAGGCCAGAGGTTGCTTCAAAGTGCATCATGAGCTGCTGAGAATGCAACTGGAACTCCTCATTTCTCTGGTTATTGTCTAACAGGTGTTCATGAAACCTGCATGGTCTAGCACCAAATCAGTCATCCAGCAAATATAGAAAAGGTAAAGAATTGCAGGGGATATCTATGGCACCCACTGAAATCTGCCTGCTCTTTTTCACTGGGTGTTCTGATGGCCAGCTCTGGTGAGTTGAGCTGCCTTTTTGCTGCATTTGAACAATGCAGATCAAATCCAAGGCCTTTAGGTATTGCTGGACTAAAACTGATCAATATTACTGATATCCTAGAAGTCAGGAACTCACCCAGGACCAGGACCTGGTACCAGCCCTCTGTACCATTCTAACCTGGAAGGAAGCTAGCAGGAATATTTGTTTAGTAGTAGATGTCACTGCCCCATGGCACAAGACAAATCCCACTCCACCTTACTCTCTTATCTTCACATCACATTGGTGCTGACATGCACTGGGGTTCCCTGTGCTCTCTGTGCTTCCATCCTTTTGCAGCAGGCTGAGGAATGCCATCCCCTCACTCTGTCTTCATTTTGTGAAAGGGAGAAACTCACCACCACAAGATGCTTTGTGTAACAGAATTATAAATTTGCAGAAAGCAATTAGGGAAAGCCAGGGATGGAAGGTCCTTAAAAGGTCTCCTGAAGAAAGAGATGCAACAACCTCCAGCATGGCAAGTCTCTGAGCCTGGCTGGTAGTTAGGAAGTCTTATACCAGAGAATTCTCTAGGAGCATGTGTTTTTTCTGGTCTAAGCTTATGTCAGAGGCAAGATGTGTGAGTGGATGAGTTTTTCTTCTGAACTCAAGTGATGTTGGTTCTGTAGTGTCAGTTCAGTTTTTCTGCTTTCAGTGAGATATTGCAGGAAGAAAATTAGAAGGGCCAAAGGCCAACTAGAATTCTATCTGGCTGCAGCTGTAAAAGGGAATCAAAATGGTTTCTATGAATACACAGAAACATCAGCAACACAAGGAAAGCTAAGGAGAATCTCCATCCTTTAGTGGATGCAGGGCAAAAACATAGAGACTAATGATGTTGAAAAGACTGAGATGCTTAATGCCTTCTTTGCCTCAGTCTTTAGCTGAAAGGCCAGTTGTGCTCCAAGTACCCAGCCCTCTGAGTTGGAAGGAAAGGATGGGGAGCAGAATGAAGCTCTAGAATACAAAGAACAGTGCTCAGCAATCTGCTACAAGATTTTCATATGCAAGACTGTGGGACCAGAAGGAATCCACCAAATAATAGGGGCTGAATCTTTCACTGAGCAACTGTGAATCAGTCCTGGTCAAGCAAGGAGGTCTGAGGTTACTGGAGATTAGAAAATGTGATGGCCATCTACAAGAAATGTAGGAAGGGGTGCCCAGGGAGCAATAGGCTTGTCAGCATGATCTCAGTGCCAGGGAATGTCATTGATAATTTTGAGTACCATCATCCAATAAGTACAGGACAGGTGATGAGACCCAGCAGGATGAACTTAGGAAACACAGATCCTCATTGACCAACATGATCTCCTTCTGTGACAGGGTAACCTACCTAGTGGATGATGGAAAGGCTGTGAGTGTTGTCCACAAGGACAACAACATTTTACACCATTTCATACCATTTCCCAGATATTATTCTGGAGGAACCAGCTCCTCATGACTTGGGCAGGTGATCTCTTTGGTGGTCTCTGGATAGCCAGACCCAGAGACTGGTGAGTGGAGTTACATCCACCTGATGCATGGTCATTAGTGCTGTCCTCCAGGGCTCACAGTCAGGGCCAGTCCTGACCTGGGTGGGCTGATCACCCTTAGTACGTTCTCAGATGACACCAAGCTGGAGGGGAGAGTTGATCCGCTGGAGGGTAGAAAGCATCTGCAAAAGGGTGAGGACGGGCCAAATCAATGGGCCAAGGCTGGTGGTGTGAGGTTCAACAAGGCCAAGTGCCAGGTCCCACATTTGACTCACAACAGCCCCAGGCAGTGCCACAGACTTCGGGCAGCATCTGGAAATCTGCCCAGAGGAAAAGGGCCTGGGGGTGCTGGTCAACAGTGACTGAACATGAGCCAGCTGTGCCCAGGTGGCCAAGAAGCCAATGGCATCCTGGCCTGTGGCAGCAATGGTGTGACCAGCAGGAGCAGAGCAGGGATTTTTCCCCTGACCTCGGCACTGGCGAGGCTGCACCTTGAATTGTGCGTCCAGTTCTGGGCCCCTCATTACATGAAAGACACTGAGTTTTTCTTGAGCAGAGAAGGGCAACAGAGCCAGTGAAGGGTCTGGAGAGCAAGTCCTGTGAGAACCAGCTGGGTTTGCTTGAGTGAGCTGGGTTTGTTTAGCCTGGAGAAAAGGAGGTTCAGGGATGACTTTATTGCTCTCTACAACTCCCTGAAAGGAGGGTACGGCGAGGTGGGTGTCAGTCTCTTCTCCCAGGTAATGAGACAGGACAAGAGGAAATGGCCCCTATTTCCAGCAGGGGAAGTTTAGATTGGATATTAGTAAAAATATCTTCAGCAGACAGGTTGTCAAGCAGTGGAACAGGCTGCCCGGGGAAGTGGTTGAGTCACCTTCCCTGGAGATATTTGGAAGACGTAGTGCTTAGAAACATGGTCTAGTAGCATACTTGGCAATGTTAGGTTAATGGTTTTACTCAATAATATTAAAGGTCCTTTCTGACCTAAATGATTCTACCATTCTATTAACCTATTAGTTTTTCCTGTCATTGCTCATACTCTCACTCTTGTCCTGTAGTGCTTCTTGTAGAAAATGGAAAAATCTGACGTGGTTAAAGATTCTTCTGAAATAAATAAACAAAGAAACAAACCCCTAGCCTGTTGTAGGCTGTGAAGATTGTAAATGCTATGTGCACGTGTGGCTACAACACATTTGAACTTCTCGAGGGGAAGTTCAGTCTGCCTGCAAATCAGGTGACAAAGGTCTTGTCACACAACAGAAGCACAAGGGGGCTGTGATGCCATCACTTTGCTGAAAAAGGTGTCCAGTTATTGCTTTTCTGGGAGTGGTGCTTGGCCCATTTTCACAGATCAATTTAACAGTACACATCCCATAAAGCCAAGAACAACAAAAACACCAGAGCCAGATTTCAGCCAGGTCAGAAGCACCCTGAACAAAACATACGGCCTCTTCTGCATAAGAACTTTTTTTTTTTCCAAAAGCAGCATTTTTGCATGATTTCACTGATTTGAATGAAATTGGAAGAATTTGCGGCATGATTTTTATAGTGAGACAAGCTGAAAAATATGTGTATATGGTGGTCAGTAGTGGTGAAATTCTGCAAAATGGTCAAATTCTGCCCCTAGCAAGGCCAGGAAAGGCCATAGGTGGGAAACACATGACACCAAAAAGAATGACCAACAGCAATCTTGACACTAAAAATACTCTTGAGTGTGCAGACTTCAAATTATCTCATATTCTGCAGTGCAAAACATTCCTCTTCTGCAGGGCCAGATGCCCAGACGGTGTAAATCATCTTCCCAGTGCTGCCATCATTGATGTCTGCCAGCTGGCATCAGCTGTGGGTTTGACTACCGGCCCTTCTTTTCCTGAAGCCAAACAACATCCCTAAAAGTAGTCAGAAGCCTTAAACCTTGCTGTTTGCCTTCTCCTACCCCTTCTGGTGGCAAACCTACATGTCAGCAGCCTGCTATGAAAATGCATGTCAGTCTCTAAATGCGCAAAATAAGTGCAAAAATGAAGGGAATACCGCCACATACCTCTTCCCTTTCTCATTCCCACACAGAGGAACCTTGCCATCCCAATGGAAGAAGAAGTCTTGCTGGACAGAAGCCCCAGCCTGAGTGGGATATTTCAAGCTACTCAGTGAAGGGGCACAGTCCCACTGCTGTCAGGCCAGAACCAATGCACAAACATTTTACACAACTATTTTTGTGATCTAACGTGGGAAGGGGTCTAATGGCTTGGTGTCTGAGACACCCACTGAAAATCAAACCCCTTTTGTACACAGCTCAGCCAGCCTCACACTGCTGCTTGCTGAAGCCACATCTCTGGACTGCTTCTCAGGTTTTGTTAATGGCAGAACAAAACAACAGACCAGCTTGCTTTAAACTGCTATCAATCATGCTTTGTGTTACGGTGTCAGGTAACCTTGTGCAAATTCCAAAAACCTGCAACATCCACCATGTCTCTCTACTTTCCCAAATCCTATTTTTGAGAGGGGAGACAAAATAAGAGCATGGTTATGGCAGGACATCATGACTTGCAGCCTCAATTAGTAAGGGGGTCCTGATCTGCACTAACAGAAGGACACCTTGCCCCCCCCATCCCCTCCTCCCCCCCCCACACACACATGCACACTCACTTTCTCATATACTATCATTCAAGCACCAGTTTCAGGCTCTGGTTCCTTCA
Source organism: Fringilla coelebs (assembly GCF_963513975.1). Classification (NCBI taxonomy): domain Eukaryota; kingdom Metazoa; phylum Chordata; class Aves; order Passeriformes; family Fringillidae; genus Fringilla; species Fringilla coelebs. The sequence goes on from NC_140031.1 coordinate 42,020,280, forward strand.
TAGGAACACAATACAAATAAACAACAAGAGCCTCAATGTATTATTTTTCTTCACTTTAACCATTGCATTATTTTCACAGCTGATTCTTAAGGTCAGTTCTGTGATGTGAAATCTAGTACTTAGGTCCCCTGTCCTAAACCAAGGTACCCATGCTCTTATACGAGTATCTGTCAGCATCAATGGGTGCTCTGAGCACAAAGGGCGGCAAGGAAGCAGTAGATGGTTTTTCAGATTGGCCCACTATAGTTTTGATGTGAGAAGGAAAACCTTGTCACAATCTAATTGCTCGGCTTCTTGCAGAAATGGCACTTGTCACTTGTGCTCACAGTGAGATAAAACACACAGACAAGTTGTATTCAGAAGTAATGCTGGTTGAGGCTTTGAGAAGGTAGTGTGCAGTCAAGATCTCTAAGTCCTCCTGAGGCGATTTGCTTTATCTGTGGCACATATTCTAAATGAAGTCAGGGTATTATCTCTGTAAGAGCTACAGCACCCAGACCTGGCCTATAGGCTTACTGAGCCATAGACACAGCCCCATATATGTATGTGTGTGTGCTCTAAAGAGAGAATAACATTTAAATTCTACTCTGGAAATTTTGTACAATTCCTCCAGAAAGGGCATTCCAATGTGTCCACAAAATTCTATTTTTAGAAAATGTGATTTAGCTTTTCAATGTCACAGGGGAATGGAGTGGTTCCTTTGGCTTCATGACTTAACCACTTGGCTTCAAGCTACATGATTGGAGGGCAGAGTGAAATAGTTGCTTACCTAACATGAAAAGAAGTAGTCTTCCATTTTTTCACTTGCTCATCTGCTAGGTAAAGATTTGCATAGTCTGTGAATCAGCCAGGCTGAGGCATGAAGACCACCCAGATCATTCCATGGTTAACACCCTTCCTATGGCACAACCCATATACTTTGTGGCTGAGGAGACGGCTCACTGGTCTCTGAGCAGCTTCTGAGGGCCCTCAGCTCAAATATACCACATCTTTCCTTGGCAGGACAGTGGCATGAGATTGGTTTGATCTTTGTTGAATGCTGAATCCAAATCCGCATCCTTCGTTCCAAATTATGATTTACTGAAGTGCAGTTTAACAAGGCCATATGCTATTTTGGATATGTAACAACAAAAATGTAGTTGGAAAATCAAAGAAAATTAAAAACAGCTTGTGACACTCAAATATTCAACAACTACATGTGAGTCCTCCATAACACACAGTTTATAAAATAGGAGAGGGTAGGCAGAAACCTTGAGAAAGTGCAAATAACAGGGAATATACAAGGGCAGATGGCAAGACTCTGGAAGAGATTTCAAGAAGGCATCCACTCTTTTTTTTAAGACAAAAATCACTATCTCTATCGTTGCCTACAAATGCTTTTTCCTATTTTAGATGAGATAAGGCAAACATCAAACATCAGTAGTGGGGATTCCACAGCCTCTCCAGGCAATCTGTCCCTGCACTTCACTATCTCTGCTTTAATGCCTTGCTTCAGTCTTACAACCCTTACTTTGATTCTGTTCCTTCATGTCATAACCAACAGGGACAAGAAAATGAGTAGAAATCAATTTAGAGAAATTACACTGTGTTTTGAACAAGGGACAGCAAACCGTTTTCCTTTACAAGTTCATTGTAAGTATTTCTGGTTTACAGCTATGGGTTTTTCCCTTTTCTTTTTGGGCCAAATTAATTTCCACATGCTGGCAAAATTGTCTGCTTCAGAAAACCCACTAGTAACAGTAAATCTATATAAAGATGTGAAGATGAGTACTGAAATCTTTCCTGAACCTATAAAATAGTGCTCCTGTTAGAGGTCTGAATCAGTAAGAACTAGAGGCATGCTGGGGTCTTCAATGGCAACACCTTGAAAGGTGATTTCATATTCTTATCTGTAAGGATATATACTAAAGTTTTTAGATGTATTCTGCTTTGGCCAGATAGTTCTCAGGCAACAGGAGTATCACTACTGATGTAATTTGAGAGCTTTCAAGAAGAAACTGGGAGAAATAGAGTATAAAGGCAGGCTGTGGCATCATTGTATTGCATTGCCAAAAAGAAACCAGCTCCTATGCAGCACACAGTAACTTTGCAAAAGTTACGGTTTTGACAGCAGTGTTCTATTCCCATGGGAGGACATTAGTCACTGTGGATGGGCACATTCAGCTTGTGCCACATTCCCCATACAAAGACACATTTGCAGAAGCCAAAAGGCAGATCTGCTGCAGGGAATGAGCTGTCATAGCTTCACCAACTTCCACTGGGCAGCAATGAGTTCCATAAATTAAGAAACTTGTTCCCAAACATCTGCATGCCTGATTTCCTTCTCTGTTTACAGAAATACTCTCCACTAAATAAATAAGAGCTGGTGTTAGCTGTTTTTGGATGTGTTCCTGAGCATCTTATGGCTGTTCTGCTTGGCAGGATGATAAACATTTCAGTACTGCTAGTAGGTACAGAACCGCCAGATCTTTAGCAACTGAATTTAAAAAAAAATATAAAAAGAAAAAAAAAACACCAAAAAACCAATAAAACAATACCTTACAGTCATATTAGTTCTGCATTGAAAATAAAATATTTAAAGTGGAATTACTACAGCCTGTACGGGACAGTTATAGCAAGTAAATGGTGTGATGTAAGTTTTGGCATGGGTTTGACAGTTTGAAGTGGGCAGAGTATCTTCAGATTTAATATATACATTACATATGCAATGAAGACAAACAATGCTTATACAAAGACTTCACATTTGTCTGTTATTGAGATCCTACCTAAAGATTTAAACTATGGCATAAAGGTAAGGCTGCAAGATAAGACTGCCAGTCTGTGTGCAAACCTGAACACTTCAAATTTTGTAGATCAAAATTCTACATGTCACAAACACTCAGGTTGATGCTGCAAGGTTCAGAGCAGTTGAAGACTCTGCTTGTCAAAGCTTCCTGACAGAAATTGTCTCACACCACCTAACTCTACTAACCGCATGAAAGTTTGATGGGGCAGGATACAATCTGCCAGCAATCCCTGATGTATAGAAACATGGAAGTACACGTACAGCTTATCACTCATGATCAGATCATGTGCAATGTCAAGTCTGTTCTGTTACACAATCCAATCTGAGTCTGAGTTTTGCAAGAACTGACTTTTCATCATTTGCTATTGTAAAGGCAACATATCCATCACCTGTATTGCACAATATTTTCCCTGGACTGATACAAAGAAAACCAGACACTAAACAGGCCATTTTTCAGAAGCGTATGTGTCTTCCTTTCTCTTCTCCATGACTTAATGCCATTACTTTCCAACAAAAGTCATGGGGCACATATCCAAAATCCCACAGCCACTGAGAGACTTTTCTTAGCAAACTGCTCCACTTTATTGTTCTTCAGCATATTGTCTCTGCACAGCTGGAGCAGAATGTGGCCTTGAGTCTCTTACCTCCCATTTCTGTGTGTGATTCCTCATCAGTGTTGAAAGGTACTGTCAGCGCAGTTTTGATTTCTTTTCATTCACTGCCTGACACATTTACAATAGCACAACTTCTAGATGCAAGATCAATTTGGCAAAAAGCCAATAATTGCCAACACAGACAAAAGAAAATACTTTATACAAAAAAAAACTTCCCTGTTGTATTAAGAGAGGTCCTAGAAGAGGTTTCACTTTTCCTTTGTTTCACTACAGAACCCCTGTTTGACCACTCAAGGCAGCCAGATGCTCACATACAACCTCCCAATGCCAAGGAGCATCCCAGGCCTTGTGCCCATGCCCTGCTGCATGTTGCAGTGGCATGGGACAGTGTATGCCCAGGAGACCATGCTCCCCCAACCTGTGCTGCCAGAAGCAAAACTGGGCTTGGCAGCTAAGGGAAGGAATACCCCAAAAACCTCAGGAGGACTTCCCAACATTGCTGAACCCATGGGAAGCTCTGCCAGTCTCCCAGGCATTCATAGCAACAGACAATAGAAAGACAGGTCTAACAGCATATTTATTATATTAACATGCAAGTTTTAGTAAATGCGTTATAAGGAAGGAGATGCTGCAAAGTAAAAAGCATGTGTTTAGCTCAGTTCAGCTCGATAGGGCTTCTCTTTTAATTCAGACAGTAGTTCCCAAGCCAGACTAATCTTTGAGACAACTACTGCAGCTCTGAGCAATATTAAAGATACAGACTTTCTTTATATTGCTGTTTCCTTTGGTAGTTTCACCAATGTGCCTGTTCACACATCCCTAGGGATTTTCTGTAACCTCCAGCATCAGTTTGTATCTATCTGCCTTACTAATGACATCCCATATATCACAGCTCAGCCACTGGTGGGAAAATGGCTTTTGAAATTCACAAAGGACAGGTGTGAAAGGGTGGCTGAAAGTCATAGAAACTTAGAGTTCATGTAAGTTTATGTGCATAACATCTCTGACAAAATCTAGTTATTTATAAACCCACAGACAGAATTAAGAAAGACGCTTATTAATACTGTGTAATAGAGTTCAGGCGTAGGGCAAATAGCTAAGGTTTGATGAATAATACCACTGGAAAGTTGATTTCTAGATAATTTTCTTAGTAAAAATTGGGAACAACCAGTGAGTCTCTTTCCATGGCAACATTCTCTTTTACTCCCTGAAATCATCAGGATTTCCTCCCCTTCCTTGCAGGAAACCAGAACAAGGCAATTTCTGACCCATGGACATTCTGTGCTGCTCCCTCTGCCCATGTCTTAGTCACTACTCTCAGTCGAAAGGCAGCAAAACATGCAGTTGCCATGTAACCATAAACTTGAGTGGTCTTGTATCAAATTACCCATAATTTGCTTTCAGGCTTTTCTTTTCCAGGTGTAATCAGGACTCTCTGCTAAAGTAGTCAAATTAATTAGATTCGCCAATAATGTGAGAAGTTTTCTAATTAACCTCCTCCACAGCACAAATAAAACATCTTTCTCATTCTGTCCCCATAATCCCTGCCCAAGAGGACTTCAGCAGCATCCTGAACAGGTACACCTGGGGAGAGACATTGAACGCCTTATTATAATTAATATTTTATTACACTTTACCTTGAGGCCACTGACTAATGGCATTACCTGCCATGAGCTAACTTCTATGGAGAGCTAGAGGAAAGCTACATATTGTCCCAGAGAATATTGTTTATTTCTGCTGAGCAGCAGGGGGTATCCTATGGGAATCCTTGCTTATAAGGAAGAGAAATCAGAAGAGCAGCCGCATAATATCTTGTAATTTGTCAATTAACAAATCACACTTGGATGTTGTTCCTTAAGTCAGAAGCGAATTACAAATGCGCAAGACAGCTAGTAGTGCCCTAGGGCACCTGCCCATCTCTTCCAGTCTATCATCCTCTCCCCCAAGTGATGCATTGCCCTTTTTGGATCTCTCCTCTTGTTTGGAAATCCTTGCATCATGTCTCTTCAAGAAGGAGGGCCCAGAATGGGAAGGGAAGTACAGGCATGTCACTTCTACTGTGAAGATGTTTCAAGACACAAAGGAACTGCCAGGCCCTGTCTCTTAATTTAAGTTTGGGAGAGGTTAAGGGTCTGGCAGATGCCCAAGTGTGGCTGGTACACAGTTGCTCCAGGTACTCCACAGCTGCTGCCAGCTTTATCCAATCATTAGCACACAGATATATAGATTCCAGTTAACAGTTCCACACTTAGCAGTACAGGAAAAAAATTATTTTACTTCTGTGCTCACTGCTCTTCACCTTCAGCTGGGTGTGTCTATGGAACAGACTCCTTCGTAGTCCATTGTGGAAGACCCTGTCTACCTTAGCCCTTCTACACAGAAAGTGCTGTAAGTCCAGTCAGATCCATGGTACCAATTCTCCTTGTGTTGTGTCAGCTTGCATGTAAGCAAAACTGACTTCAACACCATAACCCCACTAGGCTAAATTTGCCCAAGCTTGGAGCATCTCCAATCCCTAAGCAGAGGCAACACCTGGAGCCTTTGATCTAACAGCTCTTAAGTTCCCACGTTAAAATGACAATGAAGCCCAGGGAGTTTTCTCCAACACGGGTATTCTACAGAAGATTTCTATGCCATGAGTCATTAGCACTGTAAGCTGTAACCATAACTAGGAAACAAACTCATCTGTGGAATTATTTCAAGAGCATGCTTCCCCCATACCTGCAAGGGCAAAGTAAACTACCTTTTAAGAAATACTGTTAATACTTCACAGTAAAGAGAAGTACAATTTTGCAAGGAAGTAATGGCAGCTTTCCCTGTGGCTGAATGAAAAAATAATGTTACTTGCCTAGGGAACAACCTTGAAAGAACCAGTGTCTTACACACAAAGATGAAAAAATATTGTGTAAGATGCAGCTGCACATCACAGCCTTGTAAAATTTAATGATGTCGTGTAGAGTGTGGCTGCTAATGTAAACTGTAAATAATTCATTGGAAGCAATTTATGTGAAGGGATCTTCCAAAAGGCTTGTGTGGTTTTTTCCCCGAGTCAGTGACACTGACTTAGACCAGAGCAGCTGTGCGCAGACCTGGGGCTTACTGAGCTGAGGAATTTAGGCCCAGAAAGAACACTGAGCTACTGATTTTCAGGGGTTTTAAGGATGGGACTATTGGTGCATCACAATGCCCAACACCACTTGGTGTCAGTAACTCTATTTGATTTTGGGTGGGTTTTTTTTCACTTTTCTTCTAGCAGGGAGAAAAGGGCCAGAAGTCCTGCCAGTTGGCCAGCTGCTTCGTGCACACACATGCAGCAGTGCCGGCTCCTATTTATCCACCCCTTTGCCACAGCAGACAAAGCCAAACCCCAGCCTGCTGGCAGCGCTGACATCCCCAGGGCTGCACTGTGGTCACCACAGAGCTGCTTCAATTTAGAGTTCCTCCTTGCTGTTAATTACAAATAACTCTTTCTCTCACAAGCCCACCATGTGTGGCTATTCTTGCCCTCCAACACCAACAAAAGAAGCTGCATGCTGGTTTTAGTTCTCCTTCCTGCTGCCGTGTTCATAACTGATGGCAATTAATGCCCCTCTGGAGCACACTATATTCATATTTCTGTAGCTGTAAATACCCAGCATGCAGGCAGGGCAGCTCTCACCTCGTCATTGCCTACAAACCTCTCAGGGTTTGCATTTTGCGGTCAGAGGAGAAACAGAAAGTGGGATTAGCTGTCTGTGCTACAATGGTTAGCCTAAACCTTCCTTGTGGTGACCATTAAAGTTCTGTTCCTAAAACTGGAGGTTTTAACAGGAAAAAGAGGTGTATTTCAAGCAGAGGTAGATATTTTAACTTCCTCTCTTCTCCAGAGAAATACGGCCTTAAGATCTACCTTCCCCCTCCCCAGCTTTTTAACCAACAGAATGAGTACAGAGCAGAAGTCCAGCATTATTTATCTCTGAGACCATGTTTCCTTTGTGGGGAGACACCTCATTTTCCATCTGTGCCTCAGCCTCCCCATAATGGCTGTTCAGGTTTCTCAAAGGCTTTCCTGGGAAAGCCCTCTCTGTGTGTTCAATATTATGGTAAAGGTTCTCTGTTCACATTCACTGGAGAGCAAGCCAAGCACACTCATCTTGCAGATGGTGCTGTTGATCTGCCTTGACCTTGGTCACCCTCCTTTAGCTTAAGTCCTAGGCCTGAGTCCTTTTGTTTTCCCAAGAGGCCTCATTTCATATGCAGTCTTTATTCCTCCACGACCAAAGTCTCAAGCCTACCACGGTAAAAATGACATTTTGAAAGCAAAAATAATGATTTTTCCCAGCCATGATTTAGCCCCAGTAGGCAGCTAAGTACCACACGCTCACTCACTGCACCCTAAACACCAGTGGAAGAATGGAGGTGGGCTTACATAAGGGCAGTTTAATAATTGAAATAAAATATAATAATAACATAAACATAACACTAACTGTATTTAAAAGGGAGTCAACTGAAACAGAAAGAGAAATAAAACCCAAGAAATACAAGTGACGTACAACTCAGTTGCTCACTACCTGCTGACTGACACCCCGCCCATCTCCCAGCAGAGATCAGCAGCTCCCAGCCAGCTCCCCCAGTTTACACTGGGCATGTCATTCTGTCAGTTCAGGCCAGCTGTCCTTGACTTAGAGTTAGCACTACCTAGCAACAACCAAAACACAGGTGTGTTATCAACATTAGTATCGTAATGAATTCAAACCACAGCTGCTAAGAAAAAAATTAACTGTATCCCAGGTGAAACCAAAACATTCGTTCATCATTTTAAGCCTCTTGCCTGTGAATAATGCATAGATTTATATTTTTCTCTTTCAAAAGGATAGCAAATGGACATTTAATCCATTTTCAACCAGGTGAAACTTAATCATGAACACCTTAAAAGGCCCTTTATACCTATGCACCTTTATACCCCAGTCGAAGGTTCATCAATCAGACCTATTCTGCCCCTTTTGGCAGGTCTGTCCCAGGTGCCCTCAGAAGGATGAACTGCACATCCCACCTGCCTCTGAACTGGCTTGTTTACAGGGTGAAAATCTCTGCAGTCCTCTCCTTCATTCCATATTACATCCTCCTCCTTCTCTGATGTTCTTCTCTGCCTCAGTCTGGAAAGTGGCTACTCAGGTCCCCTGGGCTGTGGCCTCAGCCAGGATCCCCATCTGCCCAGGCTGTGCCAGCACCTCTGTAGTAAGAGTGCAGGAGGCAACTGTGGGGTAACCTCATTTACTTGATATCTAGGGTCATTCAGGAACTGGGGAGAATTTTTAAAATTATTTTTATGTATGTTTATATCTACTGAAAACAACATACGAAGGAAGCGTATAAATATAATCTCATTTGATAAGACTCAAATCATCAGATCATCCTCAAAATTTAAGTATTTTCACTTTATCAACACTGCTGAGCTATGTCACAGACTGAATATTTCCACCAGCAGAAAATTTAATTATTTTCATTTGTTAGGAAGCATATCAAGAGAGCTTCAACTACAAATTCCTGGCATCTCGGATTATGTGACACCTTCATTCACAACTGTGTCCAGAAAAAACCAGTAATAATTTCCATTGATATTACACAGCCAGAATATAACACTTGAACCTACTGCATGTGGTGCTGACATTACAGGCAGAAAACAACCCGTTCAAGCCCAGATATTGCACTCCTTAGTAGGCACCCTTTCTTTGATTTTCAGTACTTTTAAAGGCCATAACTCAGGTTACATGAAGTGCTAACGAAGCTCAGTGCAACAAACCAGATCACATAAATTGAAGTACTGAACCCAGTGGTGAGGAGAGGAAGAAAAGAAAGAGCAGGAGAAGGAGGGACACTTACAGCCTTCAGACAACGAGTTTGCAAGGAGAAACAAATGCCCTCCATATGCCTGTTCAGAAAGCTGACAGACTTCCTGCAACATGGGATTGATGTGAGGATGGTCAGAAACAGCCAAATACCAAGAAGAGGTCTAGAACAGGGAGTCTGTCCTGGAGTATGGCTCATTAACCACCAGATACATCATCCAAACTGGGGTTAGACAATATGCAGGAGAAGCAATACCCAGCACTGCCCTTATTCTATTCCCTTCACAGACCTGATACTCTTTGCCCTGGTATAAGGTTATTTCTTTGCCAGCATGGCTATGTCCTGAAATGCTGGTGCTCACCAGGGCAGGAAGCCTGATGAGCACCAGCAAAACTATTCTGGGAGGCAGGGGAGGCAGCAGAAATCAGAGCACCAGCTGATGGGCACAGCACCTATGAAGAAAAAAGTCTATTATATATAGGCAAGGGAATAATTACAAAAGCTAAACAATTTAACATATATAACTTAACACTTAATTCATACCATCAGCGACAATGTTAAGAAATGCCAGTAAGAACGAAATGTTTAGAAATAAGCTTGTATTCACATGAAAAAAAAATCTTTACCCATGAGCAGCCCAATTAATTATTAGCTTAATAATTCCATTATTAATGGAATTGGGTCAGTAGTTGTGATTTTATTCCAATGGTCAGTGATTGACACTCATTGCTGTCTAGGCTGAATCTCAGTTGCAGATAGCCATGCACCAAACTGTTGTAAGAAGCTGAAAGGCTCTAGCAGCCCCAGAAATGGAGAAGAGGACATGCTTTTCACACAAATGCAGGGATCTCATTTCCACTCTCATTTCAGAAGGTCACCCTATGTGCCTTTTCCCGGTGGAGGCCGTGCAGAGGAGAAGGAGATGGATGTGAGGTTTGAGTTACCTGGCCATTAGCTGAGCCCTTGCTGCCGCTGGCCATGCAGAGTTCTGGGTGCCACAAGCTGCCTTCGATGCAGCCCCTACAGAGCCTGAGTGGGGCCCAGGGCTGCCTTCAGCCACAGCCCTGCCCTTTCCCTTCCACTTCCACGAGCAATATAAGCAACACGAGAAGCTTCCACGACCAAAATGAGCAGCTTCTAAAAGCACTGCATACAAACCTGTCTACAGTTCATGTGGAGACATTCACACTCCCTAGGCTGATTATGTATGCTGTTAAAAAAACACACACACATATTCACAAAATCCTTATTTTTCCCAAGTACTGTATTCAAATTAAATATTCATCTCCCTTAAAAACCAATTAAATTTTACTCTCTAGCAATTTGCAAATCTAAACAGCAAATGTAGAAAAATAATTAGCATAGTAAGAAATAAGTTATTTCTCTGATAAGCTCATAAACCCTTTTAATTAAAGTCGCAATATTTTTAATTGCTGAAGGGAATATTTTGTTTATCATGGCAAACATTTCTAAGTTTTAATTTAAGTTTCAATCTAATATTTTGATAACCGCGAAATGGCCTCCAGGGGGCAACAGTATCCACCAAACAAAATAACAAAGTGCATTTCAACTTTATCAAAGGATTTCCTTGCATCTATCTTCTTGGGATACAGGAAAGTTAAGTTAGCCTATGCAAACTCTGACTAGCCTCCTGTGAGAAGACGCTGAAGGAAAAAAATGCCATTCATTCAAACTCCGCCTATTAAAGAAGATATTTTTAATCAAACTACAAGACCATGCTTCCATTAACTTTATGCTTGCAACATAAAATTCCTAATAAAATGAAAAATGGACATTATTTGGATTTTAAGCTTTTAGACATGCTGTTTTGAAGACATGTGAAATATCTTGGAATTGCTGCATTGTGCGACCTTCTCTGTTGACAGAACCCACTGCGATGCAAAGGATTAACGAAACTTTGTGTCTGCCGGAGCTGGTGGCCCGATGGAGGTCAGGGTGACAGCCCCGGTGTGCCGCAGCACGGCCAGCGGGAGGGCAGGACCGACCATGCTGCAGGCACGCTCAGCCCTGGCACAAACACACGGGCTGCAGGTGACCCTGTCTCTTCCCGGCTGGCCAGCTGGGATGGCAGTCCCTCAGCGAGAAACAGACCAGTGTGCACACACACACAGCATGGATCCCTCCAGCAGGCATGGGGACACGGAGCAGGCATGGGGACATGGAGCAGGCATGGGGACACGGAGCAGCCATGGGGACACGGAGCAGCCACGGGGACATGGAGCAGCCATGGGGACACGGAGCAGCCATGGGGACACAGAGCAGGCTCTCTCACAGGGTTCTTGGGGCTCTCCACCACTCCAGGAGCACACTGGCCTGCTCAGTCAGGCTGAGGAGTCACACATAAGCACATAATTAACCACATAATCTAACAAGGAGCACATCCAAGTTGTAATGTTGGATGACAAGAAGCATGTGCTAGGCCACCAACATTCATCAACAAGAAGATGGATTCTAAAAAAATGGCATTGAGATTCAGCCAGGGGTACCTTGGAAACTGCCACTCCTAGGGAATTCACAAGGTACCGCCAGCTTCCTGAGAGCAGCTTTGTAAAATGTTGTCATCCTTATTTCAAGTAACAGTCACATTAAAATCCAACTTTTCTATTACAGATGAAAAAAGAATTGATCATTATTCACTATTTATGGTGCAGTTATGTTTAAGCACTTAGTCAAGATCATGCTGCCCAGCTTTTTGGGATATCCCAGAAAGCCTGTAGTGTAAAACTGAAAGAACACACATAGGACTGAAGGTGTCAGGTGTCACCTTGTGAAGCAGTATGAGACATGAGGTTAGTAGCTGGGGAAAAAAGAAGGGCATCTAAAGGAAGAAGAATATTGTGATATCTCCAGGTGCCATTTCTTAAAAAAAAAAATAAGAAAAATGTAATTAAATCAGAAGACTGAATATATAGGAAATCACAGTTATCAAAAGCCTCACATTCAAGGAGGGAGAACTCCCATCTTCCTTCTGGACACTAACCACAGAGATCTGGACTAGAGGTACATGACAGGAGGAGAGACAGAGGACACACTTTAGTCCAGGAATGTGGTAAAATACTGTCACTATTCTTTTGACTTTTCAAGATGCTTGATCAAAAGGTAACATTGCTTAGTCTAATTGTTGATCTGTCTTGTTCTGTTTGATTTTTCTCTTGAATGTCTACATGGCAGAATACAATCTTAAGTTAACTTTTTCATGTTTAACTTGGCAGTTTTATTTTGGATCTGAGGCGCTCGTGGAATATTTTCTTTCATTTTGATCATAAAGAAGGAACTCTATTTTGAAACACATTTTAAATTCCATTCATCACATTGCTTCTGTAGTTTACCATGTCCAGGCTTGACAAAGTGTTGATCAATCACCCATTGAGAACATGACTCAGATAGGAGAAAGCACAATGAAAGCTGTGTTCCTCTTACTGCAGATTTTAATAAAAGAAACTGCTCTTTGAAGAAAGCCAACTTTTTTCACCCTATAGACAAAGACATGTCCAATAAACCTTAGGAAAAAAAGTCAAAATAACTATTTTCCTCCATATGAACCAGTATTTCAGAGTCCATTCCAAATGCCTTTAGCAGAAATAATTCAAATGAAGTTGGATTAAGCATCAATTAGCATGGTGTTAGTAAAGTTGTCCTCAACTAAATAAACAGGGTTTTATTGTTGCCGTTAGCTAGAAATGGATGTATTTTCATTGTTAAAGAGGGAAATTCTTTGTTATGTAATTATTTAAACAATTTTGCCTTTTAACAGAACTCTGCTTAATAAAATATATACACTATTTGTCTTGGGAAAAAATATTCTACAAAGACATATAAATGTATAATTGCATTAAGAGAAACTTGGGAGAATAGAGTCATAAAATCAATATATTCCTATGTTATTTAATCAAATAAAACCTAAGGTAACTATAGTTTTTTCCAACACCAAAAATATATTGGCCATTTCATGTTGAGAGGTATTCCATAGCTTTCTGCTCTGGTAAATAGTACCCAGAGATCTCCACTTTGGCCATTTACCCCTTCACAGGAAACATTTCTTGCGGAAAGTTTTTATGAATACAAGATTTCACATTTAAAACAAAACAAAAAAAAAATAGGACTTATTTGGGCATCAGATATTCATGAACTGTTTTGCATAACTTCTGACCTTTTGTAGCCAGATATTAAGATACATTAACATAGTCCTAAATAGTTGCAATAAGAAAAAACACACTGTTGGAAGACTAAGAATCAAAGGAAAACCGAGCCTCACCAACCAGCTAAGCTCAGTAGAAATATGAAGAAGTGCTGATAGGTAACACAGAAAACCAAACACCTGAAGCTGTGTGCATTAAGGAGGAACTTACCTGGGAAAAGCTACAGCTGTGAGGTCACTCTCTTACAACTATTCAAAAGATGAAAAGTGGAAGCTGAGAACATCTTTTGCTACAGGTAAGTGGCTGGGAGTGTGGGACTGCCTTGCAGGGCATGTCTGCACACATCGCACATTAGTCGTCATGACAACACGAACTTTCCTTGTGTCAAAGTACACCATTTCTGTGGGGTTTCCACCTGATCCTCGCCAACTCAACATGTCCAATCACCTATGCAACTTAAGTGATTTTCCATGGACTTTATTAAAGTAGAATATTTACTATAAATTTAGGTTCTGTGCAAATCTTTTCCTCTCGAGAACCCCCTTATTCATGTTTATTAATTGTACTGGTTATCAAAGCTCTTCTTTTCTTACTATTTCCCTATTTAGTTAACTACCACTGTTGGGTAATAGAATATCTCTCTGATCATTTCCTTTTGGAAAACATGAGTCCAATTTGGTGGGTGTGTCCTTGTGCCTTTTTTTTTTTTTTTAATAAGTTCTGGAAGCATCTGGATTCGTTCCTTAGCAACACTTTTTAGTTTGCCATTTGCTTTTATTCAACTCCCCAAAGAGTGCTTTTAAAGCTGTAGTGAGGTTGGCCGTTTCAGAGAAGAAGCTTTTATTTTTCCTCTTCAATGAATGATGAGATCATGCCCAGATATCACAGCCTGACAGGAACATTCTCCAGTATATTAAAAACTGTCCATGAAACAATGAAATACTTTTAAACTGAGATAATACGTGAATTACTGGCAAGAATACTGATAATTTTGTCTATTGTGCTCGGGAAGGGCACAAGAGGAAAAGGACAACTAATTACTTAATATTCTGTATAGAAAGTTAATTTTGACTAAACAAAAGCTTAGACATTTATCTGAGCCTCCAAAGGTACTCCTCACCTTGTTTGTTTACATCTAGCACCTAGCTTTGCCTACCCACATACAGAAGGCCGTCTAGTTATCCAGCACACCACACAGTGGTGCTTAGATATCCCTGCATACTGAAAATACCAAATCAATTGCATGAATTTTACATGCAGTGAGAGCAAATCCCTTGAGAGCTGCCCCCTTTGGACACAATAGGTACCACAAAATATACACCAGCCATACAAATAGTGGAAGTCCTTCCAAATAATTCAAGGTCAATATGTCGATGTCTGTCTCCGTACTTTGCAGTTCCACCCTTCATCACACAGAGTTATACACTGTTTCAAATGTGAGCTTTTTCACAGCATGCTCAGACAATGGTACACTTGACTCTTTTAAGTTAATTTATAGCAAAATAATAAAACTGAGCAGAACAAAGAGTGCTACATTGGAAAAACTGTGCCAGTAGAAGTCTGTTCACCCATTAACTTCTGTGGAAAGGCCATGAGACATACCATGGGCTGCTGATTAAACAGAGACTCTGTGCCTGCTCACTGCCCAGAGTGCCCAAAATATATGGTGATCTCTTTGCTCCCTGGCACTCCTCCAAGTTTAATGGGTGCCATGTACTACAGACTGATCAGTTTATCTATAAATAAATATATTCCAGGGAAAAAAAGTTCAATTTCTGTATGCAGGCTTCAGCACATTTCGGGATCTAAACTATTTCTGTCCAAATAAGTACATTACCAAAACCCTGCAATAAACAGTATCTTTGGGAGACCTTTGTCCTAGTCCACTCCCCCTCTGCTGTGTAACCAGAACAAAAGGCACATCACGTTTCTGAGGAGAGATACTAAGTTTGCTGCCCACCACAACTCTTTGCGTAGCTGCTTTGGACACGGTTTCTGGCTGCAGCGTGGAAATTCAATGAACTCCAGCATCACAAGGAGCAGCTATTCTTGTGTGCAATGTAAAACGGCTTTTTGGCATCAGTCTTTTACCTCAAGATACAGCACTAAAAAATGCAACTGGAGTTTCAACACACTTGGATATCTATTTCTTGAATCAAACCAAAATTCAGAAAGTTGTAAGGCTGATACAAATCTTCCTCCTTTGGACCCACTCTTGTGTATGAACAGCATATCTAAAGATCCTTTTAATCTACAGGGAATTCAGGATGAAACCATCTTGGAGGGCATTTGGCAACACCTAGCTTGTTTCTTCTGTTGAAACTCTGATGTTCTTACACACAAGTCTCAGCCTTGCCCCCATGGGAGCTATTAATATGGTCAGCATTGGGATCAATAGTAGCAGAGGAAGGGCCAAAACTGAGTTGTTAACAGCCAGATCTGTAACATATGTTGCCTGTTAGGACGTCCTGTGACACATACCAGACCTGCTAAAGATAAGGTATATCATACCATCATCTGACACAGCACAGACACAGAGAGTCCAGTGTCAAGGCTGAGAACTCACTCAGAAGATAAGCAAAATGGAACAGAGAGACAGACAGGATGGATACACAACATTATCTTTTTTTCTGCCCCTTCTACAGATATTCACCTTCATCAGCTTTCCAGAGTTTGCTCTTGCACTTCAGTGAAATAATAATTGCAACTCCTCTCACTCTAACAGAATTTACTGCCCCTGAAATGTCTCACTCAGAATTACAGAACTTAATGCAGTCTGGTTTTTGCTCCCAGTAAAGACTTGGGCTTTCGTATTCTTCAGGAAGACACTTGGTGGCACTCATTCAACATCGTTTTTACTTCCTAAACCACAGATTCTCTGACTTAACCTAAAAACATGGAAAAAAATCCCCTTAGTAAGTGTATCCTATGAACTCTGGAACTAAGACCAACTTTTGCAGTCATTACTTACTTTTCAACTTAATCATTAATGATGTAAAGAAACCATTTTTTGATAAAAAACTTCTAAAGATCATTTTGTGGTAGTAATTGATCACTAAATTTGAGCTGAGATGTTTTTGCCTACCAATTACTTTGCAGAATCTTCATGTTTCTGCTTTCATGAGTACTTAAAATTTATTCCCTGTGTAAAGTGCAACTTCTTTGTCCCTTGACATAACTGCAACTTGCATACAGCTCTTTGAAAACAAACAAGAGAAACAAACCCTGACGGAACCATCTGGTAACCAGGATAGTTACTCAAAGACAACTGCAAAAGAGGTAGAGGGTTTCACTGGCAGTACCCTGCAGTCCTTCTAATTTATACTTCTGAGCGACAGCCATTTGCAACCAGATATTCATACTGTGTTTTGAGAAAGACATAGGGGAACCAGCAGTACTCTTCATTTAGATCAACAAATACCTGTAATCCCTCTATAAAATCCAGCTTTTCCAGGAACTACCCCAGTAGTTCCTCATGAACAGTACCCTAAAGTGCTGCCAAGGATCACAGCCTTATCACAGACAGTCACCTGGCAGTTATTCTTATCAAGGCTGCTGAAAGATCTGACAGTCAGGAGGGGATTTATTTATTTATTTATATATTACCCTTAAGAGCAAGGCAGCATGACATTAGCCAATGATAATCCAACACCGTTAGATAGCCCAAAACTTGACTGAAGGTGCCTCCTTTGTGGGAGGGGGAGGATCATGCGCAGGTGTCCCTGCAACTCTCCACTTACCACACTCAAAATAAAACTTCTGCAAAACAGATTACAAATAGGTCAGCGGCCACTCAGTGGAAATGTGTCAAAGCAACGGAGCACAGCTAAGCACATTCACAAAACACAGATAATGCTCTCACCAACAGTGTAAGTGGCCTTCCTCTAGAACAGAAACAAGGTTCATTGCCCATCCCCACCACTCTTCAACAACAGCCAAAAGAGTGACCCACAGCTATTACTTCACGGTCACAGTGACCACAGAGCTCGATTACTCCATGGACGCCCATTGGCCCTGAACCTATGAAATACATGCTGCTAGGAAACTCCTTTCCCAGCATTTTTACTTTTGTTCCAAGTTTCACCAGCTGTACCAGGGAAACTTCAACTTTTTCGGACAAAGTGACCATGCCATTATCTTCATGTACTTGAATGCAATTTGCTGTATACTCAGTGGAGTTTACATATGTGAGAAAAGCTGACGAGTTCCATAGCTGTCTAATAATATTTACTAAAACCCAGGAGGCACCTTTCAATGCACACAAAATTTTTTGCATGTTAAAAGGCGTGCACTCAATACAATTTTTTTTATTTCAGAACATTTTACTTCTGGCCTTTCTAGAAAGTGTATTATATTTAAATTTGTGAAAGTATGATCTTCCCCTTTTCTAGACTTTTGTGCTGCTAAAGGGCTTTTCCTCTAATATGCTTCTAAAAAGAGCAAAAGACAACCCGCTGTTTTAGCAAAAACACAGGGAGGCAAAGCACAATCCAAAAGTGAGTTACAATTAATCAGCTGAATATCATACTGAGCACTATTTGACTGCATTAAGCACATCAAATACAAAGCACTTACTATGTGCTCTTCACACCAAGCCAGTACTCAGCGTATGCTGTGTCAGACGTGTTTTGTCACCATAATCATACAGCCTTTCCCACACCAGGTGCCAGAGCATGAGCCACAAAGGGCAGAGCCTCTCCAAAACGCTTTGATGTCCTGTCCCTTGCAGGAAGGTGGGGCTGTACAGAAATGCAAACAGCGCCATTTCTGTGAATTCTAGGTACTTCGCATTCATTACAGTTATTATTTGTTTTGTTAAAGGTTCGTTAATGGGAGAAATAGTGGGGAATCACGGGGAGCCGAGTCCACACCAGTCCCGGGGAAGCTCAGGGCCATAGGGGAGCGGGCAGAAGCGGTGCTCAGCGCGGTGCGGCCGGCCCGTGTCCGCACGCTGCCCGGTGGGTGGTGCTGCGGGCAAAGGTTGCTTGGGAGCCCAGCCCGACGAGCCGCGCCGCTCCCCGGCTCCGAGCTCCGCGACCGGCCGGGGCTGCTGCGCTTCCAAGGGTTAAAAGCCGTCGGGCCCCGTGCGTGGGAGGGGTCGGGGCAGTGTGGGGAGAAATGCAGAAAAAGTAGGTCAGCTGCGCCCAGCGGCAGAGCGGACCGGGCCGGGCCGGGTCAGGGCGGGCAGGGGGCTCTCCCTTGCGGGGTCTGCCGGCGCTCCCGCCCTAACTCCAAGCGCCTGAAATTTGCTCCCGGCCATTAGCAGGTACTCATAGTATTTACAACACGATAGCTCTACCGCTCGGTACACGTTTGTATTTTGGTAAATACACAGACACATTCAAGGAATTTCGGAGGGGGAGGGGAAAAAGAGGGGGAGGGGGGATAGGAGGGGAGGGGAAGGGCGCTAGAAATTAAAAGTGAAGCACAATTTGAAACTCTGCCTACACCACAGCTTTTATAATGAGCTTGTGACATGCTTGGCACTAAACACTGTTTATGTCCACAATTAATGCAGTTAATACTAGGTTAGTAACTGTGGCAGCCAGCCACGTGCATCGCCTGGCACATGGGTGCCTGCTCCCAGCCGAGGAGGCAGGCTTTGCTCTTCCGAGCACACAGCCAGGCCAGTTCAAGCACATCTGGAGCCAGTTTAACTGGGGCCTCCTTCCAAAGCAGTATTCAGCATTGCCAGTGTATTCTTTCACACAAAATGCTATAAAAGGGGGAGAAGGAATTAGGACAAAAATGGGAGCGAGAGAAGATTGAAAAAATGGGAGTGCAAGGCTCTTTCCAGTGGAAGCCACCCTGTCGCACCGGGCTTCATAGCCTGCCTGAGCAAGACCCAGCATCAGGGAGCCCCTAACAGGGCCTCCAGAACCAGTTTGACCAGTTTCTGCTTCTCCTGTCTCTCCATGCAGTTGGACATCTCAGTGAGCATTACAAACCTGTAGCTGCTGCTGGGCATCTCTTGTCTCTTCCAGCTGATGAGGGGCAGTGACAAGGTTGTTCTTGATAAAAGGTAGTTCACATAAGGACTGTACCCCTACCAGCCATAAGCATGCAATCCCAAGTAAAGTTTTCCAAAAAAGTCTTTCTCAAGACAGAGTCACCGTGTTGCAATGAGAAGATTTTATGAGCTGGTTGCAAAAAATTCATTTGTACTTTTTGGGTGGGAGGTGAATTTTGAAACTGAATTTCTACAAAACTCGAAACTCTAGCAAGACTTCTGCATCGTGTTCAGGGCTTCCTTGGGAAATCCAGTATCTTCAAACATTGCTTCTATGTCAAGGCATATGCCTACGGACCTGCTCACTAATACACCAGGCACACCAGTAACGTGACCTGTTTTTCTTTTGTGGCCACTTACAACTCCAGTGAGAGCAGAATATACGTGCAAATTGGTCACGCATTAAGTTACATCACTATCATCTGTCACGTGTTTGCTCACTTATCTGTTCCCCAAGGAGAGCAGTGTTTGTTTTGAGGTTTTACATGCTTCTAAACATTTATGCCAGTAATGTCAAGGTCAAAGAAAGGTGTTCCTCACTTGCAGTAGGAGCTGGTGTAATCTGAGATAAGGTCCCAGAGGAAAGGAAGCCTACTTCACAGTCACGGCTTGGCCATTGAAAACACGTGCATTCTGCACAGACACACATCTCCCTCCATCTGGAGGGCTATCTCATGTTAGAAGAACATCCCTGCCAACCATCATGCTGTAACCCAGTCCTTCATATAGTCTGAAATGATCTGTCATATCAATTCCCTCTTTCCTTGGCATGGTAGCATTAGAAGCAAACTCTGTTCTGTTCAAAACAAGGCCACAAGTACTAGAGTCATAGCTTCTTCAGTAATATTTTAATCAAAATTATTAGTATTCTCTTGCTTTTTGCTGAGCAAAAGGGGAAATTCAGCTGGTTTGTTGTTTTGATTTTGTTTGGTTTTTCTAAATTAAGCTACAAATTCACTAAAGGAAATTAATACTTCATAGGATACAAAAGAATACAAAAGACCACATGTGTTTGCTGTTACTGTTCTCCAGACTTCTTTCCTTTATTGCATTCTTAGTCACCCATTACTGTTTTTTCACCTGCTGCAAGCTATAAGCAAGAGGGTAGCAAATACATGGCAACACTTGCTTTAAAGTGTGCTATTCTTTCCTGTTTCAAGGTTTTAGAAGTAACTTTAATGAACACACCTCCAAAATGCAGCAAGAAAACTAAAATAACTGTCTTCTAACAAGAAAAAAAAAACCACTGAAAATGATCTTCATCTAAGATACTTTTCATTTAGCCATGCTTAAATATCACAGAATTAACACTGCATACAGACAACAAAAGGGTCACTCACTCATCAGGAATTAAAAAATTGACATCTAGCAATACAAAAATGCAAATGTTTGAAAAAAGATTGTGTCCAAACAATGAAAGGATCATGAGGAAAGAAACTTCTATGCCCATTGAAGGGAAATGGCATCCTATGCAGTGTGCAATCATTGGGTATACTAGAGAGATATCTCCTAAATAATGAAGAAGGGGGGATTAGCTGGAGTCCCTGTTCATAGCTGAATGAACTACTTTCACTATATTTTCATCAATGCAAAATTGTGTTTAGGGAGACAGGATAGTGTATGATAAATATTCCCTCTCCCTGCTGTTGAGCTCCTGTACCAATTCAGATGGGAAGACTTCCCCTGTTTAAAATGTCTTTTCTGTCCATTTGCCTGTTGAGAATAATCAGTGTTTAAGCATGGTGCATAGCCCCCACTCCTGGGGGCAGGGAGGGGCTGAACAAAGCCAATGGAGCTAACATTATTTAGTGGATTTATTAGTGGGATTCCTTGGACTCACTGCTATTCATTATATATTTGAAAACTTTGAAGATGGAAGTGTACAAAGCTGAGAATGGACATGGAGCACACCCAGTCTTATCATTGAAATCATTGTGTGTCACTTATCATGTCCATACTAATGAAGTTAGCCAGACTGCTCTTCTACCTGCAGCTGGAGGGCACAGATCGCTGGTGTAGCTCTCTTGGATAACTCCCAGTGGGAAGAAATACATGGGAAGCCCTGGTTTCAATACAGTAGTGAAGACTATGGAAGTCATTACAATCAATTGGCAGAGAGGTCATTTTAATTTATCGTGAAATCTAAGAGGAAGTCATGCATTTACGTACTCACAGGGAGTCTTTTTCTCTGCCCAAGTGGCTGCAGCATGCTTTGTTTCTCAGCAGCATGTTCAGGAAGAATCAAGGAGTGGGAGAGGGAGCTGGAGAACACCTAGGCAATGGTCAGTGGAAGTGGAACATGAACATGGAAGGCAAACAATGCCACCCCTACAGCCAGATATCAGACCCATGAGCAGCTCTCAGCCCTCAGAATGAGCACTGCCTGAGGTAGTCGGTGCACAGTCAAACCACATTTTAGCAGCTGAAAGAGGAAGAAAGGAGAATTTCACTCACTTTCTACTTCTTCATCCTGTTTCCACAGATATGCAGGAGTTACGAGAGAAAAGGATCATTATAAGCTAGTCTTTGACCCACAATATAAAATAATTGCCCTGTTAGTTACAGTTGCAACTGGATTCTGCTGTACACTGTGTGGGGTAGAGATGACTAAAATGTGTGCCTTCAGTCATTTGTTGACTAACCCAGTCTTTGTGGCCAACTCATGCACGTTCCACTGCAAATGCTTTTGATAATGCTGTTATAAAGGCTTGTGAATGTCAGTGTAGGAGGGCAAAATATTTTGAGCTGCTCAGCTTCACTTTATAAATATTTTTGGAAGCCACCAGTGTGAAATGCTCCATTCACATTCGGCACTGAAAAAAATAATGGCTTCTTCTAAAACAAAGACACATCTGTCAGTGCAGTAGAGTATATGAATTTACATAATCTGCAGCACAGAAAAAGTACTTTCTCAAACAAATTAAGTCAAAGCAGGCAGAGAAAGAACAGCATGAAGCTCTCTATGCAATGTCAACAATAATTAACAGAGTACTTTATAGTCTGCCAGTGCTTCCTGTGAATAAGGTACTCTCAGGCATTTGGTATGAACAGGCTGCCCTCCTGTTTCTCTGCCGCAACCCAAAGCTGCTAGTCTTCACTTTTACTGGCTAGCCTATCATTAACTTTTAAATGTTGTATGCCACCCAACATTTCCCCTTAGAAGGACAAAGGACAGAGGGCATGAAATTTCGGTTGCAACTGCTGCAGGGATTCATGGGGTTTGCTTTGCTGTGTCATACTGGGAAATTCAAGAAACTTACTGCTTTCTCAGATGCAACAAAAGAAAATTAAAAAGAAAAAAACAACAAACAAACAAACCAACCCAAACATGTGTCACCACGCATAGAACTTGTTAATCCCTTTATTCCTCAGTTTCCCTGTTGATACCTTGGGAGAAGGCAGCTTTCTTGTTTCCCTCACATACACATAAAACATTTGGAAGTTTTCTTCAACTCCTACTGATTATCCAGGGATGCAGGCTGCAGACATTTTGAATCATGGAGTCTCTTCTCTTAGGCTGCCTGTGCACAAAATGCAGAACTGATATGAGGCTGCTTTTGTGCACAGAATAGTATTGTATTGCTGCTGTACCTCTGATTTAATCACACTGCCTTTGCATGTACTTACAGATTAAATTTCCAGTATTGCCACAGAGTGGGACACTCTTGACATCTTTCTCTTTTTGCAAATGGTAAAACTGCATCCTTGCCTAAAGCAGAGGGATTTGCACAAGTTTTTTTCCTTATAGACTAATTTTGACTGATTTCTTCCACGTGTAAGAGTGCTCAGAAGGTTGTCAGGGAGACAACTGTTGACACAGCTTTACCCTGGTATTTGAAGGGCTTGGGCAGTTGAGTGCTTTTCAGCAGATTGTGCATTCGTGCAGATGCAAGCACACTGGCAGACTGCAGACCTGACTTATTCATTTGCTGGTCTGAGCTCACGAGCAAGCACTACCTCCAAACTGCAGCTGTAGCAGGAGGTCAGCATACCTCAGCTAGTGTTATTTGAACTGGGCTGAGCAACAGAAAAAATCTGGTGACCAAAAGTCAAGTACAGTCAGTGTGAGACACAGGACTTATTTGGAAGGTTGGTCTGCACTGTGTACATTGCTGCTAGTAGCTCAGCTGGTTGTTTAAACTCATCCAGACCAATATAAAATACTGTAATAATGCTTCTCTGATGCCAGCATCCTTTGTAAAGTACAGCCCTGAGCCCAGAAATTCCCATCAGCCTGCAGTCTGTGTCACTGCCTCCAGCTCCTCTGTGGATCTCAGTGCTTTCTTCCTTTCCTTCCTGCAAAGCTGTGACCAAAATGAAATCAAAACCAGCCATCACGTTCCCTGAATTGGTGTAAAGGTTGAAAACAAGTATAATAAACTTTGCACTGACTGTGGCTAATTAGCACACAGGCAATCATTTATGATTAAGCCATATAAAATGTTTGTTATTAGCAAAAGAGCTGAATGCTTCAGTACACAGCAAAGGTCCAGGGCACAGAGATGTTAAGTGACTTGCTCAGTTTGATGCAGCAATTCAGTGACAGAGGTAGAAATAGGCCACTCAGTTTTCTCTCTCAAAACAGGTCTAATCTCTAGATCATACTTTGATCTCCCTTTAGCAGCAGAAAATAAAACCCCTCTGTTCACAATATAAGTCTTTACAGAAATTACTTTCAAGTTACAGACTCACCATTATCACATCACTGCAAGATCAAACAAAGAGAAGGGCAGTAGGAGAAGAAAAGAAGGGTTACTTTGTGTCATTTACTTCTACAGTCTGCTCAACAAAGCCAAAGAGGAAAAACAATTTTTTTTTTTCAGACAGATGTCTTTTACAGCACATCAAACACTTCTCATGGGCGTATGTCAGAGGCATTTTACTACAAAGGCTTTGTCCTTCACATTCACAGCAGCCCGGATGTTTATAGGATTTTCCATTCCCTAAATTCAAGATCACATTGGGATCTATGTTAAGATGGCAGCAGTACATCAACAAAGTCCAAAGTACAAAATTCTTAGCGAAAAGAAAGCACTAACACGAATTGTTCCCGCACTAAGGCTGTGGTGGGGGAGTTCCTGTCATCTCTAAAAGAATGTCTGGAGCAGGAAACAGCCTATTTTCATTGCATTGGCTTGGAGAAAGTCAGTATGAGGGAATGATTGTCTTTCCTAATGGATTTATGTATAGCAAATGTTTAAGTGCTCCATGAAAAGCATGTGGCCACAATATCATGAAGACAACATCCCATTATTTACTATATAACATCTCATACACATATTGTGCTCTCAGTGTGCCTGCAGCAATCCACTGATTTGTTTATTCATAAGGGCAGTTTGTAATTCTTGAAGTTATCTAGCGCAACAAAGAGCATTACACACAGAGACAAACTAAATTTCATATTGCTACATACTCTTCCTCTCTTAGGCTAGGACTCAACAGCATCTTGCATTTCCTCTCTCCTCACCCCATGCTTATGGTATGCATGCATGGTGCATAATCTCAGTCCTCAGATTACTACAAGATCCTTCAAAAAACTCTTGTATCCTTCCTTGGTGAGGTGTTCTTCTTTCTAGGAACAAAGCAGGTCACTGAGTGTTGCTCTAAGGCAGTACTCCCAGCCTCTCTGCCAGTAGAATGGCACAGAGAAGGATGGTGCGTGCTCTCCCAGCAAGCTGATCTGCTCCACTCCCTGGAAGTTTGAATCACACATCAGCAACAGTAGAAGCACCTGTCCCCAAGCCCAATACTTTATACTCTTTTCACTTGGGATGACACTGAGCTTCCACAAGACATTCTGTTCCCTGACACCACCATAGATTGAAATGCTTCACTTGAGAGGAAATTTCATTGTAAGCCAGAAGGACAGCATGCTCGAACACTTAGTGCAGAAAAAGAAGATAGGCAGAAATAGCAGAGATGTCTGAGGTCCCTTTTGCTTCTCTTTGTAATATAAAAAACTCACAATTCTTCTCTATGCCAATTCTCTTGTAGGTTGAAGTAACAGTTTTCCCATTTTAGTGATCCTAGTTTCTCAAGAAGGTAAGACATCAGGTAATCCTATACTTTACTGTCTGCCTACCACCAGTGCTACTGTGCAGTTTCACACAGCATTTGTGCACTGCCCTTGCATTCACCAGCAAGAAAGGAACGGATCCATCCATCAGGCTCCAGGAAATGTGTATCTACAGAGAAGAGAACTCATGTCTGTTACTGGTACCAGCAACTCCTTCCCCAGTGAGTCTGAGCAGCCTCTCTCTCCAGGTTAAACCAAATGGCTTTGGTTGTTTGTCAGAGATGTGACTGGATGTGAATGGATGTGACGTCCCAAAACTCTCACCTCTCAGATCATATACTACTTATGTGAAAACAGTGGGTAAACTTCTGGCAGCTCTTCCTGTTAAAATGGACTGGGAAAAAGCAGCATGTAATTTTCTGGCAGCAACACTGGAACAGTAAAACTTATGAGTCCCCACAGCTATTCCCACCTGTTCTTACAGCAATATTATATTGGATATGTACCCACCCATGAGTCTATCTGTGATGTTAGCTCAAATTGTAAAAAAACCCCCAAAACAACCCAACCCAGACCCCAGACTTTCCTGCATAGGAAAAAGGTTATAAAACAGCAGGTAGAAATTTCACCTGTTTTCACATGTCACTTAAGTTGTGTCTAAACTCCTTCCATAGAAGGGAATAAAAGCAGGACAGATGTATTAACCAAAAGGTGATACTGACCAAGGATACTGTAACACCTGAATATGGAGCAAGATGAGGGTGAGTCAGCAGAAGATGTTTGTCTTCTATGCAAAGTCCTAAAATTTGGCTGTCTGTTACAGGAAATTACACTAATACTGAATCACAGTTCTGTATGCATCATCATCATGTACAGATGTTTTCTGTGGTAAGGAAGTTGCTGTTAGGTAAGTCTTAAAATTTTATGCAATAATTTTATTTCAAAATGTGTCCTAGACCATCCAGTTTTTCTTGTGCATGAAAGTATCTGCAGTATTTATGATTTCTATTCTCTTCAGTAAAAACTCTGCCCAAGACACTGCAAGGATAGGTGCAACAACCCTTCCATATCCTACCTGAAAAGGACAAATAGTTTGCAACTATTCTCTAACAAAACACACAGAAAAGAAGACTAAAGAACTGAAAAGGATCAGTGGAATGCTCATAAAATGGAGATTTGGCTCATGACAAATGCACTTGGATTGCCTGGAATTTTTCTAAGATATCTTTTATTTTTTCCATATGATTTTTTTTTTGTTAGTGGATGTATCTTCAGAAGGAATATACTAATTTAAAAATGCTTCCATTGTGATTAGAATAGGCAAGATTTCTGTGCTCCAGAAACTTTTTAAAAAGTCTTGGGAAATAACTTTAAAAAGTCCCAAAGATTCTAGAGGTTGACAGGGAGTTAATTCAACTCATCTGCAACAAAACATGTTTAAAATTTATTTCTTTTAATAGCTATTATGTTGACAGTGCAGTAAAAAGATATGCTGAAAATAGAAAAATCATCAATAATAACAACAGTAATGAGGCATTATTGTACAAGGGGAAAAAGAAGAAAAGCATTTCATTCTGGATACTCTTTCCCCTCAGATAATACGGCCTTTGGCAAACTGATGTTACAGGTCTTTAAATAGTGAAGTTTCCAAACAAAAGATTGTGTAAAAAAGATTTGAAGAAGATATATCTATAATTAATGATAGAGCTTGGAAGAAGTCCAACAATGAAAGCAATTCTTGTTTTCTAACCTGAAATACAAGTGCAAGTTTATAGTTCTTTCTATAAA
Organism: Fringilla coelebs; assembly: GCF_963513975.1. NCBI lineage: Eukaryota > Metazoa > Chordata > Aves > Passeriformes > Fringillidae > Fringilla > Fringilla coelebs. The sequence continues at coordinate 42,047,482 of NC_140031.1, forward strand.
CACACAGAGTGAAGATTACCCCCATAAAGAAGCAAAGTGATGAAGTAAAACAGGGTACACATACCATACTTGGAAATCTTTCAGACTTTCAGATATCCCCAATTAAGATGTAAGCTATCTATCACAGACAGATTTGGGATGTAACATCAGTGGAAGTCTGCGGAGACAACGTTGCTGCTACATCAATACAGCCCCAAAAAATCCTCCTTCCTTTCATAGTTACTTCTGGGTGGAAACAGTTCTACTATCTTTTCAGTAGCCCATAAGTCCACATAGACTGAAGCAGCTGAATTGCAGTTGATCTTTTAGTGTTTAGTGGTTTGTTCTCCTGGTGTGTGCTGTTTTTATACATTCACTGCTAGTTCTCTGATTAAGGCTTTATCCTAAATATAGGGGGAAAGGGAAGAGGTGGTTTGGTCTTTGCAAAAGCCAAACCAAAGCTGTTTCAGTTCCAGGTCCCATTTTTTCTGAGCCCTGAAAGTTAAAGCCTGGATGGCTTGGGTAAGTGCTTCTAATTCTAGCCTACTCCTATTTAAAACAAGAGGGAGGATGTGTTTTTAAGAAGCTAAAACTAGTATGGCCTGGAATGAAGTCTCTGAAGACATTTAGGGAGGATTCAGATAAACAATTCCATTCCTCTCCCCACTCCTTATATCTCTCATTAATTTTTACCCTACCCCTTCCTTGCTCTCTATCTCTCAGATATAGTTTGCTTCCCCTCAATTTCCAATGGAGCTTGAAATTAGATTTATTTTGCCCCCTTGCTAGTGAACAAAGATCTGAACCACACATCCTGGTGAAAGTTAACTCCCAGACTGAGTCACTGAGTTATCTTCCACCTCTGTACCTGAACTGGCTGAAACCACACAAAAGAAATTACTGTGTAGTTCTGTGTCCAACTCACACCATCGTTATTTGATTGTTGAAAGGATAACTCTGAGTTTAGTTGGACAGAAATAGAACCACCCAATTGTAATGGATTTAGTCTCCGTTTATGACAGCAGAAATTGGGCCACACTGTTACTCAAGATAGCAACAGCACTCATTGTCACAATTTATAACTTCATCAGGAGTTAACTTGGGAGCTGCAAGCTGGCAGCAATAATTCATACATTGCTGCAAACTGTATTTTCATAATTTCTGTTGATACTGGCAAAGTACTTGTTTTGGCTTTCTGCATGTTGCAGTCATTAGAATAATATAACATAGCCACTCAGATATATTTAAGGGAAGGTCATTTTTATACAATTATGTACTGGGAAGTTGAATAAACAACCAAGTTGAAGATATCAACAATCCCACTCCTTGATCCATGCCAAAGTGAATTTTAAACACTAGTTGGTTCAATTGGAGGAAAAGTCAAGCAGTGATTATGTCAGTTGGAAGAGAGAGGACATTGCATTTCCTTTTATTTGAGACTCACGTGGAATGCTACTCCTTGAAAAGGCCTAAATACATCTGTAAAGCTAGAAGTGCTCAAAGGCAAGATAGAACACACTTGGTCACTATACCATTATCAAGATTACTCATCCTGTTCATAATAATGAAAATTCCTATTGAGACTCCACTGAGCAAAAAGTACAGTGTCCTGACTATTTATTAACAGCTCTTTGGAATGTGTTTCCAAGGCATCAAAGGACACTGACCTTGAAAATAGTATTTGGGAGGAAGTAAAAGTCCACAGTTTTCATTTTGCAAGTTTGTAACTGTAAAAGTTACAAAACAAGTCACTTTTGAGAAGTACTCATCTTTTACGCTCATTAGATTGCAATCCAGCGATGACTGAACATGATATTTAAACAGTAGTGTTTTTGCCAATGAGTTGCATGATCAACACGAACTGCTAATGTTTTCTATTCTAAACCTTCTCAAAATGTCAAGTGTTCTTGTCAGCTGAGTGGAAGTGGCATAAAAGTAACTTTTGAAGTTGTTGTTGATGAGATACCCTTGGGAAACTCAGTATATATACTGAAATGATATTCACAATATTCTCTAATCTCTCCTGCAGCAAAAAAGAATTAGGCTCCAAACTCACATTTCTATTGATGGTAATGTAGCACAGTCTGGGTCTTTCTTCCAAAAAAGACACTGAGCATTCTTAAATAACACAGGTCTTGTGCCCTGAATTTTCTTAAGTGGCAAGAAAATAAAAACCTAAATTAAATAAATTTGTTTTAAAAACCTAGACCGGATAACTACCTCTGTTACAACCCTCGTAATTCCAGCACTGTTAATTTTTAGGGTTTTTTTACACAGCATATCATCAGGACAGCAGAAAAATTCACAGTTGTCTGAGTCACACTGGCTATAGCAGATTCACAGATTTCTTGATTCCCAGTTTCTTCTGTGCCTTGGAACATCAGACAAAGGTAAGGAAATTGGTGCATTACCTAAGAAGACCTGGGGTCACTCCCTGTTTTCACATCGTTAACATGTTCACACGTGGTTATCATGTGTGAACCTGTACGAGCCATGCAGAATTATTTTGAATAACACACTGAGGCAGAACTTTGATGTGCCGGTCCAGAGGTCTCACAGCCTCAGTCAGGTGCCTCCAGAGCTCTTTTGGCTCTTGCAGGGCACAGTTGCCTCTCCTTGATTTCACCCCATTGCAGCAGGAAGAACCACAGGCTCTAAGTTTTTGGCCCAAAGCAGTGCTGGTGATGTTTGTTACACCATTTACAGCAAAAGCCATGAATTAATTTGCTTCTAAAGTTCCAATTAAGTTAAAATCATCACCAACACTGTATCTCCAGTGCCACAGGTTTCAATGTGTTGCAGTCCAGGTGTTCTTGGAGTCCCCTTTTTGACTACCACAACATTTTTTTCTCCAAGTATTTCCCAAAAATTTAGTAAGACAGGTGGAACTTTATGGGCTACTAGCACAGGGACTGCACACTTGTGATCAGTGTTTGGTACTTTATTCACACATCAGAGAGTCACAGAATGGGTCAGGTTGCAAGGGACCACAGTGGGTCACCTGGTCCAACTTCCCTGCTCAAGAAGGGCCATCCTAGTGCATGTGGCACAGGATTGTGTTCAGAAGGTTCTTGAATATGTCTTTTCCTCAGAAGGTGCTGAAATGCCTTAAAGTCTCTGTTCACTTGTGGAAAGGCAGATTGGTATTTTATGCTGCTGTTCCATACACAAATGTCTGATTGGAATAATAAATAGTATTTTGGACAGGGAAACTCAGTAACTACAGTGGTATAAAGCACAAGTGTTTAAAAAAATGAGCTTTTGTAAATGGCGCTTTATGGGTAAAGTGAAAATAAGCTTAAAAATCTAAAAGCCAGGTAGAATTTGGTAAGTATTTTTATTATTAGATTTTTTTATCTGCATTTTTTCACTTGACCTGCAGCAAGCATTAGTTAGGATATCAGTTCCATTAAATAAACATTTCAGAATTTGAGTGCTTTCAAATTGCAGACTGCTCATTTGTGATAATTTAGCAACACTCAGTGACGATGTCTCTATAACAAGTAATTCATGTCTAAACTGGCTTTCACACTGCCGAAACGTAAAATTTCAAGCATGCTGGTAGAACAAGTTGGCCTCCTAAGAACATTTCAGGGTTATTTCACACGTTTGATCGCATCTGGTCTTGTAACTATGACACTCCTGGATCTAAAAGCCTGTTTTCACCCAGGTAATATACAGTATTGCAGCTTCATTTGCATTGTTTTTACAAACTTAGCAAGTGGGTTGAAAAATGCACAGGGATATTCAGCAGATAGGTTAACCCACATCCAGACATATCCAGAATGTGGGTTATGTACAGGTAGAAGAGGTGGAAGAGTACAGCTGCCACATCCAGGTCAATGAGATGCATCTGGGTTCTCAGCCCATCCTTGCCTCAGCTGGCTTCCTCTGTAAACCAGGAAACCGGGCCAGCTGGAGCTGCTGTTTAGCAGCTCACCCTGCAAGGAGGGCACTTTCACTATTAGCCCAAATTGCTCACACAGTCCTGACAGTTATAAAGCCCAGCTTTTTGCAATATTGACTCACTGCCATGAAGTATTAAATTAATCTTTAGAACATGAGGTAGGAGCTTTCTTAGTTACTAACAAGGACCACAAACTCCTCAGCGAAGTACAGAGACATAAATGCAACAGAAACATCTGACCAGCATGAGTTTTTAACCAAAACATCAGAAACCGGGGGACTGATTAGAAGCAAGAGGCTACTGTTTTTTGTGTAAAGTAATAGTGACTTTAATGCTTATAATTTTCAGGTGATTTATTTAATCTTCACACACATCCACAATGAAGGAAGGCAAAACAATTCTGTCTGTGCTACATGGGGATGACAAGGCAGCAAGAATACAGAATCTGCCCAAGGCCAGCATGAGGAGTCTGGAATGCCTGGCTGCCAGCCCCATTCTCAAAATACATAGTGCCTTTCTAGAGACAGCAGCTGTTTGTTCTCTGACACTTATAGAGCATCTAAGATTATTTCCATTGACGTTAATAATCTGAGCAGTCCAATGAGAACAAAATTGGGTCATAGATGTTTAAACTGGCCCAATTTCACTGAAGACTCCTGGTAAACTCATGGTTGCGCACATAACTCTGTAATTATCAGGTTCAGTTTGGGAAGCTGAGTGGCACATGCGGAAGGCTGGGGCAGTAACACAACAGCTGTGCACTCAGCTTTTTTCTGCCACAAGCATGGCCAGTCTTTTGGCCAGGACAATTCCTGTAGCCTGAAATGAAGCTGAGGGTTGCATGCACTCTGTGTATCCTTCTATGTCATCACTAGAGGTGTGTACCTTCTGCATTCAAGCATTTCCCCAGCCTGTGACCGATGCAGGCACCAGAGACGTGAACACACATTACCTTGGGCAAAAAGGTTTCCTCTAGGATATATGAGCATCCATCTGCATTTCAGTTGCAGCAGGGCTTGTCCATCCCATGACAAAGGGAGCATTGTGGGGTTCCAGGGAAAGTGGCTAATAAGGGTGTATAGACAGGAGAATTGTCCCGGCAAAGCGGGATCCAGATATGAAGCCCATCCCCAGGTAGGGTATCCCCTTGTATCTTTGTGAGACCTTGGGAAAAATATAAACATTTAAACTTTCTTCCACAACAAAGCTGAAGACTTTTTTTTTTTAAATGCTATGTTCACCAAAAATTGATCATTTTAATTAGCAGAATTGCATTCAAGCTGGTGGACAATACCTTGTGACTGCAAGAAGGACCTCAGTGCTTCTGACTTCCTTTGAGTTTCTGCACAAGCAGGACACAGAAGCCAGGAGCAATGAGCCACTGCATTTGTATATCAGGAAGAGTGGCATTTAAATGAACAGGCTATTTTCCATTGAAGAAATTCTGACTACTTATTACAAACTTTTTCCTGCTTTTTGTACCAGATTTGGCCCTTACTATATGCCCAGAGGGCATACTGAGACACTACAGGCATTTCACTGGGGCAGTCCTGAGTTGCTGCATAGCACTCGGACATCCTTACTGTCACTGAAGAAATGTAGGTACCATGAAATGATAATTAAGCCCACCTAAGAATCCCAAACTGTGTCAGACAGCTAACACTGAGTCTTGTGTAATAACCTACAATTAGCATGTAATGCTCAAGGCATTTGCACATTGACAACATGGTTTCATCCAGTAATAAAGTAGGCTAAAATGATTATTTTAGCTAATAGTATTTTTAACAGAAGTGAAAATACAGAAGAGAAGCTACAGAAACATATTGATTTCAGCTGTGCCTCTCTGACAAGTCTATATAGATTTTGTTATTTATGGTCCATTTTTTCAAAAAGGACCCAAGGCAAATGTAGAAATCCCTGGTTGTATGAAATGGATGGTTGTGCATCAAAATGAGGGATTTGCATGTTTAACTGCCCATATTTGTATCCTTCTATCCAGTTTGCATATGCAAAGGCAAAGATTGTTATATTTATCAGTGCATAAATGAAAGGAGAAGAGATAAATGACCTGGTTTGCAGAGGTGCTGAGCACATGCAGTTTCCATTTATTTCAACTGGAGTGTGAAAAACAGGCCCTAAGTGACTGGCTCAAGCTCACACAATGCATGATTGTCAGTGCCAGGAAGAAAACCCAGAAATCCTTCCAGTCTAATCCTCCCAGTCTAAATCCTCCCCAGTCTAAACTCTAGACACAGTCTCTCCAAGAAATAAAAGAAAAAAAAAGAAAAAAAAAATCTGTCCAATAGCCTGACCACACTCTCATTTCTATCTTAATTTGCTAAGAGAATAAAAAAAATGGGACATGAAAAACTCCTGCATAATCTTTAATGACTAGCAAATAATGCCAAGTAGGGCAAGTAAATATGTGTGAAGCATTGCTCACACACCCATCAACTTGCATGTGTGTCACAGATGGTTTTAGCGAAGAGCCAAAAAGAGAAGGAGAGAAAGGAAAAGGAAAACAAGTCCAGATAAAGGGTAAGCTAGAAAGAAAGACAAAGATATTCTCTGTTATTAAAAAAAAAAAAAAGAAAAAACAACAGTTAAAAATGCTACAAAAACTAATGATTAAAAAAAATCACTATTCCCTTTCCTTGATAACGTGTAGGCTAATCTCTGCATAAATAGAAATAACAGCCCTTTGAAATGGCAATGATTTGCTTGGAAAACATTCATTAAAAACGTCCTGCAATTATTGACTCTATCATTATTTCTTGGCAGCAGCTGAGTCTCACTGCATCTTGTGTTGTTTCTCCAATGAAAAGCAGAGCATTGTTTGGGAAAAAGCCTACAAAAACAGAAACAAAAAAAAAAAAAAAAAAACAGACCAAAAAAACCCCACAAGGACATTGTGTTTGAAATATGTACTTGGTGACATGGAGCTGATTGCCCAAAGGAATCAGGATACATATATTTGTATTATTGTACACGTGAGTAGCTTGAATCATGTACTGCTCGCTCTCTTTGTTTGGATTATGCAGCTTGGCTGGGCAGCCATCCAAAAGATTCACATTAAATTCTAGCTATATTCAGCACAAAAGTCATCTAGCATCAGAGGATCAAAGTTACATCAACCAACAAGCACTAAGGAATTGATAAGCGACTAAAATTAGGTCATCTCCTAGCAGCTGCTTTTGATGGATGAAGTAGAATTTAGCCTCAGGTTTTCTATTTAAAGATCTGTTACAGCATCTTTTCCTGCAGCTACAATGAGAACACAACAAAGTATAATGCTTCTGATTAAATGTTTAATCATTACTCTTTACTCTTCTGATTGTTTCTGCCATGGCACAGATTTACAGCACATACTATTTGCAGCTTTCCTAGCCCTTTTTAAGCTGACATTAAAACAGTCAGGATTTTTAATTCCTTAGTTGAAAAACCTAATAAAATGTTTTTAAAAAATGTAGATAAAAATCTTTCAAAGCTGTTTACTTGCCACACTTAAAGAGACAGACTGTCATTTACTGGAACTGAAAATGGATATCTAAGCAATTATCCCACCACTGTGCCCTCTGGAAGAATCAGCGCATCACTAGGAACTGTATGAATACAAAAGTACGTATCTGCGCATTAGTATGTTGGGGGGGGGGGTGCTAAAGAAATTATGTTTTTATGAATTTTATTTGTGGCTACATTTTGGTAAATGATCTCATTAATCTAATTAACACATACTTTTAAAAGTACTAGCTAGTGCACTAGGCTATCTTGGGTTATTAGCGACTGGCATTTTAATTGCTAGAGTACAACATATGCCCTACCAAGACATGCTTGTGGTATCAGGGTAATACAAATAGTGCCATCATTACCATCATTAGCATCAAAACCATGAAACAGCTTTAGAAGAGAGTTCAAAAGGAAATAAACAAGAAAAACTGAATTAATTTCAAATGCATAGACCCTGCCCTTGACCTGTTCAGAAGGCTAGCTGGCTGCAGCCTGTGTAAAACACTGTTGTGTCATCATTTCACAAATGAAGCTAACACAGGACTTCACTGTCAGGGTTTTCAATATCACATCTCTCATGTCTGTTAAAATCACTAGAATCTTCTTTAAATAACCTTGAGAAACAGGAAGGGAAAAGAAACTACATCTGTCCAATGTAAAAAATGAAGTAAATAGTCGTCTGCCTTTTCAAGTAAAAAAATGATAGGGGAGAAAGTCTGAAAAATATAGTACATGACAATGCCACATAAGACACATAACTTTCTACAAATGACAGACACGTGCATGCTGCTCTAAAGCAGTCATCCTCTGTGTTCCCTTCTGCCAGCCTTGTAAGTGGGCTGTTGCTGGGTAAGAGTCGTAAGAGGTTGAAACACGCTGTCGTTTCCATTCCAAATTTGGTGTGCCTGGTCTTTATTGCTTGCGAAAGCAACATTATGCACAGTAATTCAAAGTCTAGATCTAGCTTTTTCCAGCTACATACCTCTTCTTCAACAGAAAGCCTAAACTGGGGTGGGGGGGAAGAAGGGCGGGGGGGGACGTAGTAATAATTTGTCTGGAGTAGACGACACATCTGAAACTTTTTCTTTTCAAGAAAGAATCTTTACAGGAAGAATGTAAATGAGTTTAATTTATCAGTTCTGCTTAGTACTCTATTCTGCTTGGATCTCAAGCTAATCAGCTTTGTCTTTTTCTTGGGGCCCCAGAGAAAAAGCTGGCCAGGGAGCCAGCTTGTAGGTGCCTATCTGGCTCATGGACTAGGACATCTGGTGAGATGGGGATGCTTTGATGCCACATAAATTTCTGACAACCTCAGCTGAAGGCTGTCTGTCATAACATCTGCTGTCTTACTGTGCTATGACCATGCTATGCATTGAGCATATCTGATATTATACTCTGTAAATCTTGGGATTTCAGTTTTGACTGGCCTGAGTAGAAGTAAGACAAAAATGCCTCTTCTGTGCTCTAGCTGGTCTCCTTGGCATATTTTAGGATTACCATCCTTTCTGTTGATTTGTTTACTTACAGTTACCTCATCACCTCCTAATAATTGTGTGCTTAAGGCAAAACTGGCAAAGATGCCAGAAAGCAACAAGAGTTTGCTTACTTTGTGATATTGCATCTCTGCATTGATCTAAAGAAATAAATACAGTCTTTTCTATTGTTAAACAAAATACCCAACCCCTTTTCCACTGAATAAAACCACGTATTTTCACTAGGCCCACAAAGTTTGTTTAACTGAGAGTAGAAAAGAAGAATAACATTTTCAGGAGAAACTGTATAATCCTGGTAACTTTTTCTGGCAGTGGATCTCATTTAAAGTTAAGCCAGTGACTGAACACTTCCTTCTTTCAAATTATTATTATTCTTGACAGTGCTAAGCACACATAAATGACAGTGGGAGTTTAGTTTACATAGTATACTGAGTCTGATACTAATCTCAACACAATGTAACATTACTTAATCCATGACCATATACTAAAACTTTATTGTTCCAAAATGGACCTGAGGCACTTCTGAAAAATCCAATGGGGCAATTCCTCATTTGACAGTTAAAAAAATTACTTTTTAAATTTTTCTTTTAAAAAAAATCTTTCTTTTGCCTGTTTCTTTTCCTAGGGTCACTTGCTTCAACAAACCATGTGATGATCAGAATTTGGGGATAATCTAAGCAGGAAGAATAGCTGCCCTTCTCTTTTTTTCCATTACTAGCTTTATCCACTGTCAATATTTTTGAAAAGATAAATGGAGATAGAAATAAAACATCAGGAAAAAAAAAAGTCAGTTCAGTAGTTTCTACTATTTAGGGCATTTGTCTGGTATACCACAATTCCTAGTTTTGATAAAAATGCTGTGTTTTTAAATATCAGATTTGTCATTGTGATTGTGAGAAACTGCACTTTGTTAAAAATAATGTGAGGAACTGAAAATAGATCAAATCACATTATTGTGAGCTGTAGTTCTATTCAACAGGTATGGAAGCTCTAATAGTGGTAGGTCTTCTTGCTTTACCACACATGGTTGCTATGCATTATGTTCCAAAACACAAATGCACAAACCTCCTGGCAAGAGTCAGTAAGAGAAAAATTGTGGTTACACATTTTATTAGATGAGAATACCTGCTTCTTTTAGGTCTCTTTGCCTCTACCCATGTCAGAAGAGTTGTGCCATCCTATCTGTATCTTCTTGGAAGGGCAATATGTCCTATTTCCACTTAAAGGTTGAGGGTTTGGCAAGGAACGTTCTGATCTTCTAAGAGTGAACAAACATTGTGCAAGACCTCATTACAGAGCTCCCAAGTTGCCAGCCTAAAATGCTTTACCAGGCAATCACTATTTCCTGGTATGCTTATGTACCACAAGGAGCTTGATATTTATGCAGCTCGCAATATGCTGCACATATAAAAATCATCTACAAGAGGGAAAAACTGTTTATGGAAGAAGAGGTTGGTATACACTGACACATTTTGATGGGTTACTAATATAAACAAGCCAAAGCAAAGATTAAGCTGACAGTATGAGGTTCGGTTTGTGGTCATGTGTGCTGAGGAACCAGCTGTGCCAGCTGTCTTTCAGAAAATGTTCATGTTGTTTTCCATACCCATGAACCGCACTGGAGAAGAAAACTGTGAAAAGAATAATTAGACTCACAAAATCAAGCCCTTGAACCTGTGTAAATTAAGCAACAGGATTAAGGTTTTTCTCTGCCTCTTAATTGAGCCCCCCAACCATGCTCCCCAAGCTCAGTTCCCATGGCCAAGTTCAGTTACACACTTCATACCTATAGACAAGTAAATAATATAAAACATGGTCAGATATTCTGCTGGAACCTTGCTTTCTTTCAGGGAATGGGCAGTTACTCAATACTTATGTTTGTCCTACTCATTCAGCTTGAGATCTCAGGTGTCATTTACTGCATGCTTTTCAAACCCTACAAGCAAAAGAAAAGTTTTCTTTTCCGCAGGCTTTTATCTGGCTTCTACATCAGAATATGTTCACATTGTTTCCTGTTTTGGTTTTTGTTTTCCCTTTAAATAAACCTGAATACATTTACTAAAAGTGTGATGTTATTAGTAGCATTTTTAGATGCACAAAAAGATGAGTTTCAGTGAGAAAAAAGTTAAATTTGTCTATACTGTAAGTTAATTTGTATGGCCAGTGGAGTTGCCAGCTCCAATTCTCAGTACTCAAGAGCACTCTATATTTGCCAAATATGATTCTCACTGCCATCAGTTTCTGCTGTGAGGGTTTAGTATTTCTGCATATCAGATCAACACTTCTAAACATGGATATTCCTAAATCAAGAACCTACTGTTCTTCCCCAGCCATCTAGGTCCTTCTCTTCACCTGCTATTTCTCACCTTTTCACTGATGCATTGCACCAAAGCTGCCATCTTCCCCTCCTACCAGGTCAGTAAGATTTGGATTGAAGCAAGGCTAGCATCTTTAGTCTTGTGTCTGGTATTTATCTCCAGATAACTGCTGACAGCAACAATTTCAAGGGAAATTTGCAATGAAAAGTCTCCTCCCATTTGTGTATGTGCATGGATATGTGTGTAGCAGAGGTGACTGAAGTAGAAAATTATCATTTTCCCTTGTCTTTATCTAGCATCTTGTTGAAAAGCCTTTGATCACATCTCTTTCCCTGCCCTGCAGCTTGTTGATGGAGGCGTAGAACCCAGTTTGGGTTTGCTCTACCCCTTTAACCTTTCCACCACTGCTACCACAGAGGTTTGGGCTGGGATTGCTTATCTTGGGCCAAGACCCATAATTGTGAGTGGTTTAAAAGGAATAGTGAGAATAACAAGAAAAAAGAAGAATGCTCACTATATAAAAAAGAAAAAAAATATTATACTCAGGAATTTATTTAAATCCAGACCAGACTTCTAAGTGCAGTGGTGGAAGACCCACATCTCAGAGCTGTGAAATCAAGTGGACAAAACCCATTTTATGTGTGTTTGTAGGGGATGATTTGAACACATTGTACCAGACCTTTTCCGGCTAAGATTCCTAGAATTAAAGCTTATCCTTGTGATGCTGCCAGCAGCGCATGTAAGCTTTGCTTAGCTGAAGTGGTCAAGAAAGGTACTTTCACAGCTACATCAAGGCCTTTCCAACTTACTTGCAATAGCAGTAATGAGTATACAAAATATTTTACTTCCATTTTCCTTGCCATATATAGCAATTATTCTGTCATTCATCAAATGTACACAAATTTCTTTTCATATGTAAATAGACCATTTGCTTCACAGTTCTAGCCAAACAGTTGTGCAGTTCTTTGTTAAGAAGATAATATATTTAATGACGGAGTGCCTTGTTTCCATTGTATGGAACAGGTGTTGTTTAATGGCACAGGCATTGTAACATTATATTCATTTATTAATGTGAGTGTAACGAACACATTGTAGAGACATGAATGTACTGGTCTCATGTTTAGGGTTAGTGGTTTCTTATGATGTGGTAAGTGTAGGATAGTGGCTTAGATTCAGACTGCAGAGAAGCAGGAGTTCATTATAGCAAATCCAAGTGATGTGGCTGGTTTTGGCCCTTGTTCACTTTTGAAAAGCACAGAATACATGAAAGACTTCATTGAAAATGTGCAAGTTATTCAGTGTGGTTAATTCTACATTGGCTTTGCTCCCACCTTCTTTCAAGACTGTGTATGTGAACATGCTTTCTGAAACATCAAAACCAATCTGCAATGCATTTATGTTGCTTTTGGATACATGCACAATCCCTAGTATCTTATTTCATGAAGTAACCTGTCTTCAAACATGAGGGAAGAAGTCTGTAGGTGATCCACTAAAGCCATGAAACAATACTTGCTTGGATAGTGCAGCTACAGAAAGTCAGTCCTTTGCTCTGTTTCACACACGCTGCCACATTTTAGGAGTTTCTGCTCTGAGTGTTACTTACCTAGAATTGCTGCTCAGCCAGTTGGCAAGGTAGCTACAGCTGCACAGGCAAGTCAGGTGAATGACTGAAGTAACTAAAATATCTGATTTTTCTTATTGTGTGAAATTACTCATGTAGTATCAGTCAGAGGGCCAGAATTGACACAAGCAGGTAAATGCCATAAAGCAATGTCCATTTGCTTTATGGAACTCAAATGCCTGCTTCAGTTTGTCTGGATACATCTAATCTTTTTTCACTAGTGCCTCATGCTAACGTTGATGCCCTATACCACCATTATGCAGTGCATTACAAGTATCTTTTTTAACCTACCTTTTTGGAAACATTGCCTTTAAAAATTAAGGTATGTAATGAAGTGATTCTGTTTAAGTTAATAAATGTGACTAAATCCTCACCTCACTACCTTCCAATATGTAACATACCTTAGTTTTTGTTTTATCTGGCAATTTAATAATCTTAATGATGTTATTTAGTATCTCATTTCCATCCATAATGCTAACGGGTTCTTTTAGAGCACTTTGTATACATCAGCCACAACCACTTTCCTAGTAAAGCAAATGACAGCATCCCATTAGTGATTTTCATTGCTACTGACTGAACTCCATCAGTTCCCCAAGTTTTACTTCTAGTGAAAGATCAACAAGAGAACAAGGTAGCTATGAAATAAAGTGCTAATGTTATTCAAATATTTTCTTCACTCTTCTCTTGAATGTTCTTCACATTTTCGAAAGCAACTGAACAAATGACCCCATGAAGTTGCCCAGCTTTTCTTTTTGCTTAAACTGAAAAGCCTTATTTTCTCCTCATTAACACAATTTTTGCAATATTCCATCTCCAGTTGCAGCTGAATTTCTTTACATTTACAACTCAGTAAACAAGAGGAAGAACAGATTCATTATCTGCTTTCCAATTTTCTTCCATGAGGCTTGGGATCAAGGCATGGATTGTTCAATTCCAGCAAGAGAAGAAATCTCTTCTGTGTTCATGGTCAGTCACAAACTGGGAAGAGCGAAAAGCCCCCACACATGATGATTCCTAAGCCCTAGTAGCTCAGCCCAGATAACTGGGCTTGAAATTGCCATGGGTATGTAAGACAGGCAAAACATTTGGGATCTTTATTTGAGACCCTTCACAGAATTGCTGCTGTATATTAAGTCAGTTGCAAACACTGTGCCTTTGCTCTCAAACAGGCTCTGCCCCAACCCCACATTTCATCATATTTCATCCTCTTAACTCCAGCAACAGCATCAATCTTCTTGTCCCTCTCATTTCCCTCTCTCTCCTCTGAAGACCCTATTTCTTCTATGAAAACTGGTTTTAATGAGCATACTTGCTGCAGGTTACAGAGAGCAGGGGAGTCATCATCCACGGGCACATTGGTTCATTTTGCACTGTAATAGTGACACGTGCTACAGATACTCGCACGCGATAGGGGTTCCTGTCTTGGCCATAGCCTATCTGGACATTGTAGAAGCCACCCTGAAATAGAGCCTCTTCTCAAAGCAATTTGTCTGCCTAGCAAGCAGGACTAACAATGGATTTCTTTGAGTGGAGGCATGGGCAATTTGTCGACTGTTACAAAACATGACAGAAAACTGGGAGCAAATGCATCTTTTGGATTTCTGACAATACTGTATCTGACCAGCTATGTCAGGCTGGTCTACTGAAATAGTTTTTAACCAAATTATTCTGGGTTTTAACCAAATTATTCTAGTTTTTAACCAGAATTCATTCTGGTTATTGTCATAACCAGAATGAATTCTATAACAAGATGGGAAAAGTAGCCAGCAGCCAGCTGTGGCAGACCACGCAGCCTTCTCAGAAGCTTGCTGCTCATCCTTCTGAGGACACAGACCACAGCACAGGATTTATCACACAGGTTGCCTTATCAGCTCTTCTTTTTATTAACACCTCAGTTTTGTCACCTGACACCAGAGACCTCGGGATAGGCTTTTTAAGTATGCCTGCCATGTAAATCAGACTTAAAAAAATCATGCTCTCTACAGTGAAACCGACAGCACAGCCAGATTTACCTACCAAATCATTCTGCAACCTGGACTACAAAAGGAGAGGCAGCAGGGACAGCTAAATCATACATAGCCCTGAATGGACATGGCTCAGACATCTTTGCTACACAGACTTCAAGGCTACAATATGACAGCTTTATACCTGAACTGGAACCAGAGTGAGCAAAGTAGTTCTCCTACCTCTCCCATGGTAAAGATCTGGTAAAACTTTCAACAGCATCCTCTGAACTAGCTGTCCTGTGACATACAAACAAATGCCTTACATGCCAGTTAGAGAGACATGAGGTATCACACTCAATTTTATACAGAGTACACTTCTACCCACATCAGGAGATGACACTGTTATCTGCAGCAAGTGCTTTTCTTAACTGATTGGAAAATAACGTAATGTTGGCCAAGAGAAACTCTATTTCTCTACACAGGAAAATGAAAATAATATATTCTTAAATGGACAAAAAGAAATCTCTGACTGATAGAAAGAGGCAAACAAATTCTGTTCATGGCTCTACATCTGTCAGTGATATTGGCCAACCTACCCTGAATTGTCAGCAATGTAGCTAAGAGCAAATTCTGACCAGTATCCATGTTGCATTTCATCTTACTATAAAAAGAATTACTAGCATCAAAGTGATAGCAAATCACAGCAGCATGAAAATAGCAAAGCAGGTAGATAGAGAAAACAGATGATAGAAGGTTTTCCAGAAATAATTGTCCCTGAACAATAGAGATTCTCTGTGCAAAAGCTTTCTAGTGGGAAGATCTTTCAACTATTATTTTGAAAACACTACTCTTCCCTAATAGAATAAACCTAGTAATATTGCCTTGGAGCACTCAAGTGACAATAAATGCCTTACAGTACTTTAAGAAGAAATCCTCTCTCTCCAAATTTGTGTTTTCCACTCTAAAAGGAATAATATTATTAAATATAAACAGTACAGACTGTCTTTTAGGAAACTTCTAATGCTTTTTCTTCAAAGGTTTGTGAAGACTAAAGAAGGCTCAAGCATCTGTGTAGTGAATCTAGAGCCTATATGGCTGAAAGAGATGCAGTAATCAGTGAAAGTATAATTCCCTCTCTCTTTAAAAATTTGACTGTGCCTGAAGTGATGTGACATATATGGGCACAACGCAGCTGTTGTATGGTTTCAGGCAGAATGCAAGGGAGAGTCAAGTCATATGGGTGCTAATATGATGTCACTAAACATAGCTATCATTAAATTATTTTTAAAGTTTTAACACGGAAACATGATACTACTAGCCAGCAGTTACTGAACAGACCAGCTGGGGGATCTACTAGAGGCATAATTCAGGACATGGACATTCAAGACGTTGCACATGAATCTTAAAATAAGCAAAAAGTGGGGTAGAATTCCAGAATTAAAACAATTTCATAACAACATTCTCCACCATGCCAGCAATTTAGTGCTTCAGGACACTCCCTGGTAACTGCTGTGGTCTTGCTATCATGATCTCATCTCGATTTGTCATTACATAATGAACTAAAAAAAAAAGTATCTTGTTATCAGTGCACAAACCCCCTTATATTCTAAACAGAAAATACACTCACAATTTATAGATATTAGTCGCTGTGTTTTCTTCCATCAACTTCCTAAAAATCAACTTGCTAGTGACCTCATGTGATTTAAATTTTCTTCTTTGCCTGTTGACAGCTGCTGGGTGGCATAGAGAGTAGAATGGGTCAGAATGGAGCAAATGGCACAGCAAGAATTTCTACAGTAAGACCATACATGGCACATTTAGCAAGGAAACTCAGAGCAGAGGTTGTGCTGTGCCAGCATGTAGTATGAGCATTAGTAGGTGTCAGGACTCCGTAGCAGAAGGGTTTCCTTGCAACATCTACCATTACCTGGAGCTACTATGATGTTGTATTGTGAGAACACTACTTAAGAAATAGAGCCTTTTTTTTTCTTTTTTTAGTGATAGTAATCATGTTTACTCATTCTCACACTACTGACTTCTAGTTAATGAGCTAATCTACTCCTCAAGTTATGCAACACTCCGGTAAGATTTTTCAGATTACAAATGGATTTTTTTCTAGGCACTATATTGCCGTGTAGCCCCAAATTATCAGGTGACCTGCATTAATTCAGAACTTCTGAAAAGTCATTATGCAACATAGCAACAGAGGTACAGGAGCAGAGGTTAGTCATTACCATGCCCCTAATTGAAGTGACAGCACTAAGAGCGCATTAGGGAAGAATTTCAAAAGGCTACACCTACAGTGTCTAAGTAAAGAACCTAAATGAAGCGTTAATTGAAAGTCAGAGAAGTAGAAAGTTGTGAAAATAAGATAGTAAGAATTACAGAGGAAAGAGAGACTCTGCTGATTGAAGAGAAATTATTTATAAGGCCAACTGCTGTAATTTTGAATATAAAATCCTCCAGGAGAGTTATCAAAACAGACAATTTGTTATTACCATATCTATGTTGAATTGACCACCATGAGAGATAATTCCTAAAGATGCTAAATCCATACACTGGGGAACTCACCAGGGAAGGCTGACCATGCCTGACATTTAGGATAAAATGCCATGAAGTTGCACTGTTCATTTGCCCTCTGTACTCCTCTATTACTGCCTGTTGGTGATATGCTCAGAAGGAAACCTGAGCTGCCCTCAACAGTAATGAAGTGCCATTGTGTTTCAACAGCATGCTTAACTTACATGTTTCAGTGTTATTTTTGGCAGCCATGTGATAAAACCCAAAAACACTGTGTGTGTGCGTGCACAAGTACGTTAAATTCAATTCACATGAGCAGCAGGCATAATTCTGTCCCAGAAATGAATGTAGTATCAAGGCTCAAGTTTTCTAAAAGTGTTTTATCCTATCTGATGCTTATTTGGGCAAAGAGAAATCTGCTTGTCCTGCTGGGAGACACAGCGGCAATTTGCAGTAGTACATCTGCCTTTCCTCCCGCCCCAGCCTTCAGCACTTTCCCAGTACTGCTGCACTTCTATATACAAATTAACTACAGTAGTGGAAGCAGGAGATATGTGTAAGCTGCTGGCCACATTGGCCTGGACCAGGGCAGTGATTGTCCTCTTGTACTCCGCACTGATGAGGCTACACCTTGAATTCAGTTTTGGACCACTGACTACAAGAAGAACATTGAGATGCTGAAGATTGTCCAGAAGGGCAATTGAGTTGGTGAAGGTCTGGAGCACAAGTCCTGCGAGCTGAGAGAGTTCTGTTGTTTAGCTAGGAGAAAAGGAGGCTCAGGGGAGACTTTATGCTGTCTACATCTGCCTAACAGGAGGTTGTGGCAAGGTGTGGGTTGGCTTCTTTCATAGATTTTCAGTGGCAGACTGAGAGGAAATAGCTTCAACTTGTACCTGAGTTTGGGGAGGGATTGGATATGGGAACAAATGCCTACAGCAGAAGGGCTATCAAAGTTGGAATTGGCTGTCCAGGAAGTGGTTAAATCACCACCATCCCTGTAGTATTTAAAAGATGTATAGATGTGGTGCTTAGGGGTATGATCTACTGGTGTGGGCTTAGCAGTGTTAGGGTTGTGTTTGGACTTGATAATCTTAAGGATCTTTTCCAACCTAAATGGTTAAACAATTCTAAGTTACCTAAAAGTCTATATGCTGTACCTGGTTGCTGCTGAGTCATTCAGTGCCTTTGTGCAAGTCTAAACTCTGTGAAGAATGTGTCTCAGATTCTTCCCTTTGAAAGCAGAATAATGTTTACTTAGCAGAGTAAACCTCAGAAACACCAAAAGACTGTCCTGCACTTTGAAGCTCACAGATACCATTTTACAACAGAGTCATTCCCTTTTCTCCTGCTGCTGTTTTCCATATGAAAATGAAAGGATTCTATGAACACTGAAAGGAAACCTGGTTACTAGTGGAGGTCAAACCTTTGTCCCTTCAGATTTCTTTCCCCAGTCACCTGTGCCCAAACCTGCCTTATCAGTCCTCCCTGTGTTCCTTTATGCACAAAACTGTGTGTACTGTTCCACAGAGCCCCATGTTGACTGCTGACAATTTCTTTATCTGACTTCCCTTCTGCAGAGGTACTGCCTCGCTTTTTCTAGACAGAAAGCAGTTTCCACAAATCTAGTCAAAATATAATTATTGCAAACACTCTCCAAATTCAGCTGAAGGCTGAACAAGCTCAGAAGCTGCTTGCAAGAGCAAATAGTAGAGAGACTGATTACAAAGAAAGATTGCGGAAGCGTAATTTTCTAATGAAACCAAGCTACGGTAGAATTAGGAGATTCAACATGATATTCCACAAAGACTATAATTCATTCACCTTATTCAATATATTCTGCACTGCCATTTTTCATTTCACAGAGCAACACAAAATATTACACAGGAAAAAGAAGAGCTGATCCCTCATTATAGTTGTTCTAGGGGTCATGAACCTCATTATGGGTTTTGCAAGCAAATATAGAAAGATTAACTACTGCATTGAAGAATTTCTCTTAGAGTTAAAACCTACAGAAAGGTGAATAAACAGAACTGGGATTTGGATTTATCATCAAATCCCTATAAGGCTAAGCTACACTATTTTAACTAACTAAAATGTCAATGAATCACAGGCATCTACAGGAATAGGATCTACAGGTCACCCTTCTAAATTTTAGCAGATACAGCATAGTCTCCCTCACAAGCAGTCGTGTCTAGGTATCTAAATACAGTTCCCACAGCTGAGCTCCATTCTGCGGCTGCTTTGCAGTGGTGTACGTGCTTTACATTTTGGTATTATGCACACTTCACTCTATAATGTGTGAGCTTTCTGTTTAATTTAAGTTCCTCATTCCATTTGTGGTTGCCATCAAAGTATTTAACCTTGTTTAAAACTCACAGAACTGAAGAGTTACCTCAGCAATACTGAAGCCTATGCCTTCCTGATGACCTGCATCCAGCCATTTTAAATCAATAAACAGTGTCTTTTCCCTGACCCTTTTGAGCTTTTGTTCAAAAGTTTGAAGGCTGCTTACTGACAAGTGATTTGTTTCCATTAGAACATGCCTCATTCCAGCCATCCGTGACCATTTTGTACTTAGGGCTTTATAACCAGCACGTCTCAACATTCCTAAAATCCCAGAGAGGATCTGAAAATAGAATAAGAAATGAGCATTTAAATTAAAAGCAACAGCACTTGCATGAAGCTGCCAGGTTTTTATGGTAGATAGTGTCTTTTTGCCCACCCCCACTCTCTCTACTCCCCCTTTTTCTCAGGGTTGTAAGCCATGTTTTCCATAATATTTTGCAATGCCACCTAGGGTTACATGCACTCTATTTATAGGGGCCTGTTTTAAAGTGAAACAGGTGTCAGATTGAATGAGGCTGTTGTCAGCATACAAGTCCTCTTGGGGAGGGGATGGGAGGTTTACTACTTTCTGTACTTGGGGAATTTACAGTCTGATCGCTAATCTCTCTGCAGGGCTCAATAGGAGGAGGGGGAAAGGCAGAAGAAGGTGGAAGGAAAGGTTAGCTTTCTGCTGGAGCTATGCACTGCTGCCTCTCCCCCAGATCCATGCAACCAGACCTTTGCTTTTTACATGTGCCCTTCCCTACCCTCCAGGGCCTCTGTTTTTTCTTACGCACAAGAGCAGAGGGAGAGTGCTGGGGACTATTAAAACTGCCATGGCTCTCTTGCCTGCTGCACTATCTTCCAAACGACAGTGCAACTGTTTCTTCCATTCCACCATCTCTAAAGCTCTTGTGCCCAACCCCTCCCTCACAGCAGGGTTCAGGTATGCAGCACGTCCATATGCATATATGTTTATGTATATATACAGATGAAAATACAGAAGCTGAGACAGGTTATCCGGAGGGGATTACAAAGCCATTGCTTCCACTCCCTAAAAGTGTTTGGGTCTTGAATTCAGCTGTATCAATGGAAATGCTCTCTAGACAATGTCTGCTACCAGTCCCCTGCATCCCTTCAGCTTTTGTCAGACCTCGTACCTCTAAGGAAATGCTCATATCTTGAATTACAGGAAACGGAGATGACAATCACTGTAGTCTTTCTTGTCATTCTTAGGTTCTTATCCCTAATATTCTTGGCAACCAATCACTTCAAAATTATCACTATCTCTATCATTACCAGTAAATCTGCTACCTGCTAGCTGTACGTCTTTGTTTTGCTCTACTCTCCTACAGATTCTGTTTGTTTTGCGGGTTTTTTTTTCAGATCACAGTTCCTTCAATTATTTCTGCAAAACATCCTTCCTGTCTACAGCATCACACGATTCTGCATTATATTTTCATTGTGTGACAGGCTGCATTCTTGAGGGTCACTAAATCTGCATTTGAAAATTCCTTGATGGTTAGAGCAGAAGCTTGTACACCACTCCTTCTGCTGTAAAAGTAACAAAATAATAAAAGCATCACTGTGCAGCAGGAACCTCACATTCACCTTTCAAAGGGTTTGCCATCCTTATGGAGTTAATTTACATTAACATAAATATTCCATTAGTAGAAATGTTTATAACACACTTCTCTCTCAAGAGCATTCTGCATCAAGATTCTTCAACCACTTATGTTTAACTAATGTGTATCATATTTGAATAATATAAAAAGACAACTGAGCTAAGTGATTGAATGCCTGGAGAAAACCAGTGTTAATTTCCACTAAAAGCAAAGCATATTCCTTCATTTTGCCGCTTAATTACTGCAGTATTGGGCCCAAAAATAAAAAAAAAATGGTTCAAGAAGTCTCCAATAATAGCTTGCTGAAGCTTATTTTTGCCCTCCCACATACCTCTAAAAAGAATTTTCCATTTGCATTATTTCAAGCCTATTCCTGTGACCTAGAGCAAGGCTGGTAAGGTTTAAATATACCTGCTTTCCAATATGTCGTTGATGTAATTTGATAACCTTGCAGGAGCTTGGCATGGGGTGGCTTCTGCATCTCAGGCTACATTAAAGCCATAATTCCACCCAAAGAATATGGAAAACTATCCTCTTCTCCTCAATTCTGATAGGATATACTTCATGGTTCTCTGCAATTTTTCCACAGCAATTTTATATGTAAATTTTAATAATGAACTGATCCCCATGCTATTCTGCTACTCTGACTTGTTGGCCATGTACTTTTAAAAACAGTAGGAATAACTTCTCAAGTTATTTGGAGGAGATGAAGATGAAGGACACAATGTTTCATATAAATTTCAACTCACTGATATCCAAAATAGATTGGGTTAGTTTTCCAGCCATATAAAAGGCAATATTAAAAAAAAATCCATTAAGATGAAGAGAAGGCAAAGGCAAGTCAGTAAGTAAAGAATGTATTAAAAAGCTTAACCAGCCTTCTAGTTTATGCAGAGAAAACATATCACTGAAAAAGTTCAGGGAAGCCCAGAGCAAACTCGTGGCCATGAGCAGGATCGCTCCTTTGACTTCAGTAGGGTGATGGCAATTTACTTAATCTGGAATAAAGCAATGTACTGATGTCTTACATCATTGCTCAGTGAAGATGTAACCCAGATTTCTACTCCAGGTATCTGGAAATTTATCATAAGAGTCACTTAAAGTGTAATTGCTACTTTATGATGGTTACAGAAAGTCAACTTGTTTTGTATGAACTTCAGTAAAATTTCTAAAACCCAGTTGCTAAAAATTCAGTTCTAGAGGCTGGTTTTCAGGCAGTCAGATGAGCATGCAGGAGAAAAACTGAGAAAGATTAATTTGAGCCTTGTAAAGCTTTAATTCTTTCTTTAATCATCTGGCTCTTGATTATTTCTTTCTGTAAGTAATAAAATATTTGACTCTTCACTAAAGTATGTGAAAAAATCTGCAAAAAGGCATTAGCAGGAAGCAAATGTTTAATTTCAACTCAAGCTTCAATGACTTTTAAGAAAGAGGATATATTTCCCTGAATAGATCATATGATCTTGTGTGCTCAGCCCACCCCAATTCTCTAGTCTCTTATCTTTGCATTTAGAGTGCAGACAAGTGCACTCTACAAAGAATTTACAGGACCACCCTTTAATGCAAGTGGACATTCACCTTCTGGCAAGACTTTTTAAATTTTTGGTACTGTATGTGTACATTGAGATGGCTGGCTTAGGTTATTGACTTCTATGGACAATGTATATTGAGGTACAGCTGAATGGCAGTCTTGAGGGTTGTAATCTGTGGCACAAGGTCTAGCTGAAGGCCTCTCATTAGTGCTGTCCTCCAAGGTTCCCTACTGGGCCTAGTATTGTTTAGTCATCAATAACTTGGATGAATGGGCAGATACCTCCTCAGCAAGTTCACTGATGACACAGAGCTGGGAGCAGTGGCTGATATCCCAGAGGGATCTGCAGCCCTTCAGAAGGACCCTGACAGGCTGGAGGGACGGGAAGAGGAGAAACTTATGAAATTCAACGAAGGCAAATGCAGGGTCTTGCACCTGGGGAGGAGCAACCCCAGGCACCAGCACAGGCTGGGGCTGCTGTAAAGCAGCTCTGTGGAGAAGGACCTGGGGATCCTGGTGGACAACAAGCTGTCCATGAGCCAGCAGTGTGTCCTGGGGGCCAAGAAGGCCAATGGGAATCCTGGAGTGCATTAGGATGATCTTTGCCAGCAGGTCAAGAGAGGTGATTCTGACCCTCTGCTGTGCCCTGGTGAGGTACATCTGGAGTGCTGTGTCCAGTTCTGGATTCCTCACAACAAGAGAGACATGGAGTCCTGGAGGGGGTCCAGTGTATGGTTATGAAGATGATCAAAAGACTGGAGCATCTCTCTTATGAGGAAAGAGTGAGGGAGCTGGGCCTGTTCAGCCTTCAGAAGAGATAATTGAGATGGGAGCTGATCAATGTCTGCCAGTATCTGAAGGAAAAGTGTTAGAGGATGGATTCAGGCTCTTCTCAATGGTGCCCCGCAACAGAACAAGGGGCAGAAACATGGGAAGCTCTACCTGAACTTGGGGAAGAACTTCTTTACTGTGCAGGTGACCAATCACAGGTATAGTTTGCCCAGAGAGGGTATGGAGTCTTCCTTATTGAAGATTTTAAAGAACTATCTGGACACAACCCCATGCCATGTGCTCCGGGATGGCCCTGCTTGAGCAGGGAGTTCGGACCAGATGACCAACTGAGGTCCCTTCCAACCTGACCTTATCTGGGACTCTGTAACTGACTTAATGCAGCATGGGTGCAAAAAAGTGCAGAAGTCTAACACCCATTAGGGACAAAGGAATAAATGTTAAAAAAATAGATATAACTTATTTTTAAGAGTCTCCCATTTCTCACATCTAACATTTGAGGTCAGTTTAATACAAAGGCACAGGCAATTTGCCTTGCCTGCTCATACAAGGGGTTATTTGAAGCAATCAAGCAGCGCTGAGAATTACTACAATGTCCATGTAGAGCTTGTCCACAACCGTGTGCAAAGGCATATTTATGCAGTTACTTTCAATTATGGCTTTTGTGTGTGTGAGTAGGATTTTTTTTCTAATTTGTAGAGAGTTCCACAAGTTCAGAGATCCTTCTTATTTCCAGATGTCATACCAATTATTATCTGCTGATTGAAGCAGATGCTTTGTTTTCAAGAGCTGTTGAAGGAAACAGTTATATCTATATGACTACTACCCAGTATTTTTGTCTTTGGACAAAAATATTAATTGGATTAAAGGCCAAACCAGTTTTACTCTTCTTCTGAACATCAATCAAACAAGGAATCTAAGTGTATGGCTGATTTTACACATGTAAGTGTATTGATGAAATCCACTCATATTCTTGAAGCTATGCAGGTACTACAATTCTTTACATGAAACCAATTTCTTAATGATGGTGGGCTGAGACTAGACCTTGGAAGAAAAACTTGGGGGTGTTTGTGGACGCAAAGCTCAATGTGATTCAACAATGTGCACTCACAGCCCAGAAAACCATCTGCATCCTGGGCTGCATCCATAGCAGCATGGCCAGAAAGACAAGGGAGGGGATTCTGCCTCTCTGCTTTACTCTGGTGAGACCCTCACCTGGAACTCTGCACCCAGCTCTGGGGTCCCCTACAGAAAAAAGACACGAATAGATCTAGACAAGAGCACTAATTTGTTCAGACGTCTGGAGCACCTCTCCTGCCATAGAGAAGAGAACACTCTGGGAAGACCTTAGAGCATCTTTCATGTACCTAAAGGGGGCCTACAGGAAGGCTGGAGAGGGACTTTTCACAAAGACATTTAGGAAAAGGACAATGGGGAATGACAGCCTTAAGCCTTAAGGTGAAAGAGGGCAGGCTGAGATTAAATATTAGGAAGAAATTCTTTACTGTGAAAGTGGCGAGGCACTGGAACAGGTTACCCAGAGAAGTTGTGGGTTATCTATCCCTAAAAATGTTCAAGGTCAGGTTGGATTGGGCTCTGAGCAACCTAGTCTAGTGGAGGGGGGCCCTGCCAATGGAAAAGAGAATTGGAACCAGATCTTATCATCCCTTCCAACACTTACCATTCTACGATTCTAATTAAATTTTTATTCCTGTGTATAATGCTCATTTTAAGCACACTACCAAAGACAATCCAAAAGAGTAGCTGCATGTTTCATGGCACTTCTGCAGACCACAGATACTTCTTATCTGCCAGCTAGGTAGTTGTAGAATACTTATTTTGCAACTGCCTTATTTTGCAAACATCTCTGCATTGGACAGCACACACAGTTTCTCTGTGTTGGTGATTACTGGAGTCATTAAAACGTTGCCATTAAGAATGAACAATGCTACTTGCACCAAATGTAGGATAGCACTTAAATCAAATAAAAACTGTGATGTGTGTTAATGGAAATAAGAACTGGGTTATAGAAAGAAAGAAGTCCTCAATCTGATTTGGTGAAACACAGGGCAATAGAGCAGAATGGAGGGATTTCTGAATGTGCATGGAAGTAATCAGCATGAAGCTGTTGTGGAAAACTTTTGATGCCAGCAGGGCTTTCTAGCATGGACAGAGAGGATGCACATTAGATCAGGAAAAATGATGGTACGGCAGAGAGCTGGAGAGAAATATGGCAAGACTCAGAAGAGCCATGAGGAAAGAAGACCTATGCACCCACCTCTGCACCACAAACGACATTGCTCCTTTCGGGGAAAATGAACAGTGAGTTCCATGTCACAGTCACAGCATCATCCATCAGACATCAAAGAAAAACACAACTGAAACATATAACTACAAAATAAAATAAAACAGCAATTCTAGCACTTAAAGAGTACTGACACTTCATGCCTGTAACTGCCTTCCAAACAATACACGCTGTGCAGCCAGATGTTCACAGTACACTTGATCATAAAGACCAGAGAAGCAATGTCAAAAAAGATGAAGCCTTCCAGCTTCTCTGTAAGCAAGCCTGATGAAAGATAACTGTCTGATAGCTATGTGAAGGATTTAAACCTCAAATTTATTTCAGCAATGCACAGAGGTACACTGCTCTGGAAGCTCCACCTTTCCCTAGGTGGTAGGAAGCAGAAGCTACAGTTGCTGAAACACACTAGAAACTCACACACACACACACACACACACACATATATATATATATGTATGTATGTATGTATGTATGTGTATATATATATATGTGTGTGTGTGTGTATGTATATGTACACACAGACACATACATGCATTTAAAACCACCATTATCATGTGGAGTTACTCTCAGCTCTGCTCACAAAAGGGAAGCATAGGGCTACCTGGCCTTCTCTTTGCACATCATAAACTGCCACTGAAGAACCACAGCTTTAGGAAGAATCACCGAAGTGCCCTCCTGCAGAAAAGTATCTATGAGGAGATATCACCAAGAAGCAGCTACCTTCCTGACAGGCATATTTCTTTTTTTATATTATAGGAGAAATATATTCTTAGTATTCACAGTAGTACTTTCTCAAAGACAGATTATATAAAGCAATACAACACACACACACACACACACACAGAGAAGCACGCAAAAATAAAATATGAATGACTCACTGCACTTATGCAAACTAAGTTGCGTAAGCCTGTTTTTCTCAACTCTTAAAAAACCCCAAAACAGCACATACACAACCTTACAAAATGAGCTGAAATGCTCTGTTATGAAAGCTAAAATTGTTGAATAAAGCAGAACTCCACCAGCCTCTCTGGGTCCTTCACACCCACATCTGGTATAGTGTTTACTAATGGATAAAAATAGAAAGTTGAAACTTAACAGACCCTAACATTTATCACAGTATTTAGGAATCAAAACAGAAAGCATCTGAGAAGTGGCATTCACTTCTCAGGCAAAAGAAATCTAAAGAGGGAAAGATCAACAGCTGCATTTTGAAAGGTATCTAGTTAACTCTCACTGAAATACTACCCTCTAGGTACTTAGCAAGGACAAACTAGAAAGAAAATAATAAACTGTACTTCTTCCTTTCAACAGGTAGGTAATTTTAATGTAACCTGAAAATAATTTTAATGTAACCTGAAAATAATTTAATCTTTTCAAAAAATTATGCAGAATTTCCTCTAAACCATTACATTCAATTTGTTGTTGACAGATGACATCACAAGGTGATTTGATTAATCTTGATTTCTTTAGATATGCACAAAATGCATTTTTCTTGCAAAAGAACAAGTTATTTTCTTATCTGCCAGAACCAGATGACAGCATGAATGGCAGAGGTGGGACATGAGCACATGGGTCACTGTTCAGGGGTTCAATAACCATTATCTGTCCCATAAGCAAAGTATCCCTGATCATCCCATAAAGCAATAGCTGTTAAATTGCAGATTTGGAAAAGTTTGGCACACCAACTTTGAGAGCTGCCAAATGATGCTGTTGAACAGATAGGCCACAACATTTAGATAAAATAAGCCCTGAATTAACGAAGGTGTAGCATGAAATTAACCTTCTAATCTATTCTCAGAACTGTGATCCAAAATAATCTGAGAGCTTTTGCAAATCCTTCTAAATTGCAGTAGTAACATTACTTTGGAGAATTATTCAAATCTACTGCTGATGAGAAGATGTTAGTCTAGAAAATTGTATGAGTCAGCTAACTCACTCAGAGGATCCTGTTCTGTCTCCTAGACACAGTACACAGATATATAGCACACACAGGTGGAGCATGTGATTGATTAGTCATTGGCTCCTATGAGCACCTGAATGTCAGAGAATCACAGAATGGCTGGGGTTGGAAGGGACATTAAAGAATATCTTGTTCCACCCTCTGATATGAGCAGGGTTGCCTCTTATTAGACTAGGTTGCTCAACCTGGCTGTGAACACTTCCAGGGATGGGGCATCTACAGCTTCCCTGGACAACCACCCTCCAAGTAAAGAATTTCTTCCTAACATCTAACCTTAACCCACTCTCTTTCAGTTAGAAACCACTCCCCCTTGTCCTCTCACTATAGTTCCTGAAGAAAGATCCCTCTTTGGCTTTCTTCAGTAGACCCCCTTCAGATACTGGAATGTTGCTATGAGGTCTCCATGCGACCTTCTCTTGTCCAAGAGGAACAGCCCCAGCTTCCTCAGCCTGTCTTCATAGGGAGGGTGCCATTATCAGCTTTGTGGCCTTCACTAGACTTGTTTCAGCAGTTCCATGTCCTTCTTATCTTGGTGGCACCAGAACTGCACAGGTGGGGTCTCACCAGAGCAGAGCAGAGCAGAGCAGAGCAGAGGGGAAGAATCACCTCCCTTGACCAGCTGGTCACACCTCTTTTGACACAGTCCAGGATGAAACTGGCTTCATCAATCCACACCCCCAAATCCTTCTCCTCCAGGCTGCTCTCAATCACTTTGTTCAACCTGTAGCTGTGCCTGGTACTGCCACAACCCAGGCATAGGACCTTGCATTTTGCTTTGTTGAACTTCATGAGGTTCAGGCAGATCCAGCTCTGCAGCATGTCCAGGTCCCTGTGGATGACATTCCTTCCCCCCATGTGACTGCATCACACGGCTTGGTGTCAAACTGGCAAACTAGCTGAGGGAGCACTCAGTGCCTCAAAGTCTGTGTGAGTGCTCAGAGGCTGAAGCACTGCTCAGAGAAAGGGCAGGTGGCAGACCTGAGCGCACCAGTGTCCAGGCTAATGCTGAGAAGACTTGCAGCGCCAGGACAGGCAGACCAGGATGACCCTGGATGTGATGGGAGAGAATGCTGCACTGGTCAAGGACAGCAAAGAAGGGAACAGAGAAGAGAGACTGCAGCACGGCTCAGGAGGAACCTGAGGCAGCACAGCAAGAATTTTTAAAGGTGAGGCTGCTTTACAGAGAATACTGAGCAGGCACTAGAATAGTACATATTACATGTAGGAAGAAAACTCTTAGCACATCTTGTGTTAGGAGTTGCAGCTCTATCTCAGAATTCCAGCATCTCCATTCCAGCTCTGTGACTGCAGAAAAAGCCCCGGATGGCATCTTAGCCTCACAACTAAAAGAGCTGCCTCTTTTGTTTCACATGACACATGGGACACAAGGCCTGGTTCTGTGCCCACTGCCTGTTACTTATTCAACATGACAGACACATAGAAAACAGAACAGAGTATTTTTATAGGAAATAAAAGCTTAGACTTTATGGCCACAAGCCACAGCTCATTGGTTTTGTAAGATATCTTTAGAAAAATACCATTTTCGGTGTTGTGGTAAATTAAGAGTTTCTATTTGAAGAAAATATTGATTTTTTGAACTACAGAGTTGGCAATAAAAAAATATCTTGCTCTCTGTCACGAGAGCAATCAAAGCAACCCTGATTTTTCAGAGAGCTCATAGATAACTAGACTTCAATTTTAAACTGTTGCCAGTACATCAGCTTTGAAGTACAGGTTTCCAGCACACTGGTAACCCAAAAATCTGCCTGCACTACTTGCCTCAGCCACAGAGACAGACATCATTCAGGAACCAGTTCTGTCTGCTCTGTAAGACAGCCTAAGGCAGAATCAGCAGTTCCCCTGCCTTCAAATTAATCTCATTTAGCACTAGGAAGGCAAAGAATAACTACATTCATGGACTCCACTCTTTCCAAGATGGTTCTGGTGCTACAGCAAAATGTCCTTCAAAACTGAAAACTAGCCTAGGTTTGGCTTCGGAAAAGAGTCCCAGGTATCACACAGGTGTCAGCTGCTGCATGGTTCTGCCTTCCACTTCAAGACACTTTGGGTCTCTTCGGGGTCAAGTGGAGACAGGGGCAGTACGCCATGCTAGGCAGCAGCAACACCAAGACGGTGTCTTGCTAAAGATCTATCAGTAAAACCCTGATGAACCATATTTCAATAATAAAACCACTGCAAAATATTCCATTCTGGGGAACCAGATGAAGGCCAGTTTGTACTGCTGACTGCTTTAACATGTTTTAAGTAAGTTTTTAGAGGTATCAGAAACTTCTAGCACTGCGACACAGAGTTTTGCTTGGGTCATTTATGATACACTGTGCCACATAGACCAGGTCCAGAAATGATATAATCTTGTCAGCTACAACAAACAAGCAAACAAAAAAATCCTTCTTTTAATGGAACTTAGGTGCATAATCACAGATAAATCTAGCTTGACTGATACGAACAATACTATGGCAGAGAAAGACACAAGGAGGAGCTGAAAGAAATAAGGTGACACTAATCTAAGACCTATCCTCTAATCTTAACTCTACCCATTCTGTCCTGTCAGAAGTCATATGAATTAACTTTCAGATCTTAAGATGCTTTTTAATTCTGGGGAATTAGACAAAGCAGAAAAAAATTCTAGTCCTACCAAGTGGGTGGTTAATTTTGTTTCCATGGTTTGTCAAGTCACATAAAGTCAAATCATGCATAAGTTTTTGGATAACACAAATTTTTCAGTGTTAGCCTTTTCAGAGAAGGAAAATTTTTGAATAACTAACACAAGCCAAAATATTGTGCATTAGAATTAATACTATTTCAGTATATTTGGATTTCCATTCAACTTTTGTCTTTCAATAGTGTCACAAATAATCAAACCACTTTATTTACTTCATTCTGCCTTTCAAACATGAAAGAGGACAAAGACAAAATGCCCTGTCAGACAGGGCAAAATTCAGTTTTATAAGAATCTATTTTACTGAAATCTGCTAAATATATCCACTTGGGTTCTACAACTTCATCCTAACCAATGACAAGGAGTTCTGAATTCCAGTGGAGATGGAGAAGATTACATGCTGGTATTCCATAGTGCTCACACTGATAAATTAACTTTATTTTTAGGAAGTACAGACTCTACTTTCAGAAAGTACCACCACCACTACCCCCAGGTTCTATTTTTGGGGACAGGCAAGAATCTACAAATTCAAACCAGATAGTTATGCCACTGATTCAAGCCAAAGGTAGAGATTTTTCCCTGTGTTCTTTACCAGTTCTTCCCAACTTCCTGATCTTCCTTCCTTCTGAGCAGGAGGATAAAGAACAGGAGTTTCATTTGATTCATTGTGAGACTATATGAGTGCAAAAAAGCAATGATGGCTGAAAAAGGAAACTCACAACAACTCAGAAATTTTGTATTTTGTATTTACTGTGGACAAAAGGATGCTTTCTTTAAAAATGACAGTCCAGCTTCCAGATTATGCACTGGGGTTTTGCTGAGGCTGTAATTTGAGTAAAAATGAGCTGACATCACAATTACAAATGCTGAATGATTGGTCCAAGTCAGAAGGCAGACTCCCTAACCCTGAGAAATGTCAGTCTAAGTGAAGCCCAATAGCTGGAACTTAGTAACTCACACACACAAGGTCTCTGCCGTTCCATTCCAGCCAAATTAGGTAAATCAGTTCCTGACTGAAAAGCATTACTGCTGGGCACCCTTCTCAAGCAGACAAGCCCAAAACGATAATGATGAGAATTAAACTGTTCTTCTGGCCCCAGAGGCAGGGCTGTGCCACACGGGCAGAGCTGCTCTTCAAAACTAGCATGACTCCAGTATTGCCAGTCTTGGTGTTGATGGAAGATGTTGGGCTCAGCAGTTACACTAGACATGGTCACACCTGATGTCCAAATTCACTTCCTGCTCCTAATGAGATAGTTGAAAAGTCTGATACAAAGGCTGTTTTAGAGACATTCTAAACATATAGAAGTGTTGTAGCTTTTGCACATGTATTTCACAGAATTACATATCAATCCTTTCTGTAATCATCACCTCAGTACACACTCAGTTAATGCTCACCCAAAGAACGCTTGTGCCTGTTCTTTTGAAAATTTTAGTGCAAAATTTAAGGTGTACTTAATTTTTAATGTTAATTAAGCCATTCCAGACATTAAAGCCCTTTATATGTGCTGAAACTATCAAACACTATGTCCCACAGAGCATTTATACTATTTAAATAGACCCTTTATCTAAAAGGAAGAGGTGAGACCCATGTACCCAAGTACCCAAGTGCACTGCACAGGATACTCTTCTTCAGAGTACTGCTAGCAGTTTAAGCAATGCCACACAGAGCATTTCTTGTGGCATTGGTGAGTTGTGCAGAGAGACTGCAACCGAGGAACAATGACAACAGAGAACCCATCTATAGTTCAATAAAATTTTTTTGTGAAACAGTGTTTCCTTAGCACATAAGCACAGATGGGTCTATTTTTTCTGTGCTACCCTAAGTCAGTAATAGAAGCCTAGTAACATACAGCTACAACCTGGCACAAGAACTATTTTTACCCATTTTATAATCTGGGGAGTAAACTTTAGCTGTGAGTTCCTCATAACTCCAATAAAAAAGGACTTGGATAACAAAAGAACAGTAACAGTTTGTGGGAATTCTGAGTTTACAATTTATAGACAGAGGCATTGCCCCACAGCCAGCCAGTATATTATGCGACATTTTTTAATATACACACCTATTATAATCTCATTTTCAGGGACAAAAACTGATAATATAAACAATTGTAAGAAACGGTGTCATCTATTTGAATATGGCAACAGTTGACAAGTGCAGCCCTACAAGTCTGTTCAAAGAATACTGTAAGTGAAGCCTACTCAGAGGAATGGCAATGAAGTGGGTCTGTGCTGGCACATCATATGTGCTATGTAAGCAAGACCCCCTCTCAGCTGCTGTATCTCTAGCTCCCTTCAATCCCTCACAAATTAAGTCCAGCTGACTACCAGCTGCAGTTGCAATTGCAAGTTCTTTATAAAGACTTCTCTGTTAGTAGCTCTGGGTAACTTGACCAATCCTGGAGTTTCCTTTTCCCTCCTTTCTGCAGAGGTATGCTTGTGTTTAGGGTAAGCAAAGAAAAAAGATGTGATAGACCAGGCTTGAATGACAAACAGGTAAGGCCAAGTTACAACTTTGATCCACTTCTACCAAGTGAAAATATGTCTTGAATGGTCAGACAGATGGAAGCCTGCTGTCTTCTGAGTGGACAGACAGTCAAATATTGTGTTGCAGCTAGCTGAGATGTGAGCTCCTGGAAGGAGCTTTGGGAGGAAGGGTATATGGGGACCCACAAGGTAGCAATTGTTTTAAGATATAGGTCAGAGGTGTGGGAAATATTCAGATGGTGCTAGCTGCCACAAAATCATGCAGAACTTTTAGTTGTGCATTTCTATAATAACATCTTCTGATGTGTTTCACAAGAAGCCTGTGTTATGTGGAAACAGGTAAATGAGCACAAGCACAAACTATTTCCCAGCACAGCCCTGCTAAAGCAGTACTTACTACTATTCTTTAAATTAGAAAGCCTTAAGATGGCATACAGGAATTAAGTCCTGACATCCTGGGGTGACGTATTACTCTTTTTTTGCATATGCAATGCAACAGCAAGCTCAGAAACGCCTCGTGTATCCTGACAGCTAATACCAGTCATTAAGCTCTAGGCTGAATGTACATACCATAAAGACCCCTCTCTCAACAGACAATTCAACTGGAAGAGAAAGATGGCAGCAGAGCACATATTTGCTCCCAAGTTGCCTTATGACACTTGACCAATAAGGGACTTCCTGACCTGTGAGGGGAATTCCTCTGACTAACAGTAAACTTTCCATTCCATCAAACTAACTCGCCTGTTCCAGTTCAGCAGGTGAGAATTTAAGGCAGTGGAACCATGAAAAGGAGATTGCAAACAGCATTCTCTTGTCATCCAGAGCCTGGTTTGCCCTGTGAGAACACTCCCTCGTGCTGGTGTTCCATGAAAGGGATAGAAGGTCCCAAGAATGGTAGAGGATAAAGGGTCTCAAGGATAGAGGGATAGAAGATGCCAAGTATCACTTGTAGGGGTTACTTGGTTTGGTTTTTTGGGGTTTATTTTTTAGTTTCACTTGTATTAATGTAGAATTCTGGAGAGAAGAATAAAAAGCCCTAAAAGGTACTTAAAAAAAAAATTATCAGACCAGATGCATGTTTCAACTTAAAAATCTTGAGGGTCCATTGCGACAGTGTGCTATATCTCCCACCGGTACACCAGCCATCACTGTCGTCTTGTAGCAGAGTTCCTTGCACTTTGCGTAGTCTTTTGTATCTCATATTTAATCCCATTAGAATTACAGAATCACAAAATATGCTAAGTTGGAAGGGACCCATCAGGACTATCGAGTCCAACTCCTAGCCTGTGTAGGACAACCCAAGAATAAATAACACTATGTGCCTGAAAGCATTGTCCAAAAATTTTCTGAACTCAGATAGGCTTGACGCTGTGACCACTTCTCTGAGGAAACAGGAAATTGAGAAATAAGCTCTATTCTATAAAAGAATTAGGCCTAAGTATGTAAAAAACTCAGTATTTTGCAAATCCCATTTGTTTGAGCAAAGTCTGACTCTCAGAAACAACAAAAGAACTATGTATCCACGTTTCAATCCTCAGAACTAAAAACCCCTAAAAGCTCAGCCCTCGTCCATGAAAACACCTGAAGCTTTACAGGATTGCATTGCATTCTGCACTCCAGAATAACTTAAAACTGTCTTGATCAATTTGATTAGACACCTCATTCATGCCTAAGACCTTATCTTAACACATAGAAGCCAGGTGTTCTTCCTGTCAACCCCTGAAGAGGTTGAGTCCAACACATGTCAGTGTACATCTACTCCACTCTTGGGTCAGGCTGATGGAAAAAAATTTATAGTCACCACTTTCTTCACTTTCTTTTTCAGCATACCTGGAAGTGATATGTGTTTTACCCTGGATATGGGATAATCATAAGTCACTGCCTCTTTTCCCCAAGTGCTATACGTCTTCATTTCACAGGAAAGCATCCTGAGTGGTGCCTCAGCCTAGAGGGCCAAATTTTCAAAACAAAACTTGCACTAGTGACTAGCAAATCACTGGTGTGGTTATGGGATATGCACGAACACGTGGAAAAAAATGAGCCTAGATGGGCAGCCCACCCACCTGAGGGTGCTGAGTTCTCCATTTTGGTCACTAAATGAAGTATGGAAGCAATCATATGAGCAGGAACAAGAACACAGGTCTTCTTCTCACCAGTCATGAAAAAAAAAAAAACCACCAAAATTCTATACACTGAAAAAAATTGCCAACAAGGAAAGGCATCAGCAGTAGCCAAGTAACTGTACTATTGCCATATAGCAAGAAACAAATATGGATTTGAACAGAGGAGACAAGTAACTGAATTAATTTGTATCAGAAGTCAGCAATCTACTTGCAATTTAGAGAACGCATGATTAACACTAGTGTCTGGATTCCACTAGGGAGATCCAAATATCTGCTATTCACCAAAGTCCTCTGACTTGGTTTATGATAATCTTTCCCTCCAAAGGAACTGCTTTCCCCTTGACTTAAGTGGTCAACATCAGCCCAATAATCTCATTATAATCAACCATATTGTTACTTCCTCCGTGCCTTCTGACATTCTTGTCTGTTGAAACTCCTCTCACCTTGGGGCTGTATCCCATGGATCCTGCTTTAATCCACCCCTACATTTTTCCATAATAAGGTTCATATAGCCCCACACAACAAATACAAGCACACATACAGACAATGTTTTAAATAATTAGTAGTTTTCCCTTAAGGGTAAAAATGTTCTGTAATAGTATTTCTTTTTGTTATGAAATAATGTAAACGATCTTGGTGTGGTATTATTTTGCAATATGTCTGTGTTATGCAATTAAGGCTGTAGGATTCAGATGACTTACATGCACCTGGACATACTGACAGATAGTGGAGACTTTGAGCTGTTGAAAAGCACTTACATGTCCTTGTGTTTATATAGAATCACAGATAAACACAAAAAACAACACGCCCATCATCAGTCTACATCCTTTTACAAAAAAAATACTTGGTACAATAAGGTCTGTGTAGTTTAATTTCTGCTCATTTCCTGTTCTCTTCAAATTAAGACCCCTTTGTAAATATTAAAACCCAATATTTGTGCCTCTTTTTTTAGGGAGGTAGATCTCTTGCCTTCTCTTCTGCTAAGACATGTAAATCTTGTTGACTTCAGTTAGGCCAGGGCAACTCAATATCCTCAACTTTGATTTTGATTCTTTTCGTCAGCTTTCAAATCAGCTTGAAGAGAAAATGTAGAAACTTGCCAAATATTCATATTCGCAAAGCAAATCCTACTGGCCAAGAATATAATAGTTTGTTTAGTGACTTCTTTCCTTCTAAGAGCATAATCGGGTTAAGGTGATCTGAATAACAACATTTGTATGAAAAGCAGCTTCACACTTCATCTTCCTCTTTTCTTTAATTCCAGCAAAGACAGTGGCTGACTGCCTAACCAAAAGTTTATCTCAAAATCATCACAGACCATGTGGTCATGCCTAGGGAGGTTAACCCTTAAGCACCAGTCTGCTGCTTGCCTCAGCACAAGCATCACAGTTAATTACATGCCTGTCGTGGCAGCATCAGGCATTTTTTCACACTTTCCATCATCCCACGGATTCTCTCATTTCAGGATTGTGGGATAGAAAATCTGTGTAGGAAAGGTAGGCTTTTAATACTCACCAAAGAGTTGGTGTGAGAAAGGAATTAATTTGTTACTACAGGGAAAGGCAATAGAAATACCAGTGTTTGGAGGATAAGGAAGATGATAAGAAGGTTCAGGATCTGTCTTAGCAGATAATACTGAGACAATGATAATTGTGGCCATAAAGTATCAAGCCTGTGCAAGGTAAGAAGGTAGAGAAGGGTTTTCTTAGAACAAAATTTTACTAGTTCACCACTCTAAAAAGAAATTGGACTGTTTCCATGTGGTTTCTGTTTCCCCCCCCCAAACTCACAATCTGTCCCACTCAGTCCTAGGGTTTTGCACAGGGCCAGATCCAGGTCAGGCCACAGTGTGATTCCACAACATAAGCAAACACACAGATGTGTGGGGCACCAATTACTGCACAGTTATAAATCTGAAACACAGAGCAACAAACTGACACCAGAGTATTTATATATATATATATATATATATATATATATATATATATATATATATATACACCTCACCAGATAACACCATTCCTTGAAATGGTCTGTAATCTACAGCACTTCCACAACCCTAGATCACTTTGCTGATGTCATGCATGTATAATCTACCTGTCCTTGTAGAAAGCAACATCAGGCTCCTCTGGGTAGGATCTCAAACTGCACTGTACACTCAGTGCTGGGTAGTGTAAGATAGATCTGAAAGCTGAAGCCATAGGTTAGGGTAGAGTTCAGGGTCTTCAGCACCTACACAGGAGGGTATTCTTCAGTGCACTACAACAGAGTGCTCTGAGTGTATTAGAGGCTCTTCTCCCACCTCTCCTTTACATGACAGCCTGCATGCTCTAGAGCTTCTCTCCAGGAGTACTTCAGGGAATTTGGTTTCCAGCCCAATGGATTCCACATTGCAGTGCCATGGATGCCAGCATTACTGATAATACACCTACAGAGAGAGCTTTTCCAACTGAAACATTGCAGCTGAAGTTCAGGAGCCTTGAAGAAAGGCCTGTGATGGAGCATATGCTGAACTCTGACAAGAAGTGCCACACTGTTTGCTGTAAGCATATAACTTATGTGTGAGTGAGGACCAAACTATGGGGCCTCCTCAGGAGTCAATGGAAAGGAGCTGACACTGTCAGCAGGGATGATGCACGATTACATCTATCTGAGTACCTCCAGATAGGAAGTGAGCATTCACAGCACTGAATTAGTAAAATAAAGTATTGATCTGGGGAATTATTGATATTGCCAATCTCCAAAAGACAATAAGAAAACTTAATACTTCACAGGATTTGGCTCTAAGGAGCTGTATCTCAGAAACAAATGCTGCTAGCCAAAATATTTTGCACTAAGATCACTAACATGAAATACCTACCTTAGAGAGCTGGTTTTGGTTTTCTGCATCCATCCTTTTAGAATACATTCATGTGATCTAGACAAAACAGATACCACATTCTTTTAGCAGTACCCTTATATTTCATCCTTATGCCAAGAGTTATGCCAACATCATCTAATACGGAAAATACTTCTGAAAGTACTGTACTGTCACTCCCTTGTTATGTCAATCAACTGCACAGGGAATCCAAAAGTCTTATTCATTTCCCATTCAGTAACTTTGTCAAACCACACTTTTAATACCAGAAATGTATTAAATTATAAGGTAAACATAAGAGCCCTATTTGACTCAGATGCATTACCAGTGGTTTTTTTTTTTCTGCATGAATAACTGTCACTCTCATTTTCATTTTGGTAATTACAGAAAATGGGCTGATTTTTAATGTCTGTTCCAGCAGAGCTGAAGATGTTGATTTCAGAGTGATTCAGACTTTAAAGTCTAATTCATGCAGTTGATCCACAAAATTAACCAGAGTATAGGTTTCATCAATTTGGTAGAGTGTCTTTTATAACAACAGATGGCAATTTTTTGATATGTAAAGCATTAAATGTACTCTGTTACAAAACCACTTTAAATGATTTCTTTTTAAAAAACCACCAACCAACCAAACCAAAACCCATCAGGAAACTACAAAAATTGCTCCCCCCACAGTGCTCAGATACTTTAACCCAAAGAAATTGCTGACAGATTTGTTTTCAGCACAGTAGAGTAAAGAGCTGACAACGTCCTTTTTTCTGCTGGATATGGTAACCTAGGTCTATTTTTAGGGCTTCTTTTCTTTTTTTAAAGTACACCAAAATAGCAGTGGGCTTAAAAATCACCATCTGTTTCTAGGAATTAAATAATTCTCTGAAGAATAGATAATAGACATAAAAAGCCTACTCCCAGCTCTCAGATCTTGCACAGCAGGATTGAAAGTCACATGTTACTTGTAAACATCATTTATTTCATCAAACAATACTGCAGGGTCACAACACCCCTGTAAGTGCTCA
The DNA here is from genome assembly GCF_963513975.1 of Fringilla coelebs. Taxonomy (NCBI): domain Eukaryota; kingdom Metazoa; phylum Chordata; class Aves; order Passeriformes; family Fringillidae; genus Fringilla; species Fringilla coelebs. The sequence continues at coordinate 42,086,471 of NC_140031.1, forward strand.
ATATACCTATTTATCAGTTATCACCAGCATAAACTGTTTACAGACAGAATCTCATGAATGACAGACTAGCAAGTGCTATTGCTATGGCTTTTATGACTTAGAATAAAGCTGCTGATATTTACAGCACAACAAAGACTCTCAACATTTCTTTTTTTAACTTTGATTTAGTTAAGTAGGGAAAGATTCTAATTTGTAGGGACTTTTTTTTTTTTTTTTTTTTTTGTAATGTCCATTAGAGCTATTCTGCAATTAGCATGTTATCATTATTTGCAAATGCTTGTAAAGAAATCTGAGCTTGTTTGCATCCAGCTAGTTTGGATCCTGCTAACAATGAATCACTACGTCAGTTCAAGATGGCTCAGGACCTGGATTCTTGCCCAATGGCTGAAGCCTGTCAGCAGTTTTCCCATCCTCAGCATTTGTGCCTCTGACAGCTTGGATGACTTACTGCTCAACAAGAGAAAACCTAGCCCCTATCTCTTATGCTCTACCCATGCATCAATAGTCTTAGAAAATAACATGGTACCATTGCTATCTGTCAGTCCTGACCCTTGTATCTTTTGAACCTTACACTATGTAAACTGAGCTTGAAAAAGGTGGAAAAAGAGGATCCATTAGTTTTCCATGAAAAATGGTTTGATGAAAGAAAAAAGGCTTATGCTGAAGTCCCTGTTCCACTTCCTTTCTGAATTAAAACTTCAGCAACTTGGTCATCACACTTTCCATGAGGGCTCCAGACACAAACAGCACATACCCAAGATTAGATGGCACATATCCCCTCTCCTCAGCAGGGAATACTGGCAAAGTGGGAGTAGGGATTGTATGAAAGAACAGTCAGAAGGTGGCAAAGGCTAAAGAGGAAGAGAAAACCAGTTTCACTAGTATGTGTGCTGGTGGGATGGTGCTCCCTAGTCCTGTGATTTCAGTAAAGATGACAACTTTTCAATTGCAGTAATTTCAGTTTAAAATATTTCCATGTTTTGAACCACAGAAGAGCATTTATCTTTTCAGTATCATTTTCAAGAAATGTAGTTTGGTTTGGGTTTTTTTCCCCACGATATTCCGTTAAAAAAATAATGTCTTTTTCAGAGAATAAGGCTAAATCTTCTAAAATAGAAAATGAGATAAGACACTGCAAGATACTTTAAGTGACACACAGGATGAGTAATAAACAAGTTTAAAAAATGAAGACATTTTGGAAGTAGTAGTATTTAACATCATTTTTCAACAGGTTTGTCTTATTGTAGTTATTTAAAATAAAAGTTCACAACAGAAACAGTTCAAAAAAGGAGATGTCCATTATTCATATTTATACTTGGTAGATTAGAATTTTTGTGAAATGAGTTGTTTAAATTTTAAAAGGCCTGCTAGTGACCACTGTAGCAATAGTATTTAGACTAACATTTTGACAAAAAGAGAGCAGAAAAATGGAAAAACATTTGCTTTGTTGGTATATTCCACTTTCACTGCTATATTCTGCAGGGAGAAGAAGTCTTTGAATGTGCAAGAATCATCTATTTCTAGTAAGCAATTAAGAAATACTTTATTTGTGAGGGAAATGCATTATTATTTTTTTTTCTGAATCAGTAATCACTAACTAAAGAAAGGAACTTTTCCAACAAAGGGAAGAAAAAAGTAATTAAGACAAGCAATGGGCTTGAAAAGTTTAGTGTTCTTTGGACATGTTCAAAAGGAACCTTCTTTACTGAAGAACAGTTGCAGAAAAAAAAAACAGATTACGAATAGCCAAGATTCCTAGTGATCTCACTGGGAATTACACATTTATTTGGAAAGCATTAAAGGAGTAAGATTACAGAAGCACAACCTGATCCAAATTCCATTATGTAAATGGAAAAAGAAATTTTGTTGTCTTAAAAGGAAATTGAATTGAGCCTTCAGTCCCCACTTAATGAGATACTAGTAAATGTTGATAATTGCAGGGGAAGTGATAAAGGAGAGATGCCATTTTGGGTTGGGTTAGTTTTTTTTTCATATGAAGTACTTATTTAGGTTGCAATTTACTCAAGACTTATCATCATAAGACTCTTCCTCCTGCTGACTATATCTATCTAACGTGCTATTCAGATACAGTGAAAATGGAGCACACCACAGATTCTAAATGTTTCATTAGAGTCTATGAGTGAGCAAAGAAAGCTATTTAACCTGAATAGGATCCAGTCCTTATTCCAGACAATTTATTCCTTTCTTCAATAGCATACAGTTATTGCTGGTTCTAATGGTATTACGGGTTTGAAACAAACACTGCATAGATTCCTCCTTCTTTTACAGTTGGGACACTTTTGTGATTTATTTAATTCCACTAAAGTTGCTTCTGTTAATGCATGGAATCACCTAAATGAGAGCCAAGGCTATAAGATCTTACAAACAGGTTTTCCTACCACTGCTAAGTAATAACACTTAGGCCAACTGGGCTCCTACTCTGCACACACATCCTAGAATCTAAACCCAACTCCAGGATAAAGAATTAACCTTTTGTGCTGCGAGGTTGTCAAAACTCTCAGCTTTTGCTGGACCCAGAATAAGTTTAAGGCACTCAGCAACTGAGTCTGCACAGCAGGATTGTTCTAGCAGCATATCAAAGGCATGAGACTGTTTGTTTCTTCTCTGAAGTTATAGGTACGCATACAAATACTGTGAATTTTAAAAGAGAAAGAGCCGTTTTGATAGATTTTTCTTTAAAATTAATAAATTCATACCATGTATAAACTATCCAGTCATATCCTGTAAAAGTTTAAACAGTGAAACCACAAGGGAAAATAAACTAACATCTCTTCCCTTTTTATCTTAAAAGTGTCTGAAATGAATTGGTTGCTAAAGAAACCTGATATAATTGTGTCAGAGTGTTTTGAAACCCTTAGTGGAGTTCATCTGAAACCTCAGCATAACAAGTGGCCTCTTATCTGCGTACTATTCCAGGAAGAAATGCATGGCATTTCGTCATCACAGCTGAAAGAGTAGCTGGCTCTGCACGTAGGCTAAGTGAGAATAAGAGCCCTCAGCTATAATGAGGGCATGCTGGTAGCTAATGCTTAGTCAGAGGCCATTTCCTTTAGCCTTTGCTACTGCTTGCAGGAGTTGGAATGCAGGAAAAGGCAAAAACTAAAGTGAACATACTGAATGTTTACCTTCTGTACTTTTTCTCAATGAAGATTAATTCTGAAGACATGGCACGTATGCATTAATGGGGTGACACCCTAAACCATCCTGCCCATTACAAGGACTTTAAGTAGCTTTATTTAATGTGGCAGTTCATGAGCAGAATTACTTAAAGGAGAGAGAATCATAAAAAAGCATATGTCTCTTTTTTTTTAGTCTGACATTTAAAGGCAAATTAGTAAGTGGGAGTTTAATATAGATATTTCCTTGTGAACACTGATCTTGAATTTCCAAGCAGGCAAACTGACTTTCTCCCTAATAAAGCTCTTGAAACATAGATAACTTGTAGCAATTACTTCAAAACCAGGGATGAATCTTCATATGTGAGGGAATATGGTAAGGAACATTTCTTTTTATAGGCTTTTCCTCTTCTGTACATCCTGAAGATAATAATATGAGTGATGTACTGTCATGATGCTTTTTAACAGAGGAATCTGCATAATTTGAACATGGAATGATTAATCATTAGAATATGGAAATGTTACATATGAATGTGTAGCAATGTTCAGACTGTAAATTTGCAAGACACTTCATTCCAGACCACATTTTGTTTTCCTACTCTGCCTGCAGGAACATCAGTAATTATTGTGAATTTAATGAGCTATCACTATGCTGATTTAAGCACACAACTGTATGTAGTGTACTACTGAACACACTGGACCAAGTCATTTTACATACATGCAGTTGCTGGTCTAAATAAGGGCTAGATTTGACTTGTTCTGTTTAACTCACTGGCTGAACTGAAAATAGTTGGCACAGATTTTTCTCAGGAAATTCAAACTTACACAAGCAGAGGAAAAACATTGCAAATGAGATGCTGCTGTGTGCAAAAATTCATCTTGGGTAAAACTTTAAACCCTAGAAATAAATCTTGTTTTCAGTTCTCACAAATAGGCTTTTCTATTCAACTCTGAAGGTTTAAAGAAGTTGTTAATCAAATACTGTACACAGTACTAAGCAGCAAAGTGTTCAGTTATTTCTGAAACACGTTATTTTGAGGCTATGTTTGAATCTTCCATATTTATGTGATGAGAGTTATGTCACAAAGTTAATCATTCCCAGGATGCTAGCATTCGGGGTAATGAAAAACTTCTTGTGCAAGCAGTCATTAATCAGTGAGTCTAACATTGCATAATGCTTTCTGAAGCATGTGTTATGTGATCAGAGTACAAGGCTGCATAATACAGCAAAGTGTTTATGCCATATGCTGACCTTTTCTAATGTAGAAATGGAGCCATGTGATGTGCTGCTCCTGCCAGCATCTGCTTATTGCCAATAATTAAGTTTGATGATATGAAGAAACACAAACTTGTATTGCTTTAGAGTTCTAAAAGGAAGAAGCTTTGAAGTTTTTGGCACTGTAAAGCACAAAGATAGCCAACTTGGCTTGGATACACTACCGTTGTCCATTATAGGCACCACCCATCAAAACTGGAATCAAGTGCCCTGCTCAAGTGGTTACTGGCATTTGTGTAAAGGAAAACATGTGCATCATTACAGGACTGCTGTACTAACCAGAAGAGCATAAAGGTCACAGGAGCAAAGCAGCCAAAAGCATGCTTGGTACCTCAAATCTCAGAACATCATTATTATATTTGATGTTCTTGTGCAATAGTGCTAGTAAGCAGCTATTACTTAATCTCCTACCAGTATTACACAAAACTATACTTGCGAAATACTTCAGATAAATATGCTGTAATTATACGAAATATAAAAACATGTATAGGGCAAAATGTTTTTGTAACTCTCAGCACACATACCTGTGGGGATGTGGTTTGAATGAACTATTTTAAAAATTAAATCCATGCTTTAAAAGCTTCTATGAATAACCTTTAAACTATGTGCTGAAAGGAATATGGACACATGGACATATATTTTATATCCATATATACACACACACACACACGTGTGCACACACACACAGACACACAGACACACACAGAGACAGAGCGCGATCAAAAGCTCTGTCCTGTATACAGCTACTTTGTGTCTGTTGGCAGAATCAGGCTACTGAGCTGGAATAACCAGCTTCATACAACTATTTTAGCACAGCCAATGTAGCTACGCCACTGTTGCTCCAACATCACTTCTCCTTTCACCTGCCAATGTTTCCTTCTCTCTCACTGTCTTTTCTGCTCTGGAGAGCTGGTAGACACGGGTAGCCAGTATCTGTGAGTATTATTACCTGTTAGCAGCAACTCAATTCCACCATGTGATCTATGATATGTCTGAAAAGTGATTTCTGATATCCCTTGCTTACACTGAGAAAGTATTTTAAAGTAAAGCACAATCACAAAACTAAGACATCTCTATACAGAGACATAGGTGTCATAGAACAAAATTCAGATTCTCAAAGTTCCTGCTGAGATTTTGCATGAGGAAGTGATGATATTAGGCAACTGCACTTAGAAAGTACTGTATCCAGGGCCTTTTGGGATTAATGAATGAAACCTTCCACGTCTAAGGAGTCTGACTCATTAAGGATCTTCATGTTTAGCAGACAGAAGTCTGTACAAAGAAGATGTTAGGGACAAGAGCAAAATGAGCAGGTCTCCCATTCTTGCTACAGCCTTTATTATGAAACCAGTGTGGTACTTGCTGCATGAAGGAACTGCAAGACAGGCCTTACCTCTATCAACTATTAGGTGGATGTCATTATCTTTACATCCCAATAAATTAACTTGTAGAATAAATAATTAAAGCAGAGAAATTTCTTCACATGTAAAGAATCCAGTAAACAGGTCACTACTGTAGGAAATTTTGGCTCAGGTCAATTAAGTGAAAGGAGAGAGCAGAAACTGAGTTCATTTCATGTTTTACGAGTCCTTCAACTACTTAGCAGCTATACAGATGGAAGCATGATAGCATATTCTCTTCACTTTTTCAAAAAAGGACTGAAAATGGAGACAGGAATTTCATTCCACCCAAAGTCGAAAGAACCCATGTCCACGTGTTATTTATGAACTAGTAACTTAAACAGAATAGTGTAACTTCTTGTTACACTATTTTTGTGGCTCCCGTCTCCTTTCATATGTTATACAGGCACTTTAGGAATCATGTTTAGAGGTTACAGTCTCTGCTAGTCTTCTGGGTACAGAAGTCAGGAGCTGTAACCAACCAACAGAAAGATCTACTTTCTGGCACTGCTCATGAAGACACTAGAAATTACTGTGTTGAAATTAACTGTGACCTAAGAATGAAGCCTGAACCCACCCTGCAAAACCTCTTTCATATACACTCTTCCAAGACTCACTGCTTCTTAGAAGCATGCTCTCTGGCTCTCTTCTCCTTATACCTCTACTTAGATGGAGTGGCCAAAAGATGATAACTATGGGACAACATGAACCATTTACCTGAGGGGTCACTAGCTGGGGATACTCACATGCATTTATAAAAATACTTCAGCTTTGAAGACAACAGCCCCAGCAGTAAAAGACTTCTTACACAAAAGATGGAGAGTCAGACTCTTCACACAAGCCTACAGATGTATTATTAAGATTTATAAGTCATTGAAAACACAACCTTCACAGCTCTATCCTCACAATTATATTTTTTAACTTTGTCTTTCTAAGCTGCATGGAAGAGACACATTTTAAAAAAATTTGTACAACTGGCATCAGAATTTTTAACATACTAAAAAGAATTGAGCCAAAGATGATATCACAAAGTCCCTTATGCTTAAGGGAAAATGTTAAATCAATTAGCAGTTGCCAGAATAAAGAAGCAACAATTTGATGTATAAGTTCCTTACAAAAATAACAAACTTTCCATGTTCTTCTGAAAGTGGTTATATTATGCAACAAGAAAACTTCACCATATTCTCAACTCTTTAATGTTACAAAAGCTTTATTAGCATACGCTTCAGAAATTATAATCAAGGGATTGTACTCACTAGCCAGAACTTTGAAGAGTTTATAAACATAAATGTACAGATTATGCCTTAGAGGGTTAATGTACTATTTTGAACTCAAGTATTGCAAATAGGAGTTAGCTTTGACACAGAATGTTCACACCCTCTGTAATAAATTCTTTTAACATACTTCATATTTCTTCCCATGTGAATGAGTGTCCTTGGAAGAATTATCTTCTAGATAAAAGGTGAAGATGAAATCTAAGTCTAGACTTATTTAAAGGGGGTAGACACTGATCTTATAATCTGTGACAGTGGCTGATTAATGAGCTGCTCATTATTGCTGCCGGCCTCTCCAAACTGCAGGAGCAAATGATATTATAGGACTGGGAGGAATGTGCTATCTGGATGCCACACCTTTGTTGAAACTTAAGAACTCATGTTGATTCTTACTACATTTATTCGAGCCTTGAACTACCATACCTACACAACCAGATACATAGTAACACACGTGCATACCCTCACTCCTTGCCTGCTGCTTCTGCAGCAGAATTACTGTGCTACAGAACACACGGTAAGCATGCCCACTTGCAGCAGTCATGGTACGTGCTGCGTGGGATCCACTGTTTTGCTGGATATGCTGTTGCAAACTAAATAAATTCAAAAATTTATTATCAAATAAAAATATTCAAAACTTCCTGAAGCAGAATAGTAATATCACATCCTGAGGGACTGATTTGGTCTTGCCTGACAGTCTGGATAATTTTATTTACATGTACACATATACATACACACATACAAATTCATGCATAAGACATGCCAGTATATACAAACATATATTATAAAGCATAATGAACACACTGTGTAAACACAGCACATTCTGCAGAACTAGAGAAATTTCTATTCAACTGTGTTCCAAGATTAAAACAGAGCATGATTTAAATCTATAATAAAAAAGGCATATTACCTAATCTTTAGTGATAACACAGTAATTTCTGATTACATCTTTCAAACAGCTTTCAGGAATTTTTTTTAACCTCTACTTATTTTGCTTATAAAATACCAATGTTTTTAAAGTGAAAACAACCCATACAAATTTTTTAAACTGTTCCCTGAACATTCATGTCCGAGACTTAGAGGAAAGAAAAGCCAACAGGAAAAAAGGGCACAAATAGGAAAAAAAGTCATTGTAATCCCACAAAGTAGACAAGAGAAATTTTATTACCTTTAGCTGAAAACAACTCTTCTTTTGGTTTATCTGCTTGCCATTTTTCTTTTTCTCATTTTCGGAGATAGTTCTCTTTCTAGAAGTGTGCAGAAAAATAACATCTTAACCACATCATCATGAACTTTATCACACCTTGAGCACACAGACTGTACCAGCCTCAGAAGACAATGAAGCTTTTCAGCAGTGCCATTAGGTTCAAGAACAAGGCTAAAATTCCATAAATGAGACATGAAAGCACACTGAAAGCTCCATGCCCACCACTCAAATGAACAATGATTTTTTTTGAAGTACATTTTTTAAAATTGTAAATAGATCTCCTCTCTAATCTCAGCAGATATCTTTTCAGGGATTTTCTTGCATGAAAAAGGTGTAAGTAAAGACTATGCAGTGATAAATTAAGATTTCAACTACTCTTTTTCACTTTGTTATGAGTTGGGTTTGGTATGTGGAGTGACACTATTGCCAAAACCCCTTACTTTACTCCCTAAGTTTCCCAAAACAGATTCCAAGTAGCATGATATTCTGGTCTTTCCTGTGGGGATCTCTTCAACAAATATGACTATGATTAAATGCATAAAAGAGCAATGACTGAGTAAAACATGAAGCAGTTGAGAATGATCCTGACGTTTACTATTCTAAATGCAGCAGGTTAAAAGCAGTTCTAGAAAAGCAGTGACAGGAACGCAGATGTAGGATTATGACTAATTTAACATAGACTGACAGAATTTCAACAATAACTGGGCACCAATGACTGCAAATGTCATAAAAAGGTTCCATAGAAAACATCTCCAAAAGCACTTAACTGTATCATTACATAATATTAGAATAAATAAAACACACCTTTTTTTCATTACAGGTGATCTACTCAAAAGCATTGAATTGACTAGAGCCAAGCAGACAATCATGAAAACTTTATCCAGAAATTTAGTAAAACTACTAAGAATGTGAGTTACTTCAGCAATGTTGAAAATATAAACAGTTTGCTACATTAAAGGCTAAAATTACATGTGTTATATAAAGTCACACATTAATTTCTGCATGAAACAGAATTTCTAGGCAATTCAGCAAAATGAACTTACAAATGTTTAGAAGTTATTAGTGGATAACTAATAATGGGTAATGGACCTACCTGTGTTATAATGTTTCAATATCCAACTCAGTGAAGTACCGAAGAACTCACTATCCACTTGAGCTCGGCAGAAGCAGTAGAAAAAGCTGCTTATGTCTAGGGACTATGTGCGATAACCTTTCAGAAAACCAGTGGAGACCAGGGCTCACTCATCCATGAGGTATTCTGGAGAAAAGCATGGCATTACCAGGAACTGAGAGAGTTGAGCCTAAGTGCTTGAAGGAGGATTCGTCAGATTACACCTTTCATAAGGAAAGGCCTTCATATGAGCATTTTTGTTATAAGTAACCCTCTCATGGAAGCAGAGTTCCAATAATACTATTAATTATGAGCACTGCACTTGTCATGTCACTTAATAAATGTAATAGTAAGTGATTAACGCATCTTTTGCTAAAATATTGTTCCTCCAGAACTACTTCAACATCACGCCAAAGTACCTTTAAAAACTGTCCTGATACTCACTTTGTAATAATATTCAAACTGTTCACTTTAAAGAAGGAACTCAAATAGCTATGATATGACACTGTCTTCTCCTAAGAAAAGGAATTCAGAGACCACTCTGACAGTAAAATTATTTTCTGAGATCAAAACTACTAGTTAAAGGCATGAATCTATACAGTCATATGCCACAGTATTTAAAGTTATTAGATGTTTTTAAATAGACATTCACAGAAGCTACTTAATCAGTGCTTGTTAGAAACAGAGGCAGCCCAATAAGCAGAATGTATATCGAAGTTATGCAACAGAAACTCATCATCAAATGCTTAATTTTTTTTCCTATTAACATAATTATTTTATAGTCAGTAAAAATGAAAATGACATGTTAGCATTTCAAAAACATGAGAAAATGACCGGCTAGGCTTTATATAACTATCAAAACAAGTACCAATACTTTATTTGCAAATTACTGCGCAAGAAATGATCAACTCAGCAAGTTTACCAGTCAACAAAGTGTGAGCTCTACCAGTTATAATCAATTTACATGTAATGATATGTCTAAATATGAATTTAAATTAGTTCTTGTCATTTCATGTTGATGAGCTGCTTTATCATCATAGATATGGACAGTGACCATAGCTAATGTTGCAGAAACAGCAAAGCATGCACAAGTTTCATGAGCCAATGGTAACCCAGCAGGAATAAATTTGTTTTCATATAAAAAGACAGCCTTAGACTGCTAAGCCATGTTTATTTTCCAGTCAAATTAACAAAAATACTTTCTACAAGGTTATTTCCAGACATTTGCTATATATGCTGCAAATACACAGTATGAATCACAAGTTTTCTTACCTTGAAACCTACTGCATTTCTCTTGCAATGCATGAAAAGAACTCTGAGGCCAACACAAAATAAAGAACCATTCACCATCATCCCTGTTGTATATAAATATACATTCATAAAACTTGCAAAAGGAATATTCTAGAGATGAAGATAATTCCAGGTTCTATTACAGCACATTGGTCATATCCCCGCACAATCATCTTTAATACAATCATAAAAAATTTAAAATAACTGGGGCAAATGAAATAAAGTTCCATTACAGTGCTGATCAGATGATATGTTGGAAAAATGCAAGACAAAGACAGGTTTAACATACAAGAATGTGTAATTAAAGGCTGGCCTCAAAAATGTCTTTATTTAATACAATTAAATTAATATAATGGCAACAACCTTATAAAAAGGACACCATTAAGTGCTAAAGTGATTTTCATTTTGCTTAGGATAGAGGAAATAAGATAAACAAAGCTTAACATTTTCTAAATTATAATCCTTTTCATCTCCCCTAGCTTTATTAATAATATAGATATTCTGATAGAATACTCAAATATAACTTTTAGTGATATACAGAATCATTTAAATGCATATTTGGTACAGTTTCTTATTTTTGGTGTTCAGTAGTTGCTTTTGTTTTGATCAAATGATATAGCAGATTTATGCTTAACATCGCAGATACATTTCGTCTATGTAAAGAATTACAGAGCTTTTTCAATTGTGGAATGGTATGTTTCATACATGTGAAATTTTAAAAATGCTGCATGAACCTGTGACTTTGCCATTACACAGATCAACCATCAGAAACTGTAATGAGCATGAGCTGACACACATTTCTATCTTGGGTTCATATGGACACATTCAAAATGTTGTAACATCTGTAAGATTTGCTGTTACTTTGGTGACTGTGATATTCCAGGTGCGGATGCAAAGTGCACCTTAATGGTCCTCATAGAAGTACTTTTATCCCCCTGTATTTTAAAGGCATCGGATTCTTTTATTCTCCCTTGTAGCGAGGAGGTCTCTTCTCCTTAAATGCAAGAAGGCCTTCAATTCTATCTTTTGTTGGGATCGTCTGCAATGAACAGAGTAACAATTCATTATTGACACCAAAAACAATACAAGAAAAATATTTTCATACAAATCCTACAAATCTTCAACGCATCCAAGATGCATCAGAAAAACTATAATACAACAGAAAAATTAAAACTATAGTCAGATATAGGAATGCATCAGACACTCCAAGGGCATGAATAATTTGGGTGAAGAAGGAATACCTTTTCTACAAATAGATGAGTTAAAAAAATTCTATAAGGTTTGAGGTTTGTTGTGTTTTGGTTTTTTTTGAGGGGGGGGGGGGGGGAGAGGGGAAAGTGGGGTTTGGTTTCTTGGAGGTTTTTTTGGTTGGATTAATTTTTGGTTTTTGGGAGGGGAAGAAGGTTAATAATCTGATTACCACATCTTAAATAAGCATGTAATGCTGATGCTTCTATTTCCATCATAAAAATCTTGTCTTGAAGTCTAAGAACATATAATCTCAAAAACATCATTCCCATGTTTCACTGGCAAAGAAGTTTGTCTCAAATTTTTATTGGTTAGCACATATGCCATTAGCACATGTGTTAACGAAGTGTCCCTTGTATTCTTTCATGTTAAACCAAAACCAAGCAAAAGCAAGGCAGTCCTTGGACTGGCATGGTAGTGTATGACTGGCTAGGTGTATGGCTGGTACTCCTTCACGACTTTCACCCTAACAGTACTGGTGCTGATGTGTCCTGAACTACACCTCCTCCCTTAAATTCCTTACAAAATCAGATGAAAGTTTAAACAAAATGCCTAAAATTTTGCAGAAGAAATCACAAAGCAATTTCTAGTTAAATTTCTGTATGTTTTCTAAAAGGCATCACAAAGCCTGTTTTCTGTGCTTTCTTCATGTAATCATATTTACATACCTGAGCATAACAAGCTTCTTCAATTGCTAAACCTGTTACTAAGTCGACCTGAGGAAAAGAATACAATGTTTTTTACAAGAATTTTAAAATTTATTATATATTATTTATAGTATATAAATTATAACTCACAGACAAGGTAAATATTGTGGTTTTATATGCCACATACCAAAATACTTGTGCAAAGTTCTTCTACACTACTTTAATATATAAATGCTACAATGACGTGGTAAGAGTGGTTAATATTTCTGTAACAGGCTCCTGATTTAGCCATATAACTAGCATGCACTACACTCAAAAAATGTCTGCTCTTTACTACAAGTCATCTGGTTAGGTAAAAACCATTAGCTACCTGCACATTTATAATAATTTCATTTACTACAGAGGAAAAGATGCACTGTATGATTATGTAAATTTTTTTCTGAAACAATGTATCTTCAAAACATCATATCATACAATAGCAAGCCACAAAATGAACACAAATTCAAGTTCAAGAGGACTTAGAACAGAAAAATAAAAAAGACTGTATCTGTCCTGCATCATCATCATCAGCAGCAGCAGCAGCAGCATCACCTATTTTTAATACATTTCGTTTCTTTGTGAGCTGTCCTGAACAGTTGAAAAAGCTGAATCTTCCATCTGTCTTAAGCACCAGATGCTACAGAATTCACTAGCTCTCCACTTGACCACTGGAAGCACTATGGCTATGCACCACAAGCAGTTTTCAAGGGGAGATAAGTTATAGCCTAAGTTATCAAAGGAAGCCATGAAATCTGTGCCATGGTAGTTTTGTAACAACAGCTTTGACAACCATTTGGCTTGATTTGTTTTGATATAGTAGATCTTATCTTGGGCCTCAAGACTGAACTAGAAATAATCATTCAGAGTCCATATAACCCTCTCATCCCTAATTCTCTAAACACCATTATTTTGACCTTTCAATCCACTATATCTGGTAGTCAGATAACTTAGCTTGTAGCATTTTGAACCTTGGGTATTGAAATCAATCTCAAATTCCACCATTACTTGCTGTGGAAACCTAACATACTCTGTGCAATGACATCTGAGTTTGATTCTCAGGCCACCACCTACTGGTGTTATGCTTTGCTGAGCTCATTGGCTGCTTTTGTGACTTTTAAGAAAAAAGGACAAATTCGTCTTGGAATCAGATACTGCACAAGGTATGATCCTCTTTCCCTTGTAACAGATTGAGCTACAAGGTATTTTGGTGCAGAGCCTAACTTTAAAAACGAGCAGACCTGCTGAACTCAGCATTAGGATATGTATGCCTAAAGTAAAACACATGTCCAGATGGGATTTTAAATGAGATCTAGAGCTAGGTCAGTAGTGTGGCAATGGAGTGGCAATCAGAATCAAACATGAAATCAGGTTCCAGGTACAATTTTAACACAAACTGCTATTAAACTATTAAAAAATTAATATGCCCTTCAGCCTTTAACTTTATTAGTTACTAAACACTGAGAGCTTGACAGATTTAACAGAGTATGGCTTTGATAATTTTTCCCACCTGAGATTTGAAACACAATTTGTTCATAGTAGTTTATGTTTACTTTCTACTATTAATAATTAGCAGAGTACACTACTCTTGAGGTTACTAAGCCTTGTTACAGAAATCAAGAGTCTGAGATTTAAAAAATTACATTTCATTCTTTGGAAAGTTTTGACCAAACAGACTTTCAAAGACTACACAATGATAAAATAAAAACAGTTCTAGAAAAAGAATTTCACTGCCATACAACTGTTGCCAACCTGACTTCCAGCCTACTCTAATGGAAAGTAAAGATCCTTACCTCCATTCCCTGATTGATAGCCAGTTTTGCAACTCTCATTGCTACTGGTCCCTAAAATGAGAGAAAAAGTTTATTTAAATGTCATCAAGACCTGCAAGATTTGTAACCAAAGAGTCTGCACATCAATAATCTTATATTAGGACCACCTAGACTTTGGACTTTTGTAAATTTACAGTATAAAAATCATCCTAGATTTTATCATTATAGTAGACGCTTCTAAACTGATAGTTTGAATGTTAAGAAAAAGTAAAAGTACACTATTTTCAAAAGAACCTAATTATTACATTCAGTTTATGTTTCAAAGGTGCTGAGTGTGTCTGCATTTGTCAAGCTTTATCAATTTCCTTCAAAACAAGGTTCAGAATGGCCACTTTGAGATACATCATTATAGGTCTTTGCAAGGTCAGTCCTATATCCCTACTATTGCGCAATGGAGACAAGTAAAAATATGTAATCATGAAATAAAATTAACTGATGCAAGCTTCAAACCTACAGTATGCTATTGCAAAAGCCTGCTCTGGTCAAGTGATGACGCTCTTCCGTGAGCAGCTGAGATCCCCAGTAAGCAGAGGGATTCCCACACTCGCCTCCAATGTGCTGCAGAACTGCAAGGTATCTTTGGGAATCATCTTAGTCCTGTGCCTATCCATCAGCATCAGCTTCTGGATATTTAGGCCTGCTGATTTGGGAAAAGCCAAATGCTTATGAGGCAGTACTAATAAGAAGTTGTAAGCATCAATCAACTTTCCAGAACTACTGTATGTTAAAATTTTTACTGTACTTTTAATTGTCTATCAAGGTGCTTAAGACACAAATAACCACCAATAAATGCCATACCTAAGCTATAACATTTTACATTTCCAATGAAAAATTTTAGCTGTTACACTTGTGATCCAATAAAGTGGTTCACTAATTATTTTCTTTTTCTGCCTCCTGAATATTCTACCAAGGACCTTTTGCCTCTCTTCTGAGGAGTTCCACAGTAACAAAGTAATCCCTTAAAATAATTGCTATACTAAAAAGTAAAACCTGTATGTTGTTTTTTTCCTTGTTTAAAACTTGAAAGCCATATATAAAGAATATATAATGATATAATAATGAAAACACAGACCAGATCATGGCAAGATGAGGATTGATGGAGGTTTTTTCCTCACTACGAAATAATTACCAAATAACACCATTAAATACAAGAGAGAAAACTTATGATTACTTGCTACATAATTAGCACAGTTTTTTGATACATAATTTTGTGACAGTTTTCTATAATAAAGCTGTTCCTTTTTCAGTGTTATTTTTTGGTAAAAACTAAAAGCCAAAATGAAAATAATTTGTTATACCTGAGGTAAGAATTCTCTCGCCAGAGCTAATGCTCTTCTGTATGCAGCATCCCCTGCTTCATTCTGTTCTACCACATGGCTAATCAATCCTATTGATTTTGCTTCCTCACCATCTACAATGCGTGCAGAGAAGATTAGTTCTTTTGCCAATGACACTCCAATTGTGCGAGGTAATCTTTGTGTCCCCCCTAGAGTTTGTAAAAAGACAAAAAAATGCAACTATTAGTTTCCCATGTATCTATACCACAAATGTAGATGGCTTGCTCATGCTAAGTATTTTCATTTTAAATTCCATTAACAATTACATGGACATACAGAAATTCAACTAGTACAAAGGCATTATTAAGTACCTTCTTCAGTTTTTTAGACTACATCTAATTTGAAATCAATTGCCCTGTTTCTTAGAAAGACATGGAAATAAATGAAAACAGGTACTATTTATAGAGATTCTGTTCTATTACAGACAAGTTACCTTACTTGTATCAGCCAAAAGCCAAACAAAAACTACTTGACAGTAATTAACCTTCTGTTTCTTTTGAACACGATGTATTCTTATGACATAAATCACCATTTCCAAAAAACAAAATTTAAAAAGAAAATATACCTTAACATGTCCATTCTAGAATTTGCACTTTAGGAACAATATCTACATGTAAGCTAAACTATAAGCATTACTAGACAAGGTCTCTAAGAAGCCACGGTTTTGCCTCGTCTTACTCCCGCATAATTGTTGCAACCTTAAAGTGTGATTACAAAAGCTAGGGAAGAACAATGACAGGTGCAGATCAGTGGAGAAAAGCATCCAACTTTTTAACAGTTAGCATTTCTTAGCACATTCAAAACTTCTTTGACTTATCAGCATTTTCAGAAGGTCAATAAGCAGTAACTACATTAACCAGAAATGAAGATTGCTTAGCTGTACTAACAATTAACTTTTGAGAACTAACAAACAATGAGAATGTGGGAACAATCGTTATCAAAATGGAAGATGTAGATTCAAATCACTCAAGCACATTTTTATGAATTAAGACAGTGGAAATGGACTTTATCCAGGAAAAAGTATTTTGAAAATCACAAGGTCTACCATTTTGACATGGATCTGAAACAAATACTCAATTTATGCAAAACGTCTGTAAGCAAAAATTTCTTTCCAAATAATTATTTCCGAAAGATCATGCTAATATATTTAAATGTAAATATATGTATATATGCAAGAGGAATATTTATAGGAGTTGCTCAAAGCCAAGTGGTATAACACTGTGCAAATGTGTGTTCAACAAAATATTTTAATTTCTACTACATAATATGGACTAAGCCACAAGTATTTTATCCAAGCCATTCAGTTCTCTTACTGATGTTTCCTGAAAATACTTTCAATATATAACGAGATAAATAAACTGACTGGAAACAAACTTTAATGGTTCAGCTTTCAACTACTATTTTTCTGAACCACAAGCTTCAGTACTACTGTATTCTTTTTCATAAAATCAGATCTGCCTTTGAACACCTTATAAAATACAAAATTGTAGATGGTTTGGAGGATTTCTGCCTTATGCCTTTCTAGAATAGTAGAATATGATGGCCTATAACAAAAACTGAGCTACATTTTCCGGGCAAAAACTGGAGGAGTGAAAAAAATTACTCTAACAATTAAAATAAAATCTGTATAACAAAAGCATTAGGAGATACAAATAATGTGATAATCTCTATGATCCTGCAGTGCTTGAGAGGATTTTAGCAAGCCAGTCCTAATGGTCAAGGGCAACAGATATTCAATAAATTCTGCTAGTTCTGCTAATTTCTAAAGCTAAGCCAGTGATAGTGCTAGGGGTAAAATTTTTCTACCAGTACAATTTAGAGACATTTTTAAGAAAGGGGCAAGGGATGCACATACATGAAAGTAACCCCACACTGGATCCCAAAAAACACTACAAGCCCTGAAGCATAAGCCTTCCCTTCAGCCTTGGCTTGCTTCACTGCTGACATTCATGGAGAATGACTAAAGCTGTATCTATCAAATTTATACCAGACCTACATGCCAGAAAAATGTGAGCAGTGTTTTCAAGAAAATCACTGCTTCTGATACTGAGCTGTTCCACCACCACCATCCCCACCAAACATTTATTGTTTTTTTTATTTAAACATTGAACATCTTTTGATTTCTCACCCAAATAAGCTGTCACACTAATCAACATCTATTCTTATACACATTCATGCTTTTAAGCACACATTGGAATATAGCAAAAGTCTACCTTATTCTCCTTAAGAATATTTTAGGCACAAATTATTCCTTTCATGGCAGCCATGGAATCTAGAAAAGCATCCAGTCTGGTTTTTGATTAAAGAAAACTATTAGTCCAAATCATAAGACCTGAAACCATATGAGGCTGCATTTACTGATTCTGCATCTTCTGCTTTTTTCTTGCACGTATTCCTAGTATTTTTCTTTACTTAATTATCTGCCCCTTCCTTTACTGTTTTATCTCTTCTATTACTGCTTTACCAGGAAATGCTGAAAACAAAGTTTCATTGAGCAACAATATTTCATAACTTTGACCAAACAATGGATATGTTGAAGCATGAAAGAGTGTTTACAGATTAAAAAAAACTGTTCTTGCCAGTGTATTACACAATAATGATTAAAGAGAAAAAAAAAAGCAGACTATAGTTGTTTGGCTGCCTCCTACACTGAAAAGCTGGTAAGCAGAGGAGCATACTCTTTGATTAATATTTACAGAACAGAAACCAACAGTCCTCAGTCATATATATTCAGTAGTAGGGGTAACAAACTTGCACACACAAAAGCTATAAGACCAAATTAATCAAATGCAAACAACACACTATAATACATCCAACACACCGAAGTTGCATCCATTTATGAAGAAAAGATGGAGTATGCCACAGATAGATGTTCTGTTTTGGTAATACACAAAGAACACATAGTGTCTGCCAACTATAATCAGAGCTAAAGGAAGTAACACCCAGTCTTCAAAGACGTTACTTAACCAAGGCATTTCATCTAAATGTAGTGCAGAATTTGATGGGAGAATAGTTGTTTCATCTTCACAAATTTAATGACATGTTATTTCAAGGACTAGTGATCTGGTATTACTCACTGTGCTGACAAAAGTATTTAACATACAGTTGCAATGTAAATGTACTCTTACCTGAAATGGTATAGAGTCGATGTTGTAATAATTGCAAATAGCATTTTTAGATACATTATTTCATATTTTAATATTATTTCATATTTTCATATGAAAAAACCCAGTAAACAAAAGACTGCTAATTTCTGGTACAAAAACTACTAAACAGTATTTTTTAAAATTTAACAAATAGTTGATTTTGTATGAATATTTATTTACTGTGAGTAATTCATCATTTACAAAATATTTACACAACTGGTTTGAATTAAGGGAATTACGTGATAAATGCCCAAGAGTATATCCAACAAGATGAAGCAACCAGCTTACTGGAAATAGATTCATCATTCTGGCAGAGAATATCTACAGTCAGTAGTTTCTCATAGCTGACGGCACTGTCAAAACATATTGGAAAAAATCATGTTCTGACAAAAAAAAATCCAAAATTTAAGTCAGTAATAATCCTCTTTATTAAATCAAGTAAAAACCAGTCTTCCTATCCTATCCTATCCTATCCTATCCTATCCTATCCTATCCTATCCTATCCTATCCTATCCTATCCTATCCTATCCTATCCTATCCTATCCTATCCTATCCTATCCTATCCTATCCTATCCTATCCTATCCTATCCTATCCTATCCTATCCTTTGATTCACAGCAGATTAATTGAACTGACAGGTTTCTAGCTCTCTTTTAAAGAGTACTGTGCCCATCTTGTATTTTATTAATAATCAGCGGTAAAACCAAAATCAGTCATTCACAAACCTTCTAATTAGAAGTAAAATGTATCCTTGTGATATTTTTTCAGAAAACTCTAAGTAGATTTTTCATTCTTCCATTGAAACTCATAAAAATATGGAAAGCAGAAAGCTACTCTTTATAATAGTGAATTGTCAACAATATAAGTCCACAAAAAAAACCCTAATATGGATAATGTTATGTTTTAGTCATGTTACGTCCTATTTTAAAAGTCTCTGTAACAAACATAGCTTCCACTTTTAAAGTATCTTCTGTCTGTTGCTAAGTTAAGAAGTGTTGAAAATACAAAACATGTTTAAAGTCTAAACACTGTACCTAGATAACATTTAACACAAATTTTCCAACAGACTATATCCAAGATTAGGTCTCCATCCTGAGAATCTGTATATGTTTTAGTTAATTTAAATCCAGGTATAAATCTTTATGAGCTCAGGCATCTCCAATTTTGTCTCAGAAGAAAACATCAAGAGACCTTCTCCAACACAAACCAGAGAACCAAAAAATAACCAAAACCAGCTTAGACTGGGAAAGACACCCATAAAGATGCAAGAAGATGACAGGGTGAAAACGTGATGGAGAAGAAAAGAAACAAAACACTATTTCTGTAAGAGGAAGAAAAGAACTGAGATGACAAAGAGCAGGCAGTAGCTAAGGCCACTCTTATATAGGGCCGCACAAGTTGCTGTTTCTAAAAAGACTGAAGATCTGAGGAAAGACTGAGACAGTGGCCTGAGGCTGACTCAGAGGCTGCTCCAGGGCCCATAATGACTGAGGAAACAAGTTTTTTTAGCAAAATTTCATAGTACGTCGCCCAAAGAGCTCACACAAGTCTGGCTTGTCAGTCAAGCCAAAGAAAGCTCCACAGGCATGCCAGACACAATCTCCCTAGTCGAGGTCCATAAGGCAGGACAACTTGCTGTATATGCCAGCCTGACTGTGGCAAACCCCATTTCCAAAACAGCCCACTTAATTTGCAAATCGGTCCTTAACTTTTACAATCCATTCTATTCATCTGCATCGGTGGATTGGTTTTTTAAAAAACTATCTGAAAAATACACCAAACTGCCATGTGTGGGTGGCTTGAAGATGACAGCTAAAATCAGAAGAATGCAGTAGTTGCCTTGAAGATGTATGAATGCTTAAGATGCATGAGAGGAAGTGTAAATACACTTTAAGAATTCACTAGCAGTTAAATAATTGCAGCTTTTGTACTGAAAGATGAAATGGTCATGTAAATTAGAAAAACTAATTTATTTTCAAAATAAGTAATTGTCTTGTAGATTGAGAAAATAGAAGATGGTTTCCTAGCAGATGGCTGTGTACGTGAAATAGATGGACCCAAATTTTATAAAATGGACTCCACTTCAAAAGGGATTCTGCACCTGGGGTAAGAAGCTCACTTCACATTTCACTCACAAACATGGTACAAACAACTCCACTGTCAGACAAAACACTGTTTGAGAAGCACAGATCTGTGTTATTCCCCATGGGCATCCAGGACTTGCAACTCCAAGCAAAGCTAATGCACACGATGAAAGTATTATTTGTTTTTAAACTGAAATTATTTGAGAAAAAAAAAAAACAGAAATGCCAAAGACTGTTCATCTACTTATTAACTTCTATTTAAGTGTACACAAGTGCAACAAGCATGAGCACACAGAGATACTCAGTAAGACACGTACCTTCCTGTTACTCCATATAGGAGCTTGGTATTTTGTTTGATGATGGAATCAGTCACCTTAAACAAAATTCAGAAGTAGATACACTTTAAAACAAGAAGTCTCCTTGCTGCAGATAGATATTAATAGCCCACAAGAAGGCATTTTCCAGTTTCAAAATTACACCCACAGATTTATGAAGTCATTACTCAGCTGTAACAACAGGTAGGAGGTTTAGACCAGTGCTGCACTGTACAATCATACTTCATAAATCATGTGGGATTTATGTGTAATATTAAGTAAGAACTTTTATTTAACTTGTACTTCAAACAAATAATTTTTTACTAGTCCATATTCTTATACTTTTCAATTGACTATGACAGCTAAATTTCATTTAATATGAAAATCAAGACAAGGAAGAAACAGGCATGAGAAAAACTTTTATCACTACCTACAGCAAGTGAAAGAGAAAAATTAATTATCATGGTAGTATCCTATTTTACTTATATTTTTAATGAGATCACAGTCTGAAGTTGGGTCAATTACTATAGTTTTCAGTGGACGGAACTGAAATGAATAAACAATAAGCAAAGCAAAAAACAGACTAATAAATCTGAAGTCTTCAGTGCTTAAAAGCAAGTGACTTGAATGTTTTCCTCACTTGAGTGTCTTCTTACAGAAATCTATCCTTTTATTCTTCCACATAGCAAAGAAGTCTGTTAAACCCCTCAACCAATTCCTATTCCTGAACTCTATTCTTTCTCCCATCCTGACTACTATCAAATTTATCTACTTTCAATTCTTCCAGAGTAATGGGTTTTTAAGAATTGATGTCTGAAATTATTAATCCCTGAAATAGTGTGACTTTAGCAGCACTAATAAAGGAGAATTGGTAGCTGGATAGAAGCTCAGGGAAAACAGCAAGTCAATGAGACAGCAAGAGGACACAATCTCATCTGGTTCAGCTACCAAATCCCAAGAAGGCAGAGCACTCTCTCTACTGATAAATATATGCCAAATTAGGTTGTACATGCAAAGCACATTTTTCATCTTAAGTAAAATGTACTCCAGGCAGAGGAACCATACACTACAGCTACACTGAAGCTAACCTAGTACTTAGGCTATAACATAATATCTACAACAATTTGGGGGTGGCACAGATTCTACAAAAAAACTGGCCAAATCCTTCAATACTGGCAAGCATTATTATAGCAATATGCAATGCAAAAAGGAAACTGTTCCATAAATTGGAACATAAGATACATTAGTATCAACATTTCAGTTTAAAGCCAGGTACTGTGCAACAGGGGACCTACTCCAATAAGCACAAACTAATATTTTAACACTTTATTGTCTGGGACTGTTCAAACACTTTCCTTAACTTCAGCTCTTCTATCACCTTATTAATATATTTTAATTTTTGAAAAAAAACCCAGAAATCAATATGTGAGAGGAAATCAATAAAGAGACTAAATAAGCAATTATTCCCAGTAGTCATCTGACAGATGACATACAACACTGCAGGAATAAAATACATTAAGAAAATACCTTTTATGTTCCTCTTGCCTGCTGCTGTGACATGGCAATACAGGACAGAAGTCACTGTTTTTAGCATGCAATGCAACATGCATTGTAAGCAATGGCAAGTCTTTTCCCCACAGATGAAGAAACTAGTGCTAATTATATTCTTCTGCCACCTAATCAAGCACACATGAGTTGGATTTAATGGACCTTCATGATTTTAAGGATCAAGAAATTAGACACTAATTTTATTTTCCTTACATCCTACATCCAAATTCCAGGAAGAAAAACATTAGGGGCTATATAGGCATGAGGTAATGAAGAAAGGAACCCATATCAACACCAAGAGCTAGAATAGCTGCCCTGCATCTGTGAGGCCCTTCACTGCACTTATTAAAAAACTTAAAAATACATTTTAATTAACATAAATTATTAAGAATAGTTTGTACAAAACCCACTAAGGTTCAACAAGATAGGGAACACCACTCATTTCTGACTAGCTTCATCCTGCTTTTCAGGCAGGACTATTCTGAAGTGAGCAGAGCCCACCGCTGAACACTTTGTGCTTCTACTTGTGGCTACAGCCCAGCTGCTGGCTCCCGGTTTCTGAATCTCTCAGGGCACTCCTACATACTCCTACATGCAGATCCTTTGACCCTTCTCTGGCAGCAATCCACCTGCTTGACTAAAGATTCAGTGCTACAGCTCTCCTAAATCCTCAGCAGGTTAGGAACATTTTACTGGAGGCTGAAGAAATCAAAAGTTCTATTACTGCCGAAGTCCTTCAGAGAACCCATGGCATTTGAGCAAGAAACTAAAATTAAAAAAAGAAATCTTTAAATAAAGGAAACTTTTCTCTTGAAATCTGAAGAGAATCATGGAAAGGGAAAAAAAGTTAAACGACAAGACTTGTAAGAGTCCATTAGCCTGTACAGCAAGAAATGTGATGAGCAAGCATGAACCTACATCACCTTCTTGGCCTCAGTCTCTTTTCTCTTTCTTTCTCAGATAAAACAGTATTTTTAAAAAGACTGACTACTTTTGTTTCATTTTAAGCCTGTGATGTGTTTCACCCTAGTTACTGCCTTCTTCCCTATCCAGACTCAGTTGTAACATTTATTCTTCTTGGAAGTAGAACCACTGAAACCGCTCAGAAATTGAAAGCATTTATCACACCTCCATTTTTAATCCTAGTCAAACAGGGTTGTATCTTACCATGAACATGTAATTGAAGGTCATACAGAGAGCTGTAGGTGTCCTATGGAGCCATCTGGTGAAATACCAAATGTAAGATAAGCTTGCAATGCCCTTACACCTTTTTAAGTTACAAAACATAACTATGATTTTGAGACAGTCTACTTTGCTCTCTCAGTCTCTCTCTATTTCCTTGTCATACATGTCTATTTCTTTAGGTGTTTTTAAGAGCCTAAAAGAAAAAAAAATCTGAAAAAAAATTAAAGTTTTACAATTTGTTTTCAGTTGATAATTAAGTGCAGGCATTGAACTGAACCCTCTGAATGTTAATAGTCCTACCTACACCTTAAAAAAACATTAAAGCAATTTTATCCCTCCCTTCTAACCTGTTGCTTGTACTCAAGCCACGTACTAATTCATACCAGTGAGACTTGCGCGAAAGAAAACCCTAGTTGTCTGAACAGACAAAAATAAAATATAATTAATAAAAATAAGACCATTAATGCAACAGTGATCTTACATGGTACTCACACTGAATATGTGGAGTATCCTTGAACAGAAGCAATTTTAATTGTTTTGCACACATAATTCCTAGCCCTGGTAATAAGTACATCCTCTCCTTATTGGTTCATAACAGAACAGAGGGCTAGGTGCAGCTGTGAGCTGAGGCTGCTAGGTTTGAATCTCACAATCTCACCCTCCTTTGATAAAACACAATCATAATCCTCTACAATACACTGGCTTGGGTCCCTAAATATGAGAGCAATGGTGTTTTCTTGCAAAGATGCTGAATGGGAAAGAAACAACTATTTCGCCCTCAAAAATTAAGAAATGTTTTCTGCAAATATAAACTACATACAGCTGATGCTCAAGGCACACAGAAAGAAAGGCAGGGTAGGGGGAGAAAGACATTTTTAAAGTGAAAAACACTGGGAAATTGAGGGCAGGGAGTAAGCCTGAAATTGCAGGGAGTTAGAACAGATGACTGTAAATGGAAGAAAAAATTTCAGTGACCCTGTACAGAGCTTCTAAATATCTCCTTTTTGTGCAAGATTGCCACTCTATTTCCTAGAAACTGGGCAAATAAGGGCTTCCTTTAGCTTGGTTGTTTTCTAGAAATGTCTAGAAAAAAATTCTTAGGACCATCCAAATTGCCTCTGGCCAATAAATGTGTTTCATCATTCTGCATAGTCAAGGAAGCCAAGAAGCTATGAGGACCACATAAAGGCCCAAGATAAGAGAATTTCACACTATTCATAATGAACTATGAAACTGTTTCTATCAGGTATTCTTTATATTAGCATGTTGAACTAAAAGGTCAAAATTAAACTAACTTTCTTCATCCTTTTTATTTAGATAAATCAAGTTTCAATGTAGTTATTCATATTTCTTGATGCTCAGATGCAAAATAATGTAAAAATATGCACCAGGGTAGGCTTCTGATAGACTGAATTCTTAAAACACTGAAGTCTATGTCAAGTACATTGCACTCTGTTCCAGTTTTCTTTACAGTTTCACAAAGCTGCCAGAGCAAGAATTAGCTTAGAATTACTCAAGAGAAAACATAGATTAACTCAGTCATCTGATTAACACTGTCTTCCCAGATCTCAAATTCTTATTAAAATAGAAACAATACTAATATAGAGTTAGTAGCATAAAGTTACAAAGGATCAACAGCTTTTGTTTTCATGATGAAAAATGGAGGTAAAGAAGAAAGGACAGGAATCTACTATTTCTGGAATTCAGAGATTTGCAATAGTTGGCTCAAACAAATCTCCAGAGCCAGAAAGGTTCTGTGAAATAATTAAGGAAACAGTACTCCATAAATCATTTTGTTCAGCTTGTTTTGTGGTGAACTAACTTGCGCAGCTGTTCTTCTGAGGCAGACTACACAACTGCCATTTCATTTGTTGAATTTTCTGTATGCGAAGAAAAATGCCAGACATAAGAGTGAATTCATTAGCAATTCATTAAGAATAGTTTGGAAACTATTTTTCTGTCTTATATGATACATAATCATAGTCATAAATTAATACAAAATGGAAATAATTAGATTCTGTACTCTTATTCAGTAATGGCAGATCTCCAAATAAATAAACTACTCAATTAAAACAGAACTACACGATTCATACTGATATAAAAGATATATTTTTAATTTCCTTCAAATTTAACATTGACCATAAGTAGACCAAATTTAGTGTTTTGTCTCACGTTGGCCTGACATATTGATGCGACTTACTTCACAGTTGTCAATCCCATAGCAGCTGAAAATGGGGCCAAAAAAACAAACTACCAAGCAGTGCTCCAGTCTTAGAGATGTCATATGTTTCATGTATCTTTACATTTCCTAGCTGAGAGATCAGGAGATGGCTTAGTCGTGTTTTCCAAGTACCCTTCGTGTTCTATAATGCCATGATGGCAATTATACAGAATAATTAAAATATTTTTGAACTTGAATTGCATTTTATCTGTTATAGGATAAATGACGCATAACTGTATTTTGTATGAGTATCCTACTGTACCTCTGAAACAAGTAAGTTTGACTATCTTCTAAGGTTAATCAGCTGGTTTTGTTTATTCTTTTTAGTCGAAACAAAAGATTATAACTTTTTATCTTCTGTTCCTAAAAACCCTTAAGTACTTAATAATGCAGTTAAAACAAAAGTTTAGCCTAATATTTTCTATCTTCTATGCCTCAAAACTCTTTAGTAGTAATGCTTCTTAAATACAGAAAATGTCCACTTGTAATATTCATAAATGAATAGTTGGGAGGGTTGCTATTTTTAGGTATTTATTGACACAAAAAAGTGCTAAAACTTGTATGCACTAACAAAAGCTTTTTTCCTCCCCATTTCCTTCCCCTCAGTAACAGCTTATACTCTTACAGCTCCCTACATGCAAAGACATAGATTTCTTTCGCTTGAAGGCTAAATTTTCAAACAAACTGCTCTAGAAGTATAAAATAGGTTTAATATTTTCAGTTTGCTCTAACACATTATATACATATCTGTGAACAAGGGAAGTGAGACACATCAGAATCTGTTTTGCAGTCTCTGTGATCATGACTAATCCAAGTCCAGTAATCACTGTGTAAAGGCTAAATTGGCTTTTCTAAAAGCAGAGGGGTGGAATCTAATATGATATGTTACAGTAGATGTGGAAGCTCTAAGTTTACAAATCTGATTATACCTGTTAAAATTTACAAACTACCCAGGAGAATACCTCAGTGTATCACAAATTGACTAATGTGAGTTTATTTAGAGAAAGTGGAGATTAGTATTTTTGTTGCCCACCTAAAATTGTATCTGAAAAGTCAGGACAATTAGGGGATGAAGGAAGATGTTCACTGGATTTTCACCTTGTTAACAAAACAAAGCTGTTTATACTTCTTCACTACACAGAAGTTTTGGAAAAAGCAAACTACTTATCATCACCACAACACAGTTTCCTCATAGATACTACTGAAATCTATTTCCATAACATTCCTGTAGGATGAAGCATTATCACCTTCATGTACTTTTTATATGGAGAAATTAGTAATTGTTTTCCCAGACCTAGGCTAAAAAATGTAAAGGAAAGAGGGAATGTTGTTAATTTTACATAAGCAGGAAACAAAATGTACAAAATACTGAGTATTAGATGATCAAAGGAGAAACATCTGCTTTATGAAGGAGGAGGTCACTGAAAAAATGTGTCATGTTTCATAATGCTTATGCACAAAGGAGATAATTTCAGTCAAAAAGCATTACAGTGACAGTTGAACTTGTTACAGTTTCTCTGACTATCATTAGAAAATGTGAATTTACCAGTAAGTGGAGTGTTCAGACTTACTTCTCTTTGAGCAGAACACAGGTGGCTTTTCTGTAAAAGCAGCTCTGCTTCCTATCAGTTAATGTGGGTAACTCATTTAAGGTTACCAGACTCTTCACTCTGAGGAAGCTTAGCCAAGATGATGGTCCAGTCCCACACTGAAGCACTGGCAAGTCTTTAGCTCTGCAGTTAACTGACCAAGATAAATATGTTAGGTTTAAGAAGAAAGAAGTATGAGGCTACCTGGACAGTTGACTGCAGTACACCAAGCTCTGGCCGAAGTGAGTGCCCAAGACCATTAGCCAAAGGTGAAAGTTGGCCAAGAAGCCTGGCAGCTCTTCAAGGTTCTCCCAGTGGAGGGCCCAGGATCTATGGTTGCTACATCAGCAGCTCCAAGGCCCCACTTAAGATAATTCTCAGGCTTTAGATGTGGCATGGAAAATCTATGTATGAGGTAGAAAGGTTGCATAAACAGCTAGCCAAAAGTCTAGAAACTCACAGACTTCATACAAATAATTTCTTACCTTTTTATTTCATTTGTGTCTTACTAATTCTTTTTTTAGCTTAATGTATCAAAAATTTTCCTACTTCCTTCTGCGATACCAGCTATCATTCTTAGGCTCTTCAGTTGTCTCTATCATTCACCACCCAAAAAAAAAAAAAATCAGTGCATTATACACAGCTTTGTTTCCCTCCTAGAATTACTGTCAATTTTGTCTCACCAATCTGATTTAATTATGAGATTAGGTTTCCCTTGTAAGTTTAGCAGGTTAAAGTTCAAGGTTAATACCTTTCCTGAGTTCGGCCGATTTCTAAGAAATGGGCTGAGGCAGCATTTCACACCCTACCGCTCAAACTCTGGAAGAGAATACAAAACCTGTATATGGGGATCAGGTAACAGTAAGAGAGTCTGCAAAAGAGTAGATGTTAATTATCTCTGGCAGGGAGAGAAATAGCTAAATGCTACTTGGTTCAATTTTCTAGTACCCCCCGCAGGTTAATACAAAGGAGTAGCATTTGGCTTCAAAGTGAATGGCATATATATCCTGCCTAATTAAAATGAAAATAAGACCAAAGGTCTTTTATGTTGTTATTAATATTTAATAAAATATTTCTAGGCTTCTGTGTGAAGAGAATACCAAAGGGAGTACTGACTGTATTTCACCCATCTCCTCAATTTCAGGAAATGATAGTATCTTTTGCACAATACCATAGTACCTACTATTATTGTTGGGATTATACTTAATAGTCTTCCTTGCTTTCAGTTTCCTTGCATACATATCAAGTCATCCAGACTACTCACACTCCTCTGGTCAAAGAGATAACATTGACAGTTCATTTGATTTAGCTACTTCAAGTGCAAACTAATCTTCCTAAGATAAATTCAGGGTTCAAAAATAAATATGGAATTTTGTGAGCTCTCTGAATTAAGGTGCTATATTTTTCATTTCTTATTGCATTGTCTAACAATCTTGCACTTTCTACTATTGTGCAGTTTTCACTTCACACCCATATTAATTTCCTTTGTATGAAACAATAGTGTAAGCAGATTATTACAGATCTAATTTCTCTTAAGTGCTTAAAAAGTTAAAGTCCATTTAAAAGTTAACACTTCATATCTTAGCGATATGATGCATTTATATTTCTATTTCAGGCAGTGCTGGTAACATCATCTGTATTATTATAATATAAAATTTCCCAATACAAAATGTTATTTTTATTTGGGCATAATCTCTCAAGTTTTTCAAAAGCTCTTCCCTTTCTAAGTATTATAAAGAGTCACCAATCAGTTCATATTGCTAGACTGTCCACAGGTTTTCCTAATTCAGCCAAAAAAGTTCAGCTGTACCTAAGAATGAAACTCATAGGAAAATGAGACTTGCTCAAAAGAGAAAGGAGAGTAAAGAAAAGGAAAGGGAAGGAAAATAAAAGGGAGGGGAAGGGAGGGGGGAGGAAGAAAAAGAAAGCCTTGTTTTGAGTCACTCTAACATTTTGACATTGGAATACAGAGTTAAATTTGGCTTGACTTTGGTAGCAGTGTCATTTGCAAGAGGCACAATATATTTGGGGAACTTTCAGTCTTCAAAAATTTCCCATTATGAACTGCATCGGTATATATGCCCATGAAACGAAAGAATATACAGAATAAAGAATGAAGAGCTGGCTTAAAACTTTACAAGCTATATTCTACAGTTTTGTGCAAAATTGCATTTAAGTAGCTAATTTTTGGGTGCTTCAATTTTCAGTCTTTGCCAAAATGGATTTTACATATGTCTGTATAATCTTCAAGGCGTTGTCCCTGTTTCTGTTTTTTCAGAATCTGTATGAGGGACCATATAAAGTAGACTTTTTGAGGAACCATATAAGGCATATTATCTTCAGCTGCAAGGTCCTGGATTTCGCTGCTGCTAAAAGAGAACAGTAAAATTTTCCTACAGCAACACTGAATGCCATGTAGAGCACAGTACATACTGCAGTTGGGACTGCTGATGACAGAAGAGTAATATAACCTGCAGGATGACTGTATGGGAGCATTCAAAAATATCAGGCTGATTTATATTGAACTAAGGAAACTCAAAGTTAATAAAATAAAGCAATTTGAGTCCATTCTAACTGAGAATCATTCGTCTCCACTCCACACAGCTTAAGTAATACTTAAAACAAATAAAATTTGAAGTGATTCCCCTCTTCCAGCATAGTGTCTTCAAAAAATACTAGCTCCATTCCCGGCTCCATAAGAGACTGTGTTTTAGCAGGAACAATCATGTCTGCTATGTTCCCATCCAAATGTTTTTGATGTACCATCTGTCCATCTGGACACTCTGTGCCCTACCCATTTCCCCATTTCCTTGCTGAGTTATCAGCCCCAGTCCCCTCCTCAGTGTTGCAGCTGTTTAACTCCCTCAGCTTTTCTCTCCCTCAGCTACTAGTTCCTTAAAACTTTATCCTTTAAGTTCCAGGATCACCTACCAATTTCCTCCTCCTAAAAAAGCTAATGTAACTCCTCCCAAAACCCCAATTCTTCTCCAATTTTGCTTCTTGCTGAAGTACAGTTTCCTGCTAAAAAGGTCCTGAGTTGCATGCTCTTGCCACACAGTCCCTATGAACTGTAAATATCCACTGGGGTGCTCTGCATCTGTCCATACACTGTAATACGGTGTGCATTGCAAAAGGGTAACCAACAGCACAGACAAAAGCCTAAGATTTCTGCCCTGGTACCTGACTTCAGCCTCTCAATACAAGGAAAATAATGCTCAGGCCTGGACAGAAACAAATAAATGTCATTGGGAAGCAGCAGACAAATAAATAGTACATGAAGACTTAATTGCTTTGCTTCAGTCTTCAGTGCCAGCCTTTCTTGTCACACCTCTGAAGTAGACACGCCACAAGACAAGGACTGGGGGACCAAAGTTCCTCCACTGTGAGAGACTGGTTCATGTGAGGAACCTGAACATACATATAAGTCTGTGGGACCTTATGACATGCTTTACAGAGTCCTGAGGCAATTTGCTGATGAGACCCTGAGATGAAATCAGTTGGTCAGAGCGTGGTGCTAGTAACACCAAGATTGTGGGTTCAATCCTCATATGGGCCATTTCACTTAAAAGTTGGTCTTGATGATCCTAGTGGGGCGTTCCAACTCAGAATATTTTGTAATTCTCTAATGATGTAGTCGCCAAACCACTCGCCATGATATTCAAAAAGTCATGTCATTCAGGTGAAGTCCCAGGTGGGTGAGAAAAGTGGAAACAACATACATATTTGGGAACTAGTGACGCAACAGCCTCACTTCTACTCCTGGGAAGGTCATGGAATGGATCCTTTTAAAAGCTCTAAAGTAAATGTGGGACTGGGAGTTGATTTGAGGGACCCAGTACAGCTTCATCAAAGGCAAGTCCTGCCTGACCAACCCAGTGGCTTTGAATGATGGAATTACTCCATGAGTGGACAAAGAAAGCAAATGTTTATCTGGACTTCTGTAAAGAATTTGACACACTCTCCCTAACATCCTTCTCCCAAAACAGAAAAGATGGATTTGATGGGTGGACTGTTTGGTGGATGAGGAATTTCTTGGACAGTCACATCCTGAGGACACTGGTTAATCGTTCAATGTCCAGATGGACATCAGTTACAAGTGATGTCCCTCAGGGTGTCTGTATTGGGACCAGTGCTGGTTATTATCTTCAGCAACAGACACAGATCAGGATCAAGTGCACTCTCAGCAAAGATGCAGATGACACCAAGCTGAGTGGTGCTGTTGACACACCTGAAGGATGGGATGTGATCCAGAGGGACCTGGACAAGCTCAAGAACTGGATTCATACAAATCTCATGAGGTCTAACAAGACCAAGTGCAAGGTGCTGCACCTGGGCTATGGAGACCCCCAGTATCAACACAGGCTGAGAGCAGCCCTGCCCCGAAGGACTTGGGGGTGCTGGTGGGTGAGAGGCTGGACATGACCCAGCCATGGGCACTGCCAGCCCAGAAAGCCAAACGTGTCCTGGGCTGCATCCAGAGCAGCGTGGGCAGCAGGGCCAGGGAGGGGATTCTGCCCCTCTGCTCTGGTCAGAGCCCACCTGGAACCTGCATCCAGCTCTGGGGTCCCAGCACAGGGAGGACATGGACTGTGGGAGTGAGTCCAGAGGAGGGACACAGGAATGATCCAAGGGTTGGAGTACCCCTCCTATGAGAAAAGGCTGAGAGAGTCAGGGTTGGAAGGCTCCAGAGTGATTTTACTGTGGCCTTTAAATACTTCAAGGGGGCTTATCAGAAAGAAAGATTTAGTAGGGCCTGTTGCAGTAGAACAAGAGTTAATGGTTTTAAACAAAAAGAGAGTAGATTTATACTAGATAAAAGGAAGAATTTTTTTTTTTTTTACAGTGAGGGTAGTGAGGTACTGGAACAGGTTGCCCAGGGAAGCTGTCAATACCCTACCACTGAAAGTGTCCAAAGCCAGGCTGGATGAAGCTCTGAGCTCCCTGTTTTAGTGGAAGGTGTCCTTGTAACCTTTCCAAGGAATCTCATGTCCTCCTCTGAATATCTTGAAGCTTTCAGAGAGAGGTAATATCCACTCAAGCTATTCTTTGTGTTTTTTCTTCCATATAGAGTAGTTCCCTATCACATATCCAGTGCTGTTTCTTGCAATAATCTGACTTCTTTAGAGATGGAACTGAACAACACAGCAATCTCTCTTCATCACACACAGCACTACAACCACAATCAGTGTAACAGACATTATTCTGTCAAACAACTCAACTCATATATATATTTATTTCATCATATCATTTTAATAGTTTCACATAGAAAAAGTTAAAACAGAGGGAATAATAACTATCTTTATTTAAGTAGGAGATTAGTCAACTTGTAGTGTACTTTTCAAAATCAATTTTGAAACACCAGTGCCATTGAAACATTGGAAAATCTACTTTGTTTTCTAACTGCATGTGTCTGTCTTTCTAAATCTAGAAAATCACAGCTGCAACAAATATATAATATATACACATTATATATATACATATATATGAGTCACTTTGAGATAGCATTACCAATTAGGTTTGTACAGAGCTCCTTCTGGCTTTCTGAAACGCTTTGTGCCAAGAAGAAAATTATAATTTTTATTGACATTCATAAACAAACAATGGCTTATGTTTAAAGCAAATTAGTGAACACTACACAGAGAAATGTAACATCATGTTTGCACTTGTTAAGAGCTATTACCCTTTGCATTTGCAAAGTACATCAGTGTTTGACACGAGATGTAGGAGATGTATAGATCTACATGTCCCGGAAATCAGTTGGTACCTTATATTCAAAACAATCACTTGCCTTAGCAATTTGTTGAATTGAAGCTTTACAGCTTTTCACCCTCAAGAGCACCACAGTGAAAGTGATGAACTGCTTCAAAATATGAACTTTTTAGACCACAAAAGTTCTCAAATGCAAAAATGAGGAAATTCCACCTGTAAAACTAAAAATATGGCAAGAAATCCTGAATATAATAAGCCATTCCTTTTCCCTCCTGAGCAGTCTCTCAGACAGTTTCTTCAAAAACCTTACTTAAGAAAGGTTCGCTCTTCACCACATTGAGATTTGTATTCACCGAAGTGTTTCACTTTCATTTCTGAAGCTGAGATATAGCAATATTCTCCAAAGTTTTGCTCTCTCAGTCAGGACAAAAATAACACATGCTAACGTCATACTTAAATATATCATGTCCCTAGTACAATCTTGACATATATTTATGTAAAAAACCCATGTACCTACTGGTATGATAACCTTTCATGCTTGCATTCCGTATGTGTCAC
Source organism: Fringilla coelebs (assembly GCF_963513975.1). Lineage (NCBI taxonomy): Eukaryota > Metazoa > Chordata > Aves > Passeriformes > Fringillidae > Fringilla > Fringilla coelebs. The sequence continues at coordinate 42,120,616 of NC_140031.1, forward strand.
AAAATTTGTCAGCACTGGGGGCTTTCCAGTTATTTTCTTATTAAAGTGAATGGAAACGGAAACTTAAAAGGGCAAGCTCGACATAACTGTGGGCATAGTGATGCATACGTTAACAGGAGATACTAAATATCTGCCAGAACAAGCTATACAAAGTGCATTTTCCTATTCAGTACAATCTGCAGCAACACAGTTTGATGATAAAATGTCATCCATCTGCATGCTTCTCTAAATGCTCCAATACCCTCCTGCATGTCAAACACCTTCTCTTCAAACTTTTAGCTTCTGTTGATGCTTCATTAGGGAACATTTTGAAAATCCCCTGGATTTTAAATACATGCATTTTGAAACATAGAGTCTCTGGAAGGCTTTTAGCAATTCTCTCTTGGTTTTGGATATGAAGTTTATCTTGCATCTTTTAACTCTAGTTTTTGTACACTTGAATAACACAAAAGCACTCAAATGGCAATTCAAGGAGCACTCTAGAGCCCTCCTAGTCTCCTATCAATTCATATATTGATGACAGGGCTGAACTAAGGATCTTAAGGCCTCCAAAATCCATTCCTCTGCAAAGCCTTGGCATTTGATTTTTAAGCTAAGACATCAAATTCATTCAAACTCCCTGCTGCAGAGCTAAGAAATTTTACAGACTCTATTATGAATTTAAAAAGCAGGTAGACTTCAGAAGGAAAAGATCTTTGTCAAGCAGGTAGGACACCAAAACATATAATGGTGCGTATAAACTCTGAGCAGAAAAAAAGAAAAACAAAAAAAAATTAAAAATAACCAGCATCTTTGATGGTCTGCTACATTTCCAATCCAATCCAATTCTGATTAGGATTTCATTATTTTTACTTGCATCAGCCTTACATGTCATTGCTCATCTCAGAGCTCAGTGAAGTTTTACAGGAGTACTCCCATAGCAGCACAGTGTAGGTCAGGATGCTCATACTACACAACCAAGACCCTGTTTGTCCTGATGTTCAGGCCAGGAATTGTCAGAATCCAGAACTCAGAGTTGTACTAAGATGTCTAAAATTTTGATGCATCTGGTCAAGTACTAGCTTTCAATTCTCTGATAAATTTTCTGCAGTTTTTTTAAATACCACAAATAATTTCTCAAATTCTAATTTTAATTCTGACACATCATTACTTTTGCCACAATCATTTAAGATTTTTAACAGATACACTGCACATATTCATCTACTGCCTACATAAATGTATCTCCTATAGAAAATCAACAACTGAAAGGATATTTTAGATAGCTGTATATTATTTGCATTTTCTATCTGTCCAAGATTTTTCTTCTGATCATTACTATCCTAGCTGTAGTGCATTTTAGATGCCTGAATTTAACTTCTAAAACTATTCCTACAACTCACAGATGAAACCTAAATGAAAAAGGATACACTTTTCAAAAGTGACAGGACTAAAAGTATACAAACACCAATTGGAATTCCATAGCAGAAGATGTATTTTATCATTCATTTACCTCCTAATTCAGAAGTCCCTGACCAGGTGACTGAACAGTAATATTTTCATCATCAGTTTCTTTCTTATTTCATCTCTAAAATTAACTTTCCAAAAGGAGATTTTTGTGGTACTTAAGAAAAAACTAGTAGGTGAGACTTTTGACGTACATACAAGTAATTACATCTTGGGTTCAACTAGAAGCTGAAGAATGAAACAACATACTGAAATTCTTCCTTTGCTCTTGTTACATGTCAAATGCAATTTTCTACAATTGTTACACTGTGACTGTATTTCGTTCCTCTATCACTGAAAGACCATCGGGAAGTGATTTCGACAATTAGTATAACACACCTGCGCTTTAAGTAGATTACAGAAAGAACAACTAATTTAAAAGCTTTGAAATACAATATATCTGCTTCTTTATTAAAAAAAAATTAGTTTTCAACTCTGATTAACCATTAAAACATTAATCATTTGAACTGTGAATACAACACAAAAATTGTTTAACTAATTCCTACAGCCTTCCCAACATGCAGCATCATTCACCAAGTTACTAAAATCATCATATTCTAAACCACAAGTGAGTCATCATACACATTCCATCCCGGAGGATCAAAGCTGAAATTTTACTTTGTTCAACATGAAGTCACCAGAGTTTAAAACTCATTTTAATTCACCACTTAAGCTTGAAGCTGTCACTGAATGTCCTACATGTCTGTAAACTATTAAACCATTTGAAAAGTTCCTTCTAAAATGCTTTACACCAACAGCGCAATTTGCCTTTCCAGACAAGTCATCATCTCATAAGACAATATTAGAGAACATGTTCTTTTTAGGAAGGGCATGATTAAATGGCTTTGGATGCAGTTAAACTCCTAGTTTAAAAGCCAGTAGATTTGCCCAATTTAAGGCAAGTACAAAAAAAGCTTTGTACTTCTTCATACATCATACAAAATGTAAATACACAATTATTGTACATGATAAGTGCTGCAAACACAATAACATTACAAGAAAATTATGATGAGCCCATTAAACTGGTTAGTGAGCCCTGAACTCTGTTAAATATATATCCATTACATGTACAGATTGCAGTAATTAAACCTTCTGCATTTTATTGCCATAAGATAACTCTTCATGAACAGCACTACATTTTATAAATGTCTTTCAATGAAATAAAATTAAATATACATTTGCTAATAAAGCCACTATAATAAAGATATTAAAAGCTGTCTTTGTAATTCTCTGAATTGCTGTGAAAAATAAATTTAAATTTACTCATCACAGAATGACTGACTGATTCTTTAATAAAAAAAGCTACAAAGCAGGTATTGAGAGCTGCCTATTTTTTGAGGAATGTCTCAAATACTGAAAAAAAGAAAAGAGACAGAAAACTGCTTAAATACACACTTGAAACACCTGAATGCCACTCCTCAGGTTTGAACAAGAAGACTTACCTTACAATTGCCTTTGTCCATTTTATGAGCAGACTAAACAGAAACAGCCACTCTAAAAATCAGAAAAAGGTTAATCTGATTTTACTCTTCTATGTAAATTGATAATTATTATATGGTTTTGGACTGCACCCTAGCTCTCATATTTCAGAACATACTTCTAGTATCACATTCCTATTAACTCCCATGAGTTAGCGGGAGTTGCAATTCAATTAGGGAACACAGTCAATTACTCATGAGAAGAGACTTCAGGTTATTGAACTATTTGTTCAAAGATAAGCATTTCTCCAACTGAATGCAATGAAATTTCGGCTGCAGTCATCAAGTAGAAAAACTGGGCATGCAAAAAGCCTCATGATAAATTCCCTCTGCAAATATAAATGCAGCAAATACAACTCAAAGGAAAATGACAAAAAACTCCAGAATGTCAGAAAGTGTATGTAAGGAGAAAGTGGGAACAGTCCACTTAAGAACAATACAGAAACACCAGCCATATGAGCACAAGTGGAAGTAAGAGCTGGAGTTAGAGGGAAACAACAAGGGCTTCTCTAAGCATGTTAGCACCTTAAAAAATTTAACAAATATGTGGTTCTATGGTGAATAAGGTATGAGACCAAGCAAAAAATGACAGGGGAAAAGTACAGCAAAGGTCATAGAAAGGCTTCAATATTATTCAGTGCTTTCTTAGCCTTATTTTTCATTGATCTGCTCCCTGGCCCATCAGAGCATCACAGTGGTGTCTGTGGGACTGAAGTACTGCACACAGTAGCAGATGACAGGATCATGAGCAGATGCAGAATTGGGCATTTCCAAGTCTTCAGGGACAAGACGGAATGCATCCAAGGGTGCTAAGGAAGTTGACTTATGTTGCTGTGATATGACTCTCTTCTTCCAAAGGTCACAGCAGTCAAGCAAAGTATCCTGGAAGTCATTTGTATTTCACAGGAGAGGAAGTGCCTAACCAACCTGACAGTGAGAGGGTTGACTCAAAAGATGAGGGGAGAGCAAAGACTGTAATTTACCACAAATTTAGGGAGTTTTTGGCAATCTACCACAGTGTCCTTGTTATCCTCAGCCACCTAAATGATAGTTATAAAAAAAACAGAGACCAACTCATCTCAGAGAAACAAAGCAAAAGACTCAGATGGAAAAAGCACAAATTACAGCAAATTAAATTCTAATAAAAGAGAAGGAAAAAGGTCTTCACAAGGAGGGGAATTAAACCATTAGACTACTGGTTGGCCAGAGAGGCTAAGAAATTACCTATCTTTATGATATACCAAATGGCAACACAAGGCCCTGACTAACCTGATCTAACTTCAGGGAACTGATCTAACAGGGAACTGAAGCATACCTCCTCAAAATATCTGACAACTGAAGTTACTCTATCATTCGAGAATACACAACAGAAATTCATCTTACATGGCATCAACCTTAGTCAACCTGACAGGTTCAGCTGTTCCAATAAAAGAGGTTCCTGCTTCTCTAAACGCCCATGAGGTTGCTTCTACAACTGATCCTTGGACACAGAATTAGATTCTCCAATCTGCTGCAGTCAAAATTAGCCTGGACATCTTAAATTGTAGGTCTTTTGTAGACCTTTTTTTTTTAAACTATCATAAAGAAGAATTTGAACAGGCTGTTCTACAAGTAGATCTAAATGGGTGATGACTTTGGCAGGAGGGCAAGACATGCAGCTGAGGGTATGACAGGAAGCAGTAATATCTTGACACAGCTGCTTGTAATATGCTGACACCCTTCCATGTAACTATTCAAATTGTTTAACCAACCACATCAGGAAAAAGTGCATCATGACTAGGTCACCAGAGCTAGCATTCAACAAAGCAACTGTTCTTTGTCAGGTAACACAGAGACTCAAATAAGCTAGTTTGAGTGAGGTAAGGAGCAAGCACTGAGAGAGCAGAAAATCAAAAGAATGCATCAGTTTTGTCAGCACTTCCCTTACTGCTCAGAGAATCCACAGTTGCAGGCATTGGCAATGATGTAATGGTCATTTAAAAAAAAGTGGTACTTGGATCATTCAATCACTTAACTATCAGGTCACGGTTACATTAGAATCTACAGATCCCTCTGTGCAAAATCAGCTCAGTGGTACAAGTTCTGAACAAAGCTTGTAACAAAGCCGGGGCTTAAGGGGAGGAAAGATCAGACAAATTCATGGAAGCAAAATCCCACAAGAGTTACTAAATATATATAAAACTCATCCAGCTCAGAAAACCCTGAATCAAAAAACCAGAGACTGGGAAAGTAATAAAGTGAAGTTTCATTTATAGACGCTTGCCCTGTGGGAGACAAGACATGAGACTAGTCAGACCTTTGGGGTATGCAATACAAGCTCTTTGGTTCTAAAGTCTCACTTTCTCAAATAAGCTCTATCCGTAAGTGGAGAATCATATGTGGAAAACTATAGCCTCTATTCATCCTTGTACTTGAAAGTTTAAATCTGAGCTTATAGACTTCAATAGCTTCTTAAATTTCTCTGTGGACCAATCAACTGTCGAGGAATGTTTGACTGTGTGTACGTCAGGAGACAAAATAATTAACTCCAAAACATTTAGTCTATTGCAGTTTCTTTAGCAATGCATTTTAAATTCTGTCTGATTTTAAATTGTATTCTTTTTGCAATATAAAGAAAACAAGACCAGTATACAAAATTGTAAATCTGTGTCAGAAACAAAAGTTCTAATAACGACTTCATCTATGCCCTAAGGGACTCATTAAGGGATCAGACAGAAAAAGGAGGCCATGAAGTGGTTTGCACAATCACCTCAACCAGTGGAGAGTCATAGCTCAAGCTGTATTTACTCAATCAAATGTACTCTGATTTCCTTTAGTAGTTTCCTGTAAGTCCTTTGCCAGTTCAAAACCTTTTTTCCATACTTCCACTGAGCTTCATTTGCAGCATCAAAAAACTATTCTGCAGGTCAAAAAGGTTTGTCATAAAGATAATAAGTAATTTATTGAGAGAGTATTGAATACAGTTTATTTTTTCTCCACCTAGAATATTTTGGGAGTGTCAGAGGCATTCTTTCCTTGTCCTTTTGAAAGATACAACATTTAGAGTACAGTATATACAATTATCTTTAACACCTTTGCTGATCAGTGTAGGAGGATGAAACTTCAGCAAATTCTTCATTCTCTAAATGTCAAAGACAGTCTGTCTCTGCTCTGTTTCTGGTCCCGACATTCCTCTCTTTGCACTTCTTGTTGACTCAACACTGCTTCCATTCAGTAAAAATATCAGCGTAAGGCCTTTAGGTTTTTGTTTTATCTATCCATGAAGTCTCACTCTGTACTGTGAGATTTAATCTGCTCTTTGAACAACAGGAGTAATTCCAGCCTCCACCATTCATTTCTCATGTAGTGAAACAAGCACCATTGTGCCTTCTTCCTTCATACCCCTCATGGAGAGTAGTCTTGTGGACACAGTAACTATCCTCTTCAACACGGGCCTTAAATTTTCTTTACTCTGATGTCTAAAGAAAACTGAAGACTGAAGAGACTCAAAACATTACCTATAACACATATTACAGTCTCATGGTTTCCTTATATTTTGAAACATTTTCTACATTTATAAAGTATTTTCCATCAGGAGCAACTACCTTCTTCCACTTTGCAGCTTGCCTTAAAATAGAGGCTTCTCATCTTTAACCGGGGTATTATTGTGCTACAATAGCAAAAATTAATGATACCAAGTAGTTCTAGAAGTATTCTTTGATATTACAGATTTTAGAAAATATTCGAAATTACTTAGTTCTATTCTTAGTGTGTTAGATTTACAGTTATTGGATGAAAAAATTTTTTTAATATAAAAACAATTGGAAAGTTTATTTAAATCCCTCATCTAAATACCACAGAGATAAAGTAGGACATGCAAATTATTTGGGTTTGGGTAGAATTGATTTTTTTGTTTTAAATCATATTAAAAATTGAAATGGTTTAATGAACTTAAAAGTAAATGGCAAATTAACAGATTGCAGTCATTACATTGCAGAACGATTGTCCAGGTTCAAATACATAATATTTTTCCAACATGTAACACAACAGCCTAATTCTACTGCACTGGCTTCACGGTATGAATAATATAATATCCAAACACTGATTCATATGACTATAAAACAAGAGGCTGCTGTGGATCACAGTTCAATGAGCTCTTATTCCACTGAGACAACGTGATTCATATAATAGACATTTTCTAAACTTCTGAGAAACTATGCCATATTAACTCTTCCATAAAAGAAGGATTAAACTATGATACAAAGCCTTAACTGTGCAGAAGGCTTGATATACAGGCATTTGCTAGGGTCAAAGAAGTGCTCTAACACAAAAGGTTTTTAGTAAAATCTAAATACTTCATCATTTCTCATTCTGCCAGTCATAAAAATATTTTTTAATTTTTTTGAATGGGAAGACAAAAAGAAGCAGGGATTGTAGTAACAGCTATTTGGGTTACACAGTCACAATGGCTATGTTTCACTGATGGCCACATCACTGACAAGGTTCCACTTTTCACAAGTTTTACAGAAGTTTTTCAGCTCCTCCATTTCAATATACAAGGTTCCATCTAGAAGGTCTTCTCAAATATGAGAAAATATTTCTGTTGTTTATGAGATTGCTATAAATCCCTTTGAGCTTCTTCCTTGATGGTCTTCAAAAATTCATGGTTTATCTTTCAAGTGTGATAACAGTTGTAAGGTAACTGCTGGTGCCTGTTGAGACCAGGCAATTGCTCTCCACCTTATAAAACCAAACATTGAATAAAACATCTCAATCCTGAAGCCAGTGAAAAATTTAACATCACTGGCTTAGAGTGATCAGCTCAAATGAAAACTGCATGTCATAATAATGGAAATACCACTACTAACTTCTTGCATTCAATGAAAGCAAATACGTCTACTATGATTAGTAGTCTAAAAACATAGAAAAAAAGAAAAAAACCCCAATGTTTAACGAACACTGGTATCACTTTTGTACCTATTTTAGGTTTGAAATTTTCACAAGTAAATTTCTAAAGAAATACAAATATCACATTGCACTAGTCAAAACCAGACATTTTTCTAATCTTTTTGAATGTTTAATTGTCAAGAATTTAACAAAGCCATTATTTATACTTCTTCAATGCCAGCAGAAGTTGATAATGCTTGCTACAAGCCTCTGCTGCCTAAATCTATTCTCTTTCCTAGCAAACAGATATGTTGGTATCTCTTTCCCAAAGCACTTAATAAAAATTTTGGAGTCATTTTCATTTAGAGTTTTCAAAATAGTTCCATAAACTGTTTCTAAAACAAAAAATTCAAGCTGGAATTATGTTAAATTCATCTACAAAAATAAAAGTTAAGAAAAAAAAAAGAAAGTTGTAGCTAGTGAATTAACTAGCTACATTCACCAAAAAACATGACGGTACGGATGCATGCATGGGTATACAACACTCTGACAAGGTGAAAACAGAAATTATTTTACGGTTAATTCTTACATTTACAATTAATTAAAATGTTTTGGATATAGTACCAATCCCTTCAACAGGATCCTTTCTTCACATTTAGAATATTGCATGAGCTGTTGCAGAACACTAAGTGCAAGGGACTAGCAAGACATTAACTTTATTCAGAGGCATTACAAATTTAAACTTCTATATTAAAAAAAAGAAGATTTTTTTATACACTCAGTCCTTCAAAGTGAATACTATTTCTAACTAAATCACAATATATTACACTTTCTTTTCTGCACATATCATCTTTACTACAATAAATCACTC